>NC_091982.1:121028679-121756460 GCF_044704955.1 Pristiophorus japonicus
CCCACCTCTCTGCAGGCATGGCACCGCTCGCCGTCCGACGTCCAAAAGACGCGGTAGGCAGTCCCCTCGTGCACCACATTAAAACTACCCTCTGTCGTCTCCTCCCGCGCCAGCCGGACAAAAAGCTGGCGGCGGAAGGAGAACACGTGGCGCAGGCTGTTCTCCCTGAGGCCGAGCGGTATGGGGTTGATCCCCGACCTTACCTCCCCCAGTTGGTGTAGGTGAGGGAGGAGGAGCTCAGCGGGAACAAAGGGCGGGACGTTTGATAGAATGACCCTCTGCGCGGTGGCCTCGAGAGGGTCCACTGGCAGGAACGCCCCGCCCACCGTGAGCCCCTTTTCAATGGCCAGGGACACCGCCCGCTCCGACCCCAGGAAGAACACGGCCTTCCCAGACATCTTGGAGGCTGCGACAATGGCCGAGGGGCCCACTACCCCAGCCATCGCCCGCACGCACTCCTCAATGCTCATTGTGGGGTGAGTGTAGCTCATGACCCCGTGTTTTTTAGTTATAAGTCTGAATGGTGGCAGGGCAGCAGGTGGCGCAGGAGGTGCCGTGGATGTGGATGCTGCCTGCGCATAAGTCCTAGCTGGCCCTGCCACCGGCGTGGATGGGGTCGCCATCACGGGGTCCCTTTAAGGGCTACACCCACCCCAAAGTCACAGGCCTTAATGGTCTTTAAATGGCCTCGTTTAATAGACGGAGCAGAGGAGCTCTTAACGAGGCACACCTCTCCCCTAGTTGACAATTGGGGAGGGGCCTTGCCCCCTCTGCTCAATTGTCTTAATTGTTTTATATTTTTCCAATCAATTTGGGAGGAAAAGGGCTCTCAGAGAGAGAGGGGAGAGACAGAGAGTAACAGAGAAAGAGAGAGGGGGGTGGGAAGGGGGGCAAACTGCGAGGGCAGGTCTCCCCTCGCAGCTGTGGGTGGGTGCAATCCCCAGATGGCAAACAAAAATAGGCTTTGGGGTGGTCTTCGGGTGAGGGGAGAAGATGTCTTCACCTGGGGCAGCTGGAGCCACACAGGCACACACTCCCAACGATGTTAATTAGGGTGGATTAATTGTTTCTTCAGCCTGGTAGCTCCAGCTATCCCAGGCTAGGCAATGGGGGAGGGGTGCTTCAAAGGTGTGTGGGGCCTAGTTGTAAGCAAGTTCCGGCCCCCGACTGGTCTTCTTTCCTCCCCCCACCGATACAGCAAAGTCTTTTAGGGACTGCACCAATACACCCACCTGTAGAATGGTAGAGTCTCCCTCCTTCCACACTGGATGTTGTTGTTGGTCTTTCCCCCTCTCTCCAACTCTTTGTAGAAATGGTGAAGTTGTTCAAGTTTTCTGCTTTTTTCCCTCTCCCTCTGGGTGAAAGTTGGTGGTGAAGCCCCTTCCTTCCTTCCTTCCTTCTCTTCCTGGGCTGATTCACAGGCCCAGCCAGGAGCAAAAGCAGCAGCTCCTTCTCTCACTGCTCACAGCTCCAACTGTTTAGGCCACGCCTCTACTGCTCCACAATTGGCCCAGGTGCAACAGGTAATCAGGAAGGCGAATGGAATATTGGCCTTCATTGCGAGAGGGATGGAGTACAAAAGCAGGGAGGTCCTGCTGCAATTGTATAGGGTATTGGTGAGGCCGCACCTGGAGTACTGCGAGCAGTTTTGGTCACCTTACTTAAGGAAGAATATACTAGCTTTGGAGGGAGTACAGAGACGATTCACTAGGCTGATTCCGGAGAGGCGGGAGTCGCGAGAGGCAGCGGCCTATAAAAGGCTCAGCAGTCCGGGGAGCATCGAGAGAGGCGGGAGTCGAGAGAGGCAGCGGCCTATAAAAGGCTCAGCAGTCCGGGGAGCGTCGAGAGAGGCGGGAATCGAGAGAGGCAGCGGCCTATAAAAGGCTCAGCAGTCCGGGGAGCGTCGAGAGAGGCGGGAATCGAGAGAGGCAGCGGCCTATAAAAGGCTCAGCAGTCCGGGGAGCATCGAGAGAGGCGGGAGTCGAGAGAGGCAGCGGTCTATAAAAGGCTCAGCAGTCCGGGGAGCGTCGAGAGAGGCGGGAGTTGAGAGAGGCAGCGGCCTATAAAAGGCTCAGCAGTCCGGGGAGAGTCGAGAGAGGCGGGAGTCGAGAGAGGCAGCGGCCTATAAATGGCTCAGCAGTCCGGGTACCGGTGCAGCTCCAGCTGAGAGAAGTCAAAAAAGAAGTAGAAAGAAATCAAAAGGTGACGTCACAGCCAAAGTGGTAAGTGATTGGCTGCTGATTGGTGAGTAGTTTTTCTTTTTCTTTATTAATCAGTAACTTTTAACATTGTTGTCGGCAATTTAAGTGTATCTAAGGGTTAAGTCATGGCAGGACAGCTCGGTCACGTGATATGCTCCTCCTGTACCATGTGGGAACACGGGGACAACACCAGTGTCCCTGACGACTACATGTGCGGGAAGTGTGTCCACCTCCGGCTACTGACGGTCCGCATTGCGGAGTTGGAGCTGAAGGTGCAGGACATTCTAAAAAGGGAGGGAGAACAGCCAGTTGTCGTGGTGCACGTTGGTACCAATGACATAGGTAAAAAAAGGGATGAGTTCCTACGAAATGAATTTAAGGAGCTAGGAGCTAAATTAAAAAGTAGGACCTCAAAAGTAGTAATCTCGGGATTGCTACCAGTGCCACGTGCTAGTCAGAGTAGGAATCGCAGGATAGCTCAGATGAATACGTGGCTTGAGCAATGGTGCAGCAGGGAGGGATTCAAATTCCTGGGGCATTGGAACCGGTTCTGGGGGAGGTGGGACCAGTACAATCCGGACGGTCTGCACCTGGGCAGAATCGGAACCAATGTCTTCGGGGGAGTGTTTGCTAGTGCTGTTGGGGAGGAGTTAAACTAATATGGCAGGGGGATGGGAACCAATGCAGGGAGATAGAGGGAAACAAAAAGGAGGCAAAAACAAAAGACCGAAAGGAGATGAGGAAAAGTGGAGGGCAGAGAAACCCAAGGCAAAGAACAAAAAGGGCCATTGTACAGCAAAATTCTAAAAGGACAGAGGGTGTTAAAAAAACATGCCTAAAGGCTTTGTGTCTTAATGCAAGGAGTATCCGCAATAAGGTGGATGAATTAACTGTGCAAATAGATGTTAACAAATATGATGTGATTGGGATTACGGAGACGTGGCTCCAGGATGATCAGGGCTGGGAACTCAACATCCAGGGGTATTCAACATTCAGGAAGGATAGAATAAAAGGAAAAGGAGGTGGGGTAGCATTGCTGGTTAAGGAGGAGATTAAGGCAATAGTTAGGAAGGACATTAGCTTGGATGATGTGGAATCTATATGGGTAGAGCTGCAGAACACCAAAGGGCAAAAAACGTTAGTGGGAGTTGTGTACAGACCTCCAAACAGTAGTAGTGATGTTGGGGAGGGCATCAAACATGAAATTAGGGGTGCGTGCAATAAAGGTGCAGCAGTTATAATGGGTGACTTTAATATGCACATAGATTGGGCTAACCAAACTAGAAACAATACGGTGGAGGAGGATTTTCTGGAGTGCATAAGGGATGGTTTTTTAGACCAATATGTCAAGGAACCAACTAGGGGGGAGGCCATCTTAGACTGGATGTTATGTAATGAGAGAGGATTAATTAGCAATCTCGTTGTGCGAGGCCCCTTGGGGAAGAGTATCCATAATATGGTGGAATTCTGCATTGGGATGGAGAATGAAACAGTTAATTCAGAGACCATGGTCCAGAACTTAAAGAAGGCTAACTTTGAAGGTATGAGGCGTGAATTGGCTAGGATGGATTGGCGAATGATACTTAAGGGGTTGACTGTGGATGGGCAATGGCAGACATTTAGAGACCGCATGGATGAACTACAACAATTGTACATTCCTGTCTGGCATAAAAATAAAAAAGGGAAGGTGGCTCAACCGTGGCTATCAAGGGAAATCAGGGATAGCATTAAAGCCAAGGAAGTGGCATACAAATTGGCCAGAAATAGCAGCGAACCTGGGGACTGGGAGAAATTTAGAACTCAGCAGAGGAGGACAAAGGGTTTGATTAGGGCAGGGAAAATGGAGTATGAGAAGAAGCTTGCAGGGAACATTAAGACGGATTGCAAAAGTTTCTATAGATATGTAAAGAGAAAAAGGTTAGTAAAGACAAACGTAGGTCCGCTGCAGTCAGAATCAGGGGAAGTCATAACGGGGAACAAAGAAATGGCGGACCAATTGAACAAGTACTTTGGTTCGGTATTCACGAAGGAGGACACGAACAACCTTCTGGTTATAAAAGGGGTCGGGGGGTCTAGTAAGGAGGAGGAACTGAGGGAAATCCTTATTAGCCGGGAAATTGTGTTGGGGAAATTGATGGGATTGAAGGCCGATAAATCCCCAGGGCCTGATGGACTGCATCCCAGAGTACTTAAGGAGGTGGCCTTGGAAATAGTGGATGCGTTGACAGTCATTTTCCAACATTCCATTGACTCTGGATCAGTTCCTATGGAATGGAGGGTAGCCAATGTAACCCCACTTTTTAAAAAAGGAGGGAGAGAGAAAACAGGGAATTATAGACCGGTCAGCCTGACATCGGTAGTGGGTAAAATGATGGAATCAATTATTAAGGATGTCATAGCAGTGCATTTGGAAAGAGGTGACATGATAGGTCCAAGTCAGCATGGATTTGTGAAAGGGAAATCATGCTTGACAAATCTTCTGGAATTTTTTGAGGATGTTTCCAGTAGAGTGGATAAGGGAGAACCAGTTGATGTGGTATATTTGGACTTTCAGAAGGCGTTCGACAAGGTCCCACACAAGAGATTGATGTGCAAAGTTAGAGCACATGGGATTGGGGGTAGTGTACTGACATGGATTGAGAACTGGTTGTCAGACAGGAAGCAAAGAGTAGGAGTAAATGGGTATTTTTCAGAATGGCAGGCAGTGACTAGTGGGGTACCGCAAGGTTCTGTGCTGGGGCCTCAGCTGTTTACACTGTACATTAATGATTTAGATGAGGGGATTAAATGTAGTATCTCCAAATTTGCGGATGACACTAAGTTGGGTGGCAGTGTGAGCTGCGAGGAGGATGCTGTGAGGCTGCAGAGCGACTTGGATAGGTTAGGTGAGTGGGCAAATGCATGGCAGATGAAGTATAATGTGGATAAATGTGAGGTTATCCACTTTGGTGGTAAAAACAGAGAGACAGACTATTATCTGAATGGTGACAGATTAGGAAAAGGAGAGGTGCAAAGAGACCTGGGTGTCATGGTACATCAGTCATTGAAGGTTGGCATGCAGGTGCAGCAGGCGGTTAAGAAAGCAAATGGCATGTTGGCCTTCATAGCAAGGGGATTTGAGTACAGGGGCAGGGAGGTGTTGCTACAGTTGTACAGGGCATTGGTGAGGCCACACCTGGAGTATTGTGTACAGTTTTGGTCTCCTAACCTGAGGAAGGACATTCTTGCTATTGAGGGAGTGCAGCGAAGGTTCACCAGACTGATTCCCGGGATGGCGGGACTGACCTATCAAGAAAGACTGGATCAACTGGGCTTGTATTCACTGGAGTTCAGAAGAATGAGAGGGGACCTCATAGAAACATTTAAAATTCTGACGGGGTTAGACAGGTTAGATGCAGGAAGAATGTTCCCAATATTGGGGAAGTCCAGAACCAGAGGTCACAGTCCAAGGATAAGGGGTAAGCCATTTAGGACCGAGATGCGGAGGAACTTCTTCACCCAGAGAGTGGTGAACCTGTGGAATTCTCTACCACAGAAAGTTGTTGAGGCCAATTCACGAAATATATTCAAAAAGGAGTTAGATGAGGTCCTTACTACTAGGGGGATCAAGGGGTATGGCGAGAAAGCAGGAATGGGGTACTGAAGTTGAATGTTCAGCCATGAACTCATTGAATGGCGGTACAGGCTCGAAGGGCCGAATGGCCTACTCCTGCACCTATTTTCTATGTTTCTATGTTTCTATAATAGATTGAGTAGACTGGGTCTTTACTCATTGGAGTTCAGAAGGATGAGGGGTGATCGTATAGAAACATTTAAAATAATGAAAGGGATAGACAAGATAGAGGCAGAGAGGTTGTTTCCACTGGTTGGGGAGACTAGAACTAGGGGGCACAGCCTCAAAATATGGGGGAGCCAATTTAACACCGAGTTGAGAAGGAATTTCTTCTCCCAGAGGGTTGTGAATCTGTGGAATTCTCTGCCCAAGGAAGCAGTTGAAGCTAGCTCATTGAATGTATTCAAATCACAGATAGATAGATTTTTAACCAATAAGGGAGTTAAGGGTTACGGGGAGCGGGCGGGCAAGTGGAGCTGAGTCCACGGCCAGATCAGCCATGATCTTATTGAATGGCGGAGCAGGCTCGAGGTGCTAGATGGCCTACTCCTGTTCCTAATTCTTATGTTCTTATGAGTGGTACCAATTAACTCACGAACAGAGAACTCATCAGGGGGTCCGTATGCTCTCTCCAGCAACCATTCATAGTAGCTCTGTATAAGGTTAGGTCGAGTTCCTTTATATGATTCATCGCATAATACAAGCGTGAAGCGAATATGTTCGCGCATCTGTATTACGTGCGGTTAGTGCCCAAGTGCGTATGGCTAATACATCAACGTGTCAATGGATTCATGGATCCCTCCCCTACACACTCATTGGTTATGTCTTCATTATTCCCCAAACATTCTCCATCCACGAGTGACTGCATTAGTCCCTGAAAGCCTTCACATCCCTATCTCTCTCAGATATGTATTCCAGAGAACCCCCTCTCACTCCTGGTTCTCTGACACGTTGGAGCCAGTCCAGTAATTAAAATTCCACCCTCGCATCACCCCATACCAAACTGCTGGTCCCGGCATGTTTCTGTTTCACCCTTACGCTTACTTTATGATGTGCGAGGATACTTCATCGCAGTCAAGGCCACCTACGGTCCAAACATCCAGAGCCCGACCCCACTGCTGGCCAAGAATGAGGAAACACTCTTCAAGGACACCGAGGCAGTCAGGGCCCACTGGAAGGAGCATTTAGAAGATCTCCTCTGTCATGTATGTAGACCATGTATATTAACTGTATAGTCACATAAGGTGTGCCACCAGAGGGCACTGCGGTGGGAGACCTGAGGGTCACCTGCATAGATGTGCAGGGCCCAGTATAAAAGGCTGCCCACCATGCTTGTGCCTCACTCTGGAGTTGCAATAAATGGGACTAAGGTCACAACAGCTCAAGTACAATACTAGACCTCATGGAGTCATTCATAAGAGTATTAAAGACATAACAACTGGCGACGAGATTACGAACTTTCATGCAAAAATGATTAACGTTGGTGCATTAGAAAAGTTCTCAGAGGGTGAAGATTGGGAAGCCTTTACGGAGCGGCTCGACCAATATTTCGTAGCAAACGACCTGGTAGGCGATGATCCGGCCACGCTGGCAAATAAGCGCAGAGCTATCCTGTTGACCAGTTGTGCGCCCGCGGTCTACGGCCTCGTCAGGGACTTGCTTGCACCAGAGAAAAGAACGACCAAGTCATACGAGGATTTGAAAGTGCTAATTCGGGAGAAAGAGAGCATCCTCACGGCCAGGCATTGATTTTATACACACTGCCGCCCCGAGGGCCAGGAAATCGCGAAGTACGTTGCCGACCTCAGGAGGCTGGCAGGACCGTGTGAATTCGGCGCATCCCTCGCCGATGCGTTGCGGGACGTCTTCATAATTGGCATCGGTCATGAGGCCCTCCTTCACAGGCGACTGTCTGCCGAAACCACCATCACTCTGCAGAAGGCCATCAGCATCAGCCAGGCGTTCATGACCTCAAGCTGCTGCTCCAAGCAGATGATAACTCACTCTCAGGACTCAAACCCGGCAAGTACTGTAAATAGAATGGCACATTTCACAGGCAGAACTGTTGAACAGACGTCAGACGTCCACCAAGTCGAAGGACCCGACCAGGTCCCTCAACTTCTCCATCACCGTCATGCTCTGCGGGGCACCGGAGCGGTCCCTCGACTCGAGGGTGCAGTTAAAATCCCCCCCGAGGACAATGCAGTCGCCGATGTCGACGGAGCCCAAAAGAGCGGACACTTTTTCGAAGAAGCGCGTTTGCTGCTAGCCGGGCTGAGGGGCGTACACGTTCACGAGATGGAGCGGCACGTCCCCCAGGCGAACAGTAAAGTGCAGCAAGCGGCCTGGCACGGGCTCCTCGACCCCCAAGATCTCCGGCTGAAAATGCGGGCCCAGCAAGATGGCCAGCCCACTAGAAGTGGCGGTGAGGTGGCTCATGCGGACCTCTCCTTGCTATTCCAGGAGCCACGTGGCTTCGTCTCCCGGAACGGTGTGGGTTTCTTGCAGGAAGCACACCGCATATTTCCCCTCCCGCAGGAGCGAAAAATTGTCAAATCTACGATGTGCCTCTCTGCCGCCGTTGATGTTGAGGCTGGCTATGGTTATCTTCATGACAAAAGCATAGTGCTAACCTATTGTGGGGTGGGGGTGAGTCTTTTGTTGACCTCCACTCCTTCAGCAGCCCAGCGAGGAACTTTTTGAGCCGGCGCAGCTCAAGGCCTTGCGCCTTTGATAAGGGCCCGCCCGCGGCCATGGTTTTAGCGGCGACGCGGACGGAATCGACGAGCAGCCCCGGCTCGGACCATCTTTCCAGGGCCAGATGGGCTCGGTTGCGGCGACCCTGGCTCTCGACCAAAAAGTCCCGGAGATCCTCTACGGGAATTAGGGGGGACTCAGCGGCGGGCACGAGGAAATCCACCGCCTCACTGGCGATGGACTCGAGATCTTCTCCCTCGTCCTCCACCGAGTCCCCGTCCTCCTCCGGGAGGTCGCCGCCAGCAGCCGGCCCGTCGACCGCACGAGGTACGGCAAACGGCCCGGCCGCTCCATCCGACCCTGGCTCTGCCCCGATCCCACCCCCAGGATCGTCGGCAGAGGAGTCCCCACTGGGCTCTTTTAGAATTGGTGCTGGGTCAGGAAGTGACAGCGGAAGGGGTTCCTCCTCTGCCCCAGGAACCAGGGAACACGGAGAGACCCGGCCATAGAAAATCCCCAGGCCCTCCAAGCGCTCCAGCTCCAAAGTAGGGGGCGAGGGTGAGTGTTCCTCCCCCTCCCCGCCGCCACCCCCGGACCAGCGTGCACAGATTCATTAAAAGTGTTAATACTTTGTATTTCTGCCGAGTCGAGCAAATCCCGGGGGAAGTTGGATATTGGCTGGGCGGGCTCAGGTTCGGCCTTTTCGGCCCCGCCCGCCTCAGTCCCCGGGACCCTCGACCCGGCGGCTACGCATTCTTCCGCTGGCCCCACGCCCCCCACGACAGGCAGATCTTTCACGCCATCCCCGGGAGGCAGCGGCTGGGCAGCCTCGACTGCCTCACCCTCCCCGGGGACAGATTCCTCGTGCCTACGAGCAGTTTGGGGGCGCCGGCGGGCACCGACTCCTCCGCGGAGGGATGTTGTTCCCCCCCCGCCTCATTGGAGCGGCGCCTCCTTTTTTTCCTGGGGGTCACGGAGACAGGGAGACACCCGTGTCTGCCGAGGCCTCCCGCTCCACTCCCCCCTTTTTCTTATCTTGCCCGCGCCCGAGCCCCTCTGCGGTATTAGTCAAGGGCTCGGGCGCGGACTCAGGGCACCCCGCGCTCGCCGGTGACGGGGTTGGGCCGAGCGCGGTGAACAGCTTGTCTGGCGCACTAAGGGGACCCGCCTCTAGGCGTTTCGCCTTCTTCCGCGCCTTCTTTCCAGCCGGACGCACTCCCTCCCCCCCGCCGGGGGCCGTGAAAACAAAGGCCCCCGACGATGCCCATGCACCCACAGCTCCCGGCACGCGGACGCTACTAGGGGGAGGGGTGGCGGCGGCGCCAGCCTTGTCCGCCCTCGGTGGTTTGGTGGCTTTGGAGGCGGGGCAGTTCTTGCGAACGTGCCCCACCTCTCTGCAGGCATGGCACCGCTCGCCGTCCGACGTCCAAAAGACGCGGTAGGCAGTCCCCTCGTGCACCACATTAAAACTACCCTCTGTCGTCTCCTCCCGCGCCAGCCGGACAAAAAGCTGGCGGCGGAAGGAGAACACGTGGCGCAGGCTGTTCTCCCTGAGGCCGAGCGGTATGGGGTTGATCCCCGACCTTACCTCCCCCAGTTGGTGTAGGTGAGGGAGGAGGAGCTCAGCGGGAACAAAGGGCGGGACGTTTGATAGAATGACCCTCTGCGCGGTGGCCTCGAGAGGGTCCACTGGCAGGAACGCCCCGCCCACCGTGAGCCCCTTTTCAATGGCCAGGGACACCGCCCGCTCCGACCCCAGGAAGAACACGGCCTTCCCAGACATCTTGGAGGCTGCGACAATGGCCGAGGGGCCCACTACCCCAGCCATCGCCCGCACGCACTCCTCAATGCTCATTGTGGGGTGAGTGTAGCTCATGACCCCGTGTTTTTTAGTTATAAGTCTGAATGGTGGCAGGGCAGCAGGTGGCGCAGGAGGTGCCGTGGATGTGGATGCTGCCTGCGCATAAGTCCTAGCTGGCCCTGCCACCGGCGTGGATGGGGTCGCCATCACGGGGTCCCTTTAAGGGCTACACCCACCCCAAAGTCACAGGCCTTAATGGTCTTTAAATGGCCTCGTTTAATAGACGGAGCAGAGGAGCTCTTAACGAGGCACACCTCTCCCCTAGTTGACAATTGGGGAGGGGCCTTGCCCCCTCTGCTCAATTGTCTTAATTGTTTTATATTTTTCCAATCAATTTGGGAGGAAAAGGGCTCTCAGAGAGAGAGGGGAGAGACAGAGAGTAACAGAGAAAGAGAGAGGGGGGTGGGAAGGGGGGCAAACTGCGAGGGCAGGTCTCCCCTCGCAGCTGTGGGTGGGTGCAATCCCCAGATGGCAAACAAAAATAGGCTTTGGGGTGGTCTTCGGGTGAGGGGAGAAGATGTCTTCACCTGGGGCAGCTGGAGCCACACAGGCACACACTCCCAACGATGTTAATTAGGGTGGATTAATTGTTTCTTCAGCCTGGTAGCTCCAGCTATCCCAGGCTAGGCAATGGGGGAGGGGTGCTTCAAAGGTGTGTGGGGCCTAGTTGTAAGCAAGTTCCGGCCCCCGACTGGTCTTCTTTCCTCCCCCCACCGATACAGCAAAGTCTTTTAGGGACTGCACCAATACACCCACCTGTAGAATGGTAGAGTCTCCCTCCTTCCACACTGGATGTTGTTGTTGGTCTTTCCCCCTCTCTCCAACTCTTTGTAGAAATGGTGAAGTTGTTCAAGTTTTCTGCTTTTTTCCCTCTCCCTCTGGGTGAAAGTTGGTGGTGAAGCCCCTTCCTTCCTTCCTTCCTTCTCTTCCTGGGCTGATTCACAGGCCCAGCCAGGAGCAAAAGCAGCAGCTCCTTCTCTCACTGCTCACAGCTCCAACTGTTTAGGCCACGCCTCTACTGCTCCACAATTGGCCCAGGTGCAACAGGTAATCAGGAAGGCGAATGGAATATTGGCCTTCATTGCGAGAGGGATGGAGTACAAAAGCAGGGAGGTCCTGCTGCAATTGTATAGGGTATTGGTGAGGCCGCACCTGGAGTACTGCGAGCAGTTTTGGTCACCTTACTTAAGGAAGAATATACTAGCTTTGGAGGGAGTACAGAGACGATTCACTAGGCTGATTCCGGAGAGGCGGGAGTCGCGAGAGGCAGCGGCCTATAAAAGGCTCAGCAGTCCGGGGAGCATCGAGAGAGGCGGGAGTCGAGAGAGGCAGCGGCCTATAAAAGGCTCAGCAGTCCGGGGAGCGTCGAGAGAGGCGGGAATCGAGAGAGGCAGCGGCCTATAAAAGGCTCAGCAGTCCGGGGAGCGTCGAGAGAGGCGGGAATCGAGAGAGGCAGCGGCCTATAAAAGGCTCAGCAGTCCGGGGAGCATCGAGAGAGGCGGGAGTCGAGAGAGGCAGCGGTCTATAAAAGGCTCAGCAGTCCGGGGAGCGTCGAGAGAGGCGGGAGTTGAGAGAGGCAGCGGCCTATAAAAGGCTCAGCAGTCCGGGGAGAGTCGAGAGAGGCGGGAGTCGAGAGAGGCAGCGGCCTATAAATGGCTCAGCAGTCCGGGTACCGGTGCAGCTCCAGCTGAGAGAAGTCAAAAAAGAAGTAGAAAGAAATCAAAAGGTGACGTCACAGCCAAAGTGGTAAGTGATTGGCTGCTGATTGGTGAGTAGTTTTTCTTTTTCTTTATTAATCAGTAACTTTTAACATTGTTGTCGGCAATTTAAGTGTATCTAAGGGTTAAGTCATGGCAGGACAGCTCGGTCACGTGATATGCTCCTCCTGTACCATGTGGGAACACGGGGACAACACCAGTGTCCCTGACGACTACATGTGCGGGAAGTGTGTCCACCTCCGGCTACTGACGGTCCGCATTGCGGAGTTGGAGCTGAAGGTGCAGGACATTCTAAAAAGGGAGGGAGAACAGCCAGTTGTCGTGGTGCACGTTGGTACCAATGACATAGGTAAAAAAAGGGATGAGTTCCTACGAAATGAATTTAAGGAGCTAGGAGCTAAATTAAAAAGTAGGACCTCAAAAGTAGTAATCTCGGGATTGCTACCAGTGCCACGTGCTAGTCAGAGTAGGAATCGCAGGATAGCTCAGATGAATACGTGGCTTGAGCAATGGTGCAGCAGGGAGGGATTCAAATTCCTGGGGCATTGGAACCGGTTCTGGGGGAGGTGGGACCAGTACAATCCGGACGGTCTGCACCTGGGCAGAATCGGAACCAATGTCTTCGGGGGAGTGTTTGCTAGTGCTGTTGGGGAGGAGTTAAACTAATATGGCAGGGGGATGGGAACCAATGCAGGGAGATAGAGGGAAACAAAAAGGAGGCAAAAACAAAAGACCGAAAGGAGATGAGGAAAAGTGGAGGGCAGAGAAACCCAAGGCAAAGAACAAAAAGGGCCATTGTACAGCAAAATTCTAAAAGGACAGAGGGTGTTAAAAAAACATGCCTAAAGGCTTTGTGTCTTAATGCAAGGAGTATCCGCAATAAGGTGGATGAATTAACTGTGCAAATAGATGTTAACAAATATGATGTGATTGGGATTACGGAGACGTGGCTCCAGGATGATCAGGGCTGGGAACTCAACATCCAGGGGTATTCAACATTCAGGAAGGATAGAATAAAAGGAAAAGGAGGTGGGGTAGCATTGCTGGTTAAGGAGGAGATTAAGGCAATAGTTAGGAAGGACATTAGCTTGGATGATGTGGAATCTATATGGGTAGAGCTGCAGAACACCAAAGGGCAAAAAACGTTAGTGGGAGTTGTGTACAGACCTCCAAACAGTAGTAGTGATGTTGGGGAGGGCATCAAACATGAAATTAGGGGTGCGTGCAATAAAGGTGCAGCAGTTATAATGGGTGACTTTAATATGCACATAGATTGGGCTAACCAAACTAGAAACAATACGGTGGAGGAGGATTTTCTGGAGTGCATAAGGGATGGTTTTTTAGACCAATATGTCAAGGAACCAACTAGGGGGGAGGCCATCTTAGACTGGATGTTATGTAATGAGAGAGGATTAATTAGCAATCTCGTTGTGCGAGGCCCCTTGGGGAAGAGTATCCATAATATGGTGGAATTCTGCATTGGGATGGAGAATGAAACAGTTAATTCAGAGACCATGGTCCAGAACTTAAAGAAGGCTAACTTTGAAGGTATGAGGCGTGAATTGGCTAGGATGGATTGGCGAATGATACTTAAGGGGTTGACTGTGGATGGGCAATGGCAGACATTTAGAGACCGCATGGATGAACTACAACAATTGTACATTCCTGTCTGGCATAAAAATAAAAAAGGGAAGGTGGCTCAACCGTGGCTATCAAGGGAAATCAGGGATAGCATTAAAGCCAAGGAAGTGGCATACAAATTGGCCAGAAATAGCAGCGAACCTGGGGACTGGGAGAAATTTAGAACTCAGCAGAGGAGGACAAAGGGTTTGATTAGGGCAGGGAAAATGGAGTATGAGAAGAAGCTTGCAGGGAACATTAAGACGGATTGCAAAAGTTTCTATAGATATGTAAAGAGAAAAAGGTTAGTAAAGACAAACGTAGGTCCGCTGCAGTCAGAATCAGGGGAAGTCATAACGGGGAACAAAGAAATGGCGGACCAATTGAACAAGTACTTTGGTTCGGTATTCACGAAGGAGGACACGAACAACCTTCTGGTTATAAAAGGGGTCGGGGGGTCTAGTAAGGAGGAGGAACTGAGGGAAATCCTTATTAGCCGGGAAATTGTGTTGGGGAAATTGATGGGATTGAAGGCCGATAAATCCCCAGGGCCTGATGGACTGCATCCCAGAGTACTTAAGGAGGTGGCCTTGGAAATAGTGGATGCGTTGACAGTCATTTTCCAACATTCCATTGACTCTGGATCAGTTCCTATGGAATGGAGGGTAGCCAATGTAACCCCACTTTTTAAAAAAGGAGGGAGAGAGAAAACAGGGAATTATAGACCGGTCAGCCTGACATCGGTAGTGGGTAAAATGATGGAATCAATTATTAAGGATGTCATAGCAGTGCATTTGGAAAGAGGTGACATGATAGGTCCAAGTCAGCATGGATTTGTGAAAGGGAAATCATGCTTGACAAATCTTCTGGAATTTTTTGAGGATGTTTCCAGTAGAGTGGATAAGGGAGAACCAGTTGATGTGGTATATTTGGACTTTCAGAAGGCGTTCGACAAGGTCCCACACAAGAGATTGATGTGCAAAGTTAGAGCACATGGGATTGGGGGTAGTGTACTGACATGGATTGAGAACTGGTTGTCAGACAGGAAGCAAAGAGTAGGAGTAAATGGGTATTTTTCAGAATGGCAGGCAGTGACTAGTGGGGTACCGCAAGGTTCTGTGCTGGGGCCTCAGCTGTTTACACTGTACATTAATGATTTAGATGAGGGGATTAAATGTAGTATCTCCAAATTTGCGGATGACACTAAGTTGGGTGGCAGTGTGAGCTGCGAGGAGGATGCTGTGAGGCTGCAGAGCGACTTGGATAGGTTAGGTGAGTGGGCAAATGCATGGCAGATGAAGTATAATGTGGATAAATGTGAGGTTATCCACTTTGGTGGTAAAAACAGAGAGACAGACTATTATCTGAATGGTGACAGATTAGGAAAAGGAGAGGTGCAAAGAGACCTGGGTGTCATGGTACATCAGTCATTGAAGGTTGGCATGCAGGTGCAGCAGGCGGTTAAGAAAGCAAATGGCATGTTGGCCTTCATAGCAAGGGGATTTGAGTACAGGGGCAGGGAGGTGTTGCTACAGTTGTACAGGGCATTGGTGAGGCCACACCTGGAGTATTGTGTACAGTTTTGGTCTCCTAACCTGAGGAAGGACATTCTTGCTATTGAGGGAGTGCAGCGAAGGTTCACCAGACTGATTCCCGGGATGGCGGGACTGACCTATCAAGAAAGACTGGATCAACTGGGCTTGTATTCACTGGAGTTCAGAAGAATGAGAGGGGACCTCATAGAAACATTTAAAATTCTGACGGGGTTAGACAGGTTAGATGCAGGAAGAATGTTCCCAATATTGGGGAAGTCCAGAACCAGAGGTCACAGTCCAAGGATAAGGGGTAAGCCATTTAGGACCGAGATGCGGAGGAACTTCTTCACCCAGAGAGTGGTGAACCTGTGGAATTCTCTACCACAGAAAGTTGTTGAGGCCAATTCACGAAATATATTCAAAAAGGAGTTAGATGAGGTCCTTACTACTAGGGGGATCAAGGGGTATGGCGAGAAAGCAGGAATGGGGTACTGAAGTTGAATGTTCAGCCATGAACTCATTGAATGGCGGTACAGGCTCGAAGGGCCGAATGGCCTACTCCTGCACCTATTTTCTATGTTTCTATGTTTCTATAATAGATTGAGTAGACTGGGTCTTTACTCATTGGAGTTCAGAAGGATGAGGGGTGATCGTATAGAAACATTTAAAATAATGAAAGGGATAGACAAGATAGAGGCAGAGAGGTTGTTTCCACTGGTTGGGGAGACTAGAACTAGGGGGCACAGCCTCAAAATATGGGGGAGCCAATTTAACACCGAGTTGAGAAGGAATTTCTTCTCCCAGAGGGTTGTGAATCTGTGGAATTCTCTGCCCAAGGAAGCAGTTGAAGCTAGCTCATTGAATGTATTCAAATCACAGATAGATAGATTTTTAACCAATAAGGGAGTTAAGGGTTACGGGGAGCGGGCGGGCAAGTGGAGCTGAGTCCACGGCCAGATCAGCCATGATCTTATTGAATGGCGGAGCAGGCTCGAGGTGCTAGATGGCCTACTCCTGTTCCTAATTCTTATGTTCTTATGAGTGGTACCAATTAACTCACGAACAGAGAACTCATCAGGGGGTCCGTATGCTCTCTCCAGCAACCATTCATAGTAGCTCTGTATAAGGTTAGGTCGAGTTCCTTTATATGATTCATCGCATAATACAAGCGTGAAGCGAATATGTTCGCGCATCTGTATTACGTGCGGTTAGTGCCCAAGTGCGTATGGCTAATACATCAACGTGTCAATGGATTCATGGATCCCTCCCCTACACACTCATTGGTTATGTCTTCATTATTCCCCAAACATTCTCCATCCACGAGTGACTGCATTAGTCCCTGAAAGCCTTCACATCCCTATCTCTCTCAGATATGTATTCCAGAGAACCCCCTCTCACTCCTGGTTCTCTGACACGTTGGAGCCAGTCCAGTAATTAAAATTCCACCCTCGCATCACCCCATACCAAACTGCTGGTCCCGGCATGTTTCTGTTTCACCCTTACGCTTACTTTATGATGTGCGAGGATACTTCATCGCAGTCAAGGCCACCTACGGTCCAAACATCCAGAGCCCGACCCCACTGCTGGCCAAGAATGAGGAAACACTCTTCAAGGACACCGAGGCAGTCAGGGCCCACTGGAAGGAGCATTTAGAAGATCTCCTCTGTCATGTATGTAGACCATGTATATTAACTGTATAGTCACATAAGGTGTGCCACCAGAGGGCACTGCGGTGGGAGACCTGAGGGTCACCTGCATAGATGTGCAGGGCCCAGTATAAAAGGCTGCCCACCATGCTTGTGCCTCACTCTGGAGTTGCAATAAATGGGACTAAGGTCACAACAGCTCAAGTACAATACTAGACCTCATGGAGTCATTCATAAGAGTATTAAAGACATAACAACTGGCGACGAGATTACGAACTTTCATGCAAAAATGATTAACGTTGGTGCATTAGAAAAGTTCTCAGAGGGTGAAGATTGGGAAGCCTTTACGGAGCGGCTCGACCAATATTTCGTAGCAAACGACCTGGTAGGCGATGATCCGGCCACGCTGGCAAATAAGCGCAGAGCTATCCTGTTGACCAGTTGTGCGCCCGCGGTCTACGGCCTCGTCAGGGACTTGCTTGCACCAGAGAAAAGAACGACCAAGTCATACGAGGATTTGAAAGTGCTAATTCGGGAGAAAGAGAGCATCCTCACGGCCAGGCATTGATTTTATACACACTGCCGCCCCGAGGGCCAGGAAATCGCGAAGTACGTTGCCGACCTCAGGAGGCTGGCAGGACCGTGTGAATTCGGCGCATCCCTCGCCGATGCGTTGCGGGACGTCTTCATAATTGGCATCGGTCATGAGGCCCTCCTTCACAGGCGACTGTCTGCCGAAACCACCATCACTCTGCAGAAGGCCATCAGCATCAGCCAGGCGTTCATGACCTCAAGCTGCTGCTCCAAGCAGATGATAACTCACTCTCAGGACTCAAACCCGGCAAGTACTGTAAATAGAATGGCACATTTCACAGGCAGAACTGTTGAACATGAATCTGCCCAGGGCAGAGCGTACAGGCCTCCGAGTCCTTTAACTCAGAGTCCGCCGAGGGGTGCAAACGTAAGTCGAGTAGCACCATGCTGGCGTTGCAGAGATAATCACAGGGCTCATCAGTGTCGGTTCAGAGACTATGTGTGCAAAGGCTGCAGCACAAAGGGCCACCTCCAGCGAATGTGCAAAAGAGCTGTGACTCATTACATGGAAGAGCAGATGGCTATGAATCCAGCGCGGATTATGAGGAGATGGCTCGAGAGACAGCTCAGTCCCAGGACGAAGTGTATGGAGTATATACCTGCACCACAGATTGTCCTCCAGTGATAATGGAAGTCGAGATAAATGGCATTCCAGTCTTCATGGAAGTGGACACGGGGGCGAGTCAGTCAGTAATGAGCCAGGAAGTTTTTAAGAGGCTCTGGAACGATCAAGCTGAACGGCCCAAGCTGGTCCCGGTTCAGGCAAAGCTGCGCACCTTCACCAAGGAACTGATATCAATTGTTGATAGTGTAGATGTAAGTGTATCCCATGATGGCACGGTGCACAATTTACCATTGTGGATTGTTTCAGGTGATGGACCAACGCTACTTGGAAGAAGATGGATGGGGAAGATTCATTGGAACGGGGAAGACTTCATCCCTCCAGCGATCGACATCCCCCATGCTCAGAGGCAGAGCAAGCCCCCACCTTCAGTTGGACCAGGCACCGGAGAGCAGATCTGCGCAGCCCCCAAGGCACAGACCGCTCATCACGGCTGCATGGCGATGATCCGGCTGAGACAAACCAAACGCACCTTCCTGGTTTCAGTGGCAGGACTCCTGGGGAGGAAGATTGGATCCGAGGGTGCCTTCCCAGTTTCAGTGGCAGAATCCCTGGGAAAGAAAATCGTGGCTGTCGACATCATGGACAGGGAAAAGATGGCGTCCAAACCACGACGTGCAGCACTAATGGAGCAACGACATGTGGTTCCACGCAAGGAAGACGATTAGGGTAAAAGTAATAAGGCCATTTTAAAGGAGGCCAGCAACCGGCCAATTTTGAATGAACTGTTTGAAATTGATGAACAATGTAAAAATCTAGCTGTAACGAGCAAAATGTTGATGAGCGATGTCGGGTGCAAATTGCAATCAGCCAATGTAGCGGGCGAACACCTAACGGTCATATACAGGTCCAGCAGGCTACCCAATGCTGTAGCCTGCATCCCCGGGACCAGAACGATGCATCATAAAGTGTCCCCACAGCTGACAGAAGTAGACAAGCTGCAGAGTTAAAGATGAAATAGCAGCACATTTGGAAAGCAGTGACAGGATCGGTCCAAGTCAGCATGGATTTATGAAAGGGAAATCATGCTTGACAAATCTTCTAGAATTTTTTGAGGATATAACTAGTAGAGTGGACAAGGGAGAACCAGTGAATGTGGGATATTTGGACTTTCAAAAGGCGTTTGACAACGTCCCACACAAGAGATTAGTGTGCAAAATTAAAGCACATGGTATTGGAGGTAATGTATTGATGTGGATAGAGAACTGGTTGGCAGACAGGAAGCAAAGAGTAGGAATAAACAGGTCATTTTCAGAATTGCAGGCAGTGACGAGTGGGGTACCGCAAGGTTCTGTGCTGGGACTCCAGCTATTTACAATATACATTAATGATTTAGGCAAAGGAATTAAATGTAATATCTCCAAGTTTGCAGATGACACTAAGCTGGGCGGCAGTGTGAGCTGTGAGGAAGATGCTAAGAGGTTGCAGGGTGACTTGGACAGGTTAGGTGGGTGGGCAAATGCATGGCAGATGCAGTATAATATAGATAAATGTGAGGTTATTCACTTTGATGGCAAAAACAGGAAGGCAGAATATTATCTGAATGGTGACAGATTAGTAAAAGGGGAGGTGCACCGAGACTTGGGTGTCATGGTACATCAGTCAGTGAAAGTTGGCATGCAGGTACAGCAGGCGGTGAAGAAGGCAAATGGCATGTTGGCCTTCATAGCGAGAGGATTTGAGTATAGGAGCAGGGAGGTCTTACTGTAGTTGTACAGGGCCTTGGTGAGGCCACACCTTGAATATTGTGTACAGGTTGGTCTCCTAATCTGAGGAAGGACATTCTTGCTATTGAGAGAGTGCAGCGAAGGTTAACCAGACTGATTCCCGGGATGGCAGGACTGACATATGAAGAAAGACTGGATTGACAAGGCTTATATTCACTGGAATTTAGAAGAATGAGAGGCGATCTCATAGAAACATATAAAATTCTGACGGGATTGGACAGGTTAGATACAGGAAGAATGTTCCCGATGTGGGGGAAGTCCAGAACCAGGGGTCACAGTCTAAGGATAAGGGGTAAGCCATTTAGCACCGAGATGAGGAGAAACTTCTTCACTCAGAGAATTGTGAACCTGTGGAATTTTCGACCAAAGAAAGTTGTTGAGGCTAGTTCGTTAGATATATTCAAAAGGGAGTTAGATGTGGCCCTTACAGCTAAAAGGATCAAGGGATATGGAGAGAAAGCAGGAATGGGGTACTGAAGTGACATGATCAGCCATGATCATATTGAATGGTGGTGCAGGCTTGAAGGATCGAATGACCTACTCCTGCACCTATTTTCTATGTTTCTATATTTCTAGAGTCCTCCTCAACCACCTTCTCCCTGTGGCTGAGGTGTTCCTCCCGGAGTCACAGTGCGGATTTCATCCCCTCCGGGGCACAACGGACATGATCTTTGCAGCACGACAGCTGCAGGAAAAATGCAGGGGGCCGTGCCAGCCCTTATACATGGCCTTCTTCAACCTTACAAAGGCCTTTGACACTGTCAACGCGAAGGGTCTATGGAGAACATAAGAACATAACATAAGAATTAGGAACATAAGTAGGCCATCTAGCACCTCGAGACTGCTCCGCTATTCAACAAGATCATGGCTGATCTGGCCGTGGACTCAGCTCCACTTACCCGCCCGCTCCCCGTAACCCTTAATTCCCTTATTGGTTAAAAATATATCTATCTGTGATTTGAATACATTCAATGAGCTAGCCTCAACTGCTTCCTTGGGCAGATAATTCCATAGATTCACAACCCTCTGGGAGAAGAAATTCCTTCTCAACTTTTAAATTGGCTCCCCCATATTTTGAGGCTGTGCCCCCTAGTTCTAGTCTCCCCGACCAGTGGAAACAACCTCTCTGCCTCTATCTTGTCTATCTCTTTCATTATTTTAAATGTTTCTATAAGATCACCCCTCATCCTTTTGAACTCCAACGAATAAAAACCCAGTCTACTCAATCTATCATCATAAGGTAACCCCCTCATCTCCGGAATCAGCCTAGTGAATCGTCTCTGTACCCCCTCCAAAGCTAGTATATCCTTCCTTAAGAAAGGTGACCAAAACTGCACGCAGTACTCCAGGTGCGGCCTTACCAATACCCTATACAGTTGCAGCAGGACCTCCCTGCTTTTGTACTCCATCCCTCTCGCAATGAAGGCCAACATTCCATTCGCCCTCCTGATTACCTGCTGCACCTACAAACTAACTTTTTGGGATTCATGCACAAGGACCCCCAGGTCCCTCTGCACCGCTGCATGTTGTAATTTCCCACCATTCAAATAATATTCCCTTTTACTGGTTTTTTTTACAAGGTGGATGACCTCACATTTTCCAACATTGTACTCCATCTGCCAAACCTTAGCACATTCGCTTAACCTATCTAAATCTCTTTGCAGCCTTTTTGTGTCCTCTACACAACCCGCTTTCCCACTAATCTTTGTGTCATCTGCAAATTTTGTTACACTACACTCTGTCCCCTCTTCCAGGTCATCTATGTATATTGTAAACAGTTGTGGTCCCAGCACCGATCCCTGTGGCACACCACTAACCACCGATTTCCAACCTGAAAAGGACCCATTTATCCTGACTCTCTGCTTTCTGTTCGCTAGCCAATTCTCTATCCATGCTAATACATTGCCTCTGACTCCGTGTACCTTTATCTTCGGCAGTAACCTTTTGTGTGGCACCTTATCAAATGCCTTTTGGAAATCTAAATACACCACATCCATCGGTACACCTCTGTCCACCATGCTTGTGATATCCTCAAAGAATTCCAGTAAATTAGTTCAACATAATTTTCCCTTTATGAATCCATGTTGCGTCTGCTTGATTGCACTATTCCTCTCTAGATGTCCCGCTATTTCTTCCTTAATGATAGCTTCAAGCATTTTCCCCACGACAGATGTTAAACTAACTGGCCTATAGTTACCTGCCTTTTGTCTGCCCCTTTTTTTAAACAGAGGCGTTACATTAACTGCTTTCCAATCCGCTGGTACCTCCCCAGAGTCCAGAGCATTTTGGTAGATTATAACGAATGCATCTGCTATAACTTCCGCCATCTCTTTTAATACCCTGGGATGCATTTCATCAGGACCAGGGGACTTGGCTACCTTGAGTCCCATTAGCCTGTCCAGCACTACCCTCCTAGTGATAGTGATTGTCTCAAGGTCCTCCCTTCCCACATTCCCGTGACCAGCAATTTTTGGCATGGTTTATGTGTCTTCCACTGTGAAGACCGAAGCAAAATAATTGTTTAAGGTCTCAGCTATTTCCACATTTCCCATTATTAAATTCCCCTTCTCATCTTCTAAGGGACCAACATTTACTTTAGTCACTCTTTTCCGTTTTATATATCGGTAAAAGCTTTTACGATCTGTTTTTATGTTTTGCGCAAGTTTACTTTCGTAATCTTTCTTTCCTTTCCTTTCTTTATTGCTTTCTTAGTCATCCGCTTTGGATGCCCCCAAAGGTTTGTCACCATTCTCCGCCTGCTCCACGATGACATGCAGGCCGTGATCCTTACCAACGGATCCATTACAGACCCAATCCACGTCCAGACCGGGGTCAAACAGGGCTACGTCATCGCTCCAACCCTCTTCTCAATCTTCTTAGCTGCCATGCTCCACCTCACAGTTGACAAGCTCTCCGCTGGAGTGGAACTAAACTACAGAACCAGTGGGAACCTGTTCAACCTTCGTCGAATCTAGGCCAGGTCCAAGACTACCCCAACGTCTGTCGTCGAGCTACAGTAAGCGGACGACACCTGCATCTGCGCATATACAGAGGCTGAACTCCAAGTCATAGTCAACGTATTTACTGAGGCGTACGAAAGCATAGGCCTTATGCTAAACATCCGTAAGACAAAGGTCCTCCACCAGCCTGTCCTCGCCACACAGCACTCCCCCTCAGGATCCATGGCATAGCCTTGGACAACGTGGACCATTTCCCATACCTTGGTAGCCACTTATCAACAAGAGCAGACATTGACGATCAGATTCAACTCTGCCTCCAGCGTACCAGCGCAGCCTTCGGTCGCCTGAGGAAAAGAGTGTTTGAAGACCAGGCCCTCAAATCCACCACCAAGCTCATGGTCTACAGGGCTGTAGTAATATCCACCCTACTGTATGGCTCAGAGACATGGACCACGTACAGTAGACACCTCAAGTTGCTGGAGAAATACCACCAACGATGTCTCTGCAAAATGCTACAAATCCCCTGGGTGGACAGACGCACTAACGTTAGTGTCCTCGACCAGGCCAACATATCCAGCATTGAAGCACTGACCAGACTTGATCAGCTCCGCTGGGCAGGCCACATTGTTTGCATGCCAGACATGAGACTGACTCCCAAAGCAAGCGCTCTACTCGGAACTCCTTCACGGCAAATGAGCCAAAGGTGGGCAAAGGAAACGTTACAAGGACACCCTCAAAGCATCCCTGATAAAGTGCTACATCCCCACTGACACCTGGGAGTCCCTGGCCAAAGACCGCCCTCAGTGGAGGAAGTGCATTCGGGAGGGCGCTGAGCACCTCGAGTCTCACCGCCAAGAGCATGCAGAAAACAAGCGCAGGCACCAGAAAGAGTGTGCGGCAAACCTGTCCCACCCACCCCTTCCCTCAACGACTGTCTGTCCCACCTGTGACAGAGACTATGGTTCTCGTATTGGACTGTACAGTCACCTAAGGACTCATTTTTAGAGTGGAAGCAAGTCTTCCTCGATTTCGAGGGACTGCCTTCGATAAAACTAATCTACCTGATTTACCAACTCTTACGTAGGCTCAGAGTTCCTGGGTGGTGGGGGGGTGGTCAGTGGGTGCAGTCGGTGGCGGGTCGGACAGGAAAAGGTTTTTTCACCTGGCGAGTGGTTAACCTGTGGAATTCTCTACCGCAGAAAGTTGTTGAGGCCAGTTCGTTAGATATATTCAAAAGAGATTTAGAAATTGCCCTTACAGCCAAAGGGATCAAGGGGTATGGAGAGAATGCAGGAATGGTTGAATGATCAGCCATGATTTTATTGAATGGTGGCCTGTTCAGAATTTTATATGTTTCTATGAGATCCCCTCTAATTCTTCTAAACTTCAGTGAATACAGACCCAGTTGATCCAGTCTCTCCTCATATGTTAGTCCTGCCATCCCGGGAATCAGTCTGGTGAACCTTCCTTCAATAGCAAGAACGTCCTTCCTCAGATTAAGGGACCAAAACTGAACACAATATTCCAGGTATGGCCTCACCAAGACTCTGTACAGCTGTAGTAAGACCTCCCTGCTCCTATACTCAAATCCCCTAGCTATGAAGGTCAACATGCCATTTGCCTTCTTCACCGCCTGCTGTACCTGCATGCCAACTTTCAATGACTGATATACTATGACACCCAGGTCTCGTTGCACCTCCTCTTTTCCTAATCTGTCACCATTCAGATAATATTCTGTCTTCCTGCCTTTGCCACCAAAGTGGATAACCTCACATGTATCCACATTATACTGCATCTGCCATGCATTTGCCCATTCACCTAACCTGTCTAAGTCACCCTGCAGCCTCTTAGCATCCTCCTCACAGCTCACACCGCCACCCAGCTTTGTGTCATCTGCAAACTTGGAGATATTACATTCAATTCCTTCATCTAAATCATTGATGTATATTGTAAATAGCTGGGGTCCCAGCACTGAACCCTGCGGCACCTGACTAGTCACTGCCTGCCATTCTGAAAAGGACCCGTTTATTCCGACTCTCTGCTTCCTGTCTACCAACCAGTTCTCTATCCAAGTCAATACATTACCTCCAATACCATGTGCTTTGATTTTGCACACCAATCTTTTGTGTGGGACGTTGTCAAACGCCTTTTGAAAGTCCAAATACACCACATCCACTGGTTCTCCCTTGTCCACTCTACTAGTTACATCCTCAAAAAATTCTAGAAGATTTGTCAAGCATGATTTCCCTTGCAACGGTGTGGGAGCGGAGTGGCCGACTGGGCCACGAAATACAGCTGGTGCCGATTTACTGCTAATGGGCCAGCTGCTGCCTGGCCTTCTTAAAGGGCGGGGTTTGCAGAAAGGCCCTGAGCAGGGAATCAGTTTGATTGGAAGGCACAGTGAATTCAGGAGGAGCAAGGAGGGCCGGCAGATTCTCTGATGTGGAACTATAGACCCTGATCGAGGCTGTGGAGGGAAGGAGGCACGTTCGCTACCCCGGCACAGGCAGACCGATTCAGGCTGCGTTCGTTAATACCTGGAGACAGATCACTGTGGTGGTCTCGGGGACCTCCATTCATGACCGCACCGCCACCCAATGCCACAGAAGGCTCAACGACATAATTTGCCAGATGCGAGCCTCTCCTTCACCTCTTATTTCCCACCTTCACTGTATAGTCACTGAAGCAACATTTGATTTCTGAGGCCTGCATGTATGCGTTCTTGCAATGGAGGCTCCCTTTCATGTCATGTTACAGCTGCATGCAATGGACCCACACTTGCACTCATTGCTGAGGCCTCATGAAACTGCTACTCAGCAAGACACCTTTGCTTTGCAGGCGAAGGTTTCTCACAACCGTGTGGAGCAACAGAGGACTGGTGGTGAGCCAGTGATCCAGCAGCTCACTCACCTGGAAGAGAGGGTTCAGAGGCTAGTGGGCCCACATGTTGCCTTCCCTGTTGCCACCAGGCGTATGGATCCTGCTAGTGGTTGCATCGGAAAGTGAAGGCCTTCCTTTAATGCCATCTCTCCCTGAAAGTGCCAGCACCTACCACAGGTTTGCTTATGATTGTGTTCAAGTTGCAGGCTGCATGGTGCAATAGCCGACCTCAGCCAGACGGAACCCTCTATTTATGATTGTAGATGAGATCCCGAGTGTGAGCCAAAGCCATGATGACACCCTCGAGGCTACTCCATCTATTGGCACCATGTCCGATGAGGGCGATGAAGAGGGGGACATTGCTGGCAGCACCATGTCACTGCTTCCTACACTCGCACGCACCAGCTCAGATACTGGGAGTACACGGTCAGGTCAGTTAGATTTAGCAGAGGGGTCTGCACTGGGTGATGTACCGGGGCCTAGCGGGTTGCAGCATGGTCAAGGGCAAAGGGAACTTCGCGTGCCATCTCTCCAGGCGGCGAGTTCTGCTGCAGTGGACTCAGACGGGCCCATCGATACTGGGGATTATGAAACAAGGGTGGAGGCCATTCATTTCCAGATGTTGGGGGCAATGGCAGGGGTGCCAGAGAGTCTGTCACAAGTGGTCAGGAGTGTGAAGGAGTCTGCCTCCTGCATTGTGGACAGCTCTGCGCAGACCATGGAGCCCATCGTTGCCAGTGTGCAGACGATGGTGGACTCCCAGAGAGACCGTGCAGATCCAGCTGTGATGACACATGTCCTGGGCGCTGTGGCAGCTGCCATTGCAGCACAGGCACAAGGGAATGAACATATCAGTGCTGCTTTGGAGAGGATGGCCGCTGCCCTGGGAGCTCAGAATGCTCTCATGCACACTGGGCAACAGGCCACGGAGCATCTTACTGCTGTCGTCTCTGGTGGCATCGAGACTGTGTCTACTCTCATGCAGTCTCAGTTGGATGCAATGCCAGAGTTGATTATTGCCATCATGGCTGGGCCCACCATGGTCCATAGGGAACCTTCTGGTGCTGCACCACTTTGGGGAAGCGGGGCGGAAGTGGGGGGAGTGGGGCGGATCCTCAGACCACAGGAAAAAAACCTGAGGGCAATTTTGCGAACGTCGGCCAGTCCGCCGCAAGTCGGCGGCCATTCCGCGCTGCCCCGTGGCCCCCACTTTCAGGCGTTCAGAGAGCTTATCGGGAGGCCGAATTTTGGCCCCTCAGAATCCCACCACGATCAGCCCCAACACCAGCAGCACCAGACACACCAGCAACACCAACAACAACACCAACCTTCTCCGCAATCACATGATGCTGCACAGGACATAGCACCCGACCACATTGCTGCCCAGGAGGCCAAGAATGGCCTCACCATGGTCAAATTTACTTCACTTGATGCAGTACATCCTGGCTCGAGGTTGGCACCACCCCACACCAACATCAAAAAAAATCCCTACAATTTCCAAGCCATTCCTTTCACACTCATGACTATTGTGAGAGGTACCGTTATAAGAACAGAAGAACTTAAGAAATAGGAGCAGGAGTAGGCCATTTGGCCCCTCGAGCCTGCTCCTCCATTCAATAAGATCATGGCTGATCTGATCGTGAACTCAGCTCCACTTCCCCGCCCGCTCTCCATAATCCTTTACTCCTTTATTGCTCAAAGATCTGTCTATCTCCGCCTTAAATATATTCAATGACCCAGCCTCCACAGCTCTCTGAGACAGAGAATTCCACAGATTTACAACCCTCTGAGAGAAGAAATTCCTCCTCATCTCAGTTTTAAATGGGCGGCCCCTTATTCTAAGACTATGTCCCCTAGTTTTAGTTTCCCTATGAGTGGAAATATCCTCTCTGCATCCACCTTGTCGAGCCCCCTCATTACCTTATAAGTTTCAATAATGTCACCTCTCATTCTTCTAAATTCCAATGAGTAGAGGCCCAGCCTACTCAACCTATCCTCATAAGTCAACCCCCTCATCTCCAGAATCAACCTAATGAACCTTCTCTGAACTGCCTCCAATGCAAGTATATCCTTCCTTAAATACGGAGACCAAAATACGCAGTACTCCAGGTGTGGCCTCACCAATACCATGTCGCAGGACTTCTCTGCTTTTATACTCTATCCCCTTGCAATAAAGGCCAACATTCCATTTGCCTTCCTGATTACTTGCTGTACCTGCATATTAACTTTTTGTGTTACATGCACAAGGACCTCCAGGTCTCTCTGTACTGCAGCACTTTGCAAATTTTCTCCATTTAAATTATAATTTGCTTTTCTATTATTTCTGCCAAAGTGGATAACCTCACATTTTCCCCCATTATACTCCATCTGCCAAATTTTTGCCCACTCACTTAGTCTGTCTATATCCCTTTGCAGATTTTTTGTGTCCTCCTTACAATTTGCTTTCCCACCCATCTTTGTAAAATCAACCTGGCTACATTACACTCGGTCTCTTCATCCAAGTCATTAATATAGATTGTAAATAGTTGAGGATCCAGCACCGATCCCTGCGGCACCCCAGTAGTCACTGTTTGCTAACCGGAAAATGGCCTATTTATCCTGACTCTCTGTTTTCTGTTAGTTAGCCAATCCTCTATCATAGAAACATAGAAAATAGGTGCAGGAGTAGGCCATTCGGCCCTTCTAGCCTGCACCGCCATTCAATGAGTTCATGGCTGAACATTCAACTTCAGTACCCCATTCCTGCTTTCTCGCCATACCCCTTGATCCCCCTAGCAGTAAGGACCTCATCTAACTCCTTTTTGAATATATTTAGTGAATTGGCCTCAACAACTTTCTGTGGTAGAGAATTCCACAGGTTCACCACTCTCTGGGTGAAGAAGTTCCTCCGCATCTCGGTCCTAAATGGCTTACCCCTTATCCTTAGACTGTGACCCCTGGTTCTGGACTTCCCCAACATTGGGAACATTCTTCCTGCATCTAACCTGTCTAACCCCGTCAGAATTTTATATGTTTCTATGAGGTCCCCTCTCATTCTTCTGAACTCCAGTGAATACAAGCCCAGTTGATCCAGTCTTTCTTGATAGGTCAGTCCCTCCATCCCGGGAATCAGTCTGGTGAACCTTCGCTGCACTCCCTCAATAGCAAGAATGTCCTTCCTCAGGTTAGGAGACCAAAACTGTACACAATACTCCAGGTGTGGCCTCACCAATGCCCTGTACAACTGTAGCAACACCTCCCTGCCCCTGTACTCAAATCCCCTTGCTATGAAGGCCAACATGCCATTTGCTTTCTTAACCGCCTGCTGCACCTGCATGCCAACCTTCAATGACTGATGTACCATGACACCCAGGTCTCTTTGCACCTCCCCTTTTCCTAATCTAATATATCTAATATATTTCCATATCTAATATATTACCCCCAACCCCGTGAGCTTTTATCTTGTGCAGTAAGCTCTTATGTGACACCTTATCGAAAGCCTTCTGGAAATCCAAAGACACCACATCCAATGGTTCCACCTTAACCACCCTGCTCGTTACATCCTCAAAGAACTCCAGCAAATTTATCAAACGTGATTTTCCTTTCATAAAACCATGCTGACTCTGCTTGATTGAATCATGCTTTTCCAAATGTTCCGCTACTGCTTCCTTAATAATGGATTGCAGCATTTTCCCACCGACAGATGTTAGGCTGACTGGTCTACAGTTTCCTGTTTTTTGTCTGCCTCCTTTTTAAAATAGGGATGTTACATTTGCGGATTTCCAATCCGCTGGGAACTCCCCAGGATCCAGGGAATTTTGCTAGATTACAACCAATGCATCCACTATCTCTACAGCCACTTCTCTTAAGCCCCGAGGATGCAAGCCATCAGGTCCAGGGGACTTGTCGGCCTTTAGTCCCATTATTTTACCGAGTACTACTTCATTAGTGATAGTGACTGTATTATGTTCCTCCCTCCCTATAGCCCCTTGATATCCACTAATGGGATGTTATGTCTCACCATTCACTGCAACTCACTAAGTCATTTCCAAAGGTGCACACAAATCTGTCCAAGAACATAAAGTGTTGAAAATAATGATTTCAATGTTTGACTCTTTAACATAACATTGGATAAAGCAGCCAAGTGCCTAACCTCATGTGTTAGTTGGTATGATTGCACTAGGATGAGGGTGAGTGTGAGGGGTGGCTAGTGAGATAGGAAGTGATAATGTAGATAGAGAGGGATGGGTGGAGGTGCAAGGTAATTTGGTGTGAGAAAGGATGTGCAGGAGTCGGGTAGGGAAGGCAGATTGATGGGTATGTGATGAGAGGCACAGCAGGATGAGGTTGAGTGTGACTTTGTACTAACATTTCCTGATCTACTGAGATCATTGAAAGGTTTGTGGCACTGCACCCAGGTCCTCCTGAACATATCCCTGCGTGTGACCTCCTCTGCAATGTGCACCCAGGCTGTGTTGATCTCCTGGGGAGGTCTCTTCTGCCCATGGGAAGGGAAGAGGACATCCCTGCTTGCTGTGACTCTCTCCATAAGCATCTGGAGGGAATCATGGGAGAGCCTGAGTGTAGCCCTGTGCCTTTGTGTGTAGTCATTGTCCGTGTTTGCAGCACCTCCAAGCTGCGGAACACTGATAGCACAACTGTCAAAATAAATTTGTGTTTGATCCCTTTAAGGAAACCGGCTGATGACACGTCATCAAATGATGTCACCAGACCCGCTTCCACTACTTGGTCGGGAAATGCACTGGGTGGGTTTAACAATCCTAATCGAGGTAAAATCACTTCAGACCACGGGATGGAGCCAGCAGCGGGGTCGGGACCCACCCAGGTCAGTAAAATTCGGCCTTAGAAACAGGAGTAGACTATTCAGCCCATTGCGTCTGTTCTGCCAGTTTGGCAGCGCTTTATCTCGACAGTCCCAATTCCAGTCTTCATATCTCTTAATACCCTTTCAAGCATTTCCTGTTAAACGCCATTGTTGATTCTGGATTGAAGGCCTTATGGGCAATGCATGACACATTTATGCAGTCCTTTGTGTGGAGAAAGTTTTCCTGGATTTTATTTTCAGCGCCCGTTGATCTAATCATATAATGCTAGAATGATGCAACACGGAATGAGGCCATTGGGCCTATCCTGCCTGTGCCCGTTTTAACAAAGAGCCATCCAAGTAATCCCTCTCCCCTGCTCTTTCCCCATAACACTGCACCTTTTCCTTTTCAAGTATTTATCCAATTCCCTTTTGAAAGTCATTATTGAATCTGTTTCCATCGCCCTCTCTGGCAGCGCATTCCAGATCATCATAACTCGCTGTGTTAAAAAAATCTCATCTCCTCCCAGATTCTTTTGACAAAACAGAGTAACTATTTGCACTGTCATTTTTCTGTCCTTCTGTGCCTGCATCCGCTGGTCTCCTCCCCTGAGGCCTCCCGCCCAAAACCGGAACCGGACGTGGGGCCCCGCAATGGACAGACCACGTTGTCCCTCAGAGGCTGCGAGCAGCGGAGCGGGAGACACGGGGGAGGGGGGAAGCGAGAGGGAGGGGGGAGCGAGAGCCCGCGAGCGGCGGAGAGAGGCGGCGGAGAGAGAGACACGGGGTTGGTGGGGGGGGGGAAGAGAGAGAGTGAGAGACGTGGAAGGGCAGAGAGAGAGAGGGGGCAGAGAGACAGGGGGGGCGAGAGAGAGAGAAAGAGAGAGAGGGGGCAGAGAGAGAGAGAGAGAGAGAGAGGGGTAGCGAGAGAGAGAAGAGAGGGAACTCAAGGAATTTGGATCACGTACTTCCAACCCACTTTACATCCACACCCGATTTCTCGGATAGCTCGGTGCGTGTATGACAAAGGACATCGTTGGAGTGGATGATATCCAGAAGTCACGACACTGTCACTGTTCACTTCATACCCAATAAACCTGTTAACAATCTGTGACCCACACACAATTCCCCATCTATGGTGGAGGTGGGGCGGGGGGGGGGGGGGCTGGGGGGGGTGGATAAGGTCATGCACTTGCGCTGGTGTAAGGGACTTCGGCTGGAACTTCGTGGCTTTTGCGGTGATCGATCCTCTGTGGCTTCTGAAGTCAAAATGGATTGAATTACAATGTGCAAAGAGAATGAAAACTTGGGCTGGGCGGTTTCAGTTACACATTCCAAAGAAACTTCAGGGTATGGCTTATCCTCCAAGGGAACCAATCAACAATGTCATGTGATAACGGAGAGCTAATCCGAGACAAGGCGACCATTTTGGCAGTACAAATAAATGCATCCTTATTTTGCTAAGGAAGTTAGGAGGAACCTTTGTAAAACACTGGTTCGGCAACAACTGGTGTATCGTGTCGAATTCTGGGCACCACATGTGTCAAGGAAGGTCTTAGAGAAGATGCAGAAAAGATTTACAAGATTAATTCCAGGAATGCGGGACTTCAGTGACGTGGATAGACTGGAGAAGCTGGGGTTGTTCTCCTTGGAGCAGAGAAGGTTGAGAGGAGATTTGCCAGAGGCGTTCAAAATCATGAGGAGTCTGGACAGAGTAGATAGAGAGAAATTGTTCCCATTGGTGGAAGGGTTGAGAACCAGAGGTCACAGATTTAAGGTGATTGGCAGAAGATCCAAAGGCGACATGAGGAAAAACTTTTGTACGCAGTGAGTGGTTAGGATCTGGAATGCACTGCCTGACAGAGTGGTGGAGGGAGACTCAAACACGGCTTTCAAAAGGGAGTTGCATAAGTACTGAAGGAAAATATTTGCAGGGCTACGGGGAAAGGGTGGGGGAGTGGGACTGGCTGAAGTGCTCGAGCAGAGAGCCGGCACGGACTTGATGGGCTGAATGGCTTCCTTCTGTTCTGTAACCATTCTATGATTCCAATTATCTTAAATCTGTGCCCTCTGGTTACTGACCCTCATGCCAGTGGAAACAGTTTCTCCTCAGTTACTCTATCCAAACCCCTCATAATCTTGACTGCCTCTATTAAGTCTCCCCTTAACCTTCTCTGCTCTAAGGAACACAACCCCAGGTTCTTCAGTATCTCCAGATCACTAAAGTCTCTCATCCCTGGAACCATTCTAATAAATCTCCTCTCACCCTCTCCAAGGCCTTTACATCCTTCCTAAAGTGCAACATCCAAAATTGGCCATAGTACATCCAGCGGAGGTCTAACCAGTGTTTTACAGAGGATTAGCATAACCTCCTTGCTTTTGTACTCTATGCCTCTATTTATAAAGCCAATTATCATATATGCCTTTTCAGCAGCCTTCTCAACTTGTCCTGCCCCCCTGTTTTGTGTTTGAACAAATGTCCTGGTTATGGTCAGTCCCTCTCGGCATCTTTGATTCTTTCTGGCTTCTCGAGTAGAATCCTCCAGTGATGCTATAATGTAATTTAATGCAGTGGTTTCCAGTCCAATGTTACATTAATGGCTGCTGGAGAAGGACTATGTTGTCGTATCCTACACTTTGGTGCTGTCCTGAGAAATTAATTCTGCTGGCAACTGAAGGTGTAGTACAACCTATAGTACAGGGCAGTCCAATCTTCAAACTGGCAATGTTTGCTATACTGACTCCAACGATTCCCTCGTTTGACCTTAGAAACAAAGACAACTTTGAGGACTGACTGCCTTTCTGACTCCTTTCAAAAGAGCCGATACGTCAGGTCAGATGTTCAAACCTGTTACCATAATGACAGCACTACCCGCAACTGGTCAACTCATCATCATCATAGGCAGTCCCTCGAAAAGGTGATGACTTGCTTCCACGCCAAAAAAAAGGATGAGTTCCAGGTGTTTCGAATGAAGAACCTGAACTACATCCAGAGGGGTGGAAGATGCCTGTGTGTGGATTTTTTTAACGTGTGGTGGCTGTTGGAGAGAAATTTCTTAACCTATAACCTTTGTAACTTTTATAATGTGTAGCCAGCTCCCCTGTCTTTCTCTGATGAATCATGGGACAGGGAGAGTGGTCAAGTAAGAAATGTATGTGTAGTCTCCAAAGTCCGGTGACCCTGAGTCATGGAGATAGGGGAAGTAAGACAATGGGCGGTTAGAAAGGCAAACAGATGTATATCGCTTGTACTAATAACAGGAAGATAGTTCCTTGTTTTTCTGCTGATGCGAGGAAAATAACCCCACTTGTGTGTGCGTATGCTAGTTAACCTTTAACTTATCACAATGTAAAGATAGATTGTCATAGCATTACCATATAAGGTAAGACTTTACAATGTTAGATAATTGGACAATGGTGTAAGGGTGCAGGACCGCCCCCAAAGGTATAATTGTAACTTGGAAACTTCGCTCGGAGTGAAGGTGTGGCGAAGCTGCGGAGTTTCCCCACTTCCCCCAGAGCGCGCTGTACGAATAAACTATGATGTTTCCCTCACTGTTCTCGGACTCGGTGTGGAACTTATTTCCCTTACAGATTTGGTGTTGCGAGCAAAGTGAATACGGTCGCTTCGGGTCGCCTAGCCGGTGGAGAGGGATGAGTAGTCAAGGTTTGACCGTCCAGTCAATTGAGCCCCGGGAAAGGGCGACTCCCGAGCCCCGATTCACCAAAGAACAAATCGTCCGTGAACGGTGAGAAAAACCACAGTTGAACCGCGGGTTAGAGTCTAAGCTAGCTTGGTATGAGTGATGTGTGAAAGAGACGAGTGTTCCCCGCCACCTCGATTGTCACAAACTATCTCAGTCACCTAACTTGAGCCGGAATTAAGAGAGCGAATGCCCCATGTGAAGGCCAAGGATTAAGGCCGAAGGGAACATAGAGAGGACAAAGTGGCAACGGAAAAGTGGAACAGTGAGTGAAGTAGGGACTAATCTCCTTGCAACTTTGAGTCACACAGGTCGGGACATTGGGGGTCGTGTGTAGAACAATTAATGTGGTTGTAGTAAGTTGCGGGTGCAGCTGGAAAAGATCGTAGTGGGTCGCGGAGGCGCCATTTTTAACGAATCGCAAGTGTGTTGAAACACCTCTGATGATAGAGACTGCAAGTCCTGAACGGACCGCTGACAGTAGTAAGACCGTGACGTGAGACTACGATGAGTGATAAGAATCGCAAGTGTAATCAGACACCTCTGACGATAATTCCGCCTGGTAGAAGTGAGTAAGACCAGGCGTACCTCTGACAATTGTGAGACCATGACGTGAGACTACGATGAGTGGTAAGGAAATGGAGAGGGCCCCGCCTAGGGTCCCTCACCAGACTATACATGACCGAAAGGAGGGATGGGCCCCGACGGAAAAAAAAAGTGTGAAAGAACAGAGAGAGGGGTGGGAGATGCAGAAACAGAAAGAAAAACTGGGACATTTGAGAGGACGAAAAGCAGTCCTCAAAGCCTACGTGCTAGACTCCGTGTTATGAAAAAAAAAGGATAAAGATGCAGCCTTGAAAGAAAACAAATTGAATGAAATTGAAAGAAAAAGTGTCTTCGATTGTCTGAATTAACAAAGTTACCGAGAGATGAGCCCTCTGTGTAAAATACCAAAACCTAATTTGAAGAAAGGAGATCAAAAAAAAAGAGGACATAACTTACGAAATACTAGTTGATATTGACTGTGAAAAAAAAAGATATTGGTTAAATTGAAAAGATTTTTGGAAGAGGTAAAAGACACTCTCCATTGAAAATGATTTTAAATTACGAGAAAGTTTCATTGCCGTTTGAAAAGATTTCCAGAATAGACGTGTTTATCAAGAAAAGTCCCAAACAGTCTAAACAAGCAGGAGGGTTTTGAAAATAACGAGAAGAGATCTAAGCTATGCGAACTCAGCACAGAAAGAAAAATTGGAAATTCGAAAATCTTACTGATTTTAAAATTCTTATAGGAAATGTTGGAATGTATACAGCTTGTGTGAAAATTGAAGCTCAGTAAACAAAATAACTATTAAAAATGTGTGGTATTGTTTTAAATCAGTTAAAAAAAATCTTTGGCAAGTACTTGAATTAGAAGTTAAGGAAAAATTTGGCCATAACCCTAACCCTAACCCTAACCCTAACCCTAACTCTAAAATGCTGTCTGTCCTGATGGAAAGACTTCTATTATGACAACTTTACAAATGATTTCTGCTGTTTTAAAGGATTCCTAATTTCTAAGCAAGTTTTGAAAGCACAAAGACTTAAAAAAAAACGAAATTCGGATGATTACGTGAAGTCACGTAATTACATCAGGCCTTCTTACAAACCTGTAAAGAAGTTAACCCTTTCCATTGACAACTGTTTTATATTGGACATTATTCATTTGGATTTCTTAATCGAATAAAGAAGACTGACCTGACAGATAAAGGAAATGGTGGGATAGTCAGAATAAAATAAAACAGAACTAGCCCATGTAATAATACTCGCCTGATACAAATAATGAAAAAATTATTCTAGGAACAGACTTAATAAGGGAATTTAAACTATTAATAGACGCCGAGCTTAACAAAATAATCTGCCCACAAGCGGATGGACGTAAAAGCAAGTACTCCGCGCCCTTACGAAACATTGCGAAAATGGGCAGTGCTAAACCACTGGCCCGGGATTAGGGATAAAAGTCGGGGGTAGACGGGGTGATATGCGAGGTCCTAAAGCCGGTATGGGCCAAAACAAAGCAGGACACGGGCCTCGTTGACATGACGCCGGTTAACGTCCCAGGGCCCGAACATGAGGGACATAGGAGAAAACCTGGCAGAAGGCCTCCTGGGGCAGTGAAGCTGCACCAGTGTGGAGAAAGGATGGAAAAATCACAGCCCCAAACTGCATTAAGCAGACATTACTGGAACTACATCATAGAGCGGCCCATATAGGCAGAGGCCCCATGGTGGAGTGGCTCACGAGTAGATTGGTGGTGGTCCGGAATAGGGGCGGGATATAGCCAAACACTGTCAGCGCTGTATAACGTGTGCGCAACATAATCCCGTTAAGCCAATTAAGATATGAATGGGGCACCAACCAAGGCCCCAAGGGCCATGGGAACACATACAACTAGATTTTACTGGACCACTGCCCGACTCACGGGGGAAAACGACATTGCTTAGTGGTAATAGGCCAGTTCACCCGATGGGTGGAAGCTTACCCAACAAGGAACTGTATGGCCACTGCGGTAGCTAGAATTCTGGCGGAAGAAATAATCCCTAGATAGGGGGGTGCCGTTGCAAATGGACTCGGACCAAGGCACCCACTTCACGGGGAAGGTAATAAAGGCCGTATGTCAACTAATGGGAATAAAACAGAAATTCCACATACCATACCATCCCCAAAGTTCAGGAATGGTAGAACAGATGAATTGAACCCTTAAGATAATGATCGCAAAGGCAATCCGAGAAACTGGGACTACATGGGTTGATGTGTTACCCATCATTCTGATGAAACTAAGGGCGGTCCCTAATCGAACAACGGGCTTATCCCCTTATGAGTTAATGACAGGAAGGACGATGCAACTCCCAGAAGGAATTTTTATGGGAGGAGCGGATGTAGGACTCCTAAGGGATAGAATTCGGATATATATATATTGGAGATGAGTAATAGTCTCCAGGAAATGTGAAAGCAAACCAGAGAAAGGCAGGCTCAATGCGATTAAAAAAAACTGGAGTCCACCGCCTTCCCGGACATACCTCACGCCAGAACGAGCGTGATGGTGAAGGTTCTCCCAGGAAAACCCGGGTTCGCCCCGAAGTGGATGATTATGATTAGTGGAGATACATGCGCCTGTATTGATATTAGGGGAAAAGGACAATGGAAACATAGAACCCAGCTTAAGGTTTTCGAGCCGAAAAACTAATGCCTGTAGTATCCACTATTCTTGGATTCGCCCACAGGTCAATAGAGACATTACAAGCAACATATACGGCCATTTTGCCTTTGACTAGTTGTTAATATAAAGTGATAAGATGAAACTGTGTGCCACAGTCTGTATAGTAGCATTGGTGTACATCAGGTGCGGCGCGTGAGAAGCGAGACGGAAGCAAGAGCTCCATGTAAACACCTTTTTGTATATGTCTTATGTTTATGCACGAAATGGGAAATTTTCTAGTTGCTGGGGGTGCTCACATATCCCTATACATTCCAAAGGGGGAATTCCTTTGCGCCCTGTTCCACTGACCATAACTGAGACTGTCAAGTGGCTTCTGAGCCAGAATGGCACGGATGGGAGGAAGACCATCATACTGCTACCGTGTGGACAACCACGGGGACGTCACCGAGTGGGAGAGTGCCGGGTACCCCATTAGTCAAACGTTCCAGGGATGGTACCAACCACCCTATGACCATAAAAGGGAGCTCCCATTCCTAGTCCTGACCAATACCTCGGGGATCGGGAGGCCAACCGGGACCATATGTTTAACCCGAAACGACACCAGCAGAAAGGGACATATCATAGGGTACAGCGATTACCCACACAACCTCAATATCACAACAGGCGCACGGGTCACTATCCTCTCATGCCTTCCGAATAAAACAGGTGGAGGTCTTGGGACCCCGACACAATATATGAAATGGCAGCGTATAACGGCACGTATTTTGTGTGCGGGCATAGGGCATTTCCCTGGTTACCCAGGCAATGGACAGGGTCCTGTTATTTGGGATATGTGGTCCCCTTTGTCAGACAGGTACGTACCCTGGCAGAGGTGTGTACACCAGGTCGACGAAGACGAGCGATTACCCCGGTAGAAAGACTCTTTGGCGTTGTGATGTTCTCATACGTGATAGGGTGCACCATGGATGAACTAAGAAACGTAGAGAGGGTTCTGGAACAAATAGCTAATGACACTGCCGAGGCGATGGAGGGCATAACCGCTGAAATGGTAGCCATACATACTACCGTACTTCAGAACCGAATGGCCCTAGATTACGTATTGGCGCAGAACGGAGGCACTTGTGCATTGATTGATTGTGCACTTATATACCCGATAATTCGGAGAATATAACCAACCTAGCCGACCATATAAGGAGAGAAGTGAGGAAACTAACCACCCCAGATGGTGAAGTTGGCTGGCTGGGGGGATGGATGTCTAAGTTGGGACAAAGTATTGTACAGGGGCTGATTTTGATTGTGGGCATATGCCTGGCCTTATGTCCAAGTTGTGTACCGCGATACCCATAGCTGCTGGGACCCGCATCAACGATACAACAACCCAACTTCCAGAAGCCGCTCCTCCATTTTCAGCAGCACCACCAACTCCAGGCTCGCCCAAGAATCCTGGCACAAGACGACGAGACAGTCCGAATGTAGGATTGGATTGTTCTTATCCGCATGAGATGGGAAAAGATCAAAAGGAGGGACTGTTGCAGAGAAATTTCTGAACCTATAACCTTTGTAATTTTTATAATGTGTAGTCAGCTCCCCTGTCTTTCTCTGATGAATCATGGGACAGGGAGAGTGGTCAAGTAAGAAATGTATGTGTAGTCTCCAAAGTCCGGTGACCCTGAGTCATGGAGATAGGGGAAGTAAGACAATGGGCGGTTAGAAAGGCAAACAGATGTATATCGCTTGTACTAATAACAGGAAGATAGTTCCTTGTTTTTCTGCTGATGCGAGGAAAATAACCCCACTTGTGTGTGCGTATGCTAGTTAACCTTTGACTTACCACAATGTAAAGATAGATTGTCATAGCATTACCATATAGGGTAAGACGTTACAAAAATGTTAGATAATTGGACAATGGTGTAAGGGTGCGGGACCGACCCCAAAGGTATAATTGTAACTTGGAAACTTCGCTCGGAGAGAAGGTGTGGCGAAGCTGCGGAGTTTCCCCACTTCTCCCAGAGCACTCTGTACGAATAAACTGCGACGTTTCCCTCACTGTTCTCGGACTCGGTGTGGAATTTATTTCCCTTACAGTGGCCGTTGCACACCACCACCACACGGGCTTGACAGAGTTAGGTCTTGGTCCAGTAGCAAGGATTACCCAAGACAACTGGAGATCAGCTCTGCTGCACGGACCTAGTGTGCACACACATCGCAGTGTGGGCTGGCCCGTGCTGCTCCTGGGCCCGAACTCACGCCTCCCCTGGGCCCCGATCACATCCCTCCACAGCTCCTTCGCCCCATCTCGCCGCTCTTGCTGCATCTGCCCACGCTCCGCAACTGGTCAACACCGAGTGCCAGGCAGTGGTTAACTAACCCTAATGGCTCAGTGGGTAGCACTCTCCCTTGGAGTCAGAAGGTTGTGGTGTTCAAGTCCCACTCCAGGGCTGTGCTGAGGGAGTGCTGCACTGTCGGAGGTGCCGTCTTTCAGATGAGACTTTAAACCAAGGCTGTGTCTGCCTTCTCAGGTGGACGTAAAAGATCCCATGGCACTATTTCGAAGAGTTATCCTGGTGTCCTAGCCGATATTTATCCCTCAATCAACATAACAAAAGCAGATTATCTGGTCATTATCACATTGCTGTTTGTGGGAGCTTGCTGTGCGCAAATTGGCTGCATTTCCCACATTACAACAGTGACTACACTTCAAAAGTGCTTCATTGGCTGTAAAGCGATTTGAGAAGTCCGGTGGTCGTGAAAGGCGCTATATTAATGCAAGTATTTCTTTAAGTTTAACCTGATCACCTCCAGAAAGTGACAATGATGTCAGGTGATCGAGCACCTGGAGGGGCGGATGGGACTCTCAATGGAAAAATCACCATCCTGTTATGTATGTAATAACTCAACAGACTGAATACTGTAAACTAACACAGGTGCAAACCTGGCTCTGCTTTATTAGGCCCGAAGTGATCACATTACAAGATGGCTGGCCTTTTATACCTGGGCCGCACATACGTGCGCACAGCCCAATGACCTCCGACAGTGGCGCTGCCTGGTGGCTAGGAATCCCAAGCATACATACATGACAGTATCCCCCTTTAAGATATTAGTAGCAGTCTTTTTACAAATTGAGACGGTCTGGGGCTTTCCGCTCCCGAGTTGATCGTCTCAGTTCAACTCCAGCCTTGGGTGAGCGTTCTGAGTCTGTTATGACAGGGGGCTGGGTAGCCGATCTGATGGGAGTGGCAATGACCATGTCAGGGATTGAAAGTCCAGATTCACTGATGACAGCGGAGTCCTTTGATGACTGAGGGTAGGTTGGTTGGTCACTGATTGTGTCTTCCTCAGACTGTTCCGGTTCATCCGTGTGCCGCAGCTTTATCTGATCGACATGTTTCCTGCATGTTTGTCCATTCTTGAGCTTGACGATAAACACTCTGTTACCCTCCTTGGCCGTAACAGTACCGGCGATCCACTTAGGACCTTGACCATAATTTAGCACATACACAGGATCGTTAACAGAAATGTCGCGTGACACAGCAGCGTGATCATAATATCACTGTTGACTTTGACATCTGTGTTCAACATGATCATTCAAGTCAGGGTGAACAAGAGAGAGCTTGGTCTTGAGACCTCTCTTCATCAATAGTTCAACAGGGGGGATCCCGGTAAACGTGTATGTCTTGTCCTGTAACTAAGCAATATGCATGACAAGCGAGTTTACAGTGAACCTTGAGTTACACGTTTCATACTCTGCTTGATGGTTTGGACAGCACGCTTTGCTTGACCATTAGATGTGGGTTTGAATGGTGCTGACCTCACATGTTTGATACCATTGAATTTAAGGAACTCTTGAAACTCTAGACTAGTGAAGCAAGATCCGTTGTCGCTTACAACGATGTCGGGCAGACCATGAGTGGCAAACATGACACGAAAGCTCTCAATTGTGGATGACAAGATTATACACTCTATCCACTTGGAATATGCATCCACCACAACTCAAAACATCTTTGCCAGGAAGGGACCTGCAAAGTCGACATGGATCCTGGACCATAGTTTAGATGGCCACGATCACAGACTCAGCGGCGATTCCGCTGGTGCTTTACTTAGTTGCATGCAAGTGTTGCACTGATGCACACATGATTCCAGATCAGAGTCAATTCTCGGATGAGACCTGGCAATGGCTTTCATCATCACAATATGGGGATGAGTGCTATGTAGATCATGTACAAATTTCTCTCTGCCTTTCTTAGGCATAACAAAACGATTACCCCACAGTAAACAATCTGACTGAAAGGATAGTTCATCTTTGCGATGGTTGTAAGGTTTAGTCTCATCACCCATTTGCTTGGGTATGACAGACCAATCACCACTAAGGACACAACATTTCACAACCGATAATATCGGGTCCTGGCTGGTCCAGGTCTTAACTTGTTGAGCCATGACAGGGGTTCCTTCACTTTCAAAAGCATCCATAACTAACAGTAGGTCTGCAGGTTGTGGCATCTCCACCTCTGGTGTGGGCAATGGAAGACGGCTCAGTGCATCAGCACAATTCTCGGTGCCAGGTCTATGGCGAATGACATAATCATAGGCAGATAATGTCAGTGCCCATCTCTGGATGCGGGATGATGCATTGGTATTGATACCTTTGTTCCGAAAACAATGAAATGAATAGCTTGTGATCTGTTTCCAGTTCAAACTGAAGACCAAACAGATACTGATGCATCTATTTAACCCCATACACACAGGCTAATGCTCCTTTTTCTACCATGCTGTAGGCTCTTTCCGCCTTTGACAAACTTTTAGAAGCATATGCAACAGGTTGTAGTTTACCCGACTCATTAGCTTGTTGGAGTACGCAACCAACTCCATATGATGAAGCACCACAGGCCAATACTAGATGTTTACATGGATCATAATGTACCAGAAGCTTGTTAGAGCAAAGCAGATTCATAGCTTTCTCAAAAGCTCTATCTTGAGACACACCCCAAACCCAGTTGTCGCCTTTTCTTAGCAGCATTGTGCAGTAGTTCTAATGAAGTGCTCAATCTAGGTAGGAAATTACCGAAGTGGTTGAGTAGACCAAGGAACGAACGCAGCTCCGTCACATTCTGAGGCTTGGGTGCATTTTTGATGGCTTTGGTTTTTGAGTCCGTAGGCCTGATGGCATCAGCAGCAATTTTCCTCCCCAGGAATGCAACTTCCGGTGCCATGAAGATGCACTTTGAACATTTCAGTCTGAGTCCTACTTTGTCCAGACGATGTAGAACCTCTTCCAGGTTGTTCAGATGTTCGGCGGTGTCACGTCCTGTGACCAGGATGTCATCTTGGAACACGACGGTTCTAGGGATGGACTTCCTAGTGTGGATAAATGTGAGGTTAGCCACTTTGGTGGCAAAAACAGGAAGGCAGATTATTATCTGAATGGTGACAGATTAGGAAAAGGGGAGGTGCAACGAGACCTGGGTATCATGGTACATCTGTCATTGAAAGTAGGCATGCAGGTACAGCAGGCAGTAAAGAAAGCAACTGGCATGTTGGCCTTCATAGCGAGAGGATTTGAGTATAGGAGCAGGGAGATCTTACTGCAGTTGTACAGGGCCTTGGTGAGGCCACACCTTGAATATTGTGTGCAGTTTTGGGCTCCTAATCTGAGGAAGGACATTCTTGCTATTGAGGGAGTGCAACGAAGGTTCACCAGATTGATTCCCGGGATGGCAGGACTGACATATGAAGAAAGATTGGATCGACTGGGCTTATATTCACTGGAATTTAGAAGAATGAGAAGGGATCTCATAGAAGCATATACAATTCTGACGGGATTGGACAGGTTAGATGCAGGAAAAATATTCCTGATGTTGGGGAAGTCCAGAACCAGGGGTCACAGTCTAAGGATAAGGGGTAAGCCATCTAGGACTGAGATGAGGAGAAACTTTCTCACCCAGAGAATTGTGAATCTGTGGAATTCTCTACCACAGAATGTTGTTGAGTCCAGTTCGTTGGATATATTCAGAAGGGAGTTAGATGTGGCCCTTATGGCTAAAGGGATCAGGGGGTATGGAGCGAAGGCAGGAGTGGGATACTGAAGTTGCATGATCAGCCATGATCATATTGAATGGTGGTTCAGGCTTGAAGGGCCGAATGGCCTACTCTTGCACCTATTTTCTTTGTTTCTATGTTTCAGTAGATTCTCCATGTTCCTCTGAAATATGGTTGCAGCCAAGTGAATTCTGAAAGGACACCTGTTGTAGATAAACAGTCCTTTACGAATGTTGATGCACGTAAGTTTCTTTGACATCTCGACCAATTCCTGTGTCATGTAGACCGATGTCAGATCCAGTTTAGTGAACGACTTACCCCCGGCTAGCGCTGCAAACAGGTCATCAGCCTTCGGTAATGGATATTGATCCTGTTTCGAAACTCGTTTGATCGTAACTTTGTAGTCTCCACAAATCCTGACAGTGCCATCACTCTTCAACACAGTAACAATGGGGCTGGTCCATTCATTAAATTTGACCGGTGATATGATGCTGGAGGGGTCATATCACCATACCATATCATGTACGGAACTGCCCGGGCTTTATGATGGACGGGTCTTGCATTCGAGTCCACGTGGATCTGCACCTTGGCTCCCGTGAAATTGCCGATGCCTGGTTCAACAGCGAAGGGACCTTGCTCAGCACTTGAGCACATGGAGTATCATCCTCCGACGAAAACGCTTTGATATCGTTCCAATTCCATTTGATTTGTTCTAGCCAATTCCTGCCGAACAGCATTGGACCATTGCGTGGAACAATCCATAATGGTAAATCATGAACCGCACCATCATGCGACATCTTGACTACTGCACTGCCAATCACCGTTATGAGTTATTTAGTGTACGTACGCAACTTGGCATTGACTGGAATCAGCTTAGGCCTCACAGCCTTAGTATCCCATGGCTTGTTGAATGTCCTTTGGTTCATTATTGATTGACTCGCACCCGTGTCCAATTCCATCGGTACTGGCACACCGTTAAGTTTCACATTAATCATTATCGGTTGACTCTTTGTTAGGAACGAGCAGAGTCCATACACTTCCTCCTTTGGCATCTCGGATTGCATATCCGGATCTGTTCTATACTGGTCATCATCCTCCACGTGGTGTGTTGCAGCACACTTGCTCAGTTGCAGACACATGCACTGGAGATGCCCCAGTCTCGAACAGCCTTTACTAATGTACTGTTTAATTGACACTGATGAAGCCGATGATTGCCCCCACAACGCCAATACAGTGAAATCGGATTCAGTCCCGTTGGTGGACTTTGGGCAGCCACAGGTTTCGCAATACACAGTCGAGTAGGCCCTGCCATATGCAGCTGTGCCAAACGACGATAAAATCTTGTTTACAGTTCTTGCTGAGTTCCGATTTTTCGGTGATATCTGCCTTAAGTTTTTGTCCGTTGTCATGCATGCCTGGGCAATCGTGATGGCCTTGCTCAAATCCAGCGTCTCCGCCACCAGTAGCTTACGCAGGATCACCTCGTGGTTGATGTCGATTACAAAGAAGTCCCGCAGCATGTCTCCCAATGCGTTTTCAAACTTACACGGTCCAGCAAGACGTCTTAGGTCGGCAATGAATTCTGACACATCCTGGTCCTCAGAACAAACGTGCTTGTGGAATCGATATCGTGAGATGATGATGCCTTCTTCTGGTTTGAGATGGTCACGTACCAGAGCACACAATTCCTCATAGTCCTTGTCTGTTGGACTTGCAGGTGAGAGAAGATTCTTTATGAGTCCATAGATGTTCGGACCGCAAACTGTGAGGAAGATCGACCTGCGCCTAACTGCGTCAGTGGTTTCCTCCATTTTGTTGGCCACGAAGTACTGGTCCAGGCGACCTACAAAATCTGCCCAGTCCTATCCCTCCACGAATCTCTCCAGAATTCCAATTGTGCTCATTTTTGCATGCGAACGTTCTTAAGTTACCTCGTTGCCAAATGTTATTTATGTAATAACTCGATAGACTGAATACTGTAAGCTAACACAGGTGCAAACCTGGCTCTGCTTTATTAGGGCCAAAGTGATTACATTACATGATTGCCTTTTATACCTGGGCCACACACACATGCGTACAGCCCAATGACCTCCGACAGTGGCACCACCTGGTGGCTAGTAATCCCAAGCATACATACATGACACATCCAATGATGGATAAGTAACGCTTGAATTAGCCAATGGCACCCACAAGCTGCATGAGGTGACCCAGCCTCAGTACAGAACAGGGCAATGAATGAGTGACCACAAACTGAGCCACACACAACACCGGGGTCCAGGTCCCTGCCTTGTGACGAGGTGCGGAGGACAGTCAGAGCTCCAACAACAGGCGACCGACAGCGAGGATGACGGTGGAAGCCCTAAAGCCTATGGATGGAGATAAATACTTAAGAGCAGCATTAAACAGGTTGTGTCCTCTAAAAAGCACCAAGAATAAACACTAATTAGATTTCTCGTGAGCCCTGCTTACTTTCACTGCGGAAATCCCGAAATGCTAGTCTATAGATTTTACACAAATTTTCAGTTATAAACCTGAAGGCTTTTTTCTTGTCCATGAAGAGACATGCAAAAGATTATTTTTTGACCACAAAGTGTTTAGATATTTGATAATGTTGGCAATGTGCCAATTCCTTGAAAAAAAAAGGCATGTAAGAATAATTTAAAACCCTCAATCCAGTTTAGTTTAGGAGTGTTAACAGGACCTCTCAAAGCGCTTCAAAACCAATTAATTAATATTTGAACTGTTGTAACTATTTTTATGCAAATGTAGCAACCATTTTGTGCTTGGGGAAAGTCCTATGTACAATCTATGAACTAAATGATCAGTTAACCTGTTCTGATGATGTTGATTTCGGAATAAATATTTGCCAGAAAACTCCCCTGCTTCTCTTCAAATAGTGCCTTGGGAATCTTTGAATTGAATTGGAAAACGGGGTCTGGGATTAACATAACATCTGAAAGACGGCACTTCCGACTGTGCGGCATTCCCTCAGTACTGCACTGGAGTGTCAGCCTGGATAATATTACAGAGAGGAGTTTCAGACAAATGTGTTCAGCATTAGAATCTTTGGAGTTAATTTTAGGTCCACTGAGAATGAATATATATCTGAGAAAATAGCAATAAAAAGATGACCCTTATCAAGGCCCCATTAACTGACATAAGCTATTCTAAATTAATGTAGTTATAGCCTGCAAAGTACACAACACGTAACCATGAAGCTGAGTGAGTATAAGGTTAATGCCACATCATTTATCATCTCTCAGGCTTGAGAATCTTTAAAACCAGGCAGCTTCTGGTCACCAGCTGCCAATCTTTTCTGACCACTAATGTTTGTGCCCACATCTAATTATGTTGGTATTAAATTACGCAATAGGGAGGCGAAAAGGTTTATACATAATTCCATTCCATCTGTTCAAAGCTGACCTCTGCATTTTCTGCCCATAATTTGAGTTACAGAATATCAGTACATGCTGATGATGTTAACATAGAACCAGGGCAGTCAATCTTGACGAGGCAGCCTCAAACAGGCCCCAGGCTCCTGTTATTCAAGGGCCCTAATGCCTGTTTCAGGTGCAGTTAAAGGGCGCCTACATTTCATCCTTAAGCAATATGGTGAGCGATTATGGCCGTGTATGTGCGCACGCTTCCTGACCATCATATCAGGGTCTTCATCATCATCATAGGCAGTCCCTCAGAATCGAGGAAGACTTGCTTCCACTCTTAAAATGAGTCCTTAGGTGGCTGAACAGTCCAATACGAGAAACACAGACTCTGTCACAGATGGGGCAGATAGTTGTTGAAGGAAAGGGTGGGTGGGACTGGTTTGCTGTACGCTCCTTCCGCTTACTGCGCTTGCTTTCTGCATGCTCTCGAGGTGCTCAGTGCCCTCCCAGATGTGCTTTCTCTACTTAGGGCGGGTAAATATATAACAGCTTTTTAAAGGGTTTCCAGTTGCCAAAGTCTCCACCAACAATGTAATGTACAACAGGCTCCCAATTAGATTATGTGAAAATGTATTCTTTGGAAGTCATGAATTAAATTAATGTTTTATCTCTAATTTACTAATTGAATATTAACTTAGAAAGTAAAAATATAAACAGTGCACTCCCAGGTGTCAATGGGGATGTTGCACTTTATCAGGGAGGCTTTGAGGGTGTCCCTTGAAAAGTTTCCTCTGCCCACCTTTGGCTCACTTGCCGCGTAGGAGTTCCGAGTAGAGCGCTTGCTTTGGGAGTCTCGTGTCTGGCATGCGAACAATGTGGCCTGCCGAACGGAGCTGATCAAGTGTGGTCAGTGCTTCGATGCTGGGGATGTTGGTCTGGACGAGGACGCTAACGTTGGTGCATCTGTCCTCCCAGGGGATTTGTAGTCTAATTAGATACCGACAAACTGGCGTCTCACGGATCAATTTCTAGGCCATTCTGTTTAAATTAAGTAAAATGGCCCATGGAAGTGCGGTGGCACGGCGCGTTCCTTTTAAAAAATGATTACACAAGGACAACTTGAACTGATGGAAATAAATGAAAATGATTCTAACTGTTGTTCTGTAGCTTCACTTTAGTGTCACCCATGGCTGGGTTGGATGCACTCTTGTCCCTGCGTCAGAAGGTTGTGGGTTCATAGACCCACTCTGGGGACTTGAGCACAAAATCCAGGCTGACACTCCAGTCATCATCATCATCATAGGCGATCCCTCGAAACCAGGATGACTTGCTTCCACGCCAAAAAGGGATGAGTTCACAGGTGTTTCAATGGAGGATCTAATATTCCAGGTTCCGAACTACATATTGAAGGGTGGAGGATGCCTGTGCGTGGATTTTTTTAACGTGTGGTGACCGTTGCACATCAACCACCACATGGGCTTGACAGAGTTAGGTCTTGGTCCAATGGCAAGGATTACCCAAGACAACTGGAGACCAGCTCTGCTGCATGGACCTAATGCGCACACATATCGCAGTGTGGGCTGGCCTGTGCTGCCCCGGGCCCTCGCCTCTTCTGGGCCCCGAACTCACGCCTCTCCTGGACCCTGATCACATCCCTCTACAATCTCTTGCCGTTCCTTCGCCCCGACCTCGCCGCTCCTGTTGTACCTGCCCACGCTCCAATCAGCGACCTGGACCTTGGTGATGTTCCTCTTCGCTACCGTCACCCTCCTGCTCCCTGGAGTGGTACGCCGCCACGTTGCTCCTTCCGCTCCCTGGCTTGCTCCGATGGTGCTCTGTAGCGTCACTTTCGTGTCACCCGTGGCTGGGTTGGAAGCACTCTTGCCCCTGCGTCAGAAGGTTGTGGGTTCATAGACCCACTCCAGCGAATTGAGCACAAAATCCAGGCTGACACTCCAATGCAGTGCTGAGGGAGTGCTGCACTGTCGGAGGTGCCATTTTTCGGATGAGACTATAGACATAAAAAATTCAATGGCACTATTTTAGAGAAGAGCAGGGTAATTATCCCTGATATCCTGGTCAATATTTATCCCTCAATCAACAGCACTGAAAAAAAACAGATTATCTGGTCATTATTACACTGCTGTTTGTGGGACCCTTGCTTGTGCACAAATTGGCTGCCGTGTTTCCCACATTACAACAGTGGAAAAGTACAAAGTCAAAAGTACTTCATTGTTAAGCGCTTTGGGACATCCTGAGATCATGAAAGGTGCTATATAAAGCAATTCAATGATTCATATTAAGATTTGCCTTACCTTATGGTAACTCAGTCATCATCAGAAAGATTGAAGAAAACACATGCGAAGGGCACGGGTATCTGATCCAAGGGATCATATCTTTGCAGCCCCAGGTTGCACTATTGTCCAAATAGATCTCGAGCAGTGAATCAAGTTCCATGAAAGTAAGATAATGAGGCCACTTCATGGGAGTGAGGGAGGCCCCTGAAAAATCTATGGCAGGCCTGAATTTTAATAATTAAACATGAACAAAAATATTTGAACAAGTTCTGAATTAATTCTCCAGAAAAGATTTAAGCAGTATTTTCTGAAGATATGCAGTAGATTGTGACTACAAAGGTTGGCATCTATTGGTGTTCTACATCTGTACTTACCAGAAGGGATGAACTTATTGATTTACGATAACACAGATCACAGGACTGTGATCACCAACACAAACAGTATGTACATGATTGACAAATGAAAAAAGGCATGTTAATAAAGCTGTATAAAAATTGCCTGTTCTATTATGGGGGCATTGTTTACGGAGAGTGTTTGGCAATTAATTTCTTCCATTGTTTGCAGATGCACACAAAGTGACATGGACTCAGGCTTAAGCCAAAGACCATTCCCCTGTGCAAATCCTCACTCCCGATGAACCAGAATGTGGCTTTGCACACCCAGTAGCTGGGTAATTGTTGTGAGTCAATAAGTTAGACAGAACCCCATGTCACTGAAATACCCTCATGTGATCAGCTTGGCCTTGGAAGGTGGTAGAGTACGTGTTCTATCATGAACGACTGAATATATTGAACAACAGAAAATTGATAACTCAACAATAACAAAGGCAGTAACCTACAGATCTTGATCATTTCATCTTGGAATATGGACAATTGTTTCTCCTACATTAAAAGTCATAGTAAAACTTTACAAGGCAATTTGATCTAACGTTCCGAGGAGCCTTCTGTCTACCCCCTCTCTGATGGCTTCTGAAGGATGATAGTTTCAAGATCCTTTGAAGTTTGGCTGGAACAAAGAACATTAAATATGTACGTCTCAAACTCAAATGGAGGTGCCCATCAAACATCAACTTTAAAAGACCCATTAGATGTTTGTATTTGAATCGAATGAATTGGTCCCTTCCTGGGATTTATGAATCCATTTCAAACACTTTGCACCAGGACTACAGTGGTTCAAGGAAAAGGTCCAGCACCAGCTCAGGGCAACTAGGGCTGGGCAATAAATGTTGGCCTTCCAAGGTGACCCGTACCCGAAAACAAAGAAAAAGAGTAAATTGTGAGATGTTCACTCATATACGAACAGCGGAAGCGCTAAACATTATGGGGGCCTTCTGCAACTAAACTGTAAACACTGTTGCTGTACTGCAGTGGATCAACCAGACTGGCCATTTATTTATTTTGTTTTAACCCTGTAGATGTTCAAGGAGCAAATAGTATAATACAACATAGACAAAAGGCTTCATTTTTGTCCCAGTGAATATGGTAAACTGTGAAACCAGGTTTTACCAGGGCTGAAGGATTGTAGTTAGGGTATCAGCCTTGGCCCAGTGGGTAGCACTCTCGCCTCTGGGTCAGAAGGTTATGGGTTCAAGTCCCACTCCAGGGACTTGAGCATATAATCTCGGCTGACATTCCAGTGTAGTGCTGAGGGAGGTGCCGTCTTTCAGATGAGATGGTAATCTAAGGCCCTGTCTGCCCCCTCAGGTGGGCATAAAAAATGCCAAAGTGCTGTTTGAAGAAGAGCAGGGGAGTTCTGCCCAGTTGTCCTGGCCAATATTTATTTCTCAACCAACATCACTGAAACAGATGATCTGGTCGTTTCTCTCATTGCTGTTTGTGGGATCTTGCTGTGCACAAATTGGCTGCTGTGTTTCTGACATTACAATTCAAGTACTTAGGGACTTTCCAGGGTTACTATTTAAATACAAACTCTTTCTTATGAAGAGAGACTTAAGGAGTTAGTGCTTTTTCACTGGAGCTGAGAAGACTAAGGGATGACCTGAAAGAGACTATGAAGAGTCATTCCCACCATTCTTGGGGTTCCAACATCTTGTAAGATGCCCATCTCCATCGGGTGAGAGGTCTCAATATCTCCCCCCACCCTCCCAAACACACCCCATGTTTCTTCACCGTGCCATTTGACGTTTTGTTGACCCTCCGCCAAGAGAAACAGTTCCTTCCTATCCACTCTATCCAGGCCATTCATAATTTTATACACTTCAATCAGGTCTCCCCTCAGCTTCCTCTGTTCCAAAGAAAACAGACCCAGCCTATCCAATCTTTCCTCACAGCTAAAATTCTCCAGTCCAGGCAACATCCTCGTAAATCTCCTCTGCACCCTTTCCAGTGCAATCACATCTTTCCTGTAATGTGGTGACCAGAACTGCACACAGTACTCCAGCTGCAGTCTAACCAGTGTTTTATACAGTTCAAACATGACCTCCCTGCTCTTGTATTCTATGCCTTGACTAATAAAGGCAAGTATTCCATATGCCTTCTTAACCACCTTATCTACCTGGTCTGCTACCTTCAGGGATCTGTGGACCTGCACTCCAATGTCTCTTTGTTCCTCTACACTTTTCAGTGTCGTACCATTTAATGTGTATTCCCTTTCCTTGTTAGACCTCCCCAAATGCACTACCTCACACTTATCAGGATTGAATTCCATTTGCCACGTTCTTCACACCTGACCAGTACATTGATATCTTCTTGCCGTCTGCAGCTTACTTCTTCATTATCAACCACACAGCCGATTTTAGTGTCATCTGCAAACTTCTTAATCATACCCGCAACATTGAAATCCAAGTCATTGATATATACCATAAAAAGCAAGGGACCCAGCACTAAGTCTGCGGAACCCCACTGGATACAGCCTTCCAGTCACAAAAACACCCAACAACCATTACCCTTTGCTTCCTGCCTCTGAGCCAATTTTGGATCCAACTTGCCACTTTGCCCCGGATCCCATGGGCTTTTACTTTTGTGACTAGTCTGCCATGTGGGACCTTATCAAAAGCTTTGCTTAAATCCATATACACTACATCATACGCACTGCCCTCATCGATCCTCCTGGTTACCTCCTCGAAAAATTAAATCAAGTTAGTCAAACACGACCTTCCCTTAACAAATCCATGCTGACTGTCCTTGATTGATCCATGTCTTTCCAAATGTAAGTTCTGTCAGGTTCAGTTCTGAGAGGTAATAGAAAGGCCAAAGTGATGATTTCAGTGCTTCTCATCTCACCTGCATCAGGTACAAGAGTTTACACATTTTAAGGGGAATAGATAGACGTTTCTGCAGCCGCAATCGAGACTCCAGGATGATATGTTGCCTCCCTGGTGCATATAGGTACCAACAATATAGGTAAAAAATGGGATGAGGTTCTACAAGCTGAATCTAGGGAGCTAGGAGTTAAATTAAAATGTAGGACCTCAAAGGTAGTAATCTCAGAACTGCTACTAGTGCCATGTGCTAGTCAGAGTAGGAATCACAGGATAGCTCAGATGAATACGTGGCTTGAGGAGTGGTCCAAATTCCTGGGACATTGGAACTGGTTGTGGGGGAGATGGGACCAGTTCAAACCGGACGGTCTGCGCCTGGGCAGGACCGGAACCAATGTCCTGGGGGAATGTTTGCTAATGGTGTTGGGGAGGAGTTAAACTAATATGGCAGCGGGGTGGGGACCTATGCAAGAAGACAGAGGGGAGTAAAATAGGGGCAGAAGCAAAAGATAGAAAGAAGAAAAGTAAAAGTGGAGGGCAGAGAAACCCAAGGCAAAAATCAAAAAGGGCCACATTGCAACAAAATTCTAAAAGGGCAAAATGTGTTAAAAAGACAAGCCTGAAGGCTCTGTGCCTCAATGTGATGAGTATTCATAATAAGGGGATGAATTAACTGCACAGGCAGCAATTAAAGAACATGATATAATTGGCATCACAGAGACATGGCTCTAGGGTGACCAAGGCTGGGAACTCAACATCCAGGGGTTTTCAACATTCTGGAAGGATAGACAGAAAGGAAAAGGAGGTGGGGTAGCATTGCTGGTTAGAGAGGAAATTAACGCAATAGTAAGGAAGGACATTAGCTTGGATGATGTGAAATCTGTATGGGTGGAGCTGCGGAATATCAAAGGGCAGAAAACGCTAGTGCGAGTTGTGTACAGACCACCAAACAGTAGTAGTGAGATTGGGGACAGCATCAAACAAGAAATTAGGGATGCGTGCAATAAAGGTACAGCAGTTATCATGAGCGACTTTAATCTACATATAGATTGGGCTAACCAAACTGGTAGCAATACGGTGGAGGAGGATTTCCTGGAATGTATTCGGGATGGTTTTCTGGACCATTGTGTCGAGGAACCAACGAGAGGGCTGGCCATCCTAGACTGAGTGATGTGTAATGAGAAAGGACTAATTAGCAATCTTTTTGTGTGAGACCCTTTGGGGAAGAGTGACCATAATATGGAGAGTGACAAAGTTAATTCAGAGACTAGGGTCCTGAACTTAAGGAAAGGTAACTTCGATGGTATGAGACGTGAATTGGCTAGAATAGACTGACAAATGATACTTAAAGGGTTGACGGTGGATAGGCAATGGCAAACATTTAAAGATCACAGGGATGAACTTCAACAATTGTACATCCCTGTCTGGTGTAAAAATAAAACGGGGAAGGTGGCTCAACCGTGGCTAACAAGGGAAATTAAGGATAGTGTTAAATCCAAGGAAGAGGCATATAAATTGGCCAGAAAAAGCAGCAAACCTGAGGACTGGGAGAAATTTAAAATTCAGCAGAGGAGGACAAAGGGTTTAATTCGGAGAGGGAAAATAGAGTATGAGAGGAAGCTTGCTGGGAACATAAAAACTGACTGCAAATGCTTCTATAGATATGTGAAGAGAAAAAGATTAGTGAAGACAAACATAGGTCCCTTGCAGTCAGATTCAGGTGAATTTATAATGGGGAACAAAGAAATGGCAGACCAGTTGAACAAATAGTTTGGTTCTGTCTTCACCAAGAAGACACAAATAACCTTCCGGAAGTACTAGGGGACCGAGGGTCTAGTGAGAAGGAGGAACTGAAGGATATCCTTATTCGGCGGGAAATTATATTAGGGAAATTGATGGGATTGAAGGATGATAAATCCCCTGGGCCCGATAGTCTGCATCCCAGAGTACTTAAGGAAGTGGCCCTAGATATAGTGGATGCATTAGTGATCATTTTCCAACAGTCTATCGACTCTGGATCAGTTCCTATGGACTGGAGGGTAGCTAATGTAAGACCACTTTTTAAAAAAGGAGGGAGAGAGAAAACGGTAATTATAGACTGGTTAGCCTGACATCATAGTGGGGAAAATGTTGGAATCAATTATTAAAGATGAAATAACAGCGCATTTGGAAAGCAGTGACAGGATCGGTCTAAGTCAACATGGATTTATGAAAGGGAAATCATGCTTGACAAATCTTTTGAGGATGTAACTAGGAGTGGAAAAGGAGAACCAGTGGATGTGGTGTATTTGGACTTTCAAAAGGCTTTTGACAAGGTCCCACACAAGAGATTGGTGTGCAAAATTAAAGCACATGGTAATTGGGGTAATGTACTGACGTGGATAGAGAACTGTTTCGCAGACAGGAAGCAGAGAGTCAGGATAAATGGATCCTTTTCAGAATGGCAGACAGTGACTAGTGGGGTGCTGCAGGGCTCAGTGCTGAGACCCCAGCTATTTACAATATACATTAATGATTTAGATGAAGGAATTGAGTGTAATATCTCCAAGTTTGCAGATGACACTAAACTGGGTGGTGGTGTGAGCTGTGAGGAGGATGCTAAGAGGCTGCAGGGTGACTTGGTCAGGTTAGGTGAGTGGGCAAATGCATGGCAGATGCAGTATAATGTGGATAAATGTGAGGTTATCCACTTTGGTGGCAAAACACGAAGGCAGAATATTATCTAATTGGCGGCAGATTAGGAAAAGGGGAGGTGCAATGAGACCTGGGTGTCATGGTACATCAGTCATTGAAAGTTGGCATGCAGGTACAGCAGGCGGTGAAGAAGGCAAATGGTATGTTGACCTTCATAACTAGGACTTTTGAGTATAGGAGCAGGGAAGTCTTACTGCAGTTGTACAGGGCCTTGGTGAGGCCTCACCTGAAATATTGTGTTGAGTTTTGGTCTCCTAATCTGAGGAAGGACGTTCTTGTTATTGAGGGAGTGCAGCAAATGTTCATCAGACTGATTCCCGGGATGGCTGGACTGACATATGAGGAGAGAATGGATCGACTGGGCCTTCATACACTGGTGTTTGGAAGGATGAAAGGGGATCTCATAAAAACATATAAAATTCTGACGGAACTGGACAGGTTAGATGCAGGAAGAATGTCCCCAATGTTGGGGAAGTATAGAACCAGGGGACACAGTCTAAGGAGAAGGGGAAAGCCATTTAGGACTGAGATGAGGAGAAACTTCTTCACTCAAAGTTGTTAACCTGTGGAATTCCCTTCCGCAGAGAGTTGTTGATGCCAGTTCATTGGATATATTCAAGAGGGAGTTAGATGTGGGCCTTATGGCTAAAGGGATCAAGAGGTATGGAGAGCAGGCAGGAAAGGGGCACTGAAGTGAATGATCAGCCATGATCTTATTGAATGGTGGTGCAGGCTCAAAGGGCCGAATGGCCTACTCCTCACCTATTTTCTATGTTTCTATGTTTCTATATTTCTATGTTTGTATGTTTTCAGCTCCATCTGAGACGAGACACCACTCCTACCTGATGGTCAATGGAACGCACCTTCCAGTCGTCCCATTTCCTGAACCCCCTGACGAGCAAGGCCCGTCACAATCAGTAACCACACCCAAGTGAGGAGTATGCAAAGAGACTGCAAGGGGATATAGGCAGGCTAAGTGAGTGGGCAAGAACATGGCAAATGGAATATAGGGGTCAAGTTTCGGCCTGAGTTGTTCCTATTTTTTTGGAGCAACTAGTTTAGAATGGAGCATCTTAGAAATTCCAATTCTCGGCATTTAGTTTGCTCCAGTTCTAGTGAGTTAGAATAGTTTCATTTTAGAACAGATTTTTTTTCCAAAAGGGGGTGTGTCCAGCCACTTACACCTGCTTTGCAAGTTTAGGCAGCGAAAACTTACTCCAAACTAACTTAGAATGGAGTAAGTGTAGATTTTTGTACACTCAGAAAAACCTTGCCTGCACTTACAAATCAGGCATAGGGAACAAGAGATAGCAGGGGGGCGGGAGTGGCGGGAGAGAAGTAATTAAATTTTACAAGCATTCAACAGACTCACTTATACAAATAAAGAGCAATCCTGAATAATAAATGATAAATAAAGCAAATAATAAAAAATTGAATTTTCCTACCTGTCTAAAGCAGCAGCTGCACAGCAGCCTCCCAAGCTACGCTGTGACTTTGGCCGTTTGGCCAGGAGATGGGCGGGATATGGTTGAGGCCACACACAGAGGCAATGCCTCCCGAGCTACGCTGTGACTTCGGTCGTTCGGCCAGGAGACGGGCGGGATATGGTTGGGGCCACACACAGAGACAACGCCTCCCGAGCTACGCTGTGACTTTGGCCGTTCGGCCAGGAGACGGGCGGGATATGGTTGAGGCCACACACAGAGGCAATGCCTCCCGAGCTACGCTGTGACTTCGGTCGTTCGGCCAGGAGACGGGCGGGACACGGTTGGGGCCACACACAGAGACAACGCCTCCTGAGCTGTGAAGTTATTTTTATAGGCTGCAGGCCGTTCGGCCAGGAGGCTGGGAGGCATACAAAACACCGGGAGGGAGAGCCAGCCAGCCAGCCAGCAAGTTTAAAAGTTAAATTTGTAATTCAATTATGGGTGCTGCATTATTAACACCACGGATTATGCAATGGTTCTCCAGCAATTCACTGCATAGGAGAGAATTGATTAGAGCTCACCGCACCAGGAATGTCATAGCCCGTAGGCTGTTGGGTAGGAGACCTTACCCACGTCGGCAATATTGAGCCAGGCGCTCGTACCTGGACATGAGCGAGGCTGATTCTGTCAAAAGGCTGCGTTTCCGCAGAGAAGTTATCGTTGAGATCTGTGATATGCTGAGAGCAGATTTGCAGCCCAGAAACAGAATGCTGACTGCCTTGTCTGTTGAAGTGAAGGTAACAGCTGCACTTGCCTTTTATGCCTCAGGATCGTTTCAGGCTACAACTGGAGTTGTGTGCGCCATCTCTCAATGTGCAATACATGCCTGCGTTTACCAGGTCACGGCTGCACTGTATGCGCGGAGGAATGACTTCATCAAGTTCCCAATGACCGCACAAGCAATGCATGACAGGGCTGTGGGCTTCTCCAGGATTGCTGGCTTCCCAAAGATACAGTGCTGCATTGATTGTACCCACATCGCCTTGTGGATGTGGAGGATTCCGAGCAGTACAGGAATAGAAAAGGTTTCCACTCCATTAATGTGCAGCTCGTGTGTGACGACAAGCAACGCATCATGTCAGTTGATGCGAGATACCCTGGCAGCACCCACGATGCATTCATCCTACGCGACAGCGTTCTATCTGACATGTTTGAGCAGCAGCCAGAAGGGCAGAGCTGGCTACTGGGAGACAAAGGGTACGGCCTGGCCACCTGGCTCATGACACCCCTACGCGTAGCACGGACGGAAGCTGACCATCAATACAACATGGCGCACATTGCGACGCACAGCATCATTGAGAGGACCAATGGCATCTTGAAACAGCGTTTCCGATACCTGGACCATTCTGGAGGCCACTTGCAATACTCTCCTCAGATTGTTGGTCACTTCACTGTTGTGTGCTGCATGCTTCATAACTTAGCCATCATGAGGCAGTAGGAGCTGGTAGTGGAGCCAGAAGACCCAAATGAGGGGCCAGTGCCTGATGATAGCAATTTGGAAGAGCAGGATGAGGATGATGACGATGATTAGGAAAACATGCAAGTGCCTGATGACGGAGCACGAGGTCGGAGGAAGGCGGTCCATCGTGCTCCTTTAACGATTGCTCGAGCCCTGCACCAGCAGCTCATTACTGATGCCTGAGGGCTCTGCGACAACTGTTGAGTATGGACATGTTTATTTTTTGGAGTTGTTCCTATGTTGTGTTGTGTTAATGGAACATGATTCAGTTTTAATGAAAAAATATTTTATTGAAAAGTTAACGTTAGTGTAATAAAATATTTGTTGTATCAAACTTTACTTTTTAACATGACTCTTTAAGATCACTTAAAAACTTTAAGATCACTTATAAGTTGTAAAGTTACAAAAGTTACAAAACAATTTCAATGTGAAAAATCTTACACTCTTAAGATCACTTAAACTTCAAGATCATTTTTTAGGTGCAAAATTAAATAAGTTACGTGAGAGCATTTACACTATAAGATCACTTAAAAACCCTAAGATCACTTATAAGTTGTAAAGTTACAAAACTTACAAAACAATTTCAATTTGAAAAACGTTACAACAGTTACATCAAGAATAAGAACAAAAGCAGCAAAGAAAGGCTGCAACCATCTCTCATCCACATCTCGGTGAATGTTCACTTCTTCATGGGGGTGATTGGCCAGGCTGTGTGCCCTAATTGCAGCAGCTACCTCACCCAGGCCCTCCCTGACGGCCTATGCTGTCGATTGCACTCCCTCGGACATTCCCTCCCTCATTTCCCGTGTCATTACTGCTATTTCTCCCGCACGCTGCATCTCAGGAGAGCGTGTCTCCAATCTCCTTCTCCTCTGCCTGGGTCTGCCTCGCGGCACCACTACACTGGGAACTACGGGCTGGGACGGTGGGATGCTCGGTGTTCCAAATGGCAGCACCAGAGTGGGAGGCGCGGGCTGGGATGGTGTGACCCTGGATCTTGCGTCCGGCACCACTCGAGTGTGAGTCGTGGGCTGGGATGGTGGGGCACTGGCTGTAAACTGCTCCATTATATCACCAGCACCACTGGGACCCGCAACGTCGGAATCAAAACCATGGAAGGTGGAACCAGAACCTATGCAAGGGTTTGAAACTCTGATGCCCTCTAATGTGGGCTCATAAATATTAAACTGAAGACATATCAGTCATCGTCGCCTGCAGCCAGTCTGGATCGTCCGCATCTGGTTCTTCTGGTTCTTGTTCTGGATCTTCAGGATCTTCAGGGTTGGCATCATCATCATCATCATCTTCTGCAAAATATATCAGAACAGTCAAATGTTTAGCAGCAGAGGAGGGGGTAGGATGGGTGGCATGAGTACTCTCACACATAGCAGGCCAGACAGCAGGTTGATTTGAAGGGCCACAATGCATTTTCAGGACTTACCCTCTTCCTCGCGTGCGGGCCCAGCTTGTGCTGTACTGATTGTTTTTCTCCATGTACGACTCATCATAGCAGCGACCCTCTGTTCCAAGGGTGTCAGTGGATGCAGATTGGGTGTGCCTCCTCTTGTTCGAGTTCTTTCCCTTTTGTTGTGGGCCAATTTCTTCTGCAAAGATTAACATATAACTTTTTACAGAGTGCGTCTTTCTGTAGGGTGGGACATACACATAGTCACATTACAATTACGATTCCATTAAAAAATGGAAATATTACTTACACTAACTACTTGACCATGATCGTGCCATTTCTTTTTATACTGGCTTCCAGATCTCATGGTATGCACCACTGTGCAGTAATCTTCTGCAACTTGGTTCCAGCATTTCTTCATTCTTTTGGGTGGCACTTTTATGCGACCTCTGTTGCTGGTATCTAGCTCCTGCCATCTCTGCTCAATGACGTTAACTAATATCTCCACTTCCTCATGCAAGAAATTCTTTGTTCTTGGTGGACGTTGTTCCATTGCTGTATTGAATTGACACTCTGATTTGTCAAAATACACAGTCCTTATTTTGCATGCACCTATGCAGCACTTGTTCTGGAAGTTTAGCAGCAAAAAGCAGCACTCACTGATTTCAGGCACAAAATATCACCAAGATTCAATCCTAAGCCTTTCCACAGCTCCACAAAACAAATCAGCACTTTTCCTCCTGTACCTTTAAAAATGTCTGAGTGCCAATGTTTGTCTCCCACTGCGCATGTGCGCACGCTCCAACGCGCACGCGCAGGGCTGCCGGCACGACATCTTCTTCTCCGACCTAGCCCCGCCCCCCTGCAGTCTCAAAATCGGCGCAATGCTTTGGCCCTGTCCCCCGCTGATCTCTGCACGCTGCGCTGAGCTGCAAGGAAGCTGCTGTGAGGCCGAGAATTGCTCCGTAAGTTTTTGACGTGCTTTTGAGCGTGGAAAACAGGGATGGGTGTCGGGGCTGCGCCGTTCTAGGTGTACCCCGAAACTTGAGCCCATAATGTGGGGAAATGTGAAGTTATCCACTTTGGTAGGAAAAATAGAAAAGCAGAGTATTTTTTAAATTGTGAGAGATTGGGAAATGTTGGTGTTCCGAGGGACTTGGGTGTCCTTGTACACAAATCACTGAAAGTTAATATGAGGGTACAGCAAGCAATTAAGAAAGCAAATGGTATGTTGGCCTTTATTACAAGAGGATTTGAGTATAAGATCTCTCTGAATGGCAGAGCAGGCTCGAGGGGCCGAATGGCTTACTCCTGTACTTAATTCTTATGTTCTCATATACCAGAATTGCGAGTTTATACCTATCAGGAAAGGATGAACAGGCTGGGTCTCTTTTATCTTGAAAAGAGAAGGTTGAAGGGGTGACCCAATAGAGGTCTTTAAAATTCTGAAAGGCTTTGGGAGAGTTGTTCCATTTGTGGGGAAGAGCAAAATTAGATGCCATCAATATAAAATAGTCACCAAGAAATCAAATAGGGAATTCACAAGAAACTTCCTTATCCAGTGAACATAACAACATATGAAATAGGAGCAGAAGTAGGCCATACGGCCCCTCGAGCCTGCTCCGTCATTTAATACGATCATGGCTGATCCGTCATGGACTCAGGTCCACTTCCCTGCCCGCTCCCCATTATCCTTATTCCCTTATCAGTTAAGAGGTGAGGTGAATAGTCGAGGCGAATGATACAGATGCATTTAAGGGGAGGCTAGATAAGCATATGAGGGAGAAAAAGAAAGAAAGACTAGGATTTATGGGCTCAATTTTGGCCAGGAGTTGCTCTGTTTTTTTTGGAGTAACTTGGTTTTTCTGGCGTAACTTAAAAATCCCCATTTTCCCCAATCAATTTGCACCAGTGTAACTGAGTTAGTTACGATTTTTTTTAATTCGTTTTTTTTTCTCAAAAGGGGGCGTTACCAGCCACCTATGCCAGTTCTGCCCATTTAGACAAATTTGACCAGCTAATAGTTATTCCAAATCTACTTAGGCCAGCATATGTGGCCACTTCAGAAAACCCTCGCGGAGAGTTAAAGAAATCAGCGCAGGCAGGTACATCGGAGGCAATTCGGCCTGGGATAGGGGCGGGAAGCGGAGAAGACCTGCCTTCACCTAAACCACCAAGCCTTACAAACCATCAAACCTTGCAAACAAAAAGTAATAAGAATTCAATAAGAAATAAAAAATTGAAGTACGTCCTATCTTCATCTTCAAACTCAGCCTGGGAAGGTAGTAGGCCAGCCAGTGTGGGAGGCCACTCGACCAGGGCTAGGGACGGGCAGGAGAACTGATAGTGCTCCTGCCGGCCGATGATTTCTATCAGTTCACCTGCCTGCCCCTAGCCCAGGCCAAGTGGCCTCCCGGTGCAATCGATCGTTTAGAAATTGCACCGGGAGGCCACTCGGCCTGGGCTAGGATTGGGATGACAACGCACCGGGAGGCCACTCGGCCTGGGCTAGGATTGGGATGACAACGCACCGGGAGGCCACTCGGCCTGGGCTAGGATTGGGATGACAACGCGCCGGGAGGCCACTCGGCCTGGGCTAGGATTGGGATGACAACGCACCGGGAGGCCACTCGGCCTGGGCTAGGATTGGGATGACAACGCACCGGGAGGCCACTTGGCCTGGGCTAGGGGCATGAGCGATTCAACTGGCCGGCATCGGGGCCCACGGAGCGGCTGCAACAAGCAAATTAATGGAGAGGCTGCAGCAAGCAAACAGAGGCTGGGGGCGAGGAGCTACTGCGCATGCACGGACATCGCCAACGGACTCCACTGCGCATGGGCAGACGTCCCGGCACAGTTTTCGGCACAGAACGCTGGCTGTACCCCCAACTCGACTGGCCAAGCTGCACGTCTACAGGGAAGAGACCAGACAGCGGCCGAAGTGGCAAGAACATTTTTCAGCGCACTTCAGAACGGAGAAAAGCGGAGCAACTCGGTAAGTATGCCGATAAACGGGCTGGGACAAAATTGAGGCCTATATAGCGCCATTTATGACCATTGGATGTCTCAAAGCGCTTTACAGCCAATGAAGTACTTTTGGAGTGTAGTCACTGTTGTAATGAAGGGAATAGATGGTTATGCTGATAAAATTAGATGAGGAAAAACGGGAGGCGGCTCCAGTGGAGCATAAATGCCGGCATGGACTGGTTGGGCTGAATGGTCTGTTTCTGTGCCGGAGATCCTATGTAATCTCTGTAAGCATGAAGAACTGTTGCACTGTTTAGAACCCTCAATGTGTGTATTATTTACCTACACACTCTGTTCCACGCTGTAACCGACTTTGGCTCAAAACAAATGTTTAAATTGTATTCTGTCTCCTCTAATCACAGGCCATTCAAAGTTTTACCCAACAAACCAGCAGGAAAGTTGGTGAAATGCCAGGGAAAGTTAACTCAATTGCAGCTACTTGTGAAATCGCTGTACAATTTAATCTTGATAATTCGTTCTTCTGTGAAAAACCTCGAGGAATTCTAGATGCCAGTAATATTGTGCCTTGTTTTTAATCTTCCGTGGTGATGCCTTGGGACGTTTTAGTCGGTTAAAAGCGCTATATAAATGCAAGCTGTTGTTGTGGTGGTGGTGGTGCTAGATTCTACTTTAATAAATGTTTTTCTTTTCTTTTCAAGAATTGGGCCAAATTAGATTTATTCATTCTGCAGAAAATGGAAGCAAAGTTCTGACAGTAAGGAGGTGAAGTGTTGTGATACTTCCACTGATGTGACAAAAGAATATCATCGCGCCATCAATGCTGCTCGCTGCTGTTTACTTCTGACCTTCAAAGTATTGGTTGATTTTACTGAGACACTGAACAAGCAGACGTTGACCTTTCGCAGTGCGGCCTGACACCTGAGTGAGCTGTTGTTAAGAGTGTTTGATCACGGTGATTATCTTTAGCAGCAGGCGTCAGCCTTGTGTCTTTTGTGGGCCCATTGACGTCTCCAGGGAATGAGTTCAATGCACATGTGGTGCAGCCTCGCAACTCCTGTCACCATGGCGATCAGTCACTGCGAAGCTGTTAGAGCTTTGATGGAACAGGGAACCCACAGACAAAGATGCTAAAATGAACAAGAACCTGACTTTGAAACCAAATCCGCACATTGAGGGGTCGAAATTGGGGCAGTGTCACCGCCTGAGGGCTGATTTTACCGCCGGGCGTTAGGTGCAGGCTCCAGCTGCCAAATTCAGTTTATACGCCCAGAGATGAGAGAGCAGCACAAACAGGTGGCGTTGCGCACTTGCCCTCGGGCAGGAGCTCAGGAAGCTGACTGAATTTCCCATCGGGAGGCTGCCACCGAGCACACTAGGAAACGGGAAGAAAAGAACCTCAAACCTCCCTGACCCACACACAAACTTCACCACTGTTACAGCTAATGAAAAAAAATAAAGAAATAAAGAAATAAAAAACGTACCTTGCTCTCTGGCCGATTCTGCCCAAGTTCCGCTGGTCACTCATCACTTTTTCCAGGCTGTCAGAACACCTGCCGGGAAAGCCGACGTTCAAACTAAATATCGCGAGAGGCGCCAAGGAGGCGCTGCATGCTGGATGACATCACCACGTGGGTGGCGATAGCCGGAGCAGCAATAGCTCTTGGCGCCTCTGCCAAAGAGCCTGGATTTATGAAGGAGAAGTCATGTTTGACAAATCTGCTGGAATTCTTTGAGAATGTAACGAACAGGGTAGATAAAGGGGAACCAGTGGATGTAGTGTATTTGGACTTCCAGAAGGCATTTGACAAGGTGCCACATAAAAGGTTACTGCACAAGGTAACAGTTCACGGGTTGGGGGTAATATAATATATTAGCATGGATAGAGGATTGGCTAATGAACAGAAAACAGAGAGTCAGGATAAATGGTTCTTTCTCAGGTTGGCAATCAGTAACCAGTGGGGTGCCGCAGGAATCAGTGCTGGGATCCCAACTATTTACAATCTATATTAACAACTTGGAGGAAGGGACCGAGTGTAAGGTAACCAAGTTTGCCGACGATACAAAGATGGAAGGAAAAGCAATGTGTGAGGAAGACACACAAAATCTGCAAAGGGATATAGACAGCCTAAGTGAGTGGGCAAAAATTTGGCAGATGGAGTATAATGTTGGAAAGCGCGAGGTCATGCACTTTGGTAGAAAAAAAATCAAAGAGCAAGTTATTATTTAAATCAAGAAAGATTGCAAAGTGCTGCAATACAGCGTGACCTGGGAGTACTTGTGCATAAAACACAAAAGGTTAGTATGCAGGTACAGCAAGTGATTAGGAAAGTAAATGGAATCTTGGCCTTGATTGCAAAAGAATGGACTATAAAAGCAGGGAAGTCTTGCTAAAGTTGTACAGGGTATTGGTGAAGCTGCACCTTGAATTCTGTGTGCAGTTTTGGTTTCCATATTTACGAAAGGATATACTTGCTTTGGAGGCAGTTCAGAGAAGGTTCACAAGGTTGATTCCAGAGATGAGGGGGTTGGCTTATGAGGAAAGGTTGAGTAGGTTGGGCCTCTACTCATTGGAATTCAGAAGAATGATAGGTGATCTTATCGAAACATATAAGATTATGAGGGGACTTGACAAGGTGGATGCAGAGAGGATGTTTCCACTGATGGGGGAGACTAGAACTAGAGGGCATGATCTTAGAATAAGGAGCCGCTCATTTAAAGCAGAGATGAGGAGAAATTTCTTCTCTCAGAGGGTTGTAAATCTGTGGAATTTTCTGCCTCAGAGAGCTGTGGAAGTTGGGACATTGAATAAATTTAAGACACAAATAGACAGTTTCTTAACCGATAAGGGAATAAGGGGTTATGGGGAGCGGGCAGGGAAGTGGAGCTGAGTCATGATCAGATCAGCCATGAGCGTATTAAATGGTGGAGCAGGCTCGAGGGGCCATATGGCCTACTCCTGCTCTTATTTCTTATGTTTTTATGAATCTCTGCGCAGGTGTGGATGCCGCTTACCATCGAAGGTCAGCCTTTGTCGTCCGTTAGCCGCCCCCCAGGTGGCGGTAAAAACAGAATTTCGACCCCTTAGAACCCAGAGAGATAAAGCGATAGTGTAAAGCATTGTTTATTTCAGGGACATTTCAGCTAATCTCCCCCAACATTGCTCACAGATCTGGGATACGGTTTCTGGTGTTTCTTGTGGCCTCTCTCAAAAGACAAGAGCTTACACTCTTGGACAGAGCGTGGGTCAGACCACATCTGGAGCGCTGCGTTCAGCTCTGGGCACCGTACCTCAGGGAGGATATATTGGGCTTGGAGGGGGTGCAGCTCTAATTCATGACACTGGGGCTTCAAGGGTTAAATAAGGACAGGCTGCATAAATATGGCTTGTATTCCTGATAGATTAGCAGGGTGAGAGGTCATTTGATTCAGGTGTTTAAAATGTCAAAAGGATTTCATGGGGTAGATACAAATAGTTTCTATTTCCTCTGGTGGGGCAAATCAAGGACAAGGGGGCATAATCTTAAAATTAGAGCCAGGCTGTTCAAGAGGGAAATGAAAAAGCAATTTTTCACACAAAGGGTGGGAGAAACCTGAAATTCTCTCCAAGTAGACTGTGGATTCTGGGGGATAATTGGAGAATTCAAGACAGAGAAACATAGAAACATAGAAAATAGGTGCAGGAGTAGACCATTCGGCCCCTCGAGCCTGCACCACCATTCAATAAGATCATGGCTGATCATGCACTTCAGGATCCCTTTCCTGCTTGCTCTCCATACCCCTTGATCTCTTTAGCCGAACTGGCATCAACAACTCTCTGCAGTAGAGAATTCCACAGGTTCTCTGAGTGAAGAAGTTTCTCCTCATCTCAGTCCTAAATGGCTTACCCCTTATCCTTAGACTGTGACCCCTGGTTCTGGACTTCCCCAACATCCGGAACATTCTTGCTGCATCTAACCTGTCCAGACCTGTCAGAATTTTATATGTTTCTATGAGATCCCCTCTCAATCTTCTAAACTCCAGTGAATATAGGCCCAGTCGATCCAGTCTCTCCTCATATGACAGCCCAGCCATCCCGGGAATCAGTCTGGTGAACCTTCGCTGCACTCGCTCAATAGCAAGATTGTCCCTCCTCAGATTAGGAGACCAAAACTGAACACAATATTCCAGGTGAGGCCTCACCAAGGCCCTGTACAACTGCAGTAAGACCTCCCTGTTCCTATACTCAAATCCCCTAGCTATGAAAGCCAACATGCCATTTCCTTCTTCACCGCCTGCTGTACCTGCATGCCAACTTTCAATGACTGATGTACCCTGACACCCAGGTCTCTTTGCACCTCCCCTTTTCCTAATCTGCCGCCATTCAGATAATATTCTGCCTTCATGTTTTTGCCACCAAAGTGGATAACCTCAAATTTATCCACATTATACTGCATCTGCCATGCATTTGTCCACTCACCCTGCAGCCTCTTAGTGTCCTCCTCACAGCTCACACTGCCACCCAGCTTAGTGTCATCTGCAAACTTGGAGATGTACACTCAATTCCTTCATCTAAATCATTAATGTATATTGTAAAGAGCTGGGGTCCCAGCACTGAGCCCTGCGGCACCCCATTAGTCACTGCCTGTCATTCTGAAAAGGACCTGTTTATCCCAACTCTGCTTCCTATCTGCCAACCAGTTCTCTATCCACGCCAATACATTACCCCCAATACCATGTGCTTTAATTTTGCACACTAATCTCTTGTGTGCGACCTTGTCAAAAGCCTTTTGAAAGTCCAAATACACCACATCCACTGGTTCTCCCTTGTCCACTCTACTAGTTACATCCTCAAAAAATTCTAGAAGATTTGTCAAGCATGATTTCGCTTTCATAAATCCATGCTGACTTGGACCGATCCTGTCACTGCTTTACAAATGCGCTGCTATTTCATCTTTAATAATTGATTCCAACATTTTCCCCACAGGATCGGAGCAGTGTAGGGGAACCACTCCGCCCGTTTTCCTGCTACGCCATGCACGTGCTGACTCCTTGCCGACCAGCGGCGACCCCTTCCCGAAATTGCCCCGTGGGAAATATCACTTTGCGGAATTGCCCCGCGGGAGCGGCGCCGCCTCCGGTCCTTGTTGGTCGGCGACATGGCTGCCCTTAAAGTGGAGGTGGCGCTGCCGGTGACGCCATTTTATTTATTTTTGTCGGCCAACTGCCAGGTCAGCCCGACAATTATGCCCGCAGGTTCGGCAGGGACCATCAACGGGCAGCCTGGCACCCTCTCTTGCATGCCAGGCCGCTGGCCCAGCCGAAACCCTCACTGGTAGCCCAGTGAACCTAACTGAGAAATATGCAGAGCTCGCAGCGGCCCTCCCCTTTAACTGAAGGGCAGAGACGTTGTTATGAGTCAGCGCGGCGCTGATGCCTGGTCAAGGCGCCCGACATGCTGCAAGGGTACCTCCGCCCCTCGCCCGCCACAACATCCAATCTGACCGAAAAAAACTTCAATATCAACGCCATCTCCGCCATATGGGTTGCAGTGGAGAAAAACTTAAAAAACAGAGGGTGCGCCTGTTTTGGACGGTGGTAATTTTGGCCCCTAAATCTCTTACATTTAATCTTATCGCTACGTTCTCTCATTGTAGACTGCGCAGTTACTGGAAACAGTTTGTTTCTATCTGTCCCATCCATCATAATTACAAACAGCTCTGTCAAATTATCCCATAATCTCCTCTGTTCTAATGAAAACAACCCCATTTCTGATCTGAATATTGCTCGTGGCCCCTCTCTTGCAACGACAGTAAGTATCTGTAAAGGAATTTTGGTTTCCTGAACAATTGGCATCACCATTCATCAGAAACTTAACTGGACCAGCCACACAAACGTCATGGCTACAAGAGCAAGTCAGAGGCTGGGTAATTTGCGGCGAGTGTCTCACCTCCTGACTTCCCAAAGCCATTCCACCATCTACAAGGCTTAAGTCAGGAGTGTGATGGAATACTCTCCACTTGCCTGGATGAGTGCAGCTCCAACAACACTCAAGAAGCTCAACACCATCCAGGACAAAGCAGCCTGCTTGATCGGCAACCCATCCACCACCTTAAACATTCACTCCTTCCACCACCACGTCTGCAGTGTGTACTATCGATAGGATGCACTGCAGAAACTCCTCAAGGCTTCTTCAGCAGCACCTCCCAAACCTGCAACATCCACCACCTAGGACAAGGCAGTAGGTGCATGGGAACACCGTTACCTCCAGGCTCCCCTCCAAGTCACATAAGGACAGTAGAGAGACAGGACCTTGGCTTGGAAGATCAGGAAGTAGAATCGGAAGTAAAAAATCGAAGAGCAAGTTACTATTTAAATGGAGAAAAATTGCATGGTGCTGCAGTACAGCGGGCCCTGGGAGTCCTGGTGCATGAAACACAAAAGGTTAGTATGCAGGTACAGCAAGTGATCAGGAAGGTCAATGCCTTTTTATTGCAAAGGGGTTAGAGTATAAAAGCAGGGAAGTCTTGCTACAGTTATACAAGGTATTGGTGAGGCCATATCTGGAATACTGCATGGAATTTTGGTTTCCATATTTAAGAAAGAATATACTTGCTTTGGGGGCAGTTCAGAGAAGGTTCACTAGGTTGATTCCGGAGATGAGGGGGTTGACTTATGAGGAAAGGTTGAGTAGGTTGGGCCTCTACTCATTGGAATTCAGAAGAATGAGAGGTCACCTTATCGAAACATATAAGGTTATGATGGGGCTTGACAAGGTGGATGCAGAGAGGATGTTTGCACTGATAGGGGAGACTAGAACTAGAGGGCATAATCTTAGAATAAGGGGCCGCCCATTTAAAACTGAGATGAGGAGGAATTTCTTCTATCAGAGGGTTGTAAATCTATGGAATTCGCTGCCTCAGAGAGCTGTGGAAGCTGGGTCATTGAATATAGTTAAGACAGAGATAGACAGTTTCTTAACCAATAAGGGAATCATCATCATCATAGGCAGTCCCTCGGAACCGAGGAAGACTTGCTTTCACTCTTAGCATGAGTTCTTAGGTGGCTGTACAGTCCAATATGAGAACCACAGTCTCTGTCACAGGTGGGACAGACATTGATTGAAGGAAAGGGTGGGCAGGGAGTCTGGTTTGCCGCACGCTCCTTCCGCCGCCTGCGCTTGATTTCTGCATGCTCTCGATGATACTGTACATTAATGATTTAGACGAGGGATTAAATGTAGTATTTCCAAATTTGCGGATGACACTAAGTTGGGTGGCAATGTGAGCTGCGAGGAGGATGCTATGAGGCTGCAGAGTGACTTGGATAGGTTAGGTGAGTGGGCAAATGCATGGCAGATGAAGTATAATGTGGATAAATGTGAGGTTATCCACTTTGGTGGTAAAAACATTACAGCAAAATTGTAAAGGCGCAAAGTGTGTTAAAGAGACAAGCCTGAAGGCTCTGTGCCTCAATGCGACGAGTATTCGGAATAAGGTGGACGAATTAACTGCACAGGCAGCAATTAACGAATATGATATAATTGGCATCACGGAGACATGGCTCCAGAGTGACCAAGGCTGGGAACTCAACATCCAGGAGTATTCAACATTCAGAAAGGATAGACAGAAAGGAAAAGGAGGCGGGGTGGCGTTGCTGATTAAAGAGGAAATTAATGCAATAGTAAGGAAGGACATTAGCTTGGATGATGTGTAATCTGTATGGGTGGAGTTATGGAATACCAAAGGGCAGAAAACGCTAGTGGGTGTTGTGTACAGACCACCAAACAGTAGTAATGAGGCTGGGCATAGAATCAAACAAGAAATTAGGGATGCGTGCAATAAAGGTACAGCAGTTATCATGGGCATCTTTAATCTACATATAGCTTGGGCTAACCAAACTGGTAGCAATACGGTGGAGGAGGATTTCCTGGAGTGTATTAGGGATGGTTTTCTAGACCAATATGTCAAGGAACCAACTAGAGGGCTGGCCGTCCTAGACTGAGTGATGTGTAATGAGAAAGGACTAATTAGCAATCTTGTTGTGCGAAGCCCCTTGAGGAAGAGTGACCACAATATGGTAGAATTCTTTATTAAGATGGAGAGTGACACAGTTAATTCAGAGACGAGGGTCCTGAACTTAAGGAAAAGTAACTTCGATGGTATGAGACGTGAATTGACTAGGATAGACTGGCGAGTGATACTTAAAGGGTTGACAGTGGATAGGCAATGGCAAACATTTAAAGATCACATGGATGAACTTCAACAATAGTACATCCCTGTCTGGAGTAAAAATAAAACGGGGAAGGTGGCTCAACCATGGCTAACAAGGGAAATTAGGGGTAATGTTTAAGCCAAGGAAGAGGCATATAAATTGGCCAGAAAAAGCAGCAAACCTGAGAACTGGGAGAAATTTAGAATTCAGCAGAGGAGGACAAAGGGTTTAATTAGGAGAGGTAAATAGAGTATGAGAGGAAGCTTGCTGCGAACATAAAAACTGACTGCAAAAGTTTCTATAGATATGTGAAGAAAAAAAATTAGTGAAGACAAACGTAGGGCCCTTGCAGTCAGATTCAGGTGAATTTATAATGGGGAACAAAGAAATGGCAGACCAGTTAAACAAATACTTTTGCTCTGTCTTAACGAAGGAAGACACAAATAACCTTCTAGAAATACTAGGGGACCGCGGGTCTCGTGAGAAGGAGGAGCTGAAGGAAATCCTTATTAGGTGGGAAATTGTGTTAGGGAAATTGATGTGATTGAAGGCCGATAAATCCCCGGGGCCTGATAGTCTGCATCCCAGAGTACTTAAGGAAGTGGCCCCAGAAATAGTGGATATATTGGTGATCATTTTCCAACAGTCTATCGACTCTGAATCAGTTCCTATGGACTGGAGGGTAGCTAATGTAACACCACTTTTTAAAAAAGGAGGGAGAGAGTAATTTTCAACCGGTTAGCCTGTCATCAGTAGTGGGGAAAATGTTGGAATCAATTAATTAAAGATGAAATAGCAGCGTATTTGGAAAGCAGTCGGTCGAAGTCAGCATGGATTTATGAAAGGGAAATCATGCTTGACAAATCTTCTCGAATTATTTGAGGATGTAACTAGTAGAGTGGACAGGGGAGAACCAGTGGATGTGGTGTATTTGGAGTTTCAAAAGGCTTTTGACAAGGTCCCACACAAGAGATTGGTGTGCAAAATTAAAGCACATGTGGGTAATGTATTGACGTGGATAGAGAACTGGTTGGCAGACAGGAAGCAGAGAGTCGGGATAAACGGGTCCTTTTCAGAATGGCAGACAGTGACTAGTGGGGTGCCGCAGGGCTCAGTGCTGGGACCCCAGCTCTTTACAATATACATTAATGATTTAGATGAAGGAATTGAGTGTAATATCTCCAAGTTTGCAGATGACACTAAGCTGGGGGGTGGTGTGAGCTGTGAGGAGGATGCTAAGTGGCTGCAGGGTGACTTGGACAGATTAGGTGAGTGGGCAAATGCATGGCAGGTGCAGTATAATGTGGATAAATGTGAGGTTATCCACTTTGGTGGCAAAAACACGAAGGCAGAATATTATCTGAATGGTGGCAGATTAGGAAAAGGGGAGGTACAACGAGACCTGGGTGTCATGGTACATCAGTCATTGAAAGTTGGCATGCAGGTACAGCAGGCGGTGAAGGAGGCAAATGATATGTTGGCCTTCATAGCTAAGGGATTTGAGTATAGGAGCAGGGAGGTATTACTGCAGTTGTACAGGGCCTTGGTGAGGCCTCACCTGGAATATTGTGTTCAGTTTTGGTCTCCTAATCTGAGAAAGGATGTTCTTGCTATTGAGGGAGTGCAGCGAAGGTTCACCAGATTAATTTCCGGGATGGTAGGACTGACATATGAGGAGAGACTGGATCGACTGGGCCTGTATTCACTGGGGTTTAGAAGAATGAGAGATGATCTCATCGAGACATATAAAATTCTGACGGGACTGGACAGGTTAGATGCAGGAAGAATCTTCCTGATGTTGGGGAAGTCCAGAACCAGGGGACACAGTCTAAGGATTAGGGGTAAGCCATTTAGAACTGAGATGAGGAGAAACTTCTTCACTCAGAGAGTTGTTAACCTGCCAATTCATTGGATATAGTCAAGAGGGAGTTCGATGTGGCCCTTACGACTAAAGGGATCAAGGGGTATGGAGAGAAAACAGGAAAGGGGTACTGAGGTGAATGATCAGCCATGATCATATTGAATGGTGGTGCAGGCTCGAGGGGCCGAATGGCCTACTCCTGCACCTATTTTCTATGTTTCTATGTTTCTAAAGCCAATTACATAGCTATGAGGGGCAAGTTGGCTGAGGTAGATTTGAAAAATAGATGAAAAGGTATGGTGGTAGATAAGCAGTGGCTAGCATTTAAAGAAATATCTCATAATTCTCAACAAAAATACATTCTATTGAGAAACAAAAACTCCATGAGAAAACTGATCTATCCGTGGCTAAATAAATAAGTTAAGTATAGCATTAGATTGAAAGAAGAAGCTTATAATGTTGCGAAGGATAATAGTAAGCTTGAGGATTGAAAGAGTTTCAGAAACCAGCAAAGGATGAGCAAAAAATTGATAAAAAGGGAAAAAATAGAATGAGAGAAAACGAGTAAGAAATATAAAAACAGATTGTAAGAGCTTCTACAATTATGTAAGAAGGAAGAGAGTAGCAAAACTAAACATTGGTCCCTTAGAGGCTGAGACAGGAGAAAGTATTCTGGGGAATAAGGAAATGGTAGAAACATTAAACAAATATTTTGTGTCTGTCTTCACAGTAGAAAACGCAAAAAACATACCTAAAATGGTGGGGAACCAAGGGTCTATTGAGGGTGAGGAAATTAACATAATTAATATAAGTAGAGAAAAAGTACTAGAGAAACTAATGGGAGTAAAAGCCGACATATCCCCAGGACCTGACGGCCTACATCCTCGGGTTCTAAAAGAGGTGGCTGCAGAGATAGTGGATGTATTGGTTCTGATCTTCAAAAATTCCTTATATTCTAGAACGGTCCCAGCGGATTGGAAGGTAGCAAATGTAACACCATTATTCAAGAAAGGAGGGACAGAGAAAACAGATTTAGCCTGACATAATTCGTCAGGAAAATGCTGGAATTCATTGTTAATGAAGGTATCAGGGCACTTAGAAAATCATAACATGATTAGGCAGAGTCAACATGGTTTTATGAAAGGGAAATTTGTTGAGGATGTTACTAGCAGGGTAGATCATCATCATCATAGGCAGTCCCTCAAAACGAGGGTGACTTGCTTCCATGCCAAAAAAAAGGATGAGTTCACAGTTGTTTCGAAAGAAGGACCCAAACTACATCCTGAAGGGTAGAAGATGCCGCTGCGTGGATTTTTTTAACGTGGGGTGGCTGTTGCACACCAGCCACCACACAGGCTTGACAGAGCTAGGTCTTGGTCCAGTGGCAAGGGTTACCCAAGACAACTGGAGACCTGCTCTGCTGCATGGACCCAGTGCGCACACATATCGCAGTGTGGGCTGGCCCGTGCTGCCCTTGGGCCCCTGGTCCCGAACTCATGCCTCCGCTGGGCCCCAATCATGTCCCTCCACAGTCTCTCACTGCTTCTGCTGCATCTGCCCATGCGCTAATCACCGATCTGGGCCTTGCGCTGCTCCCTGGAGCAGTAAGCCTCCACGCTGCTTCCAAGACGCCACTCGCCGCTCCCCCCACAGCCCTGACCCGCCGCCGATGGTTTCCCGCCGACCGGGGCCTCCGCTGCGCTCCAAGGATTACATGGGAGATTTGACACAGAAACAGGCCATTCAACCCAGCCGGCGTTTGGGGAACCAGTGGATGTAGTATATTTGGATTTCCAAAAGGCGTTCGATAAGCTGCCCAATAAAAGGTTATTACACAAAATAAGGGCTCATGGGATTGGAGGTAATGTATTAGTATGGATAGAGGATTGGTTAACAGACAGAAAACAGAGAGTCGGGATAAACGGGTCATTTTCAGGTTGGCAGGCTGTAACTAGTGGGGTGCCACAATGATCAGTGCTGGGGCCTCAGCTATTTACAATCTATTTTAATGACCTGGATGAAGGGACCGAGTGTAATGGATCCAAGTTTGCTGACGATACAAAGCTAGGTGGGACAGTAAGCTGTGAGCAGAACACAAAGCGTCTGCAAAGGGATATAGATAGATTAAATGAATGGGCAGTTAAGGTGGCAGATGGAGTATAATGTGGGGAAATGTGAAGTTATTCACTTTGGTAGGAAGAATAGAAAAACAAAATATTTTTTAAATGGTGAGAAACGTTTAAATGTTGGTGCTCAGAGAGATTTGGGTGTCCTCGTGCATGAAACACAGAAAGTTAGCATGCAGGTACAGCAAGCAATAAGGAAGGCAAATGGATGTTGGCCTTTATTGCAAGGGGGTTGGAGTACAAGAATAAGCAGGTCTAGCTACAATTGTACAGGACCTTGGTGAGACCACACCTGGAGTACTGTGCACAGTTTTGGTCTCCTTATCTAAGGAAGGAGATATTTGCCTTGGAGGTGGTGCAACGGAGGTTCACTGGATTGATTCCTGGGATGAGAGGGCTGTCTATGATGAGAGATTGTGTAGAATGGGTCTATAGTCTCTGGAGTTTAGAAGAATGAGAGGTGATTTCAGTGAAACATACAAGATTCTGAAGGGCATTGACATGGTAGAGCTGAGAGGTTGCATCCCCAGGCTGGAGTGTCTAGAACCAGGGGGCACAGTCTCAGGATAAGGGGTCGGCTATTTAAGATAGAGATGAGGAGTAATTTCTTCACTTAGAGGGTTGTGAATCTTTGGAATTCTCTGCACCAGAGTGCTGTGGATGCTGAACCTTTGAATGTATTCAAGGCCGAGATTGATAGATCTTTGAAGTCTAGGGGAATCAAGGGATATGGAGATCGAGTGAAGGTGAGGCAGAAGATCGGCCATGATCTTGTTGATCGATGGAGCAGGCTCAAGGGGCCGTATGGCCTACTCCTGCTCTTATTTCTTATGTTCTTATGTTAATTCACACACCATCCTGACTTGGAAATATATCACCGTTCCTTCACCTTTGCGGGGCCAAAATCCTGGAACTGTCTCCCTAACTGTGGGAAGATCTTCACCACACGGACTGCAGCGGTTCAAGGCAACGGCTCACCACCACCTTCTCGAGGGCAATTAGGGATGGGCAATAAAGGCTGGCCTTTCTTGCAATGCCCATATCCCAAGAACACCAAAAAAAGGCTTGCTTGATATTCATACTTGTGTTTGATCTTGTAGACAGAATGCCAAACTGTTTTTCTTGGACCCTGAAGGCATCATATGCAATATCCACCAGGCTATCCTAAACTACAAGACTGCTTGGTGGTATGAAATTAAATACACACAGCTCTGTCGCCTCAATGCAGTTGTATTTCAACATTGCTAATTAGATCCAACTGTGGGACAAGATAGTTGCATGTTTGAAATTTGGTTTTATAGTTGATTGATTCCTGGGCATAGGAGAACCTGCAATATCACTGAGGCAGAATTTCACAAAGCACATCCAGAGAAAGACCTTTTTTGCACAGTGAATATTCCAAGCCACTTTACACGAGGTTGATGTTACAGTTTTGGGTCATTTAGTAAATTTTAGTGATTACTTTTCACATGTGAACACATATCAACGTACGGACAGGAAGAGTCCAGCTGGCCCCTCAAGCCTGCCTCATGTTCATGATGGCTGACGAATCGAGATTCAGCACTTCCTCCCCCTACACCCATCCCTCCTCTTCACCCCCCAAATCCCCCACCATTCCCACCCCACCCACACCCATTCCACCCACCCCACCCACTCCACCCACCCCCTTCACCCCCACCCCCCCATCCCCACCACACCCACTCCACCCTCCCATTTCTCCCCTCCTCCCCACCCTCCACCCCCTCCATCCCCCATCCCCACCACACTCACTCCACCCGCCCCATTTCTCCCCTCCTCCCCCCCGACACCCCCTCCACCCCCCCCATCCCCGCCCAGTCATGTCTCCTGGGAGAGGCAAAAAAAGAGAAAAATTCAGGGCCCAATAAAGGCAAAAAATCTTGAACATTCCTCTCCGGCCCCCTCAGGCAATCAAAACCACATGATGCGATCGCTGCCCCAGACAGGAACCGCTCCAGCTCCCGCTCAATGCCGTAAAGAGAGTCTACACCCAACACATCAGCCAGCACTGTATTCCAGAGCCTCACTACTCTCGGGGGAAAGAAGAACTGCCTCATATCCAGTCTATTCCTACTCTTACATGGTTTGGAATCGTATCCCCTGGTCCTCCCTGTAATGTATGCCCCAGTGAGGATGCTCACAGGTTTGTAGAGCTGTTGAGTTGTGAGTGGCTCAGCCAGTTACGTGATGTTCAATAAAACCCCAGCCAGTTGGGTTTGGGGGATCCACGATGAGGCAGATGGTTGTGAGCCTGGTGGATGAACTGGTAATGTGTCGTGTGATTGTTAAACCTTTGCTAATAAACCAACTAGTTCTTAATAGCAATGTGTTGCTATGAATTCTTAAGCAAATAACATATGAAGCGAATACATTACACTCCCCAATCTGATAAACTGGAACCATCTATCAATAGACATGCTACCCGGTCCTTTCATTATTTTGTAGACCTCTATCAGGTAACCTCTAAGTCTAGAACATAAGAAACAGGAGCAGAGGAGGCCATTTGGCTGTTCGAGCCTGCTCCGACATTCAATAAGATCATGGCTGATCTGATCTTGGCCTCAGCACCACTTCCCTGCCCACTCCCCATAACCCTTGACCCCTTATCATTCAAAAATCTGTCTATCTCCATCTTAAATATATTCAATGACCCAGCCTCCACAGCTCTCTGGGGCAGAGAATTCCATAGATTCATGACCCTCAGAGAAGAATTTCCTCCTCATTTCCATTTTAAATGGGCGACCCCTTATTCTGAAACTATACCCCCTAGTTCTAGATTCCCCCACGAAGGAAAATATCCTCTCTGCATCTACCCTGTCGAGCCCCCTCAGAATCTTATGTTTCAATAAGATCACCACTCAGTCTTCTAAACTCCGATGAATAGAGGCCCAACCTGCTTAACCAAGTCGATGCCGCTCGAATGTAAATAGGCCAAGGTCTTTGAGCCTAACTGACTAACTAAATTCTCCTCTGAATCTCTTCCAAGGCCACTATATCACTTACACTGTGAATAGTTCATATCCTATGTTTCTTTTCCTGTTGCTTTAATGCTGCACCCTTATAATAAAATCTAATTTGAATTGCAACCACTTCTAAACATATGACCATTGTGCTAAAAATGCACTGCTGATTGCTCAGCTGTTGTGATATGAACAAATAGTACACGGAAAGTTTATTGTTCATGTGAGTGGGGAAGTCCTATTCAGACTGCTCATGGCTGAATAATAATTACATTGTGATGGCCACTTGCTGCTGCAATTACCTGAACTCTGTACTTTCTTGTTATTGTTTGAAGAACTGAGATCAGGAAATTAGTGCTTAATGTTAAATCAATGATGGTGCTACTTCATGTATGGTAGATTAGGTAACCAGATTGGCTTGTAAGTACTTTTGCACCCAATACACAATCCTCACAATTATAGTCATGAATCTTCACTAATGATTTTTGTGTTGCTTATTATCATTAATTCCTGCGGAGGTGTAACTGTCCAATTTTATTCTGATTTATTGGCAGTGTTTTACCAGTGGACTTTATATCTCAGTGATCTGGAGCATCGTTTATATCTCAGTGATCTGAAGCATCGTTGTCTAAGTTGTTTTACAACAACAAAAAAGTTCCAGGTGAGAATTGAATTCTGGAGACACTCTGCCTTGACTATCCCATAGAATCAATTTATGGCACAGAAGGTGGCCATTCAGCCCATTGTGTCTGTGCCAGCCAAGAAAGAGCTATCCAGCCGAATTACACTTTCCAGCTCTTAGAATCATAGAATCATAGAATGGTTACAGCACAGAAGGAGGCCACTTGGCCCGTCGAGCCCGTGCCAGCTCTCTGCTGGAGCACTTCAGCCAGTCCCACTCCCCCGCCCTTTCCTCGTAACCCTACAATTTTTTTCCTTTAGGTACATATCTAATTTCCTTTTGAAAGCCAAGATTGAATCTGCCTCCATCATCCTCTCAGGCAGTGAATCCCAGATCCTAACCACTCGCTGCGTAAAAAAGATTTTCCTCATGTCGCCTTTGGTTCTTCTGCAATCACCTTAAATCTGTATCCTCTGGTTCTCGACCCTTCTACCAATGGGAACAGTTTCTCTCTATCTACTCTGTCAAGACATATCATGATTTTGAACACCTCTACCAAACAGCCCCAGCTTCTCCAGTCTATCCACATAACTGAAGTCTCTCATCCCTGGAATCATTCTCGTAAATCTTTTCTGCAGCCTCTCTAAGAACATAAGAACATAAGAACATAAGAATTAGGAACAGGAGTAGGCCATCTAGCCCCTCGAGCCTGCTCCGCCATTCAACAAGATCATGGCTGATCTGGCCGTGGACTCAGCTCCACTTACCCACCCGCTCCCTGTAACCCTTAATTCCCTTATTGGTTAAAAATCTATCTATCCGTGACTTGAATACATTCAATGAGCTAGCCTCAACTGCTTCCTTGGGCAGAGAATTCCACAGAGTCACAACCCTCTGGGAGAAGAAATTCCTTCTCAACTCAGTTTTAAATTGGCTCCCCCGTATTTTGAGGCTGTGCCCCCTAGTTCTAGTCTCCCCGACCAGTGGAAACAACCTCTCTGCCTCTATCTTGTCTGTCCCTTTCATTATTTTAAATGTTTCTATAAGATCACCCCTCATCCTTCTGAACTCCAACGAGTAAAGACCCAGTCTACTCAATCTATTATCATAAGGTAACCCCCTCATCTCCGGAATCAGCCTAGTGAATCGTCTCTGTACCCACTCCAAAGCTAGTATATCCTTCCTTAAGTAAGGTGACCAAAACTGCACGCAGTACTCCAGTGCAGCCTCACCAATACCCTATACAGTTGCAGCAGGAACTCCCTGCTTTTGTACTCCATCCTTCTCACAATGAAGGCCAACATTCCATTCGCCTTCCTGATTACCTGCTGCACCTGCAAACTAACTTTTTGGGATTCATGCACAAGGACCTCCAGGTCCCTCTGCACCGCAGCATGTTGTAATTTCTCCCCATTCAAATAATATTCCTTTTTACTGTTTTTTTTCCAAGGTGGATGACCTCACACTTTCCGACATTGTATTCCATCTGCCAAACCTTAGCCCATTCACTTAACCTATCTAAATCTCTTTGCAGCCTCTCTGTGTCCTCTATACAACCCGCTTTCCCACTAATCCTTGTGTCATCTGCAAATTTTGTTGCACTACACTCTGTCCCCTCTTCCAGGTCATCTATGTATATTGTAAACAGTTGTGGTCCCAGCACCGATCCCTGTGGCACACCACTAACCACCAATTTCCAACGCGAAAAGGACCCATTTATCCCGACTCTCTGCTTTCTGTCAGCCAGCCAATTCTCTATCCATGCTAATACATTTCCTCTGACTCCTAAGGCCTTCACATCCTTCCTAAAGTTCGGTGCCCAGAATTGGACACAATACTTCAGTTGAGGCCGAACCAGAGTTTTATAAAGATTCACCATAACTTCCTTGCTTTTGTACTCTATACCTCTATTTACGAAGCCCAGGATCCCATGAGCTTTTTTAACCGCTTTCTCAACCTACCCTGCCACCTTCAATGATTTGTGCCCATATACCCCCAGGTCTCTCTGTTCATGCACCCCCTGTAGGATTGTACCCGTTAGTTTATATTGCCTCTTTGCGTTCTTGCAACCAAAAGGTATCACTTCGCACTTTTCAGCATTAAATTCCATCTGTCACGTGTCCGCCCATTCCACCAGCCTGCCTGATGTCCTCTTGAAGTTTATCACTGTCCTCCTCACTGATCACTATACTTCCAAGTTTTGTGTCATCTGCAAATTTTGAGATTGTGCCCTGTACACCCACATCCAAGTCATTAATATATATCAAGAAAAGCAGTGGTCCTAGTACCGATCCCTGGGGAACACCACTGTATACCTTCCTCCAGTCCGATAAACAACCGTTCACCATCACTCTCTGTTTCCTGTCACTTAGCCAATTTTGTATCCATGCTGCCACTGTCCCTTTTATTCTATGGGCGGCAGCTTTGCTGGCAAGCCTATTATGTGGTACTTGATGAAATGCTTTTTAAAATCCAAATACATCACGTCAACCGCATTGCCCTCATCAACCCTCTCTATTACTGCTTTGTAAAACTCCATCAAGTTATTTAAACATGATTTGCCTTTAACAAATCTGGAATGGCTTTCCTTAATTAATCTACAATTGTCTAAGTGACTGTTAATTTTGTCCCTGATTATTGTTTCTAAAAGCTTCCCCATTACCGAGGTTAAACTGATTGGCCTGTAGTTGCTGGGTTTATCCTTACACCATTTTTAAACAAGGGTGTAACATTTGCAATTCTCCAATCCTCTGGCACCACCCCCGTATCTAAGGAGGATTGGAAGATTATGGTCAGTAACTCCGCGATTTCCTCCTTAACCTCCCTCAACATCCTATGATGCATCCCATCTGGTCCTGGTGACTTATCTATTTTAAGTACAGACAGCCTTTCTCGTACCTCCTCATCAATTTTTATCCCATCCAGTAACTCCACAACCCCTCTTTCACTATGGCTTTGGCAGCATCTTCTTCCTTGGTAAAGGCAGATGCAAAGTATTCATTTAGTACCTCAGCCATGCCCTCTGCCTCCATGCGCAGGTCTTCTTTTTGGTCCTTAATTGGTCCCACCCACCACACCCGCCCCCACCACCCCCCCGCTCTTACTACCCGTTTATTATTTATATACCTATAGAAGACTTTTGAATTCCCTTTTATGTTAGCTGCCAATCTATTCTCATACTCTCGCTTTTCCCCTCTTATGTTCTTTTTCACTTTCCCTTTGAACTTTCTCTTAGTCCGTAGCCTGTAGCTTACAGCACTTCAAGTGCATATCAAATTTATTTTTAAATGCGATGCGTTTTCTGCTTCTACCACCTTTTCAGGCAGTGAGTTCCACCTCTGGGTGCAAAAAGTTCTCAACTCCCCTCGAATCATTTTATCAATTACTTTAAATCCATGCCCCCTAGTTAGTGACCTCTCTGCGAAGGGAAATAGACCCTTTCTATTCAATATATCTCATCCCCTCATAATTTTATACACCTCAGCAAAGTCTCCCCTCAGCCTCCTCTGATCCAAAGAAAACAACCCCAGCCTATCCAATCTTTCCTCATAGCTAAAATTCTCTAGACCTGGCAACATCCACATAAATCTCATCTGTACCCTCTTTAGCGCAATCACATCTTTCCTGTAATGTGGTGACCAGAACTGCACTCAGTACTCTAGCTGTGGCCTAATTAGTGTTTTATACAGTTCAAGCATAACCTCAAGCATAACCTCCCTGCTCTTATATTCTATGGCTCGTCTAATAAAGGAAAGTATTCCATATGTCTTTTTAACCACCTTATTGACCTGTCCAGGGATCTGTGGACTGGCACACCAAGGTCCCTCTGATCCTCTACACTTCTCAGTATTCTCACATTTATTGTGTATTCTCTTGCCTTGTTAGCCCTCCCCAAAAGCATTACCTCACACTTCTTGCATTACCTCACACTTCCTCTATTTATTTTCTCACAGGCATTAACACCCTTAAAATGTATTTGTTAAATCCAATGTTAAACAGCAGACAACGGAAGTTCAAAGAATCTGTTATGCGTTCAGCTGCTAATATCACCAAAATGACATGGCAGCAGACCACATATTGCAACAAGTTACAGTCCTAACCTATTTGTTATGCATTTTTCTTTATTTCCAAATTATCATATGCTTTTTTTAAATTAAAATATGATTTTATTCTATTTATCCCATCCTTTGACTCATTCCGTTTATTATTAGGCAGATTGTAATTAACTTTACATTATCCATCTTGAATTTAATAATCTTCCATTATTGGTCTGCCTATTTGATCCGCCATTTTGTCCAACCAATCCATCTGAGTTAGGCCTCCTTTCACCCCATTGAAGTTATTTAATTTGCAGTCTAATGCTGCTATCTTGGATTCCTCTTTTTCTGCATGTGTTTCCAATGTTAACCTAATTAGGTTCTAGTCATTATTTCCCAAGTATTTATCTACTTTCAAATCCTCATTTGTACTGTTGGGTTACCTAGAATCAAAGGAAAGATAGGAACAGGAGGAGGCCACTCAGCCCCTCGCGCCTGTTCCGCCATTCAGTTAGATCATGGCTGATCTGTACCTGAACCTCGTTTACCCACCTTTGCTCCATATCTCTTGCTACCCTTCCCCAACAAAAATCTATTGATCTCAGCCTTGAAAGTTCCAATTGTCCCCCAGAATCCACAGCCTTTTTGGGGAGAGAATTCCAGACTTTGTGTGAAAAAGTACTTCCTGATTTCCCTCCTAAATAGCCTGGCACTAAGTTTAGGATTGTGTCCCTTTGTTCTTGATTTCCTCATCAAAGGAAATAGTTCCTCTGGGGCTGAAATTCATCACCTCACCACCCACTGCCGCCCACTGCAGCCGACATTACTCTTCTTGATCCGCCCAGTGCCACTTTCGGGGTGGCCTGCATCAGGTGTGAGGAGAGAGCGGCCGAGTGGCGCAACTGAGCTCCCGCCCGCTGAGCTCCCAGATTCCTGCGGGCGGAAGTCGGCGGGAGTCCGTGGGACTTGGCGGGACTCGGCGGGAGAACGGGGGTGGACTGCTGGCTGGAGGCTGGTCTGTCCCCGACAGTAAGTCTGAAGATCCTGAAAAAAAGGTAAGTGAACGTTTTACTTTTTTGTTCCCAACAGCGACTTACCTGCATATGGTCACCTGGAGGTCTTCCGATAGCTTTTAAATTTTTTATTGGTGATTTTTTTTTCCAGCTCTTCGACCCTCTGTGGGCCCGACTCCATCCTCAGCAGCACTTGGGCGGCAAGCGACTCTGCCGCCGAGAATACGACCTCCCGCCCGCTGCCGCTCAGATTGGCGGTGTACGTCGTCCATTTGCTGCCCGCCGACCTTCGAGGGACCTCAGCCATGAATATCCCACTCAAAGTACCGTCCGGTACCTCGGCGGCCATCGGCGGTACCTTGGGCGACACTTGGGTGGGCGGAGGTCTTGCTGAAAATCGTCCCCACTGTATCTAGCCTATCGAAACCTTTCAACATTGAAACACCTAAAGCAAATCACTTCTCAACCTTCTATACTTTGAGGCATACAAGCCAAGTTTAAGTAACCTGTCCTCATAATTTAACTCTCTAAAGCCCAGTATCATTCTGATCAATCAGATCTAGCACCTTCCATGTTTGACATGCAACATACTGATTAAGCAAAGTCTTGAATGCTTTTCCAGAACTGCTGCCCATTTTGAACACAAACCTTTGTCTGATGCCACTCTGCCGCACTTATTTAAAGTCCACAAGTTATTGCAAACCTCTTAAAAATCTCATCTTCAATTTCTTTCTCACCATTCAGTCATCTATAATGTAGACAGCTCCTTTATTGTTTCTTAGCTGTACCCAGAAGGATTCTGTCTGAACCCCACCATCACCTCAAAGACTCCTTCCTGTGGCTGCAGTAATGAGGGCAGCCCTCCTCCTTGCTAAAGCAACAGATCCTATGTCACACACATCACCAGTTTCTCTCCTCACTCCGCTATCTCTATGCTCCTAACTTGTGTGCTACTCTACATTTAATTACTTGGAACTATTCTCACTTATCTGCCTGCACAGTCAGGCCCAACTGTCTCGATGCCAACAACAACAATGTATATTTATATAGCGCCTTTAACGTAGCGAAACGTCTCAAGGTGCTTCACAGGAGTATTATGAGTTAAAAATTTGACACCGAGCCGCATAAGTAGCAATCAGCGCAGGGCAGGAGCTTCTTGAAGGAGGAAAGAGGTAGACAGGCGGAGATGTTTAGGCAGGGAGTTCCCGAGTTTGGGGCCCAGGCAGCTGAAGGCACGGCCACCGATGGTTGAGTGATTATAATTAGAGATGGTCAAGAGGACAAACTCCCTCAATGTCTCTGAGGGGAGCGGGAATTTGGGTTCGTGATAACATTCCTGCCTCAGAGTGAGTAGGGCTGTGTTGCAGTCCCACTCCTGACAGTCCCAGTGAGTGGACATTAGAAGATCTAAGCACCGTGGTCGCATCCAGTGAACGTACTTGTTCCGATCAGTGCCCCCCCCACCCCCCACCCCCACATCGTATGGGGTAGGTGGGGGTCGTTAACCTTGGTTGCAGCCCATTTGAAGAAAATACTCCGAAGATAAAAACCACCATGAAGGCAACAGGAAACCACCTCAGTTATTCTTCCCTTGTAACTGGCCCAAGAATCACATATGAGACTTGACTTAAGATAGGGACAGAACACATTAACATAAAGGCTGTGATTTTGCCAACGCTCAGTGGATGGATGGGTGGCAGGTCAGCCGTGAAATTTATAATGATTGACAGTGGGTCGTGAACCCGCTGTTAAAACGTGCAAACCTGCATTTCCCGATGCTGTGTCTCCCAGCGCTGAGCAGACCCCACAGGCAGCAGGAGGGGAGACAATTCAAATCATCAGTGGCTTGTTTACAGCCAGTTGACAATGCTTTTCCCCCCCAGCTTTTTGAATTTGACAGGTCGACCACGGGTTTCCTGTTGTGCTTAGACCTTGTCTGTGAAGCTGAGGTGGGAGGTCACTGGCCATTGAATCAACTGTTGAGTTGACAGCTTCCAATTTCAAGTCAAAGTTCCCAACTGATTGAAAAATGTTTCCTTAAGCATGAGTCTCTCTAAACTACATTTCCATTACAGAGTCAGGAAGCTGCAAGTCTTTACACAAGTCTCCATCAAGTCTGACCTCATTACCTCTCTCACCATTGACAGATCGCTTCTGTCATCTCTACTTCACCTGCCATCTATTCCATCAGCATGGGTGCACTTTATACTGTTTCACTTTGGTCCTCAGAATCTGACCACGATCAGCCCCACAGGACACAGGGCATCAGCACCCGACCACATTGCTGCCCGGGAGGCCAGGGATGGCCTCACCATGGCCACATTTACTTCAGTTGACGCTGTATACCCAGGCTGCTACATGATGTGCCAAGTTGGCACCAGCCCACACCAGCACCATAAAGCATCCCCGCAATGCCCAAGCCATTCCTTTCACACTCACCATCATTGTGGGGGTGGCGGGGTGGGGGGGGGTATCGTTATGTCTCACTATTCACTGTAACTCACCAAGTCACTTCTAAAAGTGCACACAAATCTGTCCAAGAATCAAAAGTGTTGAAAATAATGATTTCAATATTTGACAGCACATTAACAGAAACTTCACATGAACATTGGCTGAAACACACAAATGCCTACCCTTGTGTGTTGTTAGTTCGTATGATTGGACAAGGATGAGGGTGAGTGTGAGTGGTGGCGAGTGAGTTGGGGATGTGATAATGTAGATAGAGAGGGATGGGTGGAGGTGCAAGGTAAGTTGGTGCAAGTAAGGATGTGCAGGAATAGAGTAGGGAAGGCAGAGTGATGGGGATGTGATGAGTGGCACAGCAGGATGAGGTTGAGTGTGGCTTTGTACTAACGTTTCGTGATCTACTGAGATCATTGAAAGGTTTGTGGCACTGCACCCAGGTCCTCCTGACCACATCCCTACTTGTCCTCCTGTACAATGTGCAACCGGGCTGCGTTGAGGTCCGGGAAAGGTCTCTTCCGCCCATTGGAAGGGAAGAGGATCTGGAGGGAGTCATGGGAGAGCCTGGGTGCAGCCCTGTGCCTTTGTGCAGTCACTGTCAATAATTGCAGCACCTCCATACTGTAAAATACCAACAGCACAACTGTCAAGGTAAATTTGCTCACGGTCCCTTTAAGGAAATCGGCTGATGACTCGTTATCAAATGACATCATCAGACACGCTTCCTCTAATTGGCTGCGAGACTTGCTGGCCGTCCCAATCAAGGAAAGTTCATAAGAACATAAGAACAAAAGTAAAAGAAGCAAGAATAGACCATTTGGCCCCTTGTGCCTGCTCCGCCATTTAATAAGATAATGGCTGATCTCTGAGGCCAGGATGGAGCCAGCAGTGAGGCCACAACCTGTCACCAATGTCGCCCACCACGGACCTGCCGAGGTTGGGAAAATCATTGCCAAAAATGTTCTCTCAGCATAAATTCACTCAGTTGGCCTCTTGCACCATATCTGTATGGAGTTAGTTATATGGAACAATCTATGTTGATAATAGCATCTGGCAACTGTGAGACAATCTATTAACCACAATCTAATCGGAACTCAGAGCCACTTGGATAGTTAATTGGCAAAAAAATTCTATATTACAGCTGTCTGTTTTTCATTTGTTCCTGGGATGTGGGCGTCGCTGGCAAGGCCGACATTTATTGCCCATTCCTAATTGCCCTTGAGAAGGTGGTGGTGAGCCGCCTTCTTGAACCGCTGCAGTCCGTGTGGTGAAGGTGCTCCCACAGTGCTGTTAGGGAGGGAGTTCCAGGATTTTGACTCAGCGACGATGAAGGAACAGCGATTTGTTTTCAAGCCAAGACGGTGTGTGACTTGGAGGGGAATGTAGAGGTGATGGTGTTCCCATGCACCTGCTGCCCTTGTCCTTCTAGGCGGTAGAGATCGTGGGTTTGGGAGGTGCTGCAGAAGAAGCCTTGGTAAGTTGCTGCAGTGCATCTTGTAGATGGTACACACTGCAGCCCTGGTGCGCAGGTGGTGGAGGGAGTGAATGTTTAAGGTGGTGGATGGGGTGCTGATCAAGCAGGCTGCTTTGTCCTGGATGGTGTCGAGCTTCTTGAGTGGTGTGGGAGCTGCACTTAGCCTGGGAAGTGGAGAGTATTCCATCACACTCCTGATTTCTGCCTTGTAGATGGTGGAAAGGCTTTGGGGAGTCAGGAGGTGAGACACTCGCCACAGAATACCCAGCTTCTGACCTGCTCTTGTTGCCACAGTATTTATGTGGCTGGTCCAGTTACATTTCTGGTCAATGGTGACCCCCAGGATGTTGATCGTGGGGGATTCGGCGATGGTTATGCCATTGAATGCCAAAGGGCGGTGGTTAGACTCTTGCTTGGCACTTGTGTGGCGCGAATATTAATTGCCACGTATCAGCCCAAGCCTGAGCGTTGTCCAGGTATTTCTGCATGTTTCATTATCTGTGGAGTTGCGAATGGAACTGAACACTGCAGTCATCAGTGAACATCCCCACTTCTGACCTTATGACGGAGCGAAGGTCATTGATGAAGCAGCTGAAGATGGTTGGGCCTGGGACACTGCCCTGAGGAACTCCTGCAGCGATATCGTGGGGCTGGGATGATTGACCTCCAACCACCACAACCATCTTCCCCTGTGCTGGGTATGACTCCAGGCAGTGGAGAGTTTTCCCCCTGATTCCCATTGACTTCAGTTTTATACTACGGGGGAAAAATTGGATAGGGTGGTTACACTCGCAAGACGCATGACTTTGCCAGAAAGGAAGTGGAGTGCACAATAAAGCATTTCACTCCCTATCTGGGGCGGTAGGGGTAAACTCGTGCCGAATTTAGTGGGAGTCGTTAGCGGCGCCACGCCTGGTTGCATGGTTGCAAAGTTGTTTATCCCCTGTTAGACCCCTCCCCTGAGGGTCCCAACGCGAGGCATAAATGACCTGAATTTCTAGGCCTATGTGTCTTCTTTTTCCTCAGTGACAATTTATGATTATGGGGGTGTAATTTTCTGTGTAGTTGTGCCTTGAGACAAGGGTAATGGGACGTAAACATGACACAGCATAACATAAGTACAATATGCCTGAATCTCCTCAATCTCTGACAATCGGCTCACGGTCCCTCTGCCCGAGTGCACTTCTTCCCATAATAATGGTCCCTCCCCTAGGCTACAGAGCCTGATATACACGAGTTTCCTTCAACTGTGCCTACTCAGAGGCATTCTTCAAATTACACCCAAATGTTCAGGCGCTACAGGGTACTGAGTCATTGTTCTGGTGATTTACTGAAACTGTTTTAAATTTAAGTTCACTGATACCTGCATTGTATTTTCTATTTCTTTTAATGGCCTGGATATTGCTGTGAGCGGCGAAGGAATGGCTTTTGCCATTCACCTGGCGATTGGGATTACGGAGACGTGGCTCCAGGATGATCAGGGCTGGGAACTCAACATCCAGGGGTATTCAACATTCAGGAAGGATAGAATAAAAGGAAAAGGAGGTGGGGTAGCATTGCTGGTTAAAGAGGAGATTAATGCAATAGTTAGGAAAGACATTAGCTTGGATGATGTGGAATCTATATGGGTAGAGCTGCAGAACACCAAAGGGCAAAAAACGTTAGTGGGAGTTGTGTACAGACCTCCAAACAGTAGTAGTGATGTTGGGGAGGGCATCAAACATGAAATTAGGGGTGCGTGCAATAAAGGTGCAGCAGTTATAATGGGTGACTTTAATATGCACATAGATTGGGCTAACCAAACTGGAAGCAATACGGTGGAGGAGGATTTTCTGGAGTGCATAAGGGATGGTTTTTTAGACCAATATGTCGAGGAACCAACTAGGGGGGACGCCATCTTAGACTGGGTGTTATGTAATGAGAGAGGATTAATTAGCAATCTCGTTGTGCGAGGCCCCTTGGGGAAGAGCGACCATAATATGGTCGAATTCTGCAATGGGATGGAGAATGAAACAGTTAATTCAGAGACCATGGTCCAGAACTTAAAGAAGGCTAACTTTGAAGGTATGAGGCGTGAATTGGCTGGGATGGATTGGCGAATGATACTTAAGGGGTTGACTGTGGATGGGCAATGGCAGACATTTAGAGACTGCATGGATGAACTACAACAATTGTACATTCCTGTCTGGCATAAAAATAAAAAAGGGAAGGTGGCTCAACCGTGGCTATCAAGGGAAATCAGGGATAGTATTAAAGCCAAGGAAGTGGCATACAAATTGGCCAGAAATAGCAGCGAACCTGGGGACTGGGAGAAATTTAGAACTCAGCAGAGGAGGACAAAGGGTTTGATTAGGGCAGGGAAAATGGAGTATGAGAAGAAGCTTGCAGGGAACATTAAGACGGATTGCAAAAGTTTCTAAAGATATGTAAAGAGAAAAAGGTTAGTAAAGACAAACGTAGGTCCGCTGCAGTCAGAATCAGGGGAAGTCATAACGGGGAACAAAGAAATGGCGGACCAATTGAACAAGTACTTTGGTTCGGTATTCACGAAGGAGGACACGAACAACCTTCTGGTTATAAAAGGGGTCGGGGGGTCTAGTAAGGAGGAGGAACTGAGGGAAATCCTTATTAGCCGGGAAATTGTGTTGGGGAAATTGATGGGATTGAAGGCCGATAAATCCCCAGGGCCTGATGGACTGCATCCCAGAGTACTTAAGGAGGTGGCCTTGGAAATAGTGGATGCGTTGACAGTCATTTTCCAACATTCCATTGACTCTGGATCAGTTCCTATGGAGTGGAGGGTAGCCAATGTAACCCCACTTTTTAAAAAAGGAGGGAGAGAGAAAACAGGGAATTTTCGACCAGTCAGCCTGACATCGGTAGTGGGTAAAATGATGGAATCAATTATTCAGGATGTCATAGCAGTGCATTTGGAAAGAGGTGACATGATAGGTCCAAGTCAGCATGGATTTGTGAAAGGGAAATCATGCTTGACAAATCTTCTGGAATTTTTTGAGGATGTTTCCAGTAGAGTGGATAAGGGAGAACCAGTTGATGTGGTATATTTGGACTTTCAGAAGGCGTTCGACAAGGTCCCACACAAGAGATTGATGTGCAAAGTTAGAGCACATGGGATTGGGGGTAGTGTACTGACATGGATTGAGAACTGGTTGTCAGACAGGAAGCAAAGAGTAGGAGTAAATGGGTACTTTTCAGAATGACAGGCAGTGACTAGTGGGGTACCGCAAGGTTCTGTGCTGGGGCCCCAGCTGTTTACACTGTACATTAATGATTTAGATGAGGGGATTAAATGTAGTATCTCCAAATTTGCGGATGACACTAAATTGGGTGGCAGTGTGAGCTGCGAGGAGGATGCTGTGAGGCTGCAGAGCGACTTGGATAGGTTAGGTGAGTGGGCAAATGCATGGCAGATGAAGTATAATGTGGATAAATGTGAGGTTATCCACTTTGGTGGTAAAAACAGAGAGACAGACTATTATCTGAATGGTGACAGATTAGGAAAAGGGGAGGTGCAAAGAGACCTGGGTGTCATGGTACATCAGTCATTGAAGGTTGGCATGCAGGTGCAGCAGGCGGTTAAGAAAGCAAATGGCATGTTGGCCTTCATAGCAAGGGGGTTTGAGTACAGGGGCAGGGAGGTGTTGCTACAGTCGTACAGGGCATTGGTGAGGCCACACCTGGAGTATTGTGTACAGTTTTGGTCTCCTAACCTGAGGAAGGACATTCTTGCTATTGAGGGAGTGCAGCGAAGGTTCACCAGACTGATTCCCGGGATGGCGGGACTGACCTATCAAGAAAGACTGGATCAACTGGGCTTGTATTCACTGGAGTTCAGAAGAATGAGAGGGGACCTCATAGAAACATTTAAAATTCTGACGGGGTTAGACAGGTTAGATGCAGGAAGAATGTTCCCAATGTTGGGGAAGTCCAGAACCAGAGGTCACAGTCTAAGGATAAGGGGTAAGCCATTTAGGACCGAGATGCGGAGGATCTTCTTCACCCAGAGAGTGGTGAACCTGTGGAATTCTCTACCACAGAAAGTTGTTGAGGCCAATTCACTAAATATATTCAAAAAGGAGTTAGATGAGGTCCTTACTACTAGGGGGATCAAGGGGTATGGCGAGAAAGCAGGAATGGGGTACTGAAGTTGAATGTTCAGCCATGAACTCATTGAATGGCGGTGCAGGCTAGAAGGGCCGAATGGCCTACTCCTGCACCTATTTTCTATGTTTCTATGTTTCTATGAACAGTTGCCCACAGACTTTTAGCGGTCTTGTCAGCTGAGAGTTCCTCTCTTCCTGCGATAGTTTGACTTTGGGGCATCTACGACATCTGTAAGCAGGTCAAGCAGCAGAGAAACTCTTCAACCAATCAGATTGAAGAATCCACACTGACATATGTAGACAGCAAAACAGGAAGTAAAAAACAGGAAATATAAATTACATTTATATCTTCATATTGGAAGCAAAATAAAGATTGGGAGATACACATGGGATTACGAGAAGTACATAAACAAGAAGTACATAAAAGAGAAAAAAAACATTAAAAATTATTAAATTAAAAAATAAATCTGCAACATTATTTTTTTCTGAGGGAATGAGACTCCACACTTGTCAAATTAATTTTTCAGGGCCAGAGAGGCTGTTCAGCAGTAATTATCACTTATTAGGTTGTTAAAACTCAGTTACTTTTGATTGAAGAAGCCTGAATATTTTCAGCCATTGTTAATGCGAGAATGGTGGGTGACAATGCCATGAGAGTTATTTCTGTGCAGATTCCATCGGTGAAGACTGCAGCAATGCAGCCTGTGGAGGGGCAGGGTCTCACTGACAGCAACTTCTAGATTTACACGTTTAACTGCACATGTGTGGACACTAGATATTGCTGTCAGTGATACCCTGATCACAACAATGTGGTAGTTTCACCATTATTGATACTGAATTAATTGAATTTAAATTCTCCAGCTGCCATGTTGGAATTTGAACTCATGTCTCTGGATAATGAGTCCAAGTATCTGGATTACTAGTCTAGTAGCATAACCAGTATGTCCCTTTTAATGGCACCATTAAAAATTGAAAAGCTTCTCCAATTGCAGGTTCTTACATATGCTGTGCCTGCTGTGCATGAATGATGATTAAATGAGTTGAAACATTAATTTTCAGACTTACAGATAGAATATCTGATGTGAATTCAACGATTTCCCTGGACCCTGCTAATTTGTGCTGATTTATGCTAATTTACGGCCAGCCTAAATTTGGGAGTATGCTAATGAGATTGGCAGGAAATTTAAGCGTAACTTGTCATCAGTGCAATGGCGCGAGAATGGGTGCATTTTCGGGTCTAACTGCTGTTGTGCCCACGGAGGAAATTCCCAGCCGCTGTGCCTTGTGTGCAGAACGAGGGTTAAGCATCTTCAAACTGCAAATTTCACACCGAAGGAAGGATATATAGTGTGAGTTCTGCACTTATCTTGGATCACACTTGTTTACACTGATTTTTACATCCCAATGTATGATTATGCGATTTGCAGAGAATTTAGGTGTAAATTATCAGCAGTAAAAATGGGTGCACGAATAGTTGGAATTTTGGTGTAACCTCCTGATTACACTCAGCAGGAAATTCCACCCAATTGTGTATAATTTAGATTCTTTACTATTGATCTACAGTATTTAAATTGTATCTTGCTGCAATTCATATTGAAGCAGTTCATATTGAAATCAGAGCTGTTCACACTGTGGAGGCAGTTCCAGAATCAGTGCAATACACAGACGTCATTCTGCAATGGTAGCACTCTGACCTCTGAGTCAGAAGGTTGTGGGTTGAAGTCCCACTCCAGTCTGACACTCCAGTGCAGTGCTGAAGGAGCGCTGCACTGTCAGAGGTGCCGTTTTCTGGTTGAGACGCTTAAACGAGGCCCCGTCTCAGGTGGACGTAAGTGATCCCATGAAACTATTTGAAGTAGAGCAAGGGTGTTCTTCCCAGTATGTTGGGGCCAATATTTATCCCTCAACCAACATCACTGAAACAGATGATCTGGTCATTTATCTCATTGCTGTGTGTGGGAGCTTGCTGTGCGCAAATTGGCTGCTGCGTTTCCCACATTACAACAGCGACTGCACTTCAAAAAAGTACTTCATTGGCTGTGAAGTACTTTGGGAAGTCCTGAGGTCATGAAAGGTGCTATATAAATGAAAATTCATTCATCCATGCATCTCCCAGGACAGCGTATCAATCACAACATTGGGAGCGATGGTGCAATCTGTTGCTGGATTGTTTTGGACAATGTCCAGCCTCTGCACGATCTAATCGACACTCTTAACTGGATAACTCTGAATAAAGAAGGCTGCTGCACATGAAGCTGCTGCCATGTGTCTATGCCTTGTTGGATATAAACAACACAGCCATCCTTGTTTTCAAATCCCTCCATGGCCTCGCCCCTCCCTATCTCTGTAATCTCCTCCAGCCCCACAATCCCTCAAGATGTCTGCGCTCCTCTAATTCTGTCCTCCTGAGCATCCTTGATTATAATCGCTCAACCATTGGCGGCTGTGCCTTCTGTTGCCTGGGCCCCAAGCTCTGGAACTCCCTGCCTAAACCTCTTTTTCCTCCTTTAAGACATTCCTTAAAACCTACCTCTTTGACCAAGCTTTTGGTCACCTGCCCTAATTTCTCCTTATGTGGCTCGGTGTCAAATATTTTGTCTCATAAAACTCCTGTGAAGCGCCTTGGGACATTTCACTACGTTAAAGGCGCTATATAAATACAAGTTGTTGTTGTTGTAGTTGTTGTCAGGGCGGACGTGATCTGACTTGCTCTAACTAGCAGCTTGACCAGAAGTAATCCAGTTGTGACTTGTTGGTTGTATGTGGTGAAAAACCGGGGCTGAGTAAAAGGTCTGAGGGAAAATAGCTTCAATCAGCCATGAGCAAAGTTGGTGCAAATTAGGAGTCGTTCATTGCAAATGTTATGGTCCTGGATTCTCAGCATCATTGCAGCAATATTTCATTGTTAGTTCCGATATTCATTTAATGACTTGAATTGGTCCCTCGATTGGTAATCTGTAACTACAAACAAGCCATCAAGGGTAGATGTTGGCCATAGATCAGTGGTAGCTCTCTCGCCTCTGAGTCAAGGATCGTTGATTCAATCCTTGCTTCTCGGCTGTTTGTAGTGTCTGTGGACCAGCTCAACAGTGTCACTGTGCACAGGCTTCATTTATATAGCCCAGATCATGTCCGCAGGGTCATCCCACAGCTCTTCACGGGGAAGTGCTTTCGAAATCTAGTCACCCTTATAATCATCATCATAGGCAGTCCCTCAGAATTGAGGAAGACTTGCTTCCACTCTAAATATGAGTCCTTAGGTGGCTGAACAGTCCAATATGAGAACCACAGTCCCTGTCACAGGTGGGACAGATAGTCGGTGGGTGGGGAGTCTGGTTTGTCGCACTCTCCTTCCACTGCCTACGCTTGATTTCTGCATGCTCTCGACGATGAGTCTCGAGGTGCTCAACGCCCTTCCGGATGCACGTCCTCCACTTAGGGCGGTCTTTGGCCAGGGATTCCCAGGTGCCGGTGGGGATGCAGGAAATGTGGCAGCCAATTTGCATACAGCAAGATCCCACAAACAATGAGATAAATAACTAGATAATCAGGTTTTTTTTTAACCATGTTTGAGGATTAAATGTCGAGCAATATATTAGTAGAACTCCCCCGCTCTTCTTCGAAATAGTGCCGTGGGATATTTTCCACACACCTGAGAGGTTTAACGTCTCATTTGAAAGATGCCACCTCCAGCACTACACTGGAGTGTCAGCCTACGTTATGTGCTCAGCTCTCCGAGGGCGCCTTCCCAGCTTCAGTGGCAGAATCCCTGGGAAAGAAAATTGCGGCAATCGACATCATGGATAGGGAAAAGATGGTGTCCAAACCACGAGGTGCAGCGCTAATGGAGCAACGACACGTGCTTCCACGCAATGAAGACTGATAGGTCCTTACTATACAGTATAAATGCACATGAGGCCCATGCTTGAGAGAAGGTCAGTCTGTGACCTGTCCTTTATTCCATAGCACTCAAGTAATGGAAGTGGGTGGAGCTTCCCCTTTTATATCTGAAGGTCCAGGTTAGGAGGGTCTCCCACAAGTTCACCACCTAGTGGTCATTGTTCTCACAGTGTACAACTTAGGTCAGATTATACATGGGTTACAATGCTGGTTGAATACATGACATCACCTCCCCCCCCCAAAGTCTTATTGGGATCACAGGTTGAGTCTCTCTGGTGGTTTACGCTCTCTTGTAGAGAGCGCCTGAGTTGGGGCTCCGGTTGTTGGACTCTGGCCTGAGTTTCTGCTGTTGGCGGTGCCTCAGGCCTGTCTGGACTGCCCACAGTGACTGGGCTCTCCTCCCTTTGGTTCCTGTGTTCGGTCACCTGTGGAGGAGTGAACTCTATCTCATGTTCTTCCTCTGCTTCTTCTATGGGGTTGCTGAACCTCCTTTTTGTTTGATCCACATGTTTGCGGCAGATTTGTCCATTGGTAAGTTTAACTACCAGAATCCTATTTCCCTCTTTGGCAATCACAGTGCCTGCGAGCCATTTGGGCCCTGAGGACAAAAACAGGGTCATTTACATCAATACATCTTGCCCTCGCATTCCTGTCATGGTAGTCATATTGTGACTGGCGCCTGCTCTCGACAATTTCTTTCATAGTGGGGTGTATAAGGGATAACTGGGTTTTGAGCGTCCTTTTCATTAGCAGCTCTGTGAGCGAGTGTGGTCGGGATCTATTGGCCAACAGGAGGCGTGATAAGCGGCATTGTAGGGAACCCCCTTGGATTCTGAGCATCCCATGTTTGATTATCTGCACTGCTCGTTCTGCCTGGCCGTTTGAGGCCGGCTTGAACGGTGCCGTTCTGACATGGTTAATTCCATTGCCTGCCATGAAGTCCTGGAATTCAGTGCTTGTGAAGCACGGGCCATTGTCGCTGACCAAGATGTCTGGTAGACCGTGGGCGGCGAACATTGCCCGTAGACTTTCTACCGTGGCAGAGGATGTGCTTGAATTTAAAATGTCACATTCGATCCATTTGGAGTAGGCGTCTACTACAACCAAAAACATTTTCCCCATGAAATGGATGTGTGACGATGGCTTGGCGGGCCATGGCCAGGGCTAAGGGGGGGCTTCCCTGGGCACATTGCCCAGCTCGGCACACGTATTGCACCTGCGAACACAAAGTTCCAGATCTGCGTCTATCCCTGGCCACCAAACGTGTGACCTGGCAATTGCCTTCATCGTGACAATGCCCGGGTGCTCCTTGTGGAGTTCTCTGATGAACACTTCTCTGCCCATCTGGGGCATGACTACGCGGTTTCCCCACAGTAGGCAATCAGGCTGAATCGAGAGTTCATCCCTGCGCCTGTGAAATGGTTTAAATTCCTCAGGGCATGCCCTGTACGTGGCTGCCCAATCCCCATTTCTTGACTAGAGACAATAGCAGGTCTCTATTTGTCCAGACTTTAATCTGATGGGCTGTCACGGGTGAGCCTTCGCTTCCGAAAGCTTCAACAGCCATGACCATCTCAGCAGCATGCTCGGTAGCCCCCTCAGTGGTGGCTAGTGGGAGCCTGCTGAGTGCATCGGCGCAGTTTTCGGTGCCCGGTCTGTGCCGAATAGTGTAGTCATAGGCGGCTAACGTGAGTGCCCACCTCTGTATGCGGGCCGATGCGTTTGCATTTATGGCCTTGTTGTCAGCCAAAAGGGACGTTAGGGGTTTGTGATCTGTCTCCAGCTCAAATTTCCTGCCAAACAGGTACTGGTGCATTTTCTTTACCGCATATACACATGCGAGCGCCTCCTTTTCTACCATCCCGTAACCCCTTTCTGCCTGGGACAGACTTCTGGAGGCATAAGCTACCGGCTGTAACTGACCCTTGGCATTGACATGCTACAACACACACCTGACACCATAGGACGACGCATCGCACGTTAAAACAAGTTTCTTACATGGGTCATATAGCGTTAACAGATTGTTGGAACATAACAAATTGCGTGCTCTATTAAAAGCACTTTCCTGGCTGTCCCCCCAGACCCATTTGCGACCTTTGCGTATGAGCACATGTAGCGGCTCTAGCAGCGTGCTCAATTTGGGAAGACAGTTACCAAAATAGTTCAGGAGCCCCAGGAATGAACGCAGCTCCGTCGTGTTACGGTGTCTGGGTGCTCTCTGGATCACTTCCGTCTTGGATGCAGTAGGGCTGATCTCGTTTGCTGCTACCTTCATTCCCAGGAATTCTACCTCTGGAGCTAGGAAGACGCACTTCGCCTTTTTCAGTTGCAGCCCTACCCGGTCCAGTCTGCATAGCACCTCCTCCAAGTTGTGGAGGTGTTCTTCAGTATCGTAACCCGTGATGAGGATGTTGTCCTGAAAAACCACCGTCCCTGGAATCAACTTGAGGAGGCTTTCCATATTTCGTTGGAAGATCGCGGCGGCCGAGCGAATCCCGAACGGACATCTGTTGTACTCAAACAACCCCTTGTGTGTCGTGATGGTGGTCAGCTTCTTCGACTCACTCGCCAGCTCCTGGGTCATGGAAGCTGAGGTCAGGTCCAATTTTGAAAAAAGTTTGCCACCGGATAGCGTTGCAAAGAGGTCCTCCACTCTCGGTAGCGGGTACTAGTCTTGGAGTGACACCCGATTGATGGTGGCCTTGTAATCACCACATATCCTGACCGACCCATCCGCCTTGAGCACCGGCACAATCGGGCTTGCCCAGTCACTGAATTCGACTGGCGAGATGATGCCTTCCCTCAGCAGGCGTTCCAATTCGCCTTCTATCTTTTCCCGCATCATGTATGACACCGCTCTGGCCTTGTGGTGTACTGGCCTGGCGTCCGGGTTTATGTGAATCACTACCTTGGCCCCCATGAAAGTGCCAATGCCGGGTTGAAATAATGAGTCAAATTTGTCCAGGATCTCCACAGAGAAAATTGCATTGACATCACCCCATTTCCAGTTCATGACAGCAAGCCAACTCCTCCCCAGTAGTGCGGGACCGTCCCCCAGGACAACCCAGAGTGGCAACCTGTTCTCCGAATCTTTGTGGGTCACGTCTACCGTGGCGCTGCCTAGTACCGGAATGATCTGCTTTGTGTATGTCCGTAGCTGTGCGTCAATCGGCGATAATTTTGGCCTTCTGGCCTTGGACGCCCACAACTTTTCGAACTGTTTGATACTCATCAGGGACTGGCTGGTCCCCGTGTCTAACTCCATTGATACTAGGATGCCATTGAGGAGCACTTTTATTATTATCGGTGGCGTCCTGGTGTCTGAACTGTATACGTGCTCCATATGAACTCGCTGAACTTCAGCTTCCAGCGATTTCCCCCAGCGTTCATTTCTGCAATTTCTGCAGGTAGTTTGCTCATCTCTGCAAACTCCGGCTAGGTGTGTACCTCCACGCCTCCAACATGAGCTGTTGTTGGAAACAAAAGGTCTCTTGCTAGTCGATCGTCCCTGACCACCCCTGTTATTGTCTTTGAGTGCGCCATTAACAGGTGTTGATGGCCCCATTACTGGCCGCATTGTCCCTTGCAATGGCGTGAATCGCCGTTCAGCTTGCCATTGTCTCTGTCGAACTCCCCCTCTGGGTTTGACTACATGTTGGGGCATGCCCGACTGCCCTTGTCTGCCTGGAGAACTGTGTGCTGCTTTAACAATGTTGAATCTCTGTCCCAACCATTCCTTAACACAGTACCTCTCGTCTGTTCTGCTCGTGGCCATGCTAGCGTGGTTTAAATCCCAGTTGCTCGTCGCCATTGATAGGTCCTTATTATACAGTATAAATGCACACGAGGCCCCTGCTTGAGAGAAGGTCAGTCTGTGACCTATCATTTATTCCGTGGCACGCAAATGATGGAAGTGGGTGGAGCTTCCCCTTTTATATCTGAAGGTCCAGGTTCGGAGTGTCTCCCACAAGTTCACCACCTAGTGGTCATTGTTCTCACAGTGTACAACTTAGGTCAGATTATACATGGGTTACAATGCTGGTTGAATACATGACAAAGACGATTGGGGTAAAAGTAGTAAGGCCATTTTAAAGGAGGCCTGCCATTTTTGAATGAACTGCTTGAAATTGGTAACCAATGTAAAAGTCCAGCTGTAATGAGCAAAATTTTGTTGAGCGATGTCGGGTTCAAATTGCAATCAGCCAATGTAGCGGGCGAACACCTAACGGTCGTATAGAGGTCCAGCGGGCTACCCAATGCTGTAGGCTGCGTCCCCGGGACCAGAAGGATGTATCATAAAGTGTCCCCACAGCTGACAGAAGTAGACAAGCTGCAGAGTAAATGATTCGCGGAGAGCAGAGGCACCAGTAGCGATACCCTGCCTCAGATTGGTTTAGCATTGCAGGTACCCGATGGCATGAACCGCCACGGGCCAGAAACAGTAAACTGCGCCTATGCTCGCAGTCAGCTACCATCGCCCACCACCCGTGTAGAAAAGGCGCAGCCCACAAACTCACTCGCCACCACGGCAATGCCCAAGAGCGAAGGGCCACCCGAACGGCTCCTACGAATGGGACCTGGACCAGCCAGGATCCCAAACTAGAGAGTGCTCACAACGGTGCCCACAAGGAAAGCAAGTCAGCAGTCCCCTGAAAACTGCTAGGCAAGACGAGGCAGCCCCACTGTCGCTTAGACGAAATGTCACTCGCTCAGACTGCTTCCCAGGGAGCAGCAGCGACACTGTGCAAACGAAAAGGACAGGGAGGTCACAGATACATCAGCTGTCTATGGGTCTGCCTGACACTTGGAGTAATGACAAGAACCCTGAGCTCTGGCAGCTCGAGTAAAATGAGCTCACCTCGCCCACAGACCCACTGGCATGGGGCACTGCGCCGCCACCAGACGACCCGGATCTCATCTGGCCGTGCTGGAACTAGACTGTCCTTGTGTACCTGTACTGAGATACCTGTACTGATCATGTAAATGTACCACACACAAAGAAACGCAACTGTAATCCACCCAACAAATGTACCAAGATGTAAATGTAAAACCCATGTGATGAACTTTAATGCAACTTGCATATAACGGGCCATTAGCACGATCCCTGTGTGTGTGGGGGGGGGCGCGGGGAGAATGGAATAGTCATGGACTCACAACCAGAAACCACGGGGACCTCCACTGGTAACAAATCTCAATACTAACCCACCCAAACTAGAAGTGACCCTCCAATTGTCAACCAGGAAGAGCAAAGCCCAGGTCACCGTCAATGTACGAGTCAATTTGCATTAAAGACTTGGGGGAAAGCGATGTCATTTATGTAGACCATTAATACTAACTGTATAGTCACATAAGGTGTGCCATCTTTGGGCACTGTGGTGGGAGACCTGAGGGTCACCTGCATAGGTGTGCAGGACCCAGTATAAAAGGCTGCCCACCATGCTTGTGCCTCACTCTGAAGTTACAATAAATGGGACCAAGGTCACAACAGTTCAAGTACAATACTAGACCTTGTGGAGTCATTCATAAGAGTATTAAAGACATAACAGAGGCAGCACCGCGACTTGTCACCACCTCCACCCACAACATCACCCCCAAGCTACCAAATCCCAGAATCGCCCCTTCCCCTGTGCTGTGAAACCCCCTCCTAAGTGCTACTAAATACCTAGAACTTGGTGCATCTATCTTGCTGTGTTTCCTTGGTAAGGGATAAGAATTAAGCACATGATAATTGAATATGTATAATATATAAAGGTTACTCATTTATAATTTTCACAGAAAAATTAATGCTCACAAAAGTCAGTTCCCAAAATGTCAATGACAACACCAGAATACTTGGTAATAAAAATGGAATTTGGCTTATTCATAAATCTCCAGAAATAACTCCCCTGATACCTAATATCACGTGAATTATTTGACATAAAATGAAGCCTCTTCTGGGTCACCGTGAACAAAGTTCCTGAGGAACCACTGAGTGGAGGTGGCACAAGATTGTCATGTTCTTATTGATATGTTAGTGCCACTGGAATAAGAAAAATATGAAATCAATCCCTATATATAGCTCCATGTGCACAGAGCAAATATTGAAAGAAAGACTTGGATTTATCTAGCGTCTTTCACGACCACTGGACGTTTCAAAATGCATTACAGCCGATGAAGTACTTTTGGAATGTAGTCACTGTTGAAATGTGGGAACCGCGCCAGCCAATTGCGCACAGCAAGCTCCCACAAACAGCAATGTGATAATGACCAGATAATCTGTTTATTGTTACGTTGATTGAGGGATAAATATTGGCCAGGACATCAGGGATAACTCCCCTACTCTTCTTCGAAATAGAGCCATGGGATCTTTTACACCCACCTGAGAGAGCAGACAGGGCCTCGGATTAACGTCTCATCCGAAAGACGGCACCTCCGACAGAGCAGCGCTCCCTTAGCACTGCATTGGAGAGTCAGCCTAGATTTATGTGCTCAAGTCCCTGGAGTGGGACTCAAATCCAAACCCTCTGACTCAAAGGCAAGTGTGCTACCCAATGAACCACAGCTGATACTCAAAGTAAATATTGCAGCAATATTTGTGCGGTTAAACATGGGTTCATTCGACGACGGCTGCACTGTATATCTTTTCATATGTCCTTTGTTAAAATGAATGAGATTTCAATAAAACTCTCTTCCCCAATCCCTTCATTGTGCAGTGGACTTTCGTGGGGCCTGTGTTATCGTAAGTGTTAACGATTGGTTCTGATCGTGGCCTCTTTTTGTTCTCCAGTTGTCATTGATAAATATTGATTCCAATAGAGCAGGTTGACTGGAGCGTTTTGCTGGAGGTTGTTGATAACTCAGCCTTTCTCTGGCACTCTTTGGTATGTCCACATCTTGCTGAACCAGCTTTTGCAATTTTACCATAAATTACAGCCAAGCAGAAGCATTACTGACGCAAGCAGACCAGTCTGTGTAAAACGAATAGTGCAATCGCTTCTTGATGTCGTCAGTCAAAGTTTAAAATCACCTCTGAGTCAGAAGGTCGAGGATTCAAGGCCCTCGCCAGAGACTTGACCATGAGGCACTGGTCCTGTTAGTTGCTGTGCCTGGCTGATAGAAGACAGCAGTCACCCATCCACCATTCCCAACTTTTTATGCTTCAGCTAAAAGATCAGGGGCTGGATTTTCCGGCCCTTTGCGCTCCGGGTTTCGCCCCGGAGCGGTGTGAAAGGCGGCGGGGAGGTCTCCTGTGCCCCGCCACGATCCTCCGCTCGGGTTTCGCGGTGGTGCGGAGCAGCACTGCCGGGAAGAGCTGCGCCGGCTGTGCAACGCCTCTGGATGTGGCACCAGCAGGAGCTTGGACTTTTTCCCGATCCGTCGGCCCAGAAGTGCGCCCGCAACGACTGCCTGGCAAATCAGAACGGTCCAGCGATCCCGGTGGTGAGGGAGGTAAAGTACTCCGAAGGTCAGTGCGAGTGGTTGCTCTGTTAATTTTTTTAGCAATGTGTGTTGTGGTGGCGTGGGCAATGTTTTTGGAATGTTTTTTGTGGGTCTTTTAAGGCTCCCCCCTTCCCGCAACCCCCCTCCCAGGCCTCTCTCAGAGCGCACACGGCCCGGCACTTTAGTTGCCGAGTTTCCCATCCTTGCGCCATGAAAAGTGTACCATGCCTCTCTTCGTGCTGCGGCCCTGACGTAGGGCCCAGATACCAAAACTTCCTTACCAAAGCGCAAACTATTTCCGGCCGGTAACTTTCCCGCCCCGCCTCCGTTTTCACCCCAAAACAGAAAAGCCTAAAATCCAGCCCCATGGGCCTAGGTATGGTGATCTGTCTGCTCGCACTCCTGCCGTGATCAGACTCCCCGAACACTAACTCCCCCCACCCCCCGCTATCGGGCCCCCGAACGACAATTTGCTCCCCCCTGGCCACGCTCTCCCACCCGCTCATGATTGGGTCCCCCCCACCGACCACCCACCCCCGCAATCTCTCCCTCACTAGATCAGCTCACTTGCGGCCCTGTGCTGCAGGCTTTCCCGCCTGACGAGCAGGTAGGCTGGCTGTCGGGCGGGAAACCTACAGAAAAAAAATGAAAAGACGTTCTGTAGTTAATAACTGTGCACTCCCGTCCATAACTCCTCCCCCTGCACAGAGCACACCTCGAGAATAATATTCGGGCCATTGCCTTTGGTTCCCGCCACAAACCCCAGCCACCAACTCCAACCCTCTTGCTGGCCACTGCCTGAGGCTGAACCAGACTGCTCACATCCTCGGTGCCCTATTTGACCTAAGCTGAGCTCCCGACCCATTACCTCTCACAGAAACATAGGAACAGGAGCAGGCCATTTAGCCCCTTGAACCCCTTGAGCCTTATCCGCCATTCAGTGACATTCTCTGTGACTTAACACCATATACCCACCTTTGACCCATTACCCATTATACCTTTGGTTAACATAAATATGTCAAACTCAGATTTTAAATTAACAATTGACTCAGAATCGACTGCCGTTTGTGGAAGAGAGTGCCAAATTTCTACCACCAGTGTGCAGAATGTTTCCTCATCCATGCCTTTGTTACCTCTAGACTTGACTATTTCAACACGCTCCTGGCTGTCCTCCCACATTCTACCCTACGTAAACTAGAGATGATCCAAAACTCAGCTGCCCATGTCCTAACTCGCACCAAGTCCCGCTCACCCATCACCCTGCGTACAGTTTTGGTCTCCATATCGAAGGAAGGATGTACTTGCATTGGAGGAAGTTCAGAGAAGGTTCACTCGGTTGATTCCGGAGATGACGGGGTTGACTTATGAAGATAGGTTAAGTAGGTTGGGCTTCTACACATTGGAGTTCAGAAGAGTGAGAGGTGAACTTATTGAAACGTATAAGATAATGAGGGGACTCGACAAGGTGGATGCAGAGAGGATATTTCCACTCATAGGGGAAACTAAAACTAGGGTACAAATCTTAGAATAAGGGGCCGCCCATTTAAAACAGAGATAAGGAGAAATTTCTTCTGTCAGAGGGTTGTAAATCTGTGGAATTCTCTGCCCCAGAGAGCTGTGGAGGCTGGGTCATTGAATATATTTAAGGCGGAGATAGACAGATTTTTGAGCGATAAGGAAATAAGGGGTTATGGGGAGCGGGCAGGGAAGTGGAGCTGAATCCATGATCAGTGGAGCAGGCTCGAGGGGCCAGGTGGCCTACTCCTGCTCCTATTTCTTATGTTCTTATGTTCCTATGTTCACCCCTGTGCTCGCTGACTTACATTGGCTCCCGGTTAAGCAACGCATCGATTTCAAAATTCTCATCCTTGTTTTCAAATCCCTCCATGGCCTCGCCCCCTCCCTATCTCTGTAATATCCTCCAGCCCCACAACCTCCTGAGATGTGTGCGCTCCTCTAAATCTGCCCACCTGAGCATCCCTAATCATTCAACCATTGGTGGCCGTGCCTTCTGTTGCCTGGGCCCAAACTCTGGAACTCCCTCCCTAAACCGCTCTGCCTCTCTATCTCTCTTTCCTCCTTGAAGACGCTCCTTAAAACCTACCTCTTTGACCAAGCTTTTGGTCACTACAGTATTGTACCCCGATCTCCTGCACCTGAAGATTGTGATGTCATTACCACGCACATCGCTCTCTTAGCGCCACGGCCCTGAAATTCACTTCCATCCCCCGTAGCAACGCCGGGCAAAAACACTAACAGCTGCGGGAGGCGTGGATCGGGCAGCCGGCCGCTACCGGGGCGATGCTTAAAGGCGACTTGGCTGATTGAAAAATTAAAAAAATTACATTATTGCTGGCGCTGCTGATCAGGTTTCTTTGTAGAGCCCTGGTCGTGATCGCTCAACCCAGCGCTCTGCTCGAGTGTTGACCTCGATCCCTCAGTCCGGCTCTGTGCTCGAGTGTTGGACTGATTGCACGGCAGCCCCGCTCACTGGAGCTCCAGGTAGGACCCTTTATCTTTCGAAGCGTATGCAGCGCGTGCCCTTCCCTTTCACGGAGCAAGGGCCCCTTACATGCGGCAGCGCTGCATGGCCCAGCATGCAACACTGCCGAGGCGTCCGCGTTATTAGCGCCCCAGGAAGGAAGTGAGTGATGAATTCAGCATTCCACTTCCTTCCGGCAGCGGTAACCCAAAGTTTTGGAAAGGGGTGAGACTTAAGCTTCTGGCATTAAGTCTGACACTTCCCAACTGTTACTGCCCTCAAACGGGGCGATACTGAATTTCTACCCGCAAATGTCGTAACAATAAACCTACGCTGCACTCTCTCCAAGGCCAATATATCCTTCCTATGGTGTGGTGCCCAGAACTGCTCACAGTGCTCCAGGTGTGGTCTAACCATAGCTGCAGCATAACTTCTACCCCCTTGTATTCTAGTCCACTAGATATAAAGGCCAGTATTCCATTTGCCTTTTTGATTTTTTTCTGTCCTTGTCCCTGACATTTTAATGATCTATGTATACGAAGCCCTCAGTCTCTTTGGACCGACAGTGTATCTAGCTTTTCACCATTTAGAAAGTACCCTGTTCTATCCTTTATAGACCCAAAGTGGATGACCTCACACTTGCTTATGTTGAATTGCATTTGCCAGAGTTTTGCCCATTCACTTAATCTATTAATAACTCTTTGTAATTTTATGCTTACATTTACATGACTACCAAGGTGTTAGAAAGTAAACTAGATGGATTTTGGTCTTTTCTTGTCTAGCAACTTCTAATTCAAAGTCGCTAATCCAAATGATCTGATAATTAAATTTTTTTTTAGTGTGAAGCAATGATTTTCTGTTACCAGTTGTTGATTGTGATGAAGGTGCTCATACATAACAGGGTCGGGGGTCATTTCCATCATAACCCTGGAGTGTATGGCTGCCGCTATAGAGACTGATCATTATTCATTTCTATCGTTTTATATATCCGGCCCCAACCTGCAATGCCAGTTTAACTCTCCAGTGATAAGTGCAAATTCCCCCCAATATCAACCAAAATAACGAGCTTGAAATCAGTGGAATGCTTGACTTCCTTTATTGTGTATAAAATCTGGAGCACAACACCAAAGAGATGCAATTGATACATTGTAAATATTAATGATAGCTTCAGACTAGTTAATAAGCTCAGTGATTGATAGTGACAGCAGTCACTAAGCAGCCTATAATCTAGGACTATTAAAATATATAACCCATATATATATGTCTAGACATCACCAGGGTAATCTTATTATAATAGATCTTCACAAAGTTCAGCCAAATTTATAAGGAATGGAAGCTTGCTACATGGCAATAATTATGCAGTAACTTTTAAGAATGTATGAAAATTATACTTTGGAAATACAAAATTAAGTTTCCTTTAGAAATTGTTTTCAACTGCTTAAAAAATTGACAGTGTTTTTAACACTTGTCTAAATGCAGGGCATTTTAAAGAAGAACTGTACATAGATAACCTGCTTTAATAGGAGGGATCATATGAAGAGCTCATTCATCTGAGGAAAATTAGACACGGGCTCAGTTGGCCTGAAATAAATTAACTTCCATTTAACTTTCTATTCATTAATTGATCAATTTTAGCATTAATGTGAACCGACTCCCAATTCCGCCGATTGATAATCTGCTTCAGACGCAGGGCAGTGCAACAACCCAGGAGCAAGCTTTGCTGAAGCCTGGATAATCCTTTAGGGAGAGAATCCGATAACTGCTGAAATATTTATCAGTCCGATCCATACCTTCTCGAGAAGCAACTTATAACGTTTAAAGCAATGTCGATAATTGGGGAAGAGCTGGAAATGAATCAATTCAGACTGGGGACTGGTCAATGTTCAGTTGTTAAGTGACAGGCCGTTTGAAAGCATTGTTTGAAAGGACTGTACGATTGGAATCTCTAGGTGTGTTGAATTTTGAATTTGTAGAATGATTACGATTTACTGTAATTGCACCAATATAACCAGATTTTGCATTTTTGTAAATGTAATTTCTTGCTTTTTTTTTTAGGGATCTAATCCATTAAATACTGAATGAAATTAATACCAAGCTAAAAAGGTCATGGGTTCAAAAAAGGCAAGTTGTTTGTGACCAAAGTGTTGTCTTTCAGATGAGACAAACCCTGTCAGATAGCCATAAAACATCCCATGGCCCTATTTGAAGACATGCTGGGGAGTTCGCCCTGGTTCCTGGACAATATTTATCCTTCAACCAAAATCACTTATATCAGAGGTTCTGGATATTTATCTCATCGCTGTTTGTGGGAGCTTGCCATGTAAGTTGGTTGCCACGTTTCCTATAACAGGGACTACACTTCAAAAGCACTTCATTGGCTGCAGAGCACTTTGGGAGCTCCTGAGGCTGAGGTCATGAAAGCCGCTATATAATTGCATGTCTTTCTTATAATAGTGGATGAATGCTTAATCCATTTGCACAGTGTTCAGTTCCATTCGCAACTCCTCAGATAATGAAGCATTCCATGCTAACATGCAACAAGACCCTAACGACATTCAGGCTTGGGCTCATAAGTGACAAATAACTGACGTGCCACACAAATGCCAAGCAAAGACTATCTCCAACAAGAGAGAATCTAACCATCGCACCTTGACATTCAATGACATTACCATCGCTGACTTGCACAACTGGTCACCATTGGTCAAAAACTTAACCAGCTACATAAAAAATGTGGCTACAAGAGCAAGTCAGAGGCTGGGTATTCTATGGCAAGTGTCTCACCTCCTGACTCACCAAAGCCTTTCCACCATCTACAAGATGCAAGTCAGGGGTGTGATGGAACACTCTCCACTTGCTTAGATGAGTGAGTGCAGCTCCAACAACATTCGAGAAGCTCAACACCATCCAGGACAAAGTAGCCCGCTTGATTGGCACCCCATCCACCACCTTCAACATTCACTCCCTCCATCACTGGCACAATGTAGCTGCAGCAACTCGCCAAGGCTTCTTCTGCAGCACCTCCCAAACCCGCAACCTCCACCACCTAAAAGGACAAGGGCAGCAGGCGCATGGGAACATCACCACCTCCAAGTTCCCCTCCAAGTCACACACCATCCTGACTTGGAAATATTTTGCTGTTTCTTCATCGTCGCTGGGTTACAATCCTGGAACTCCCTCCCTAACAGCACTGTGGGAGCACCTTCACCACACGGACTGCAGCGGTTTAAGAAGGCGTCTCACCACCACCTTCTCGAGGGCAATTATGGATGGGCAATAAATGCTGGCCTTACCAGTGATGCCCACATCCCAGGAACGAATAAAAATAAATCTGGTTGTATGGAATTCCTGTCTGCTATTTTAACGGCTGTGTTAATCTGCTATTTTCAACGGGATAATGCCTCCACTAAGTTAGGGGAGAAAGGATTGTCATCGGAAGGGGTTAAATATTTATCTATTATTAATGTAAACATTCATTTCTGGACGAATGTTTGTTTTTAATTACAAATGTTCAAAGCATTAATCAAATCCTCTTCCATTAATAAAAGGCTTGAAAAAAATTAAACTTTGAAAGTTCTTCTGAATAAAAGCAATTATAAAGATTTAAATGTTGCTGAGGAGAATACTGGGTAAGTGGGTTGGTTTATAAAGAAAGACTTGCATTTATATAGCGCCTTTCACAACCACTGGACGTCTTAAAGCACTTTACTGCCAATAAAGCACTTCTGGAGTGTAGTCACTGTTATAATATGGGAAAACAGCAGCCAATTTGCACACAGCAAGCTCCCACAAACAGCAATGTGTTAATGATCAGATAATCTGTTTTTGTTGTGTTGATTGAACGATAAATATTGGCCAGGACACCAGGGATAACTCCCCTACTCTTCTTCGAAATAATGCCATGGGATCTTTTGCGTCCACCTGAGAGAGCAGATGGGGTCTCGGTTTAACATCTCATCCAAAAGACCCCACAGTGCAGCTCTCCCTCAGCACTGTACTGGAGTGTCAGCCTAGATTTTTGTGCTGAAGTCCAACTTGAACCAACAAGCTTCTGACTCAGAGGCAGAGTGCTACGCACTGAGCTACAGCTGACACTAACACTGAGTGTAGTTCGTCAACACCATACGATATCAAGCATCGAGCATCCCCTAGCTACAAATTGGTAATATTCCATTCTTATGTACTGCCAACCATCTCCGTAATAAACATGCTGCATAAAATGACTAGAGGTCTACACTACGTGACAGCTGTCACCCTCTCTCTCATTTAGCAGCATGTTTGCAAATGCACAAACCAGGTTTGCAACACAATGTCCTTCAAATAAATTATTCCAGTTTAACCGATTAGGGAGGAGCAGGAGACATGAGTTTAAACTATGTAAGAGTAGGAATGGACTGGATATTAGGCGTTACTTCTTTTCACGGAGAGGTGGTGGGTGCTGACTATCTGCACGTTTTCAAGGAGGAGCTGGAGCAGTTCCTGTCTGGGGCAGAGTTTGCATCGTTACCTCTGGTGTCTCCCAAGGATCTATCCTTGGTTCCTTCCTATTTCTCATCTACAAGTTGCCCCTTGGTGACATCATGCGAAAACACAGCGTCAGTTTCCACATGTACGCTGACAACACCCAGCTCTACCTCACCACCACTTCTCTCAACCCCTCCACAATCTCTAAATTGTCAGACTGCTTGTCTGACATCCCGTCCTGGATGAGCAGAAATTTTCTCCAATTGAATATTGTTTACGGTCCACGCCACAAACTCCGTTCCCTAGCCACTGACTCCATCCCTCTCTCCAACTCCTGTCTGAGATTGAACCAGACTCTTCGCAACCTTGGTGTCATATTTGACCCTGAAACGAGCTTTCGACCAAATATCCGTAACATAACTAAGACCGCTTATGTCCACCTCCGTAACATCGCCCGTCACTGCCCTTACCTCAGTTCATCCGCTGCTGAAACCCTCATCCATGCATTTGTTACCTCTAGACTTGACTATTCCAACGCACTCCTGACTGGCCTCCCACATTCTACCCTACATAAACTAGAGGTGATCCAAAACTTGGCAGCCTGTGTCCTAACTCACACCAAGTCCCGCTTACCCTGTGCCCACTGACCTACATTGGCTTCCGGTTAAGCAACGCCTTGATTTCAAAATTCTCATCCTTATTTACAAATCCCTTCATGGCCTCGCCCCTCCCTATCTCTGTAATCTCCTTTAGCCCCACAACACCCGAGATGTCTGCGCTCTTTTAATTCTGCCCTCCTGAGCATCCCTGATTATAATCGCTCCACCATTGGTGGCCGTGCCTTCCGTTGCCTGGGCCCCAAGCTCTGGAACTCCCTGCCAAAACCTTTCTGCCTCTCTACCTCTCTCTCCTCCTTCAAGGTGCTCCTTAAAACCTACTTCGTTACCTGCGCTAATTTCTACTGATGCGGCTCGATGTCAAATATTTGCCACATGACACTTCTGTGAAGCGCCTTGGGACGTTTCACTGTGTTAAAGTGCAACATAAATACATGTTGTTGTTGTTGTAAGTGCCTTTATAGAGAACACTTGGTCATGTGATCTCCTGGACTGATTTCGATCACCTGAGATGGCTGCAGAAGAATTTTCCAAAGTACTTTTCAGCTTATTGGCCCTGCGTTTTTTGTCTCCCAGGAGATGACATGGCTGCAGGAGTGGGGGAAAGGGGTGGGGGAATAGGGTGGGGGTGAATGGGGTGGGGGATTGGGGGTTAAGGGGAATAGGGTTGGGGGGAATGGGGTGGGGGTTAAGGGCAATGGTGTGGGGGTTGGGGGGAATGGGTTGGGGAAATGGGGTGGGGGAATGGGGTGGGGAAATGGTGTGGGGGGAATGGGGTGGGGGTTGGGGGAATGGGGTGGGTGTGGGGGGGATGGGGTGGCGGATGGGGTGTGTGGGGATGGAGAGTCGTTGGGGGGGTGGGGTGGGGTTTGGGGGGCTGGGGGGATGGGGTGTGTGGTGGGGTGGGGTTTGGGGGGATGGGGGGCGGGGTGGGGTTGGGAGGAATGGGGTGTGGGGGGATGGAGTTGGGGGCATGGGGTGGGGGAATGTCTAATCACAATGCTCCGGCTATCCTGAGGGGTGGGGAAAGATGGATGGACCCGCTGGGCCTTTTCCTGCCTGTATACTCCGTGTGTTCGCACGGTTGAAGATAAAGGAAAAGTAGCGGGACTGCTTGGTGTGACCTCTCGCGATACAAACTCTGCACTGGCGCAGTGCGCTGACAGCCAGCTGTGCCGCGGTATCCAAGCCCACTGCGGCTGTGCTCGGTGAGCCAGGCTGTTCCAGGTCAGAGCCTCAGTGCCGGCCTGGCCCCCGTGGCCTCGTACTGGCAAACAGGAGGATGGAGTCCAGCCGTAGGCCTCCAAGCTGCTCCTCAAGGCCCCACAAGGAAAGCGCAATATTACCTCCCTGGGTCTGATCCTGTTTGCCGCCGGGTTTCTCTGATGCCGTTCGTGACTCGCCGGACTGCGAGTTAAAATTGGGTCAGGGTCCTATTTGTGCCACAGGACCCCGGATTTTGCATCTCAGTGAGGAGCCTGGCCTCCCAGTGGTGAGCTCCTCCGACACCACTCGGAACCCGGGAGTTAAATTGGCTGTGGCGAGAACGCAGTGCCAATGGGGAGTAAATATTCTGTCCCTATTTCCCTCCCTCCCCCCACTCCAAACGCTCTGTTCTCAGTACTCTAGTAGGTGATGAAACAAAATATTCCCACCCTGCTTTGTGGTTTCTGACCACGTTCTGCTGGGACCCCTCCAAACCTCAAGTCTGAGGCGACTCCCTGTGCACGAAACAGGGCCCAGCTCCCGGCCTGCATCTAGAGGAGATGGAGGACAGAAGCTGAGAATGCCCCCTGCAGCCCCATTAACACCAGCACACACGGCCTGTCTCCCAAGGAGGGGGGGAAGCCCAGAGATCCCAGGGTAATGTAACGTAACACGGGTCTCTGCTCTCCTCCTGACCTTTGCACTCAGGGATCTGACGTCCTCTGGGGACAAAGAGAGAAAGAAAGACTTGCATTTATGTAGCGCCTTTCACGACCACCAGACATCTCAAAGCATTTTATAGCCAATGAAGTACTTTTGGAGTGTTTTGTCACTGTTGTAATGTGGGAAACGCGGCAGCCAATTTGCACACAGCAAGCTCCCACAAACAGCAATGTGATAATGACCAGATCATCTGTTTTTGTTATGTTGAGGGATAAATATTGGTCAGGACACCGGGGATAACTCCCCTGCTCTTCTTTGAAATAGTTGCCATGGGATTTTTTTACATCCACCTGCGAGAGCAGACAGGGCCTCGGTTTAACGTCTCATTCAAAAGACAGCACCTCTGACAGTGCAGCACTTTCTCAGCACTGCACTGGAGTGTCAGCCTAGATTTATGTTCCCAAGTCCCTGGAGTGGGACTGGAACCCACAGCCTTCTGATGCAGAGGTGAGAGTGCTGCCCACTGAGCCACAGCTGACATAGTTTGAGGGAAACGACCCCGATAAGTTTTTGCCAGAATAATACTGGGTTGGCCAGCAACCAATGCATTAAGGAAGACACTGCAGCAGATTAAATACACCCAGAGGCTGCCTTTGATTCTACTTAAGGTTCAGTACAAGTGGAAATGGAAATGGGAAATTGCACAGCAACAATATTTCACATACGTCCTGAGGTATTTGATGTTTACAAGTGCATTCAGAGTGATTTAACGCGATGAATACCTTCACTAGATATCAAAAATTTACGCAGCCAATCATTTTTCTTTGCCAATATTTAATTGAAAGGTACAAGGGCTGAATTAACTGTCACATCGTTATTGTGCCAATGCTCGTTGCTTTTGCATCAGGCTCCTGTACGCATTATTTTAATAGTGGCGCTAACCCTTCTGTTTATCTTAAATGGCTTTGCACCCCATTGTAAAAAGCAGGCAAAGGACTCCTGATTCAAGCGGTTTAAGTATTCATAGATCCCACTGGCAACAGTAATCTCACATTGCATTACACTGCACCCATCAGTTTACCAATGTATCATTTTACTGAGACATGGATCAGCTGAAAAGGATTAGCATTTTGTTAGAAGGGAAAATCTTAAGCCATATTATTTTCTTTGGCCTTGAGTCAACACGTTTATGGACTTATAACCAAAGCTATTTATTAAAGGAGCGTCTACTATAAAAAGAGCTGGAGCGCCGCCCCTGAAACATTGTGGGCGGAGGTGCGGCGAATGAGGGTGCGGGGCCCAAAAGAGCAGGTCTCCAGTTATCCTGGTTAACCCTTGCCACTGGATAAAGGCCTAGCTCTGTCAAGTTCGTGTGGTGGCTGGTGTGCAACGGTCACCACACGTTAAAAAAAATCCACACACAGGAATCTTCCACCCCCTCAATTGGAGTTCAGGACTAGAACATCGGGTCCTTCATTGAAACATCTGGGAACTCTTGTGGAAGCAAGTCATCCTCGTTCGAGAGACTGCCTATGATGATGATAATTCACCTACATCCTGCTGTGCGCATCAGCCCAAACCCCTCACTCTGCCTTCTCAAGCCTACTCCATCATATCACTCCTCACACCCACTTAACTTCCAGGTGCACCCACCACGCTCTGTCTGTGCACGTCCTCACATCCCCATCTATCCATCCACCACTCCCACTCACCCTCATCCATACACAATGTCAAGCCTCCCTGATACTTGCCCTCACCAAATGCACGCCATCCATCGGATGAACACATGCCATTGCATTCACTCATAGATCTGTACTTTCCCACGTCGCAGGGGAAGGGGACAAAGAACATAGAAACATAGAAACATAGAAACATAGAAAATAGGTGCAGGAGTAGGCCATTCGGCCCTTCGAGCCTGCACCGCCATTCAATGAGTTCATGGCTGAACATGCAACTTCAGTACCCCATTCCTGCTTTCTCGCCATACCCCTTGATCCCCCTAGTAGTAAGGACTTCATCTAACTCCTTTTTGAATATAGTTAGTGAATTGGCCTCAACTACTTTCTGTGGTAGAGAATTCCACAATTTCACCACTCTCTGGGTTAAGAAGTTTCTCCTCATCTCGGTCCTAACTGGCTTACCCCTTATCCTTAGACTGTGACCCCTGGTTCTGCACTTACCCAACATTGAGAACATTCTTCCTGCATCTAACCTGTCTAAACCCGTCAGAATTTTAAACGTTTCTATGAGATCCCCTCTTGTTCTTCTGAACTCCAGTGAATACAAGCACAGTTGATCCAGTCTTTCTTGATATGTCAGTGCTGCCATCCCGGGAATCAGTCTGGTGAACCTTCGCTGCACTCCCTCAATAGCAAGAATGTCCTTCCTCAAGTTAGGAGACCAAAACTGTACACAATACTCCAGGTGTGGCCTCACCAAGGCCCTGTACAACTAGCAATACCTCCCTGCCCCTGTACTCAAATCCCCTCGCTATGAAGGCCAACATGCCATTTGCTTTCTTAACCGCCTGCTGTACCTGCATGCTAACCTTCAATGACTGATGTACCATGACACTCAGGTCTCGTTGCACCTCCCCTTTTCCTAATCTGTCACCATTCAGATAATAGTCTGTCTCTCTGTTTTTACCACCAAAGTGGATAACCTCACATTTATCCACATTATACTTCATCTGCCATGCATTTGCCCACTCACCTAACCTATCCAAGTCACTCTGCAGCCTCATAGCATCCTCCTCGCAGCTCACACTGCCACCCAACTTAGTGTCATCCGTAAATTTGGAGATACTACATATAATCCCCTTGTCTAAATCATTAATGTACAATGTAAACAGCTGGGGCCCCAGCACAGAACCTTGGGGTACCCCACTAGTCACTGTCTGCCATTCTGAAAAGTACCCATTTACTCCTACTCTTTGCTTCCTGTCTGCCAACCAGTTCTCAATCCATGTCAGCACACTACCCCCAATCCCATGTGCTTTAACTTTGCACATTAATCTCTTGTGTGGGACCTTGTCGAAAGCCTTCTGAAAGTCCAAATATACCACATCAACTGGTTCTCCCTTGTCCACTCTACTGGAAACATCCTCAAAAAATTCCAGAAGTTTTGTCAAGCATGATTTCCCTTTCACAAATCCATGCTGACTTGGACCTATCATGTCACCTCTTTCCAAATGCGCTGCTATGACATCCTTAATAATTGATTCCATCATTTTACCCACTACTGATGTCAGGCTAACCGGTCTATAATTCTGTTTTCTCTCTCCCTCCTTTTTTAAAAAGTGGGGTTACATTGGCTACCCTCCACTCCATAGGAACTGATCCAGAGTCTATGGAATGTTGGAAAATGACTGTCAATGCATCCGCTATTTCCAAGGCCACCTCCTTAAGTACTCTGGGCCTTGGGGATTTATTGGCCTTCAATCCCATCAATTTCCCCAACACAATTTCCCGACTAATAAAGATTTTCCTCAGTTCCTCCTCCTTACTAGACCCTCTGACCCCTTTTATATCCGGAAGGTTGTTTGTGTCCTCCTTCGTGAATACCGAACCAAAGTACTTGTTCAATTGGTCTGCCATTTATTTGTTCCCCGTTATGACTTCCCCTGATTCTGACTGCTTCTGCACTAGAATTGAGTTCTCAGGTGACTGAAGAGCCCAATGCGGACCTACAGTCTCTGTCACAGGTGGGGCAGACGGTGGTTGGAGGGGCGGGTGGATGGGGTGTCTGGGTTGCCGTGCGTTCCTTCTGCTGTCGACGCTTGGCTTCAGCTTGTTCTTGGCAAAAAGACTCAAGGTGCTCAGCGCCTTCTCAGGTGCTTTTCCTCCACTTTGGGCAATCTTGGGCCAGGGATTCCCAGGTGTCGATAGGGATGTTACATTTTTTCAAGGAGGCTTTAGGATGTCCTTGAAGAGTTTCCTCTGCCAACCTGGGGCTCGCTTGCCGTGTCATAGTTTCGAGTAGAGCGCTTGCTTTGGGAGTCTCGTATCGAGCAGACGGATGACGTGGCCCATCCAGTGGAGCTGATTGAGCATGGTCAATGCTTCGATGTTGGGGATAATGGCCTGAGCGAGGACACCGACGTTGGATCTGGAGGATCTTGTGGAAGCAGCATTGGTGGCACTTCTCTAGTGTTTTGAGGTGCCATGTCTGAGCCATAACTGCTCTGTAGACCATGAGCTTGGTGCCGGGTTTGAGGTCCTGGTCTTCAAACACTCTTCCTCAGGTGACTGAAGGCTGCACTGGCATACTGAAGGCAGTGTTGGACCTCGTCATTGATGTCTGCCCTTATTGACAGTAGGTTCCCGAGGTATGGAAAATGGTCCACGTTGTCCAAGGCCTCATCATGGATTTTGATAACCGCCGGGGGGCATACTGTGTGGCGGGGGAAGATTGGTAGAGGACCTTTGTCTTACGGATGTTTAGTGTAAGGCCCATGCTCTCGTACGCCTCGATGAAGGTGTTTTCGATGACTTGGAGTTCGGCCTCAGAGTGTGCACAGACGCAGGCATTGTCTGCTTACTGTAGTTCGATGACGAAAGATGGGACGACCTTGGATCTGATCTGGAGACGGCTGCGGTTGAACAGATTCCCATTTGTCCTGTAATTTAGCTCCACTCCAGCGGGGAGCTTGCTGAGGGCGAGATGGAGAATTGCAGCAAGCAAGATCGAGGAGAGCGTTGGTGATGACACAGCCTTGCTTGACCCCGGTCTGGTGGATCCGCTGGTCAGGATCACGGCTTGGATGTCATTGTGGAACAGGCGGAGAAAGGTGACAAACTTTTGAGGGCAGCCGAATCTGAGGAGGACACTCCATAATCCCTCACGGTTGACAGTGTCGAAGGCTTTTGTGAGGTCGAAGGAGGCCATGTACAGGGGTTGATGCTGTTCCCTGCATTTCTCTTGTATCTGCCACATGGTGAAGATCATGTCCATTGTGCCCCTTAGTGGGCGGAATCTGCATTGCGACTCTGGGAGGAGTTTTTCAGCCTCAGGAAGGCAGCAATGCAGGATGATTCTTGCGATGACTTTCCCGGTGGTCGACAGCAGGGAGATTCCTCTGTAGTTACTGCAGTCGGACTGGTCACCTTCCTTGAAGATGGCCACGATTACCGCGTCTCTGAGATCGCCTCCTTCCAGATAAGAGAGATGAGGTCATGGATCTGCGCCAGTTGTGCTTCTCCACCATGTTTTAGTGCTTCGGCGGGAATTCCAGCTGCTCCTGAGGCCTTGTTGCGGCATATTAGCTTCTGGTTCTCCTGGTCATTCTTGTCAAACCAGTCTTGATGTTTCCTGGTCAGGTGACCGAATGTCTCTTCGCAGCTGCTGATTATGGAAGCCTTGGAGTGTTGACCAGACGCTGTGGACAATCTGCGGCATTGTTTCTATTGTCGTCGCTGTTTTGGGGCAATGTGGATGGTGATGACAGAGCGAATTAGGCGGTAGTCCGTCCAGCGGTCATCAGCGTGCGTCATAGCGCAGGTGATGCGCATGTCCTTGCGGTCCGGCGCTCGGACGATGATATAGTCGAGCAGATGCCAGTGCTTGGAGCGAAGGTGTTGCCATGAAGCTTACTATTTGTCCTTCTGACGGAACAGGGTGTTGGTTATGACGAGGCCGTGTTCTAAGCATTTTGTCAGGAGGAGGGTGCCATTGGAGTTGGCTTTCCCTACCCCCTCTCTGCCGATCACACCTCCCCAGAGGTCAGTGTCCTTTCAGACTCTGATCATTCAATACAATTACAGTAAAAGCTTGCTGTATAACAGCACCTTTGCACAAGTTTACACCAAAACCATTTATAGGAATTGTGCTAAACTGGCAAGTGCAAAACAGGAGACAGTTAAATTTACTAGTGCATTTCACCAAAAGTTGTTAGTGCCAACATTAGAAACAGCTGGTGTGCCCTGTAAGCAGACCAGAGACTCTTACCCGCATGCCCATGTAGAAGGGTATAACTGTGACCCGGATGTTCTCCGTCGTTTCTCGATGTACGTCAGACAGCTCTAATCAGGGATGGTTCTTCTCCTGCCAGGCACGCAACGTGTCTCTGGCTACAAACGGTAAAGCTGCGGGTTAAATGGTGCAACATTTTAAACACAGATCCACATGTCTGGACATACCAGCCAGGTGCCGAAAACCACACACACACCACCACTTCCAGCTGGAAAGTTTTGCTTTCGCCAGTTTTCTCGCCCCCGGTCCTGTGAGCACCGACACTTGCTGGGGGACAGTTCGACAGGTGCTGCTGCCGTCCATGTGCCCATTCCTCATATATAAGGCTTGACACTTGAGGACGAGGCTATCAGACTGTCGACAATCCCAATCCGCACCTGTACTATCATCAGATAGTGACTAGGAGAGGGAAACTGGCCGATATCCTCCCCCTAGCTCAGGGGTGTTGCCATTAATTTAAGAACATAAGAAATAGGAGCAGGAGTCGGCCATTTGGCCCCTCGAGGCTGCTCCGCCATTTAATAAAATCATGGCTGATCTGATCATGGAATCAGCTCCAATTCCCTGCCCACTCCCCATAACCTTTTACTTCCTTATCGCTCAAAAATCTGTCTGTCTATCTCCACTAAGTATATTCAATGACCCAGCCTCCACAGCTCTCTGGGGCAGAGAATTCCATAGATTTACAACCCCCAGAGACGTTGTTCCTCCTCATCTCAGTTTTAAATGGGCGGCCCCTTATTCTGAGACTATGCCCCTGGTTTTCGTTTCCCCTATGAGTGGAAATATCCTCTCTGCATCCACCTTGTCGAGCCCCCTCATTATCTTGTATGTTTCGATAAGATCACCTCTCATTCTTCTGAACTCCAATGAGTATAGGCACAATCTACTCAACCTATATTCATAAGTCAACCACCGGTCAGCCTGACATCGGTAGTGGGTAAAATGATGGAATCAATGATTAAGGATGTCATAGCAGTACATTTGGAAAGAGGTGACATGATAGGTCCAAGTCAGCATGGATTTGTGAAAGGGAAATCATGCTTGACAAACACGGGGGACGGGGAGAGAACTGGGGTGTCCTCCTCAGATAACGCAGCTCACAACTGCAAAGGAGGAAGCGCTGGAGATCAGTGGAATTCAGCGTCGCTGGCTGTCGGATGGGGAGATGGGGAGCTCCCAGATACCTGGTGGCACAAACTAAAAGCCACCAGTTCTGTATTCAGCCATACTGTACTCAGTCGTGTTGACATGATTTAGACAGTGATTGAAATGTGATCACGTTCACAATTATAACTCGCAACATTCGTAGCTTGCCAGGACTAATTCGTGCCTTTTAGCTCCCACAGGACCCTCAAGCATGCAACCGGCATCGGTGGATGTTGCGGGCGATGAATTGTCAGTGGAGCTGAGTTCTTCTGAGGGCTCACGAGGACCATGCACCAGCTCAGGTACTCACACTTCGGTGGGACATTAGACAGATAGTTGGCTTTTCACCTGGTGACTCACTGGTCACAAGTGAGCAAGAGCAGTTGGTGGAGGCAGGGACATAGAACGAACATAAGGAGATAAGAAATAGGAGCAGGAGAAGGCCATACAGCCCCTTGAGCCTGCTCCGCCATGTCGGAGGGCACAGGCCTCTCCACGCTCTGCTCAGTTGGACACTGATACTGCATCCTGGGAATTCACACGAGGCCCATACTTGAGAGAAGGTCACTCTGTGACCAGTAACCTTTATTAGCCAGCACTGAAGTGATGAAGGTGGGTGGAGCTTCCCCTTTTATACCTAAAAGTCCAGGTTAGGAGTGTCTCCCACAAGTTCACACCTAGTGGTCAATGTTCTCACGGTGTACAAGTTAGGTCAGTTTATACATGGGTTACAATGACAGTTGAATACATGACATCACCTCCCCCCCCAAAGTCTTATTGGGATCACAGGTTAAGTTTCTCTGGTGGTTTACGCTCCCTTGTAGAGCGCCTAAGTTGGGGCTCCGGTTGTTGGGCGCTGACCTGAGTGTCTGCTGTTGGCGGTGCCTCAGGCCTGTCCAGACTGCCCACAGTGACTGGGCTCTCCTCCACTTGGTTCCGGTGTTCGGTCACCTGTGGTGGAGTGAACTCTACATCGTGTTCTTCCTCTGCTTCTTCTATGGGGTTGCTGAACCTCCTTTTTGTTTGATCCACGTGTTTGCGGCAGATTTGTCCATTGGTAAGTTTAACTACCAGAATCCTATTCCTCTCTTTGGCAATCACAGTGCCTGCGACCCATTTGGGCCCTGCAGCGTAGTTGAGGACAAAGATAGGGTCATTGACATCAATACATCGCGCCTTGCATTCCTGTCATGGTAGTCACATTGTGACTGGCGCCTGCTCTCAACAATTTCTTTCATGGTGGGATAACCTGGTTTTGAGCATCCTTTACATTAGCAGCTCTGCGGGTGGAACCCCTGTGAGCGAGTGTGGTCGGGATCTATTGGCCAACAGGAGGCGTGATAAGCGGCTTTGTAGGGAACCCCCTTGGATTCTGAGCATCCCCTGTTTGATTATCTGCACTGCTCGTTCCACCTGGCCGTTTGAGGCCGGCTTGAACGGTGCCGTTCTGATATGGTTGATACCATTTCCTGCCATGAAGTCCTGGAATTCAATCCTTGTAAAGTACGGGCCATTGTCGCTGACCAAGACGTCCGGTAGACCATGGGCGGCGAACATTGCCCGTAGCCTTTCTACCGTGGCAGAGGATGTGCTTGAATTAAGAATGTCACACTCGATCCATTTGGAGTAGGTGTCTACTACAACCAAAAACATTTTTCCCATGAAAGGACCTGCGTAGTCCACATGGATGCGTGACCATGACTTGGCGGGCTAGGACCAGGGGCTAAGGGGGGCTTCCCTGGGCGCATTGTCCAGCTCGGCACACGTGTTGCACCTGCGAACACAAAGTTCCAGGTTTGTATCTATCCCTGGCCACCAAACGTGTGACCTGGCAATTGCCTTCATCATGACAATGCCCGGGTGCTCATTGTGGAGTTCTCTGATGAACACATCTCTGCCCATCTGGGGCATGACTACTCGGTTTCCCCATGGTAGGCAATCGGCCTGAATCGAGAGTTCACCCTTGCGCCTGTGAAATGGTTTAAATTCCTCAGGGCATGCCCCGTATGTGACTGCCCAGTCCCCATTCAGGACACATTTCTTGACTAGAGACAATAGCGGGTCTCTATTTGTCCAGACTTTGATCTGACGAGCTGTCACGGGTGAGCCTTCACTTTCGAAAGCTTCAACAGCCATGACCATCTCTGCAGCATGCTCGGTTGCCCCCTCAGTGGTGGCTAGTGGGAGCCTGCTGAGTGCATCGGCGCAGTTTTCAGTGCCCGGTCTGTGCCGAATTGTATAGTCATAGGCGGCTAATGTGAGTGTCCACCTCTGTATGCGGGCCGATGCATTTGCATTTATGGCCTTGTTGTCGGCCAAAAATGAAGTTAGGGGTTTGTGATCTGTCTCCAGCTCAAATTTCCTGCCAAACAGGTATGGTGCATTTTTTTTTACTGCATATACTACTTCCTTTTCTACCACCCCGTAGCCCCTTTCTGCCTGGGACAGACTTCTGGAGGCATAAGTTACCAGCTGTAACTGACCTTTGGCATTAACATGCTGCAACACACACCCGACCCCATAGGTCGACGCATCGCACGTTAACTCAAGTTTCTTACATGGGTCATATAGCATTAACAGATTGCAGGAGCATAACAAATTGCGTGCTCTATCAAAAGCCCTTTCCTGTCTGTCTCCCCAGACCCAATTGCGACCTTTGTGTAGGAGCACGTGTAGCAGCTCTAACAGCGTGCTCAATTTGGGAAGAAAGTTACCAAAATAGTTCAGGAGCCCCAGGAACGAACGCAGCTCCGTCGTGTTATGGGATCTGGGTGCTCTCTGGATCACTTCCATTTTGGATGCAGTAGGTCTGATCCCGTCTGCTGCTACTCTCCTCCCCAGGAATTCTACCTCTGGAGCTAGGAAGACGCACTTCGCCTTTTTCAGTCGCAGCCCTACCCGGTCCAGTCTGCGTAGCACCTCCTCCAGGTTGTGGAGATGTTCTTCAGTATCACAACCCGTGATGAGGATGTCGTCTTGAAAAACCACCATCCTTGGAATCGACTTGAGGAGGCTTTCCATATTTCGATGAAAGATCGCAGCGGCCGAGCGAATCCCAAACGGACATCTGTTGTACTCAAACAACCCCTTGTGTGTCGTGATGGTGGTCAGCTTCTTCGACTCACTCGCCAGCTCCTGGGTCATGTAAGCTGAGGTCAGGTCTAATTTTGAAAAAAGTTTGCCACCGGATAGTGTCGCAAAGAGGCCCTCCGCTCTCGGTAGCGGGTACTGGTCTTGGAGTGACACCCGATTGATGGTGGCCTTGTAATCACCACATATCCTGACCGACCCATCCACCTTGAGCACCGGCACAATTGGGCTCGCCCAGTCACTGAATTCAACTGACGAGATGATACCTTCCCTCAGCAGGTGGTCCAATTCGCCTTCTATCTTTTCCCGCATCACGTACGGCACCGCTCTGGCCTTGTGGTGTACTGGCCTGGCGTCCGGGTTTATGTGAATCACTACCTTGGTCCCCATGAAAGTGCCAATGCCGGGTTGAAATAATGAGTCAAATTTGTCCAGGACCTGTGAGTCTGATACTCGCTCCACAGAAGAAATTGCATTGACATCGCCCCATTTCCAGTTGATGACAGCAAGCCAACTCCATTCCCAGTAGTGCGGGACCGTCCCCCGGGACAATCCAGAGTGGCAATCTGTTCTCCGAATCTTTGTGGGTCACGACTACCGTGGCGCTGCCTAGCACCGGAATTATATCCTTTGTGTATGTCTATAGCTGTGCGTCAATCGGCAGTAATTTTGGCCTCCTGGCCTTGGACGCCCACAGCTTGTTGAACTGTTTGATACTCATCAGGGACTGGCTGGCCCCTGTGTCTAGCTCCATTGATACTGGGATGCCATTGAGGTGCACTTTCATCATTATTGGTGGCGTCCTGGTGTATGAACTGTATATGTGCTCCACATGAACTCGCTGAACTTCAGCTTCCAGCGATTTCCCCCAGTGTTGATTTGGCCTCGTAGGGCTTACATCGGGCCCGTCCTCCTTGTACATCAACCTGACTGCAGGCTTCCTGCACATACGCGCCAAGTGACTGCTGACGTTGCAGTTTCTGCAGGTATATTGCTGATACCTGCAAGCTCTGGCTGGGTGTTTGCCTCCACACCTCCAACATGAGCCGTTGTTGGAAACAAAAGGTCCATTATCAGTCGATCATCTCTGACTGTCTCTGTAACTGTCCTTAAGTGCATCATTGACAGGTGTTGATGGCCCCATTACTGGCCTCATTGTCCCTTGCGATGGCATGAATCGCCGTTCAGCTAGCCATTGTCTCTGTTGAATTCCCCTTTGGGTTCGACTACATGCTCGGTCATGTCCGATTGTCCCTGCCTGCCTGGAGAATTGTGTCCAGCGTTAACAATGTTGACTCCCTGTCCATTTGCTGCATTTAAGCCAACATTTTTGTCAAACATCATTCTGGTCTCTTCCTTCCCTGAGATAAATGTCTGGGCCATCAAAGCCGCCGTTTCCAGGTTCAAGTCTTTGGTATCAATCAGTTTCCTGAAAACCCCAGCGTGCCTGATGCACTCAATAAAAACGTCTCACAGCATCTCCGCTCTGCATGCTTCTGGGAACATACATAGGCTCGCCAGTCGGCGGAGGTCTGCCACGAAGTCTGGAACGCTTTGCCTTTCTCGCCGCCGGTGCGTGTAAAACCGGTGAGTCGCCATGTGCATGCTGCTCGCCGGTTTAAGGTGTTCCCTGATCAACTTACTGAGCTCTTCGAACATCTTGTCCGCGCGCTTCTCTGGTGCTAGAAGGTCCTTCATCAGGGAGTATGTCCTGGATCCACAAACCATCAGGAGATGAGCCCTGCATTTGTCGCAGCACTCAGAGCAGGATCTGTCTCCAGCTCTGCTGAAGCCACAGGGGTTGCACCACGTAGGAATAGTACGAAAAGAAAGAGTAAAGCTTTGTGGATGCACAAGGGTATGCTCATGGGTGCATGAGGAAATGTTGTGTTGTTAAGTTTCTGTTCTTTGTTTAGCTCACATAAATGTTACTCTCTTTCACCATGTTCCTGTCTTGTCCATTCTCGTGTGCTGGGTGGCAAGTGGACTTCCAACTTGTTTGATGATGAATGGGAAGGAATGAATTGATGGGGGCCAATGGAGAAATGTTCAAGGGGTGGTTGGTTACAGGACTGCTTTGTGTCGGTAGCATCGGTGGGGGAGGGGAAAGAGTGGCCATTGACATGAGTGCACTGCTTCAAGTGAACCTCGCATTAATCATCATAGGCAGTCCCTCGAAATCGAGGCAGACTTGCTTCCACTCTAAAAGTGAGTTCTCAGGTGACTGTACAGTCCAATATGGTGGGACAGACAGTGGTTGAAGGAAAGGGTGGGTGGGGAGTCTGATTTGCCGCACGCTCCTTCCACTGTCTGCGCTTGACTTCTGCGTGCTCTCGGCGATGAGATTCAAAGTTCTCAGCACCCTCCTGGATGCACTTCCTCCACTTAGGGCGGTCTTTAGCTGGGACTCCCAGGTGTCAGTGGGGATGTTACATTTTATCAAAGAGGCTTTGAGGGTGTCCTTGAAACGTTTCCTCTGCCTACCGGGGGCTCGCTTGCCGTGTAGGAGCTCCAAGTAGAGCGCTTGCTTTGGGAATCTTGTGTCGGGCATGTGCACAATGTGGCCCGCCCAACGGAACTGGTCGAGTGTGGTCAGTGCTTCGATGCTGGGGATGTTAGCCTGATTGAGAACACTGACGTTGGTGCATCTATCCTCCCAATGAATTTGCAGGATCTTGCGGAGGCAGTGCTGGTGGTACTTCTCCAGTACTTTGAGGTATCTATTTTATATAGTCCACGTCTCTGAGCCATATAGGTCGGCGGGTATCACTACTGCCCTGTAGACCATAAGCATGGTGCCAGATTTGAGGCCCTGGTCTTCAAACACTCTCTTCCTCAGGCAACCGAAGGCTGCGCTGGCGCACTGGAGGCAGTGTTGGACCTTGTCATCGATGTCTGCCCTTGCTGATAGTAAGCTCCTGAGGTATTGAAAATGATCCACGTTGTCCAAGGCCATGCCATGGATTTTGATGACCGGCGGGGCGCAGTGCTGTGTGGCGGGGTCAAGTTGGTGGAGGACCTTTGTCTTACGGATGTTTAGTGTAAGGCCTATGGTTTCGTATGCCTCGGTGAAGGCGTTGACAATCGCTTGGAGTTCGGCCTCTGAGTGTGCGCAGACGCAAGCATCGTCTGCGTACTGTAGTTCGATGACAGAGGATGGAACAACCTTGGATCTAGCCTGGAGGTGACAAAGTTTGAACGGGTTCCCATTGGTTCTATAGTTATGTTCCACTCCAGCTTGTTGAGTGTGAGATGGAGCATTGCAGCGAGGAAGATCGAAAAGATGGTTGGCGCGATGACGCAGCCCTGCTTGACCCCGGTCTGAACGTTGTTTGGGTCTGTGGTTGATCCGTTGGTCAGGATCATGGCTTGCATGTCGTCATGGAGCAGGCAGAGGATGGTGACAAAGTTTTGGGGACAGCCGAAATGGAGAAGGATGCTCCATAGTCCCTCACGGTTAACAGTGTCAAAGGCCTTTGTGGGGTCAAAGAAGGCCATGTACGTGGTGAAGATCAAGTCCGTTGTACCACTTAGTGGACAGAATCCGCATTGTGACTCTGGGAGAAGCTCTTCAGCCACAGGGAGAAGGCGATTGCATTAATATGGGAATCCTGGCAGCAATGTTTGCAGCTGGTGGTGCACTGTCCTCATCACCTTCCTTCCTCTTGTTGAAGGGTGGTGGTGACTTTGGCAGCCTCTGGTAATACGTGGCAACCAGGTCCAGCAGGGAGCAGGATTTCTTCTTGGAGGCTGCAGATGTCTGCCACCATCAGACACGACACCCTGAACCTGTGAGACACTGCTGTTCGGACAGGTCAAGGAAACTCAGCCTCTGCCTGTAGACCCTATGTTGCGGGTAGTGCCTCCAGCGAGCTCAACCTCTCTGCCCCTCCCCCTCTCTGCCCCTCCCCCTCTCTGCCTCTTCCCTCTCTGCCACTTCCCCCTCTCTGTCACCCCCCTCTCTGTCACTCCCCTCTCTGCCCCTCCCCCTCTCTGTCCCCCCATGCCCCTCTCCCCTCTCTGCTCCTCACCCTCTGCCCCTCCCCCATCTGCCCCTCCCCTCTCTGCCCCTCCATGATTCTATGATGATTTAGAAAAATACCTAAAATGGTGGGGACCCAAGGGTCTAATGAGGGTGAGGAATTTAATGGAATTAATATAAGTAGAGAAAAAGTACCAGAGAAACTAATGGGAATAAAAGTCGACAAATTCCCTGGACTTGACGGCCTATATCCTAGGGTTCTAAAAATGGTGGCTGCAGAGATCGTGGATGCATTGGTTCTGATCTTTAAAATTCCCTAGATTCTAGAACGGTCCCAGCGGATTGGAAGGTAGCAAATATAACACCGCTATTCAAGAAAGGAGGGAGAGAGAAACCAGAGAGATTTCAGGCCAATTAGCCTGACATCAGTCGTCAGGAAAATACTGGTATCCATTGTGAAGGAAATGATGTCAAGGCACTTAGATAATCATAACATGATTCGGCAGAGTCAACATGGTTTTATGAAAGGGAAATCGTGTTTGACAAATTTATTTATAGTTTTTCGAGGATGTTACTAGCAGGGTAGATAAAGGGGAACCAGTGGATGTAGTATATTTGGATTTCCAAAAATAATTTGACAAGATGCCACATTAAAGGTTATTACACAAGATAAGGGCTCATGGGATTGGAGGTAATGTATTAGCATGGATAGAGGATTGGTCAATGGACAGAAAGCAGGATCGGGATAAACGGGTCATTTTCAGGTTGGCAGGCTGTAAATAGTGGGGTGCCGCAATGATCAGTGCTGGGGCCTCAGCTATTTACAATCTATTTTAATGACCTGGATGAAGGGACCGAGTGTAATGGATCCAAGTTTGCTGACGATACAAAGCTAGATGGGACAGTAAGCTGTGAGCAGAAGACAAAGTGTCTGCAAAGGGATATAGATAGATTAAGTGAATGGGCAGATGGAGTATAATGTGGGGAAATATGAGGTTATTCACTTTGGCAGGAAAAATAAAAAAACAGAATATTTTTTAAATGGTGAGAAACGTTTAAATGTTGGTGTTCAGAGAGATTTGGGTGTCCTCGTGCACGAAACACAGAAAGCGAGCATGCAGGTACAGCAAGCAATAAGGAAGGCAAATGGCATTTTGCCCATTATTGCAAGGGGCTTGGAGTATAAGTGTAAGGAAGTCTTGCTACAATTGTACAGGGCCTTGGTGAGACCACACCTGGAGTACTGTGCACCGTTTGGGTCTCCTTATCTAAGGGAAGATATACTTGCCTTGGAGGCGGTGCAACGGAGGTTCACTCGATTGATTCCTGGGATGAGAGGGTTGTCTTATATGAGAGATTGTGTAGAATGGGTCTATAGTCTCTGGAGTTTAGAAGAATTAGAGGTGATTTCAGTGAAACAAACAAGATTCTGAAGGGGATTGACAGGGTAGATGCAAGGAGGATGTTTCCCCGGGCTGGAGGGTCTCGAACTTGGGGGCACAGTCTCAGGATAAGGGATAGGCCATTTAGGCCAGAGATGAGAAGGAATCTCTTCACTCAGACAGTTGTGAATCTTTGGAATTCTCTGCCCCAAAGTCTCCAGTAGATGCTGAGTCTGTGAATATATTCAAGGATGAGATAGATAGATTTTTGGAGTCGTGGGGAATCAAGGGATATGGAGAATGGGCGGGAAAATGGAGTTAAGATCAATGATCAGCCATGATCTTATTGAATGGCGGAGCAGGCTCAAGGGGCCGTAGGGCCTACTCCTGCTCCTATTTCTTATGTTCTTATGTTCTCTCATCTGACAATGTATCAATATAAGATCTGGTTGGAATCTGCGACATGGAATTAGTCTTCTGCAGTTTATATGGCACATTGTTAAAATGTAATAAAATTGTTCCTTTGGAATTCAATGTGGGATCAAAGAGAATGCTGAGACCCAGAATACAGTATTATTTTTCATGAAAATCTCTTGTTCTGATCAATACTCAGACTCTCGTTATCAAGCCGAGATATTTCAATGTATCCACAGTTACAATCTGGATGGGTATGTCCGGCTGCAACGTCACACATTGTCTTGTTGATAGACCTGAAATAGTAAAAGAACCAAACATTCTAAAAACACACAACTTCTGGAGAAGCTGGCGATTGAAGAAATATATAGCAACTCATTAAAGTTTCAGTATTTTTCTGGCAAAACTATCTTCACAACGTCTTATTTGCTGATTTAAATTAGCATTACTGAACTTAGCCAGCAGCAGGCTTCTCTTGAACCAGTAGGTTTAGATATTTTTTCCTTGTATTTGGGATTTCTTCCCTGAAATTAAACCGTTGACCAATAGATCCGTTGGCTCTGAATTTCCACAGGGCTCTTCCGATTTCCTGCAGTGACTTCAGCAAGAGATTGGCGGAAATCCCAAGAGAAACAGCCGTCATTTGCCGATTACGCAGTTTCTCCAGGAGTTCTGTCAATTTTCCGATAGAACACGCTCCCCTCCCCTGCAGAAATTCCAGGCGATTTACTGCGTTTAGAAATGGTAATGAGTTCGACAGGCAGTGCGAGACAAAACAGAAGGTTTTGGAGTCCTTCAGACATTTGGCATCCACCTTCCTGTGACCATGAAATTGGTCTTTGACAGTAATCCAAAGCGAGTGATTGATGAATCAGCAACTTCTCAAACTTCAGCCCATCTAAAACCCAGTGGCCCATGTCCTAACTCACACCAAGTCCCGTTCACCCATCACCTTTGTGCTCGCTGGTCTACATTGGCTCCCAAACCGGCCTCAATTTTAAAATCCTCATCCTTCTTTTCAAATCCCTCCATGGCCTCGTCTCGCCCTGTCTCTGTAATCTCCTCCAGCCCCACAACCCTTCAGAAATCTCTGCATTTCTGCCCTCTTATCCATACTCCACTTCCTTCATCCTACCATTGGTGTCATGTATGCACCTGTATGCCCACGGGTTTGTAGAGATGTTGAGTTGTGAATGGCTTAGCCAGTCACGTGATGTTCACAAGACTCAATAAAACCCCAGCCAGTTGGGTTTGAGGGATCCACGATGAGGCAGATGGTTGTGAGCCTGGTGAATGAACTGATAATGTGTAGTGTGATTGTTAAACCTTTGCTAATAAACCAACTAGTTCTTAATAGCAATGTGTTGCTATGAATTCTTAAGCAAAGAACCCATGAAGCACATACATTGCAATTGGGCATCGTGCCTTTCGCTATCTTGGCTCTAAGCTCTGGAATTCCCTGCCTAACCCTCTCTGCCTCCTTCTTCTTTCAGACTTTGATAAAAGTTTACCTTCACCTCTCTTAATATCTCCTTATGTGGCAAATGTTGTCTGATTACGCTCGTGTGAAGCACCTTCGGACACTTTGCTACGTTAAAGGCCCTATATAAATGCAAGTTGTTGTTTTACACTCTGCCCGATTTTCTTTTCTCTTGACCTCGATGCAAATTCGCTGTCGCCGATTTTGCCCCACCGTCAAGACCAATTTCAGCCCCAAGGCGCTCACGTAAACATTTCTTTATTTATTAGGAGACCAATCGCATTAAAAACAAAATGGGCGAGAGTCCCGGAAACAAACCCCCTTCTGTTCTTTACTAACACAGGTCTACGGACCGATGCCCCCTCACCCACAAAAGGCTCTTTGCATTGTAATTGAAACCTTGACTGTGTCATCACACCCACCACTTTATCAGTGGGCCCTTTTGATGTGAAACAAAAAAACATCAAGCAGAAGCACAGAATAACAGGAAGCAGGCTCGTGTTTAATGGACGTGGGCTATGACGGATGATAATTGACCATAATAAGTTATTAAGATTTTGGGTATGCTAATACAGGCCATAGCTGGGAGCAATACGTTAAAGTTTAATATTGTCCAATGAATGTTTAATGTCGAACACCTCTGGGGAACTGTTTTACTGTGTGTTAAAAAAAAGATTCAAATTATTTCTGCGTCATGCTCCTTGTTTAGTACATGTGGGATTAATTGCCAGTGCGGTGCAACATAACTACTTGTTTCGGTAGACCTTCACCAACTGTGCTCGCTGGAACGTAACTTTGTACGTCATACCATGATTTTAAGATCAGTAATACAGAAAGTTTATTTTCTGTAGAACTTGCGTTTATATAGTGCCTTTCACATCCCCAAAAAGCTTCATAGCCAATGAAGTACTTTGCAAATGTCAGCGCCGGTTTGCACCCGACGTCCCCGACAGAATTAAAATCGCCCAAGTTACTTACCCGCCATGGGGCTGAGAGGATCCCATTCTCACCCAGTCTCCTGAGCAGGCATTTAATTCACCCCCACCCCCTCGAAGCTGACAGGGTCCGTTTCGACAGGTGCATGTCGGGCTCAGATGATGTCATCGCCACCTGACTGTAGTTATTTATATAATATAAAAACAGAAAATGCTGGAAATACTCAGCAGGTCAGGCAACATCTATGCTATGAAACAGAGTTAATGTTTCAGGTCTGTGACCCATCGTCAGAACTGGAAAAGTTTGAGATGTAATAGATTCTTAAGGAAGTACAGGGAGAGGGAAAGGGGGAGGGGAGGAAAGAACAAAAGGGAAGGTCTGTGATAGGGTGGAAGGCAGGAGAAATTTGAGAGACAAAAGGAATGATGGGCAAAAATGAGATGGTAATTGTTATGTCTTGAATAAAGAGAGACTAGATACAGCAAGCTCAAAGTAAGTGTGACCGTAGTCCTTTATTACAGATCTCAGAGTGCCTCTCTAGCCTGTGAGGCCTCCTTATATACACTGGTGCTCCCAAGGGATTGTGAGATCCCTTGGGACTCCAGGGGATAAGCCCTCTGGTGGTTAGACATGGTATTTACAGGTTTGCATACATAACAATAATGGCACAAGTTAGGAAACCAAAGTTGAGTTTAGATGGGGGGTGAGTGGCGGAATCCTCACCGGCTGCCATGGGAAACAGAGAGAAAAAAGGGCGTGGCAGGGTTTGTAAAAGAAAAAGGACGAAAGGGAAAATAAATATGGGCAGAGGTTCTAGTTTGAAATTGTTGAACTCGATGTTGAGACCAGAAGGCTGTAAATTGTTTAAACCAAAGATGAGGTGCTGTTGCTCGAGCTTGCGTTGAGCTTCATTGGAACAGTGCAGGAGTCCAAGAACAGAGAGGTCAAAGTGGAGTGGAGCGGAGAATTAAAGTGACAGGCGACCGGGAGCTTGGGGTCACAATCACGGACTGAATGACTGCAATTTTTATTCGGTGAGCTGAGCAAGAAGCTTAGGCAATGGGTTTCCCTCCAGGCCCAATTCAACGACAGAGGGGATCGGGTCCAAAGGAGTCCCGAGTAGGTAAGTTGTTACATTGTGTGTTTTTGTGGTGTTGGGAGGAGCTGCGACACTCATCCAGGCCCCACATGGAAAGCTGAGGCGCTCCCTGCGATGTGCTTGCCCGCCCACCGCCCGTCCCCCCACCCCCCCAGATCACGGGGCCCCCAACGAGACAGCTCAGCAGCCAGTCCTGCCACTTACCCACTGCTGGTGTGCAGCCTCTGGGTCACGCAATTTTCCACCGCTTCCTGAAAACGGCTGGGGCGCCAGCTGGTCTGCTTTAAGTGAGGCCTGAGAGTCAAAATACCCGGCGCATCATTCCCAGGGCAGCCGGTGAGTTTACAACATACACTCACCACTGCTCACATCCCCAAAACCTGCCCAGAGTTAAGATCAGGGCTGCAGTCACTGTTGTAATAATGTGGGAAAAGCGGCAGCCAATTTGCACACAGCAAGATCCCACAAACAGAAATGTGATGATGCCCAGATAAACTTTATTAGGTGATGTTGGCTGAGGAATAATTTTTCTCCCATGGCACTTGGAGAACTTGCTTACTCTTCTTTTATGTCCACCTGAGAGAGCAGACGGTGCCTCGGTTTAACGTCTTATCCGAAAGACGATACCTCCGACAGTGCAGCACTCCCTCAGCACTGCATTGGAGTATCAGCTTAGATTTTGTGCTCAAATCTCTGGAGTGGGACTTGAACCCACAACCTTCTGACTCAGAAGCAAGTGTGCTGCCCACTTTTTTTTCAATATTTATTGAACATTAAGAACATTTACAACATTATGATCATTCCATTGTATCATACAAATCTATTTCGCCCCTCTGCACAGCCGTTCCTCCAACACATCAAAACCTGAAGTTTAATTTGTCTCCCGTAACATATATTAATCTATTATACTTTACCAATTGATCATAAAATACTATCTTTAAATTACTTTCTGAATAAAACATCCACAGACCATTATAATAATCTTTTAGTGAATATTTAATATACACTTTGTGGTTTATTCTCCTCCCCTTAAAAAACAGAGCATTCCTTCTTTGCACAATCACAAACCTAGCCAAACTGAACATTACATTAATTGCCGCTCCGCTGGACTCGGGCAGACTCTCCTACAATCCCCATCTCAAAACTGGATTCCCATTCTTGCTCTTCAGTCCTCACCCAGCAAGAAAACGTTACACAACTGTCGAACAAAGTAATTAAAACCTTTAACTGCGGACATAACATCAGCAAATGGAACAGAGTCTCATCCCGCGTCCCACGCACTGGGCAAGTTGTCACCTCTACTCGCCCAATCTCACATAGGATTATCATGGTAAAAATTGGGTTATGAGCCAATTTGAAATCCAGTTCAATCCAGTCTGGACATTTTAAATTCGCCCACACTCCCTTCCAAATCCTGTTGCAGTCCAGCTGTGGATATATACTTTGCCAAAACTCTTGACCAGCAGGTGTCTTAAATCTCCATTCTCTAAATACCCCATAGAAATCTCGAGTATTACAGTTGTTAAATTGGACCAACTCCTCCCCTTTCTCCAGCTGAAAGCTTGGAAAAGCGGGACGCATTATACCTCTTTTGGAAATTTGCGTATTTATTTCTTTCATCCAATCCTGTGGCATTGCCCTCACAATCTTCTCATACATGATCTGAATTGCTTTTTTCCTCTACCTTCTGATCGTCCTCCCAAACAATGTCCCTCACTACCGCTTCCAGCAACCAACCTGGAATTACCTCATATAATACATCTTTCACATACATAATAACAACTTTTCTAAAAGCTTGATTAAATAATACCTCTCCTTCAATGTTAACCCACCTGTTCAAAAATAAGGGTTGTTCTAAAAATTCCTCAGCACCTTTGGGCATAAACTGCACACTTCTTAAAAATTGGGTCTAAGTATCTACAACCCCCTTATAAAACCTAGGGAGAGATTTAATCGATTTATAAAAGTATTATTGTATTCCGTGTAAAATATCCCCTGTCCTCCCATCATACTTCGTTTAAAAAAATGCTGGAAACAACTCTTCCAAAAACTCATATTTGACTTCTGAAGAAACCCATTTGAATCTAAAGGATTTTTTTTTCAAATCAATATCTGGGAAATTGAGCCCTCCCTTATTTCGCTGTCCAATGATGGTATTGTAAGCAACCAAGGCTGGTTTCCCTTCCCATAAAAACCTCACACAAATCTCTCAAATAGACTTTTTCACCCTCTCAGGAATATCCTCCACCGTCAATAAGTATCATAGTTTCGATAGCAGGAGAGCTGACACCACTATCGCTCTTCCTTGCACTTTCAACCACCTTGGTTGGGAACCTATGCAGGGAGACAGAGGGAAGTAGAATTGGGCAGAAGCAAAAGATAGAAAGAAGAAAAGTAAAAGTGGAGGGCAGAGAAACCCAAGGCAAAAAGCAAAAAGGGCCACATTACAGCAAAATTCTAAAGGGGCAAAGTGTGTTAAAAAGACAAGCCTGAAGGTTCTGTGCCTCAATGTGAGGAGTATTCGTAATAAGGTGGATGAATTAACTGTGCAGCTAGCTGTTAGCGGATATGATGTAATTGGCATCACAGAAACATGGCTCCAGAGTGACCAAGGCTGGAACTCAACATCCAGGGGTATTCAACATTCAGGAAGGATAAACAGAAAGAAAAAGGAGGTGGGGTGGCGTTGCTAGTTAAAGAGGAAATTAAGGCAATAGTAAGGAAGGACATTAGCTTGGATGATGTGGAATCGGTATGGGTGGAGCTACGGAATACCAAAGGGCAGAAAACGCTAGTGGGAGTTGTGTACAGGCCACCAAACAAGATGGTTGAAACAATAGTAGTGAGGTTGGGGACAGCATCAAACAAGAATTTAGGGATGCATGCAATAAAGATACAGCAGTTATCATGGGCGACTTTAATCTACATATTGATTGGGCTAGCCAAACTGGTAGCAATGCGGTGGAGGAGGATTTTCTGGGGTGTATTAGGGATGGTTTTCTAGAACAATACGTCGAGGAACCAACTAGAGGGCTGGCCATCTAATGAGAAAGGACTAATTAGCAATCTTGTTGTGCGAGGCCCCTTGGGGAAGAGTGACTATAAAATGGTAGGATTCTTTATTAAGATGGAGAGTGACACAGTAAATGCAGAGACTAGGGTCCTGAACTTAAGGAAAGGTAACTTCGATGGTATGAGATGTGAATTGGCTAGAATAGACTGGTGAGTGATACTTAAAGGGTTGATGGTGGATAGGCAATGGCAGACATTTAAAGATCACATGGATGAACTTCAACAATTGTACATCCCTGTCTGGAGTAAAAATAAAACGGGGAAGGTGGCTCAACCATGGCTTACAAGGGAAATTAGGGACAGTGTTAAATCCAAGGAAGAGGCATATAAATTGGCCAGAAAAAGCAGCAAACCTGAGGACTGGGAGAAATTTAAAATTCAGCAGAGGAGGACAAAGGGTTTAATTAGGAGAGGTAAATAGAGTATGAGAGGAAGCTTGCTGAGAACATAAAAACTGACTGCAAAAGCTTCTATAGATATGTGAAGAGAAAAAGATCAGTGAAGTCAAACGTAGGTCCCTTGCAGTCAGATTCAGGTGAATTTATAATGGGGAACAAAGAAATGGCAGACCAGTTAAACAAATACTTTGGTTCTGTCTTCACGAAGAAAGACACAAATAACCTTCTGGAAATACTAGGGGACCGAGGGTCGAGTGAGAAGGAAGAACTGAAGGAAATCCTTATTGGGCGGGAAATTGTATTAGGGAAATTGATGGGATTGAAGGCCAATAAATCCCCGGGGCCTGATAGTCTGCATCGCAGAGTACTTAAGGAAGTGGCCCTAAAAATAGTAGATGTATTGGTGATCATTTTCCAATAGTCTATCGACTCTGGATCAGTTCCTATGGACTGGAGGGTAGCTAATGTAACACCGCTTTTTAAGAAAGGAGCGAGAGAGAAAACAGGTAATTATAGACTCGTTAGCCTGATATCAGTGGTGGGGAAAATGTTGGAATCAATTATTAAAGATGAAATAACAGCACATTTGAAAAGCAGTGACAGGATTGGTCCAAGTCAACATGGATTTATGAAAGGGAAATCATGCTTGACAAATCTTCTGGAATTTTTTGAGGATGTAACTAGGAGTGGAAAAGGAGAACCAGTGGATGTGATATATTTGGACTTTCAAAAGGCTTTTGACAAGGTCCCACACAAGAGATTGGTGTGCAAAATTAAAGCACATGGTATTGGGGGTAATGTACTGAAGTGGATAGAGAACTGGTTGGCAGACAGGAAGCAGAGAGTCGGGATAAACAGGTCCTTTTCAGAATTGCAGGCAGTGACTAGTGGGGTGCTGCAGGGCTCAGTGCTGGGACCCCAGCTATTTACAATATACATTAATGATTTAGATGAAGGAATTGAATGTAATATCTCCAAGTTTGCAGATGACATTAAGCTGGGTGGCGGTGTGAGCTGTGAGGAGGATGCTAAGTGGCTACAGGGTGACTTGAACAGGTTGGATAAGTGGGCAAACGCATGGCAGATGCAGTATAATGTGGATAAATGTGAGGTTATCCACTTTGGTGGCAAAAACACAAAGGCAGAATATTATCTGAATGGTGGCAGATTTGGAATAGGGGAGGTGCAACGAGACCTGGGTGTCATGGTACATCAGTCACTGAAAGTGGGCATGCAGGTACAACAGGCAGTGAAGAAGGCCAATGGTATGTTGGCCTTCATAGCTAGGGGATTTGAGTATAGGAGCAGGGAGGTCTTCCTGCAGTTGTACAGGGCCTTAGTGAGGCCTCACCTGGAATATTGTGTTCAGTTTTGGTCTCCTAATCTGAGGAAGGAAGTTTTTGCTATTGAGGGAGTGCAGCGAAGGTTCATCAGACTGATTCCCGGGATGGCAGGACTGACATATGAGGAGAGACTGGATCGACTGGGCCTGTATTCACTGAAGATTAGAAGGATGAGAGGGGATCTCATAGAAACATATAAAATTCTGACGGGACTGGACAGGTTAGATGCAGGAATAATGTTCCTGATGTTGGGGAAGTCTAGAACCAGGGGACATAGTCTAAAGATAAGAGGTATGCCATTTAGGACTGAGATGAGGAGAAACTTCTTCACTCAGAGAGTTGTTAACCTGTGGAATTCCCTACCGCAGAGAGTTGTTGATGCCAGTTCGTTGGATATAGTCAAGAGGGAGTTAGATATGGCTCTTACGGTTAAAGGGATCAAGGGGTATGGAGAGAAAGCAGGAAAGGGGTACTGAAGGAATGATCAACCGTGATCTTATTGAATTGTGGTGCAGGCTCAAAGGGCTGAGTGTCGTACTCCTGCACCTATTTTCTATGTTTCTATGATCTTTTCCACAATCATCAACTCTTTAATTTTAATGTCTTCCGACTCCAACTTTTTTATTAGCACATCGTCCTCAGTATAAACCGGTAGGTTTAAAAATGAGGCCACCACCTCCTCAGAATACAGCAGAGATACATCTAAGTACTTCTCACCAACCTTCAAACTCAGTAAAAATCTTTCCACCTCCTCTTGGCCACTGACCGTCACCTCGAACCCAACATCGGCTTTGGTCGGCAGGCAAAGTAGTTTCCCTCACTGCCGCCCTCATGATATCCCAAGCTCATATCTCCTTATCCTCGCACTGAACCACCACCGTGTTTTCTTTTCGAAACCTCCTGGGGTCCCGGCCCAAATCTTTGAGCCTTTTATTCTCCCTTCCCCCAACATTGCCTGCCCTGATTAAATTCATCCTGGGAGCAGTGTCCTCTGAGGGGCCCAGCACTCCGGGGCCCTCGCCAGCTGCTGTCTATGTGCCAAAATAACCCTAATACCTGAAAAAAAACAACCCTAAAACCCAGCAGTAGCTTTTTACAAACTCACTCCAATTCCCTGCAGTAGTCAAACACCTAGTAGCACCTGCTCACTCCTAGCCCCTCCCATCTACAGGGTGTCACCCACTGAGTCACGGATGACCTCTTGCTTCAGACCAGCTACTGTGTATTTGTTTGCTCTCATAGAGATATCCACTGAGTTAAACTTTCAGCTTCACAAATTGCCATTTAGTCGCCGCTTCTATCAATCTGCGATTTGTACAGAAATGGAAGAAATGTAAGTGGATTTCCTGTGATGCTGCTCGGGTGACGCACTGATTATAAGGACCCGAACATTATACTCATGTAATGCATTGTGTTGCTATGGTGCTGCTGTGTTTCAGTAGGCCAGCCGAGTTAACACCTCCATTTAATTGCTTCAGACCCTGAGGCCAATGTTAGACAAGGGGCTCTTATTTATAATTTACTCCTCAAATCAATAAGGCTATTAACATTGAAAATTGGATGGCACAAATTTGTGAAGTATACAGCACATGTAATAATACTTAAACATACACTTAACAGGTACGACTTACATCTACACCTGGGTGGGGGTTCAAACATGTTATAGTTCTGAGCTCAATATCTGTGGTCTTTATGAATCCAAATATTCATTACAAACAGTCAGTTTTTGTGCATTTCTCTCACATTCTCCTCATGACAATCCACACAATTCTGCATCACCTAATGATATAAAAGTTAAAATACAGCTCTATATAAGGAGAATTTAATTGACTTACCCCTTGGCAATAATTTTAGTTTGTTGTACTTAGCAAGCTCTTTTTATCATAGACCAGTACAACTCCCTTACTTTCTTATTATATTGATAGTTTCACTCTTGTTGCATATAATTGCTATTCCATCAGTGAAACTTTTAATTCTAAGTCTGTCTTTGATTCAGTTCGATCAGTACCAGTCAATCTCCGGCTTCTACAGAAACTCTCATTTTAAAGCATGATGGATGCCCAGATTTTTTCCTTTGCAGAACTATCTGTTTTTTCAATGCTAGACTTTAATTAAAGCTCCTATCACTGCCCATTGCTGTAGGGTCATCCCTGATACAATAACCTAGTGACACTTTTAATTGACTTAAACTTCCCAACTTAATGGGCAAAGGGTAAAGGTTAACATCACCACAATATAAAGGCAAATCGATAGTAGTATAACATTCAGGAAAGTCTTGTTTAACCCTTTCCTTACTTCAGTTAGACGCCTATTTCTGTTTTTTGAGGGAAGTTTGTGAATTGGCAGATGCTTGTAAATTTCTGGCTCAAGGTCAGAGAGAAAATAGCCAGCATCATTTGGCTGTCAGTTCTCGTTCTTAGTATATATACTTTTGACACTTTGTCAGTCAGTGTGAGGTGATACATTTGGGTAAAAAATAATAGCAGTAATGATACTGTGAGTGGTAGGAGGCTTGGTGCTGGGGAGAGTAGAGGGATTTGCGGGTCAGGGTCACAGGACACTAACGGCTCAGGTTGACAAGGCTGTAAAAACACTAATGGAATTCTAGGTTTTATCACAAGAGGTATCGGGCTAGAGATTGCGCAACGCCCCGTTTGGGGAGATAGCTTGTATCGCCGAGCGCTAAACATTTCATTCTGCTGGGAAATTCCACTTTAGCTCTCCAGGGGGGAAGGGGAGCATTAAATCAAACGCTACCATTTCCCTTCGAGTGCTTGAGGGAGCATGAGGGGCGGTAGCGGCAGAGCGTTGAGCAAAGGTCTGTGCAATGCTCCAGTTTTACAGGCTCCTTCCCTGCCTTAAAGGGAAGGGCCAATGTTGTGGTCATTGAAGCGTAAGGCTGTGTATGTTGGACGATAGCACCTGTGATACAGTCTTAGCAGCTCCATGCACTTTGAGAGAGGCAGGGCTGAGCAATCGCAGGGTTCAAAAATATCTAAATCCAAAGCACTGGGGACATCATCCAATTTTGGCCTAGCTGACCACCACAGCCATTAATTATCGCTCCTGAAGTGGCCGGCCGAGGTGACAATGCCTCCTGTAGCTACCGTTGTTCACGGCCGGCGATGTTGCAGGGGGCGGAAGCGAATATTACAATCGGGGTGCAGGAGATCGAGACGGTAAGTTTTAGCGCTAGCGCAAACCCGCCATGGAAGTTCGCGGGAGTTGCTGATTTCGCCGCGCCCGGTCGATAACCTCTTCGCGCCCCATTATCGCCCGCCCCCCCCCCCCCCACTTCCCCCCCGCAGAGGCGCTAACAGGAGGCACAAACCAGGCCAATGACTCCCCCATCGTATATAAAACCCAAGAGTTAATGATGAGCCTATATACAACCTTATTATGGCCACAGTTATAGAGTCCTGTGTGTAGTATTGGGAAACGCACTATGGAAGAATACTGAGGCTTTCGAGAGGGTTCAACACAGATTCACTGTGATGCTGCCAGTATCCGGGAGGGCACTGAGCACCTCGAGCCCCATCGCCAAGAGCATGCAGAAACCAAGCGTAGACAGTGGAAGGAGCGTGCATCAACCCAGACACCCCACTCATCCTTTCCTTCAACCACTGTCTGCCCCACCTGTGACAGAGACTGTAATTCCCGTATTGGACTCCTCAGCCACCTGAGAACTCACTTTAGTGTGGAAGCAAGTCTTCCTTGACCCCAAGGGACCGCCTACGATGATGATGATCAGGAAATATAAAGTACGAAAAAAGGGTTGAACTGGGACTTTCTTCATTAGCGCAAAGCAAATTATGAGGCAGAAGTCTTTTAAATAGATAGAAGCATGGTGTTTCTAATAGTTGAGGGGTCAAGAATGGGGGGGGGGGTGCATAGGTACAGAATGAAATGTAAGGAGATTTAGAAGAGAGAGCATGAGAAATATATTCACACTGTGCTGTGAAGCTATGGACTTAATTGCCAGGGTTAGTGGTTCAGGCAAAAACAATGTCAATATTCAAGATTAGATTGCAGATAAAAAAAAGGTTAACGGGCTATGGGAACAGGGAGGGTAAATGTAATTAGGACTATTTGGAGGGGAAATGTCAACATGGACTGATTGGATAGAAAGGCCTGTTTCTGCATTGTAACTTCCATGTATTTTCATGCATTTTGAAATGTGAAAGAATCAATACTTCAACACACCGATAGATCTTCCATTGTTTTGCTTAAATGGGAGCTACGACCTAAGCGTAATTAAGTAAGCCACACCTCAGGACAATCAGAGTTCAATTGTTGCTTGGTCCATAAACTTTCAAATTGGAATGTATGTTTGGTAAGGACGAGGTCTGTCAGAGTTTAATTGCTCTTCAGGCTGTAAGTCAGAATCCAGGATGAAAAGTTTGCTTCTTTTTCAGTGGGATTGTCCAAGTCATAGACATGAACATTCTGACTCTTGTGTTAAGGGATTGTCAGTGATGAGGAAATTTCTCTGTACATTACACCGACTCTCTCTGCAATTACAATCTTTGATACTTTTAAAAAGCTGATTGAGAGAAGAAATTTACAAATGAACCAATCAACTGCAACAAATTATGCTTAGAAGAAATTTGCCAATAGTTAAGTCTTACACACACACAGAGGTGCAAAATAATCATATATTTTAAAAAAAACATGAATACATATATTTCCCAATGGACTTGCCTGATCTTGGGAAGAGCCAGGGACTTAGAACCGGCTATAAATCTCACGAAGAACAATTGTCTCCTTAGAAGTGACCATCAGATCTTACAACTTTATGGTGAAACAGATCCACTTTAGAAACAGGACCATCAATGGTGTTGTATACGGTCTCATGCACCTGTTATTGCAAAACTGACTACCCTGCAACTCACCACAAAGCACTATTATTTCAAAATCAACTTCCGGAATCTTTACCTTGGGGTCGGGTTTTGTACAGGGCGCGTAGTGGGCTGTGAACGCTGTTATATATTCTTTACAACACCATAAACACACATATACACATGATGGCTCAACAGGAACGATGCTCCTTTTATTGTATTTACATCAGCAGTTGTATTATCACAGTAGTCCACTAGGGGGGACGTGATGTTTGGCACAGCATATTGTTCAGTTCTTCACTTTTACTTAATGGCCCCAATTAAACCAGACAAGCACGTTTCCCGTCCCAATTAAATGCGGTGGGTCTGATGATGTCATCGATGACTCGTTTCCAGCGCGGATTTTTAAAGCAGCCTTGTACACAACTGATTTGAAGGTTGATGAAGGAGAGATCAAGGTGATTTCCAGAGCTCTAAATTGCTGCATAACTTTGATAATTCTGTGGATCCTGGAGACTCAAAGGCAGAGGGCAGCCCCAAGAATCCCAGATGCCTCCCTGGAAGTGCTGGTCCAGGGAGTCAGAGCACGCAGGGAGGTCCTCTTCTCTGCGGATGGCAGAAAAAGAGCAGCAAAAGACACAGAGAGGGCATGGCTAGACATCGCAGAGGAGGTCGGCAGCAGGGATGCGCTGAGGAGGTCATGGATTCAGCGTAGGAAAAGATTCAATAATCTCATGAGGTCAGGAAAGGTGCAAGGTCAGACTCACCTACATCCTGATGTGCCTGTTGTGTATGCATGCCTGTTTACTGTGTGATGTCTGTAACACTGTTATGCAACACTGAATGTACCTTTACACTGTACACACCTTGCCTGTACACCAGAGGGTGCTGCTGCTGGAGACCTAAGGGTTGCCTGCACACGGCAGGTAACCCAGCAGGCAACCCAGTATAAAAGGGAACTCACAGCTTGTTGTCGTCACTCAGGAGCTGCAAATAAAGGACTACAGGTCTACACAGTTTAAATATCATACCCTACCGCATTGAGTCATTACTAAAGGTGCCTATATACGCTACACCTGTCACTACATCCCCAGCACTCTGCCTTCCCAAGCCTGCTCCAAACATCACTCCTAACACCAACCTACCATGCAGGGCCACCAATCCATCCTCCTCTCTTTATGTACATACTCACATCCCCATCTGACTGATCACCGCTCATTCTCAACCTAATGCAATCACAGCAAAAAGCACCACTGAAGGAGGCCATTTGCCAATGTCACATCACTCCCTCATAGTCACTCTCTACAGATGTAGCACATCCATTCCTTACACTCATTCCCTCATTCTCACTCCAAGTTCTCTTCTTTCCTTCCTTGCAGGAGAAGAGAGCCCAGAACAACAGGGAGAGGCAGAGAGCCTGAGGTGGCTCTCCAGTCTTCAGTCAATTGACTCCAGCAGAGGAGGAGGCCCTGGAGAGCTGCTGGTGGTGGGAGATGGAGAGGGGAGCTTCCCAGCGACCCGGTGACAGAATTACATCGCATATAGACCCATGGCATACAGCAGTCACCTATAGGGGGCTAATGGTAACATAACCCATTCCTGTCATAACACTTCGAAACATCTCTTTACTCTCCCACAGGTCCATCAAGAATTGCCCCCTCCCCCCACTGTCCAGCTGGAGCCTCCAGCCTCTGAGGGTGCACCGTTAGCCGACCCAAGCGCACCCAGCACCCACCAGCGAAGATACGCACACCTCAGTGGGCCTTGTGTGATAAAGAGCGGTGTTGTCATCTGTTGTCTCTCACAGATCACAAGTGAGCAAGAGCAGATGGTATTGACAGGGACAGCAATGGACACTCCTCTCCGGAGGGCACAGGACACTTCCAGCTCTGCTCAGCTGCATGCAGATGGTAAACCTCGGGGGCCATTGAGAAAGGGGGTGATTTTGGAGGGGCAGCAGCAATTGCATGAGGCTCTGGCAGATCTTTCAGCCGCGATGTCTGTAAATGTGCAGAGAATGGAGGAGTCCATCTCCAACATGAGCACTACTGTGTCGCAGGCGATGGTGACCCTGTGCTGTTCCATGGAAAGGATGGCCTCCTGGTTAGAGCAGCTAATGCCCCAGTCACATCAGCAACATTAGCAGTGGACAACAGGTGGCAGATGCTTATAGATCTCCTCTCTAGGATGGATATAAACGCAGACTTGGGCCCTCATGGCCCCACTGCTGTGCAGCAAGGTGCTCTCCAGCTCCTTGCTAGCAGGGAAGTGCAGGTGGCCCATGAGAGGGATGACGGTGGGAAGGGACATGGAAGTGGGACCTCCTCTCAAAGCGTTCACACTTCTCCCCTGTTGCCCCTTCCCTCATTGCCTCCCCCTCGGTCAGAGCCCCAGATGTCTCCCTGGGCAGTGACGGCCAAGTCTGATGGCAGGAGGAGCAGACTTTGGCGGGGCCCTCACAGGCTCCAAAACCCAGAGGATGTCCGCCAAAAGTGTCTATGTAGTCGCAGCTGGGAAGTGAGCAGCCTGCTTCAACCTCTGCTGAAGCCATAGGGGTTGCACCTCGTAGAAGCACTTGGAAAAGAAAAAAAGGCACAATGCTAGATGTACAAGCATATGCACATGGTGTATGAACAAATGTTACTGTTAAGCTCAGTTATATTTGACACAGGTAAATGTATTTGTTTGCACTACTTTCTGGTCTTGTCCATGTTTGCCTGCGACTTGGGAAATGACTTTGTCACTTGGAGTTAATGATGAGACATCACTTAACCTGATCAAGTGGGGTGACAGAAATGGCTGGTCATTGTAGACTGCTTTCTGGTGTTGTGTGGTGGGGAGTGTATGTGGCATGTGGCAGCCATACGGGTATAGAAACATAGAAATTTACAGCACAGAAGAAGGCCATTTCGGCCCATCGTGTCCACGCCGCACGGCCCTTGGTCAGCAGCCCTAAAGGTTACATATAAACCTATGAGCAATGACAGAAAGGCAAAGAACACCCAGTCCGCCCCACATAACTGTGGCCCCCCTTATACTGAAACATTCTACACTCCACCCCAACCGGAGCCATGTGATCGCCTGGGAGAGGCAAAAAACAGATAAAAACCCAGGCCAATTTAGGGAGAAAAAATCTGGGAAAATTCCTCTCCGACCTATCCAGGCGATCGAAACTAGTCCAGGAGATCACGCTGTCCGTATTCTATTCCCTGCAGTACTTACCATTATATCTGCGCCGTCCAACAAAAGGTCGTCCCAATCTAATCCCAATTACCAGTTCTAGTTCCATAACCCTGCAGGTTACTGCACTTTAAGTGCCCATCCAACTATCTCTTAAAAGTGCTGAGGGTTTCTGCATCCACCACTCTTCCAGGCAGTGAGTTCCAGATCCCCACAACCCTCTGCATAAAGAAGATCCTCCTCAAATCCCCTCTAAACCTTCCACCAACCACCTTAAAACTATGCCCCCTCAATATAGACCTCTCCACTAATGGAAATAGTCCCTTACTATCCACTATGTCCAGGCCCTTCAATATTTTGTACACCTCAATGAGGTCTCCTCTCAACCTCCTCTGTTCCAATGAGAACAAACCCAGCCTATCTAATCTGTCCTCATACCTAAGATTCTCCATTCCAGGCAGCATCCTAGTAAATGTCCTCTGCACCCTCTCTAGTGCAATCACGTGCTTCCTATATTACGGCGACCAGAACTGCACATAGTACTCTAGCTGTGGCCTAACCAAAGTATTACACAATTTAAGCATAACCTCCCTGCTCTTATATTCTATGCCTCAGCCAATAAAGGCAAGCATTCCATATGCCTTCTTAACCACTTATCCACCTGGCCTGCTGCTTTCTGGGAATCTGTGGACCAATGGTGGAGCTTTGGAGGCGTGGCCTATTCACTTGGAGCCTGGAGCAGTGAGAGAAGGAGCTCCCTGCTGTTGCTCTTGCCTGGAGGCCTTTGTGAGACCTGTGAAACAGCCCAGGAAGAGGAGGAAGGGGCTTAATGCAATTCCAATTCATCCAGAGGGAGAGGAGGAGTGCAGAAAATTCAACAACTTCATTACTTTTACAAAGAGTTGGAGAGAGGGGGAAAAGAACAACAACTATCCAGTGTGGAAGGAGGGAAAGACTTCATCAACCAAAGGTGGGTGTGTTTTGGTGCATTCCCCTAAAGACTTTGTTGTATCGGTGGGGGGAGGAAAGAAGACCATTTCGAGGGCCGGAACATCGCGGGGAGTGTGTGTGTGTGGGGGTCTTGCTAAATAACTAGGCTCCACACACCACTGAAGCACCCCTCCCCCATTGCTTAGCCTGGGATAGCTGGAGCTACCTGGCTGAAGACTGATTAATTACCCTATTTAACATCGTTGGGAGTGTGTGCCTGGGTGGCTCCAGCTACTCCAGGTGAAGACATCTTCTCCCCCCACCCGAAGACCATCTACAAAGACTGTGTTTTTTTGCCATCTGGGGAGTGAACCCCAAGAAACACCCACCCATCTTCCCTCACAGCTTCCCTCTTTCCCACCCCCCTCTCTCTTTCTCTCTCTCTCTGTCTCTCCCCTCTCTCTCTGAGAGCCCTTTCCTCCTAATTGAAAAAACAATTAAGACAACTGAGCAGAGGGAGCAAGGCCCCTCCCCAATTGTCAACTAGGGGAGAGGTGTGCCTTATTGAGAGCTCCTCTGCTCATACACTTAAACGAAGCCAATTTAAGAACATTAAGGCCTGTGACTTTGGGGTGGGTGTAGCCCTTAAAGGGACCCTGTGATGGCGACCCCATCCATGCCGGTGGCGGGGCCAGCAAAGACATATGCGCAGGCGGCATCCACATCCACGGCACCTCCTGCGCCTCCTGCTTCCCTGCCACCTTTCAGACTAATAACAAAGAAACATGGGGTCAAGAGCTACACTCACCCCACAATGAGCATCGGGGAGTGCGTGCGGGCGATGGCTGGGGTAGTCGGCCCCTCGGCCATTGTCGCAGCCTCCAAGGTGTCTGGGAAGGATGTATTCTTCCTGGGGTCGGAGCGGGTGGTGTCCCTGGCCCTTGAAAAGGGGCTCACGGTGGGCGGGACGTTCCTGCCTGTGGACCCTCTCGAGGCCACCGCGCAGAGGGTCATTCTTTCTAACGTCCCGCCCTTTGTTCCCGCTGGGCTCCTCCTCCCTCACCTACACCAACTGGGGGAGGGAAGGTCAGGGATCAACCCCATACCGCTCGACCTGAGGGAGAACAGCCTACGCCATGTCTCCTCCTTCCGCCGCCAGCTCTTTGTCCCGCTGGCGCAGGAGGAGATGACAGAGGGATCATTTAATGTGGTGCACAAGGGGACTGCCTACCGCGTCTTCTGGACGTCGGACGGCGTGCGGTGCCATGCCTGTAGGGAGGTGGGGCATGTTCGTAAACCACCGAGGGCGGCCAAGGCTGGCGCCGCCACAACCCCTCCCCCTAGTAGCGTCCGCGTGCCGGGAGCTGTGGGTGCGCGGGCATCATCGGGGGCCTTTGTTTTCACAGCCTCTGGCGGGGGAGAGGGAGAGCGTCCGATCAGAAAGAAGGCGCGGGGGAAGGCGAAACATCTCGAGGCGGGTCCCCTCAGTGCGCCAGACAGCCCGATCACCGCGCTCGGCCCAACCTTGCCATCGGCGAGCGCGGGGTGCCCTGAGCCCGTGCCCGAGCCCTTGACCAATATCACAGAGGGGCTCGGGCGCGGGCAAGATAAGAAAAAGGGGGGGGTGGAGCGGGATTCCTCGGCAGACATGGAGGTCTCCCTGCCTCCGCGCCCCCCCCAGCAACAAAAGGAGGCACCGCTCCAGTGAGGCGGAGGGGGAACAACATCCCTCCGCGGAGGAGCCGGTACCCGCCGCGTGTCCCGTGTCCCCCACCAGCTTCCCCAAACTGCGCCGTAGGCGAGAGGAGTCTGTCCCCGGGGAGGGTGAGACAGTCGAGGATGCCCAGCCTCTGCCTCCCGGGGATGGCGTGGAAGATCTGCCTGTCGTGGGCGCAATGGGGCCAGCGGAGAAATGCGTTGCCGCCGGGTCGAGCGTCCTGGGGGCTGAGGCGGGCGGGGCCGAAAAGGCCGAACCTGAGCCCGCCCAGCCAATATCCAACTTCCCCCGGGATTTGCTCGACTCGGAAGAAACAAAAAATGTGAACAATTTTAATGATTCTGTACACGCTGGGCCGGGGGGTGGCGGCGGGGAGGGGGAAGAACAACAACCCTCGCCCCCTACTTTGGAGCTGCGGTACTTGGAGGACCTGGAACATTACTTTGGCCAGGTCTCTCCGTGTTCCCCGGCTCCTGGGGCGGAGGAGGAACCCCTTCCGCTGTCGCTTCCTGACCCAGCACCACTTTTAAAAGAGCCCAGTGGGGACTCCTCTGCCGACGATCCTGGGGGTGGGATCGGGGCAGAGCGAGGGCCGGATGGAGCGGCCGGGCCGGATGGAGCGGCCGGGCCGTTTGCCGTACCTCGTGCGGTCGACGGGCCGGCTGCTGGCGGCGACCTCCCGGAGGGGGACGGGGACTCGGTGGGGGACGAGGGAGAAGATCTCGAGTCCATCGCCAGTGAGGCGGTGGACCTCCTCGTGCCCGCCGCTGAGTCCCCCCTCATTCCTGCAAAGGAACTCCGGGACTTTTTGGTCCAGAGCCAGGGTCGCCGCAACCGAGCCCATCTGGCCCGGGAAAGATGGTCCGAGCCGGGGCTGCTCGTCGCGTCCGTCCGCGCCGCCGCTAAAACCATGGCCGCGGGCGGGCCCTTATCAAAGGCGCAAGGCCCTGAGCTGCGCCGGCTCAAAAAGTTCCTCTCTGGGCTGCTGAAGGAGTGGAGGTCAACAAACGACTCCACTACCCCCCCACAATAGGTTAGGTAGACGTTGCACTATGCTTTTGTCATGAAGATAACCATAGCCAGCCTCAACATCAACGGCAGCAGAGAGGCACACCGTAGATTTAACAATTTTTCGCTCCTGCGGGAGAGGAAATATGCGGTGTGCTTCCTGCAAGAAACCCACACCGTTCTGGGAGACGAAGCCACGTGGCTCCTGGAATGGCAAGGAGAGGTCTGCATGAGCCACCTCACCGCCACTTCTTGTCGGGTGGCCATCTTGCTGGCCCCGCATTTTCAGCGGGTGATCTTGGGGGTCGAGGAGCCTGTGCCAGGCCGCTTGCTGCATGTCACGGTTCGCCTGGGGGACGTGCCGCTCCATCTCGTGAACGTGTACGCCCCTCAGCCTGGCCCGCGGCAAGCGCGCTTCTTCGAAGAAGTGTCCGCTCTTCTTGGCTCCGTTGACGTCGGCGACTGCATTGTCCTCGGGTGGGATTTTAACTGCACCCTCGAGGCGAGGGACCGCTCCGGTGCCCCGCAGAGCATGACGGCGATGGAGAAGTTGAGGGACCTGGTCGGGTCCTTCGACTTGGTGGACGTCTGGTGAAATCTCCATCCCGACTCCAGCGCCTTTACTTGGGTGAGACCTGGAGTAGGATGGTCCAGAGTCGACCGCCTTTACGTGTCTCGGGCGTACGTGTCCCGGCGGCCTCCATGCGGCCAGTGCCGTGTTCGGACCATCACCTGGTGTGGGCGGAGCTTGCTTCGCTCTGCGCGAGGACGGGGTCCGCGTACTGGCATTTTAACAACCAGCTGCTGGAGGACGTGCGGTTCCAGGACTCGTTCCGTCGTTTCTGGGCCGACTGGAGAAGGAAGCAGGGGGGCTTCCCCTCCTTGAGGCTATGGTGGGACGTGGGCAAGGCTCACATCCGCGTCTTCTGTCAAGAGTACGCGAGGGGGTCGACCAAGAGGCGGGGGGCCAGAGTCGGGCGCCTAGCAAAAGAGATGCTCGACCTGGAGTCCCGTCTCGGTCAAGTCGTCGAGGACCCGGCCCTGCGGACGGTGTACGAAACGAAGAAGGCCGCGCTGAAGGACCTGCAGCTCGTCGGGTCCTGAGGCGCGTTCGTGAGGTCGCGGATCCGGTTCCTGCGGGATCTGGACCGCGGCTCCCCCTTCTTCTTCTCGCTGGAAAAAAGACAGAGTATCCCTAAGCAGCTCCTGACGCTGCTGGCCGACAACGGCTCTCTTGTCTCGGATCCGGAGGGCGTCAACAACAGGGCCCGTGAATATTACGGGGCTCTGTTCTCTCCGCAGCTGTCCAGCGAGGAAGCGCGTAGAGTTTTGTGGGAGGACCTGCTGAAGGTCGGCCCGGAGGGCGCCGAAAATCTGGAAGCTCCGCTAAGCCTGGCGGAGCTGACCGGTGCCCTCGACCGGCTCTCGAGGGGAAAATCCCCGGGGCTGGACGGGCTGACCGTGGAGTTCCACAGGGCATTCTGGGACGTCCTGGGGGGCGACTATGCGCGGGTCCTGGGGGAAAGTCTGGCGACCGGGGAGATGCCCCTCTCTTGGCGCAGGGCAGTCATCGTCCTGCTGCATAAGAAGAGCGATCTCCACCTCCTTAAGAACTGGCGCCCGGTCTCCCTTCTCAGTATGGACTACAAAATCTTCGCCAGGGCGATGTCTGCTCGCCTTGGCGCCGTGCTGGACCACATGATCTACCCCGACCAGTCCTACACGGTCCTGGGCCGGACAATCCACGATAACATCCATCTGGTCCGGGACCTCATCCATCATTCCCAGGAGGCTGGTCTGTCGGACACCTTCCTATCTCTCGACCAAGAGGAAGGCGTTCGACAGGGTGGATTACGGCTATCTGTTCGGAACTCTGCGCGCTTTCGGGTTCGGGACGCATTTCGTCGCCCGGATCCGACTTTTGTATGCCGCCGCGGAGTGTCTGAAAAAGGTTAACAGGTCCTTGACGGCGCCCCTTCGCTTTGGGAGTGGGGTGCGCCAGGGATGCCCCATGTCCGGCCAGTTAATGCCATCTGCGTGGAGCCTTTCCTGTGCCTCCTGCGGACGAGGTTGACGAGACTGGCTCTGCAAGGGCTGGGCGTGGAGGTCGTCCTCTCGGCTTACGCCGATGACGTGCTCCTCGCGGTAGAAAATCCCGCTGACCTGCGGAGGATGCGTGAGTGCCAGGAGATTTACTCGGCCGCATCCTCCGCCAGGATCAACTGGGAGAAATGTTCCGGACTCCTGGTGGGTCAGTGGCGGGTGGACTCCCTGCCGGAGGAGCTCAGGCCTTTTGCCTGGAGCACGACCCATCTCCTTTATCTGGGAGTCTACCTTAGCCCCGACGAGGAAGTCTGGCCAGCAAACTGGCAAGAGCTGGAGGCCAAGGTCGCCGCTCGCCTAGGGCGCTGGACAGGACTGCTCCGAGTGCTGTCCTACAGGGGTCGAGCGCTAGTCATAAACCAGCTGGTGGCCGCTATGTTGTGGTACTGGCTGGTGACTTTGACCCCTCCCCCTGCGTTTGTCACCAAGATACAGAAGAAGCTGGTGGACTTCTTCTGGAACAACAGGAAGCACTGGGTCTCTGCCGCGGTCTTGAGTCTCCCGCTTGGGGAGGGCGGTCAGTCGTTGGTGTGCGTCAGCGCCCAGCTCGCGACTTTCCGTCTTCAGACCCTGCAGAGATACCTTTACGTCGAGTTCCCTCCTAGGTGGCGTGCTCTGGCGACATATTTCTTCCGCCAGCAGCACTGCCTCAACTACGACACACAGCTCCTGTTTGTGAGCTTGGGGGGCGTCATGACCGCCTTCCAGGAGCTGCAAGTCTTTTATAAGGAACAAAGTCTCCACCAAGCGCAGCTCTCCACCGGCTGGAGTGGCGACCGTCCTGCAGGAGCCGCTGCTCGGGAATACGTACCTCCACGACCGAGGTTTTAGGTGGCGGTCGGACGAGAGGGCTGTGGCTGGTGAGGTGATCAGGGTCATGGACCTGCTCGATGGTGGAGGAGCGGGCTGGATGGCGCCGGACACGCTGGCGCGGCGCCTAAATTCAGCCAACGTCCGCCACGCGGCCGAAGCCATCGAGTCGCTAAAAACAGCTCTGGGCCCCGACTCCGTTCGGTGCATTGAGGAGGCTCAAGCACGTGGGGAGATCCCGTCCGAACTGACCCCCGATGAATTCCTCATCGGCGCCAAACCCCGGAACCTCCCTCGGGAGCAGGCGCCTCACAACTTGAGCCTCCTCGGGGAAATCCCCTCCGTGCCTTTCAGTTCCGCGCGGAGGGGTTTCCTTTACGGGCTGCTCCTGCACACTCTCAACTTTGCCATCCTTGCCTGCCGTCCGGACACGACATGGCGTACCATCTTGCCGTCCGGAGGAGGCGGGGGTCCCCGATGGAGGGCACTCTACACGGGAGTCCTCCCACTATTTATCGGGGACTTGTCCTGGAGGGTGGTGCATGGAGCAGTGCCGTGCAATAAATTTTTAAGCCGGTTCACGGGCTCCCAGGCCGCCTGCAATTTCTGCGGTCTGGAAGAGTCCGTGTTCCATGTTTTTACCGAATGCACGAGGTTGCAGCCCCTGTTTTATTATTTAAAGGGGCTGCTCCTGAAATTCTGGCTGTACTTCAGTCCCACACTCCTGATCTTTGGGCACCCTGTGTGGAGGGGAGCGGGTAGGTCCGAGGGCCTCCTCGTAGGACTGCTCCTGGGCACGGCCAAGGGTGCCATCAGCCGATCCAGGCAGCGGGCGGTCGAGGGGGTCGTTCAGCCTGACTGCCTGCCTCTCTTCCGCGCGCACATCCGCGCCAGGGTGTCCTTGGAGATGGAGTACGCATTGTCCACCGGTATGCTCGCGGCCTTCCGCGAGAGGTGGGCACCGGAGGGACTGGAGTGCATCATCACGCCCGGCAACCAAATTTTAATTTGATTTTATGTTTTAAAGTTTAATTTGTTTTAATTGCCAGTGTTTTTAGTGTCCACCTCCCCTTTTATAGGGGGCACTTGGAGAAAAAAATATGATTTTAGGGCCCAAAAAAAAAACACAAAAAAAAAACTAAAAAAAGGGCCTTGAAAATGTTTGGTGTGTCCCCCAGATCGGGGGGACACAATTTAATGATTTAATGTTTTAGTTTCCTCCCAAAAAGAGTTCTGTGGACAAACACTCCAAGGTCCCTTTGTTCATCTTCACTATTAAGTGGCATACCGCCGAATGTGTATACCCTTTCCTTATTAGCCCTCCCAAAGTGCATCACCTCACACTTCTCTGAATTAAATTCCATTTGCCACTGCTCTGCCCACCTGACCAGTAGATTGATATCCTCCTGCAGCCCATGACTTTCCACCACAGTCAATTTTAGTGTCGTCTGCAAACTTCTTAATCATACTTCCTATATTCATGTTGTGTATCTGTAAAGCATGCACTCCCATATTCCGTCACCAGAAAGCGCATCCCCTGAAGTCCCAAGGGTCCCAGCATCCCTTGGGAGCACTGTATATAAGGCCTGTTCTTCACTCTGGATTGTCTTAATAAAGACTGAAGTCACTGTTACTTTAACCTCCCTGTGTGCAGTCTCACCTGTGTTAGGAACATAATAACTGGCGACGAGCATACTAATCCAATGCAAAGATGTAGCAAACTGTGGGCATCCTGGAGAAGTTCTCGGAGGGTGAGGACTGGGAAGCCTATGTCGAACGACTAGACCAGTACTTTGTAGCCAACGAGCTGGACGAAGAAGGAAGCGCTGCAAAAAGGAGAGCGGGCCTCCTCACGGTCTGCGGGGCACCGACCTATAGCCTCATGAAGAATCTTCTGGCTCCGGTGAAACCCACAGATAAGTCATATGAGGAGCTGTGTACACTGGTTCTGGAGCATCTTAACCTGAGGGAAAGCGTGCTGATGGCGAGGTATCGGTTCTACACGTGCCAGCGATCTGAAGGTCAGGAAGTGGTGAGCTACGTCGCCGAGCTAAGGCGACTTGTAGGACAATGTGAGTTTGATGGCTACCTGGAGCAGATGCTCAGAGACTTTATTGTACTGGGCATTGGCCACGAGACCATCCTATGAAAACTTTTGACTGTAAAGACACCGACCCTCAGTGAGGCCATTGCGATAGCACAGGCGTTTATGTTCACCAATGATAACACCAAACAAATCTCTTAGCACACAAGTGCTAGCAATGTTCATAAAATAACTGGAACTGTGTTTGCGAGCAGAAATGTACAGGGCAGAAACCATGCAACTGCCAACAGGCCTCAGGTGACCCAGATGACTCAGAGTCCGCAACAAAGGATGAATGCAAGGCAATTCACACCTTGTTGGCGTTGTGGAGGCTTCCATTCAGCCTATTCATGCCGCTTCAAAGGGTATGTGTGCAAGAGCTGTGGAACAATGGGGCATCTCCAAGCTCTGCAAAACCTGCTTACTACCACGTGGCAGAGGAAGATCGGTCTATAGTGGATCAAAGCAATTTAGAGCCTCGGAGAGAGGAGGCAGATGCTGAAGTACACGGGTTGCATACATTTTCGACGAAATGTCCACCTATAATGCTAAATGTAAAATTGAATGGCTTACCCGTAGCCATGGAACTGGACACTGGCGCTAGCCAAGCCATCATGAATATAAAGATGTTTGAGAGACTGTGGTGCAACAAGGCACTCGGACCAGCCCTGAGCCCCATCCACACGAAACTGAGAACGTACACCAAAGAGCTCATCACTGTCCTGGGCAGCGCCATGGTCAAGGTCACCTATGAGAGCACGGTGCACGAACTGCCACTCTGGATTGTCCCGGGCGATGGCCCCACACTGCTTGGAAAGAGCTGGTTGGGCAAAGTCTGCTGGAACTAGGGTGACATCCGAACTCGATCACATGTCGATGAGGCCTCATGTACCGAGGTTCTTAACAAATTTCCTTCCCTTTTTGAGCCAAAAGTTTCCCTTTTTGGAAACTTTTCCGGGGCGAAGATGCGGATCCACTTGGTCCCAGACTGCCTGTTGTGGGGTAACCGCGTAGTGCTACCAAAAAAGGGCAGGGAGACGTTCATCTCGGATCTCCACAGCACATACCTGGGTATAGCAATGATGAAAGCGATAGCCAGATCCCACGTGTGCTGACCCGGTATCGATTTTGACTTGGAGTTCTGTGTACGGCAATGCCGCGTGTGTGCTCAGTTGAGCAACGCGCCCAGAGAGGCAACACTAAATTCGTGGTTCTGGCCCTCCAGACCATGGTCGAGGATCCATGTCGACTATGCGGGCCTGTTTCTTAGTAAAATGTTCCTGGTGGATGCTTTTTCAAAATGGATTGAATGTGAAATAATGTCGGGAAGCACTGCCACCGCCACCATTGAAAGCCTGAGGACACGTTTGCCACCCACGGCTTGCCTGACTTAATGGTCAGTGACAACGGGCCATGTTTCACCAGTGCCGAATTTAAAGAATTCATGACCCGCAATGGGATCAAACATGTCACCTCGGCCCTGTTTAAACCAGCCTCCAATGGGCAGGCAGAGCGGGCAGTACAAGCCATCAAAGAGAGCCTTAAACGAGTCACAGAAGGCTCACTCCAAACCCACCTGTCCCGAGTACTGCTCAGCTACCGCACGAGACCCCACTCGCTCACAGGGGTGCCCCCGGCTGAGCTACTCATGAAAAGGACACTTAAAACCAGACTCTCGCTGGTCCACCCCAACCTGCATGATCAGGTAGAGAGCAGGCGACAGCAACAAAATGTAAACGATGGTCGCGCCACTGTGTCACGGGAAATTGATCTGAATGACCCTGTGTATGTGCTAAACTATGGACATGGTCCCAAGTAGATCGCGGGCATGGTGATAGCTAAGGAAGGGAGTAGGGTGTTTGTCGTCAAACTAGACAATGGACAAATTTGCAGAAAGCACCTTGACCAAACGAGGCTGCAGTTCACAGACTGCCCTGAACAACCTACAGCAGACACCACCTTTTTCGAGCCCACAACACACACCCAAAGGATCAACGACACCACCCCGGACCAGGAAATTGAACCCATCACGTCCAACAGCCCAACAAGGCCAACAACACGCTAGCCCAGCGAGGGCACAGCCAACACACCAGAACAGACATTTGTACCGAGGCGGTCCACCAGGGAAAGAAAGGCTCGCAACCGCCTCCCCTGGTAAATAGTTTTCACTTTGACTTTGTGGGGGAGTGATGTTGTTTATCTGTAAAGCATGCACTCCCATATCCCGCCACCAGGGAGCGCATCCCATAAAGTCCCAAGTGGTCCCAGCATCCCTTGGGAGGACTGTATACAAGCCGGCCCCAAAGGCCTGTTCCTCACTCTGGAGTGTCTTAATAAAGATTGAGTCACTGTTACTTTAACCTCCCTGTGTGCAGTCTCATCTGTGTTAGGAACACAATAATTCAAATCTAAATCATTGATATATACCACAAAAAGCAAGGGACCCAGTATTGAACCCTGCAGAACCCCACTGGAAACATCCTTCCAGTCACAAAAACATCCATCAATCATTACCCTTTGCTTTCTACCTCCAAGCCAATTTTGGATCCAACTTGCCACTTTGCCCTGGATCCCATGGACTTTAACCTTCATAAACAGTGTACCATGTGGGACCTTATCAAAAACCTTGCTAAAGTCCATATATAGTACATCATACGCACTACCCTCATTGACCCGCTTGGTTACTTCCTCAAAAAATTCAATCAGGTTAGTCAAACACGATCTTCCCTTAACAAATCCGTGCTGACTGTTCCTAATTAATCGTTACCTTTCCAAATGCAGATTTATTTTGTCTTTCAGGATTTTTCCAATAATTTTCCCACCACTGAGTTTAGGCTGACAGGCCTGTAATTACTCGGCCTATCCCTTTCTCCCTTCTTAAGCAAGGGTACTACATTAGCAGTCCTCCAATCCTCTGACATCATACCCAGATTCAAAGAGGATGGGAAAATGATGGTCAATGCCTCTGCTATTTCCTCTTTTACATCGCTCAATAGCCTGGGATGCACTTCATCCGGGCATGGGGACTTATCTACTTTCAAAGCTGCTAAACCCCTTAATACTTCCTCTCTCACTATATTTATTTCATCCAGAATATCACACTCCTCCTCGATAGCAGTATCTGCATTACCCTTTTCCTTTTGAAAACAGATGCAAAGTATTGATTAAGAACCCTACCAACATCTTCCGCCTCCACACAACGATTACCCTCATGGGGCTAGAACCTCCACTTTTGAGCTTATCACCCAGAAATGGGCGTTATTTCTGGCGTGGGTGGTAAAAAAGGGTTTTCAGATTGCCAGCTTCTCGCCCATTCTCAAAACACCTAGTTTACATTTTTGAAAATGGGCGTTACCACGAGCGATATCAAATGGGTGGTATTGTAAAATTTTTTTGATCTTCGCAAAGTGTGGCCGTCCTTAGCAACGGCATGACAATGCTCGATTCCCGCGATTCAGGAGGTCAAGGGTCACCATGACATGCGCAGAAGAAGAGGCAGAGAGAGAGGGAGCTCAGAGGGACTGAAGGTGTGTCTGGGTGTGGTGTGGCTGCTTTGGGAGGAAGTAGGCAAACAAAAAGTAGCTGTTAACAACCACATAATTGCCCGAATTTGGCCTATAATGGAGGGAGAGGAGGAGGCATCACAGCACGCTGTAGAGACTGACGCTGGAGAGAACAGTGAGGTGGGAGAGGAGCACATTGGAGGCCGCAAAAGAGCCAGGAGGTTCTCGGACGAGGCAAATGCCTCCCTCCTGCAGGAAGTCGAGTTACGCTGGGGTGATTTGACACAGGGAGGACGTGGGAAGCCCACCCCAAAGGCATACCAGAGGATATGGACCGAGATAGCAGAGGTAGTTTCGTCAGCGACCAATGAGGTGCATGAGGGCAACCAATGCCACAAACGATGGAACGACCTTGTGGGAACCACAAGAGTAAGTATTACATTGATTTATATGTACTTATGTATTTATACAATTTGATTTGTAACAGTCATGAGTGACTATCAACAGATGTGTGGTCTTGCACTTTTACCAGGAATGTTTTACTCAAAGCCTGCGGTAACGGTGTTGGTATTTAGGTAAAGAATGATAATAATCATAATAATCATGATTACATCTGTCAATTATGTGTTGTATCAGTCTCTGTGACAGTACCTAGCAATGATATCATGCAATGATCTCATGCCATGTCGTCCTATCACCTTTTACAGAAGAAGCTATCGACGATGAGGTCCATGCAGAGGTGAACGGGCGGGGGGCCACCAGTCCCCAGCGACATCACTGAGATGGAGAGCGGGTGCTCGCACTCGTGGGGAAGCACCCCCGGACAGCCACAGACGATCTGCAGATCCTGAAGTGATGCCACGTGAGTAAAGCTTACACCATTGCGTGATCTAAAGTCAATAGATGCCACACCTGCTCATATTTGAACAATCATATATGATAGATGATTTCTAAAAATATCATAGAAATAATGCTGGCCTAATGAAAATCATTGCAGTGCACAATGTGTTAACGGTCATGAAATGTGATGTCTGCGATGATTTTGAGAGCAGTGGTGCTTTTGTCGTACATATGCTGTGTCTAACACTGGACTCACCTTGTGACCCTAGCACCCCCTTCTCCTCTAATAACCTAATTTGTGTTTTGCAGCTCAGCCAGCAGCGCGGCCCCAGGCAAGGCCACAGAGGCCAGAAGGTGGGGGCGTGGGGCAGGAGTCGGCGGATGATCCTACTACATCTGGTGCTGAGGAGCTCCGATTCTCGCCCGTCAATCCGCTGGGTCTGTTCTCGACGGATGAGAGCGCAGACTTCGAAGACCTGCATCGCCATGCTCCAGAACCCATTCCACCCCAAGGCCATTTATTGGTTCTCTGGTCATTCCTGCCTCCACACTGGAGGTGCCGGCCTCAAACACCTTTCCACAGGGCTCCCCATTTGTTCCCAGGATGGCGCTGACCCTGCGGAGGTCTTGTGGACGTGGCAGGTCTTTTCCACGAGCGCGACATGACAGCGGAGAGATGGTTCAGTTGTCCAGGAGGACTGTAGACATTGGTAACCAGCTCATCGAGGCTTTGGGGGACATATCCCGACACCTGGCCACCATGTCCGAGTACATTCCGCGCATGGCGGATTCCCTGGATGCGATAGCCAGGAACACTGCTTCCACAGGCCTCCCAGTAGTCCCAGAGCACGGCACTCCACCCATAGGTTCTGCATCACCATTGCGAACGATAGATGCGAGCAAGGACCAAGATCCTGCTTCTCCATCAGAGAATGTTTCCCCCTCGGCACCCCCCACTCCCGTACCCGTCCAACCAACGCATCTGCCTTCATCCCCCCCAATGAGGCACCGCCTGAAGAGCTCCTTGGCCAGGCGCCATGGAGTGAGGAGGGGACGGGGTAGAGGTAGAGAGAAGAAGGAGAGGGGGGAAGGAAAGTAAGGTGCATGTCCGCAGGTGATGGCTGTGTTATATCTCCATCTGGGCGTATGCAATTTATTGCAATGTATGGGGGCTGGGGACCATGCTCCTGCTTTGCCTTTGTATTCTGTGTTGGTGAACATGTTGAACATGTGATTTATGTCAATGGTGGGAAAAGTGGGGTGTGGGCGGGGGTTGGGTGTTATTGGCTGTGATGCTTATGATTTCAAACCAATGTTGGTTTTAAACTTTTGTTATTGAACATAACCTTGTTGCGCATTGTCTCAGATAGCTGGACTGCTACACACTGGTGATTCCTTACCATGAAAGGGTTAAATATAACTCAACATCAATCAACGTAAACTTTAACTGGCACCAAGGTGATGGGCACCATGGATGTCTGAGCTGCACACACACAGCAGTGTGTCAGCGTTGTCACTCACATCAGTGCTATTTCAGGTAAATCTTTCCGATATCAGCTCCTTACGAAAGAGTGGGATTTAACAAATGCCAGCCACACCGCTGGCGTCCGTCCCAGTTAGTTCCACTTTTTGTGGGTGGATTTTTGAGCGGGCGATATTCTGGGCGATATGTGTGGGATATGGTGAAATTGATGGTGGCCGATCTCCATGGCCGCTAGTTTGGGTAAATATGCTCTTTAGGATCAAAAACAGACGGCGGACGTTATTATTGAATCTTGACGTTAAGTCCACGAGGAAAGTAATGCTGAGCGATATTATGGGTGTTGAAATCGGCCATTCTGCTGATTCCGCCCCAAAAAAGTAGGTGGGCGGTAATATTTTTTCTCAGCGTTAAGCCCATTGGGAAAATAACGCTCGGCGATAAGTCTCCTAAAAAAGCCTGTCAGTTTCTATTTTGTGCCAAAATGGGCGATATCTGGGCGTTATACGTCATTTCAGCGGTAAAATGGGCATTAAGTGGGCGTTAAGCATGCAAAAAAGGTGGAGTTCTAGCCCATTCTCTCTAATAGGCCCTACCCTTTCTTTAGTTACCCTCTTACTCTTAATATATTTATAGAACATCTTAGGGTTTTCCTTAAATTTACTAGCCAAGAATTTCTCGTGCTCTCTCTTAGCATTCCTAATATCCTTTTTAATTTTGGATCTATTGGAGCAATTAATAAATCTGTCCATTATAGGCCATTCTGGGCCATTCTGGGCCTCCCAGGCAGCAATGTTTTTTTTTTCGTTCATGGGATGTGGGCGTCATTATCAAGGCCGGCATTTATTGCCCATTCCTAATTGCCCTTGAGAGGGTGGTGGTGAGTTGCCTTCTTGAACCTTGAACCGCTGCAGTCCATGTGGTGAAGGTGCTCCACAGTGCTGTTCGGGAGGGGGTTCCAGGACTTCCTCCAGCGATGATGAAGGAATGCCGATACATGTCCAAGTCAGGATGGTGTGTAACTTCGAGGGGAAAGTTCAGGATACACGTCAAAGCGCTGGAGAAATACCACCAAAATCCTGCAAATTCCCCGAGCAGACAGACGCACCAACGTCAGTGTGTTCGCTCAGGCCAACATCCCAGCATCGAAGCACTGATCACACTCGACCATCTCCGTTGGGCAGGCCACATCGTCCGCATGCCTGACACAAAACTCCCAAAGCAAGCGCTCTACTTGGAACTCCGACACGGCAAGCGAGCCCCAGGTCGGCAGAGGAAATGTTTCAAAGACACCCTCAAAGACTCCTTGAAAAAATGCAACATCCCTACCGACACCTCAGAGTCCCTGGCCAAAGACCGCCCTAAGTGGAGGAAGAGCATCCGGGAGGGTGCTGAGAACCTCGAGTCTCGTCGCGAGAGCATGCAGAAATCAAGCGCAGGCAGCGGAAGGAGCGTGCGACAAACCAGACTCCCCACCCACCCTTTCCTTCAACCACTGTCTGTCCCACCTGTGACAGAGACTGTAATTCCCGTATTGGACTGTTCAGTCACCTGAGAACTCACTTTTAGAGTGGAAGCAAGTCTTCCTCGACTTCGAGGGACTGCCTATGATGATGATGATGAGGAGGAGAAGGCTGATGGTGCTGTTTTGCTGCTGCTGGTGTGGCTGGTGCTGTTGGTGCTGGGGCTGATCTTGGTCCGATTCTGATGTAATAGATGGCAGGTAAAGTGGAGATTAGAGGGCCACTCCCTTAATGTAGTAATCGTGACGAGCAATGTGGTGAAAGTCGATACACTGATAATAAAGGATGAAACTGAGTGTGACCTTAGCTCCTTTAATAAGACTCCAGAGTGCAGGTACCTGGTGGGTGGCCTGCTTATATACTGTGCTCCCAAGGGATGCTGGGATCCTTTGGCACTCCAACAGATAGGCCCTCCGGTGGGAGTGTAATACAGGTTGCAAGGGGTTAAATACATAACATTATTCCCTCGTACACTTATTTACAGGGTGAGACGATCTGGGGCTTTTTGCTCCCTTGTCGATCGTCTCGGTACAAGTGCAGGTGAGGGTGAGTTGGTTAGTTCTTCACTGGCCTTGCCGGGCGACTGGGGATGTTGAGTTCGGCTTCGTGGTCAAACAAGATGTCGGTTGCCACTTGTGTGTGTGTTGGAGGGTCAAAGTTGGTGGTGTATTCTTCGGGTTGTTCGTAACTGTTGGTGAACCGCAACTTGATTTGGTCCAAATGCTTTCTGCACGTTAGTCCATTGGCCAATTTGACCTGAAACACCCTACTCCCCTCTTTGGCTATGACCGTGCCAGCGAGCCATTTGGGACCATGTCCATATGTGAGTACAAATACAGGGTCATTGACCTCAATATCGCGTGACAAATTTGCGCGGTCATGGTACATACTTTTTTGATGCCGCCTGCCCTCCACGTGATCATGGAGATCAGGGTGGATAAGAGGGAGCCTTGATTTGAGCGCCCTTTTCATGAGCAGCTCGGCTCTGGGAACCCCGGTGACTGAGTGGGGTTTGGTGCGGTAGCTGAGCAGCATTTGGGACAGTCGAGTCTGCAGGGAGCCTTCCGACACGCGTTTCAAGCTTTGCTTGATGGTCTGAACTGCCCGTTCTGCCTGGCCGTTGGTTGTGACGTGCTTGATCCCATTGTGGGTCATGAATTCCTTGAATTTAGCACTGGTGAAACACGGCCCATTATCGCTGACTAGGACATCAAGCAGGCTGTGCATGGCAAACATGGCTCACAGGCTCTCAATGGTGGCCGTGGACATGCTTAAAGACATTATTAAACATTCAATCCATTTTGAGTAAGCATCCACGACAACCAAGAACATTTTGCCTAGAAATGGGCCCACATGGTCCATGTGGATCTTCGACCATGGTTTGGAGGGCCAGGACCACAAACTTAGCGGTGCCTCTCTGGGAGCATCGCTCAGCTGAGAGCAAGTGTTGCACTGGTGCATGCATGACTCTAAATCTGAGTCGATGCCGGGCCACCACACATGGGATGTGGCTATGGGTTTCATCATTACAATGCCTGGGTGGGTGCTGTGCAGCTCACAAATGAACGTATCTCTGCCTTTCTTGGGCAAGACCACGCGATTAACCCACAACAGACAGTCCGCCTGCAGGGACATTTCGTCTTTGTGCATGTGGAATGGCTTAATCGACTCCTGCATCTCCGTTGGGATGCTGGACCAGCTCCCATGGAGGACACAGTTTTTTACCAAGGACAGTAATGGATCCTGGCTGGTCCAGGTTCTGATCTGGTGGGCCGTAACGGGTGACTTTTCGTTTTCGAATGCATCCATTACCAAGAGCAAGTCCGCAGGCTGTGCCATTTCCACCCCGGTGGTGGGCAATGGCAGCCGACTGAGAGCATCAGTGCAATTCTCTCTGCCCGGCCTGTTGCAGATTACATAGTTGTATGCCGACGAGCGTGAACGCCCATCTTTGGATGCGGGCAGAGGCATTGGTGTTAATCCCTTTGCTCTCAGATAACAGCGATATGAGCGGCTTGTGGTCAGTTTCAAGCTCAAACTTGAGGCCAAACAAGTACTGATGCATTTTTTTTTTAAACGCATGCCAGAGCCTCTTTTTCAATCATGCTGATGGCCCTTTTGGCTTTGGACAAACTCCTGAACGCATAAGCGACCGGTTGCAAAACCCTCGATTTGTTAGCCTGTTGCAACACACACCGGACCCCGTATGACGAGGCTAGCTAGCACGAATCGTTTACAAGGGTTATACAGGACAAGCATTTTGTTTGAACACAACAAATTTCTGGCTTTCTCAAAGTCAGCTTCTTGTGAATTCCCCCACACCCAGTCGTCTCCCTTGCGCAGTAGCACATGTAGGGGTTCTAGCAGGGTGCTTAACCCAGGTAGGAAATTACCGAAATAGTCAAGGAGTTCCAATGTCCTAGGGGGAGTGTTTGCTACTGCTGTTGGGGAGGACTTCAACTAATATGGCAGGGGGATGGGAACCAATGCAGGGAGACAGAGGGAAACAAAATGGAGACAAAAGCGAAGGACAGAAAGGAGATGAGTAAAAGTGGAGGGCAGAGAAACCCAAGGCAAAAAACAAAAAGGGCCAATGTACAGCAAAATTCTAAAGGGTCAAAATGTAATAAAAAGGCAAGCCTGAAAGCTCGGTGCCTCAATGCGAGGAGTATTCGGAACCCAGGAGAGGGCTCTGAGCTAGTTAGAGTGGGTGAGAGCGCAGATGAACAGGACCCCAAGAAAGAATGCAAAAGGCAGGAGGCAACAGAGCAGAGTAGCACTGGGGTAAGTGTAAACCACAAGGTGAAAGGAAGGGACAATATGTATGAAGATAAAGGGGCTGCAGGAGGGGTCAAAACTAAAAATCATGGTTTAAAAGCTAGTATTAAAACACTCTACCTAAACGCACGCAGCATTCGAGATAAAGTAAATGAGTTGACGGCACAAATCATTACAAATGGGTATGATTTGGTGGCCATTACAGAAACGTGGTTGCAGGGTGGCCAAGACTGGGAATTAAACATACAGGGGTATCTGACAATTCGGAAGGATAGACAAGAAGGGAAAGGAGGTGGGGTAGCTCTGTTAATAAAGGATGATATCAGGGCAGTTGTGAGAGATGATATTGGCTCTAATGAACAAAATGTTGAATCATTGTGGGTGGAGATTAGAGATAGTAAGGGGAAAAAGACACTGGTGGGCGTAGTTTAAAGGCCCCCAAATAATAACTTCACGGTGGGGCGGACAATACTCAAGGGAATAATAGAGGCATGTGAAAAAGGAATGACAGTAATCATGGGGGATTTTAACCTACATATCGATTGGTCAAATCAAATCGCATGGGGTAGCCTGGAGGAGGAATTCATAGAATGCATACGGGATTGTTTCTTAGAACAGTATGTAACAGAACCTACAAGGGAGCAAGCTATCTTAGATCTGGTACTGTGTAATGAGACAGGAATAATAAACGATCTCCGAGTAAAAGATCCTCTCGGAATGAGTGATCATAGTATGGTTGAATTTGTAATACAGATTGAGGGTGAGGAAGTAGTGTCTCAAACGAGCATACTATGCTTAAACAAAGGGGACTACAGTGGGATGAGGGCAGAGTTGGCTAAAGTAGACTGGGAACATAGACTAAACGGTGGCACAATTGAGGAACAGTGGAGAACTTTTAAGGAGCTCTTTCACAGTGCTCAACAAAAATATATTCCAGTGAAAAAGAAGGGCGGTAAGAGAAGGGATAACCAACCGTGGATAACCAAGGAAATAAAAGAGAGTATCAAATTAAAAACCAATGCGTATAAGGTGGCCAAGGTTAGTGGGAAACTAGAAGATTGGGAACATTTTAAACGACAACAAAGAATGACTAAGAAAGCAATAAAGAAAGGAAAGATAGATTACGAAAGTAAACTTGTGCAAAACATTAAAACAGATAGTAAAAGCTTTTACCGATATATAAAAAGGAAAAGAGTGACTAAAGTAAATGTTGGTCCTTTAGAAGATGAGAAGGGGGATTTAGTAATGGGAAATGTGGAAATGGCTGAGACCTTAAACAATTATTTTGCTTCGGTCTTCACAGTGGAAGACACAAAAACCATGCCAAAAATTTCTGGTCACGGGAATGTGGGAAGGGAGGACCTTGAGACAACCATTATCACTAGGGAGGTAGTGCTGGACAGGCTAATGGGACTCAAGGTAGACAAGTCCCCTGGTCCTGATGAAATGCATCCCAGAGTATTAAAAGAGATGGCGGAAGTTATAGCAGATGCATTGGTTATAATCTACCAAAATTCTCTGGACTCTGGGGAGGTACCATTGGATTGGAAAGCAGCTAATGTAACGCCTCTGTTTAAAAAAGGGGGCAGACAAAAGGCAGGTAACTATAGGCCAGTTAGTTTAACATCTGAAGTGGGGAAAAAGGTTTTAAGCTATCATTAAGGAAGAAATAGCTGGACATCTAGATAGGAATAGTGCAATCAAGCAGACGCAACATGGATTCATGAAGGAGAAATCCTGTTTAACTAATTTACTGGAATTCTTTGAGGATATAACGAGCATGGTGGATAGAGGTGTATCGATGGATGTGGTGTATTTAGATTTCGAAAAGGCATTCGATAAGGTGCCACACAAAAGGTTACTGCAGAAGATAAAGGTAAGCGGAGTCAGCGGAAATGTATTAGCATGGATAGAAAATTGGCTGGCTAACAGAAAGCAGAGAGTTGGGATAAATGGGTCCTTTTCAGGTTGGAAATCGGTGGTTAGTGGTGTGCCACAGGGATCGGTGCTGGGACCACAACTGTTTACAATATACATAGATGACCTGGAGGAGGGGACGGAGTGTAGTGTAACAAAATTTGCAGATGACACAAAGATTAGTGGGAAAGTGGGTTGTGTAGAGGACACAGAGAGGCTCCAAAGAGATTGAGATAGGTTAAGCGAATGTGCTAAGGTTTGGCAGATAGAATACAATGTCGGAAAATGTGAGGTCATCCTCCTTGGAAAAAAAAACAGTAAAAGGGAATATTATTTGAATGGGGAGAAATTACAACATGTTGCGGTGCAGAGGGACCTGGGGGTCCTTGTGCATGAATCCCAAAAAGTTAGTTTGCAGGTACAGCAGGTAATCAGGAAGGCAAATGGAATGTTGGCCTTCATTGTGAGAGGGATGGAGTACAAAAGCAGGGAGGTCCTGCTGCAACTGTACAGGGTATTGGTGAGGCCGCACCTGGAGTACTGCGTGCAGTTTTGGTCACCTTACTTAAGGAAGGATATACTAGCTTTGGAGGGGGTACAGAGACGATTCACAAGGCTGATTCCGGAGATGAGGGGGTTACCTTATGATGATAGATTGAGTAGACTGGGTCTTTACTCATTGGAGTTCAGAAGGATGAGGGGTGATCTTATAGAAACATTTAAAATAATGAAAGGGATAGACAAGATAGAGGCAGAGAGGTTGTTTCCACTAGTTGGGGAGACTAGAACTAGGGGGCACAGCCTCAAAATACGGGGAAGCTAATTTAAAACTGAGTTGAGAAGGAATTTCTTCTCCCAGAGGGTTGTGAATCTGTGGAATTCTCTGCCCAGGGAAGCAGTTGAGGCTAGCTCATTGAATGTATTCAAATCACACATAGATAAATTTTTAACCAATAATGGAATTAAGGTTTATGGGGAGCGGGCGGGTAAGTGGAGCTGAGTCCACGGCCAGATCAGCCATGATCTTTTTGAATGGCGGAGCAGGCTCGAGGGGCTAGATGGCCTACTCCTGTTCCTAATTCTTATGTTCTTATGTTCTTATGTTCCAGTAACGACCGCAGCTCCATCACGTTCTGTGGTCTCGGCTTGTTCTTGATGGCCTCCGCCTTGGCGTCGGTGGGTCTGATGCCGTCTGCTGTGATTCTTCTTTCCAAGAACTCGACCTCTGGCACCAGGAAAACACACTTCGAGCATTTCAACCTGAGTCCCACCGACTAAGAACCTCTTCCAGATTCTTCAAGTGCTCAATGGTGTCCTGACCTGTAATCAGTATGTCATCCTGGAAAACCATGGTGTGAGGAACCGACTTGAGCAGGCTCTGCATGTTCCGTTGGAAAATTGCTGCGGCTGACTGAATCCCGAACGGGCATCTGTTATAGATGAACAGACCTTTGTGCGTGTTGATGCAGGTGAGGCCTTTTGAAGACTCCTCCAGCTTCTGTGTCATGTAGGCCGAGGTCAGGTCCAACTTGGTGAACGTCCTCTTTCCTGCCAGGGTCACAAATAGGTCGTCTGCCTTGGGTAGCGGGTACTGATCCTGCAGCAAGAAACAGTTAATTGTTACTTTATAGTCCCCACAAATTCTGGCCGTGCCATCCTCTTTAAGCACCAGGACAATCGGACTGGCCCACTCGTTGAATTCCACCAGCGCGATGATGCCTTCTCGTTGCAGCCTGTCCAGCTCAATTTCTACTTTCTCACACATCATATATGATACCGGCCGTGCCTTGTGGTGGATGGGTCACGTACCGGGAACCAAATGGATCTGCACTTTCACCCCGAGAAGGTTCCAATGCCTGGCTCGAACAACGATGGAAATCTGCTCAGAACCTGGGCACATGAGGTGTCATCGACGGACGAAAGCGCTCGGATGTCGTCCCAGTTCCAGCGGATTTTTCCCAGCCAGCTTCTGCCAAACAGTATGGGGCCATCCCCTGGCATGATCCACAGCGGGAGTTCGTGTACTGCTCCATGATAGGAGAATTTGACTTCTGCACTGCGAATTACAGGGATTAGTTCCTTGGTGTAAGTCCTTAGTTTGGTGTGACTGGGGCTGAGCTTGGGCCTGTGTACCTTGTTGTACCATAGCCTGTCGAAGGCCTTTTTACTCATTATGGACTGACTCGCACTCGTGTCCAGTTCCATAGATACTGGAATTCCGTTCAGTTCAACTTTCAACATTATTGGTGGACATTTCATGGTGAATGTGTGTACTACCATACACTTCTGCCCCCTCGGTATGAGTCCCCAATTCAGCCTGATCCACAGTGGATCGATCTTCCTCTGCAATGTGGTGGTTTGCAGGGTTCGCATGGTTTGCAGCTTGCCTGCACATTCGCTGGAGGTGTCCCATTGTTCTGCAGCCGTTGCACGCATAGTGCTTGAAGTTGCATTGATGGGCCCGATGATCACCTCCACAACGCCAACAAGGTGTTAACTACCTCGCATTAACGATTGATGGCAGACTCTGGGTCACCTGAGGTCATGCAGCAGCAACCGATATGAAAGTTCTGCCATGCATATTCCTGCTCAAAAACGACATTACTTTGTGCACAGTACTGGCCGAAACCTCTTTACTCTGTGAAATCTGTTTGGTGTTGTCGCTGGTGGACATAAATGCCTGGGGTATCGTTATGGCTTTGCTTAGATTCGGAGTTTCAACAGTCAACAGTTTGCGAAGGATTACCTCATGGCCAATGCCCAGTACAAAAATGTCTCTAAGCATTTGTTCTAGGAATCCCTAAAATTCACAATGTCCTGCAAGGCGCCTTAGTTCGGCGACATAACTCGCCACTTCCTGGCCCTCCGACCGTTGACACGTGGTGCTCCCGGACCAGCGTACACAATACTTCGTAGAATTTAGTTGTTGGTTTTACCGGAGCTAGAAGATTATTCATGAGGCCATAGGTTGTTGCCCCACAGACAGTAAAGAGGATTGTCCTTCGTTTGGCAGCATTCTCGTCCCCTTCCAGCTCATTGGCCACAAAGTATTGGTCAAGTCTCTCCACGAAGTCCCTCCCAATCGTTCCTTTCTGAGAACTTCTCCAGGATACCAACTGTTCTTTGCATTTTCGCGCGGTTGTTTGTTACCTCATCGCCAATTGATACACTCATAATAAAGGATGAAACTGAGTACTGTGCACGATGAGCAAGTGTGACCTTAGCTCCTTTAATAAGACTCCAGAGTGCAGGTACCTCGTGGGTGGCCTGCTTATATACCATGCTCCCAAGGGATGCTGGGATCCCTTGGGACTCCAACAGGTAGGCCCTCTGGTGGTAGTGTGATGCAGGTTGCAAGCAATTAAATACATAACAAGAGTGGTTGCAGAAATGACCTGCAAACTGCTTACAGCTAAATCTCTGCACAAAATGGAGTCAGCAAGGGCCTAGACAAGTAATGAGGTGTAATGTGGGAGTATTTATGTGTTTTCCTCAGTTGTCAATGTCAATGAACGGACCCGCACAATGGCCACTCATTTTCCGCCTCTCCTTCACAGGTGAGGTTCCCGAGGTGTGTGAATTCCGTGCTCCTGGAATTGTATGATGAAACATGTTTCCTATTTACTGTACACTGACATTATGCCGATGTGAATCATTGATGCACTGGGGGCAAATTCGGTACCTTAGTACCTCCCATTAGCGCCAGCAGATGGCGTTAGAACAGTATCGCCAGGGCGAGGTGAATCCAGCGCCGCACACCAAATCCCGCCCCTCCCCCCCACAGCGCCGCATGTCAAATCCCTCCCCCCCCACCCCATCCCCTGTACACAAACCGTTATCGCTGGGAGCCTCAACTCCAAGTGGATCATGACGTCAATGAGTGTGCAACTGGCCACCCGATCTGCAAAATTGATTGTCACCACCTATCTTATCACCTAGAGGAAACAGCGACAGGGAGAGCTGGCGTGCAGCACCAGGAAGCCGGCTCCAGGGACGTTATTTAAAGGGATGATCAGTAATGAGTTCCAGCTGTAGGTTGGTGGAGTTTCAGTGGTTTCTTGTCAGTTTCACATAGTGCAACAGTCTCATTCCGTGATTACAATGTTATTTAGTATCAGGAGTGTTGTGGCAACTAAAAAGTAGCCACATTTATTCTTAAATAAATCAAACTGCTAAATTTGGTTAAATTAATGGGGGCTGTACTGGTAGTCGCTCTTGCTCTCCAGGATTGACGGCGGAGGCAGAGGGAAAGACTGGAACATATGGCCAGAGGGAGGAGGAGGGCCATCAGGGCTCTCAACAGGAGGCCCTTCCCTCCGAGGGTATTCAGAGAGTGCTTCTCCTACCTCCAATTAAGCGAGGAGCCGTGTATTAGAATGCTCGGCTTCACCAAGGACGTGGTCACAGAGCTCTACCATCTCCTGCAACCAGACCTCCAGCCTCACACCAGCGTCACCATGGCTCTCAGTGGCAGTCAAGGCCACTGTCGCCCTCAATTTGTTCGCCAGCGGATCCTTCCGGTCTGCAACAGGAGACAGAGCTAACACCTCAGAGTCTGCAGTCCATCTGGGAGGTTACTGAGGCTCTCGACAGTAGGAGATGTGACTACATCTCCTTCCCCATCACCAGAGAGAAGCAGCACGAGCATGCATGTGGCTTTGCCAGGATAGTGGGCTTCCCCATGGTGCAGGGCGTCATTGACTGCACCCACGTGGCTTTGTGGGCATTGCATCACAATCCTGAGATCTCGACTTGTCTGCAGCCTTTGACACAGTTGACCACTCCATCCTCCTCCAATGCCTCTCCACCAATGTCCAACTGGGTGGGACTGCACTCGCCTGGTTCCATTCTTATCTATTTAATCATAGCCAGAGAATCTCTTGCAATGGCTTTTCCTCCCGCCCCGCATCGTTACCTCTGGTGTCCTCCAAGGATCTTTCCTTGGCCCCTCTCCTGTTTCTCATCTACATGTTGCCCCTTGGCGATATCATCCGAAAACACAGCGTCCGTTTCCACATGTTCACTGATAACACCCAGCTTTGCCTCACTACCACTTCTCTCGATCCCTCCAAAGTCTCTAAATTGTCAGACTGCTTGTCCGACATCCAGTTCTGGATGAGCAGAAATTTTCTCCAATTAAATATTGGGAAGACCGAAGCCATTATTTTCGGTCCCTGCCACAAACTCCGTTTCCTGGTCACTGACTCCATCCCTCTCCCCAACTCCTGTCTGAGGCTGAACCACACTGTTCACAACCTCGTTGTCCAACTGAGGCCTAAACAGTGATTTATAAAGGTTCATCGGAATGTGCTTTTGTACTCTATGCCTCTATTTATAAAGCCAAGTATCACGTATATGTTTTCAACAGTCTTCTCAACCTGTCCTGCCCTATCAAAGATTTGTCCCTCTGTTTCTGCAGCCGCTTAAAAATTGTACCGTTTAATTGACTGGTTATTTTTTTTAATTTTAGGCTATCGAAAAACTATTCAGACTGAACTATGGAGATGCTCCGAAATCTGCCAAACCTTAACTGAGCCAATCAAATCATTGAACATACCCTTGAAGATGTCATCATCTATAATCTTCTGCCTCAGCCTGCTGCTTTAGGACTCACAATGAAATTTGGAACATAATGAAATGGTCATCGACCTGAAACATTAACCCTGTTTCTCTCTCCACAGTAGCTGCCTGGCCCGCTGAGTATTTCCAGCACTTTCTCTTTTTATTTCAGCTTTGCAGCATCCGCAGTAATTTTCTTTTGTATTAAATAACTGATGTGTCTCAATAAATGTTCCTATCGAACTGTGCTTTGTGGCTTTCATTACCTTCGATAGGATTCTACTTGCAGTGCTCGACCTCGCCTAAAGCAATCCACTGCTACAGCCTCACCGGAAAAGAATATTGAGCACAATGTAATACAGACTGCTGGTTCACTGGGAGCCCTTTCACCTGACTGCTCAAGACCAATTTCACCTTAATAAGATATACAGGGTAGAGTTTTGTCTGTATTGTCTTGGCATAAAGAACTGAACAGACAGGAAATCGAGGATCATACACACAGAATGAAACGCTTGATTTTCTCTTCGTTTTAAATTAGTGGAAGGAAGATCGTGTGAGTCTCTGTGCTTGTGTGTGTGTGCATGAGTGAATATGTGTGTGCGTGTGCATGTGTATGCATGAGTGCATGTGAGTTTGTGCGCATGTGTGTGTATGTATGTGCGTGTGCATGTGTGAGTGCGTGTGTGTGTGTGCATCTGTATGCATGAATGTGTGTGTGCATGTGTGTGCGTGAGTGCGTGTATGTGCATGTGCGCGCGTGAGTGCATGTGTATGCATGAGTACATGTGTGTGTGTGCGTGTGCATGTGTATGTGTGAGTGCATGTGTGTGTGCGTGTGTGCGTGTGTGTGCATGTGTGCGCGTGAGTGCATGTGTATGCATGAGTACATGTGTGTGTGTCCATGTGCATGTGTATGTGTGAGTGCATGTGTGTGTGAGTATGTACATGTGTGTGTGTGTGTGCATGTATGTGCGTGAGTGCATGTGCGTGAGTGTGTGTGAGTATGTATGCGTGTATGTGCGTTTGTGTGAAGAATGTGTATGTATACATGTGTGCGTGTGCATGTGTGTTGTACATATGAGTGTGTGTGTGTGTGTGTGTGCATGTTATTTCCTCGCTGCAATGCTCAACTCAACAAGTACCCCGCTGTTTTCCCCTCTCTCTCTTTTGTCCTGTTCCTTTCTAAGTACGGTCCATCTGTATCCATCAGTTGTGAGGAGGCGCCTTTACCTGGAACGTAGATTTCTGGTATCTTCGCAGATGCTGATTGAGTGTTTGCAACATTATCTGTTTTCAGGCAGGTTTCCAGTACCCGCAGTTTTTTTTTATCGTGATGTTTCTGTTCGTTTGTTGATATGATGTTCAGTGCACTGAGCTGTCTGCTAACTGTATCGTGTTGTCTGTGTAAACTGCAGACAATGAACCAGCATTCTGAAATATCTAAATCATTAAATAGAACAGAGAATAAAGCTCCACGGCAGCAATTGTTACCCGAGGACATGTCCCTGAAATACCTACCCCTTGTTGATACATCCTTACTACACAGTATAAATGCACACGAGGCCCATGCTTGCAAGAAGGTCAGTCTGTGACCTGTCCTTTATTCCTTAGCACTCAAGTGATGAAGGTGGGTGGAGCTTCCCCTTTTATACCTGAAGGTCCAGGTTAGGAGTGTCTCCCACCTAGTGGTCATTGTTCTCACAGTGTACAACTTAGGTCAGTTTATACATGGGTTACAATGCTGGTTGAATACATAACATCACCTCCCCCCCAAAGTCTTATTGGGGTCACAGGTTGAGTCTCTCTGGTGGTTTACGCTCTCTTGTAGAGCGCCTGAGTTGGGGCTCCGGTTGTTGGGCGCTGGCTTGAGTGTCTGCTGTTTTCAGTGCCTCAGGCCTGTCCGGACTGCCCACAGTGACTGGGCTCTCCTCCCTTTGGTTCCGGTGTTCGGTCATCTGTGGTGGAGTGAACTCTATATCGTGTTCTTCCTGTGCTTCTTCTATGGGGTTGCTGAACCTCCTTTTCGTTTGATCCACATGTTTGCGGCAGATTTGTCCATTGGTAAGTTTAACTACCAGAATCCTATTTCCCTCTTTGGCAACCACAGTGCCTGCGAGCCATTTGGGCCCTGCAGCGTAGTTGAGGACAAAAACAGGATCATTTACATCAATACATCGCGCCCTCGCATTCCTGTCATGGTAGTGATATTGTGACTGGCGCCTGCTCTCGACAATTTCTTTCATGGTGGGGTGTATAAGGAAGAATCGGGTTTTGAGCGTCCTTTTCATTAGTAGCTCTGCGGGTGGAACCCCTGTGAGCGAGTGTGGTCGGGATCTATAGGCCAACAGGAGGCATGATAAGCGGGTTTGTAGGGAACCCCCTTGGAATCTGAGCATCCCCTGTTTGATTATCTGCACTGCTCGTTCTGCCTGGCCGTTTGAGGCCGGCTTGAACGGTACCATTCTAACATGGTTAATTCCATTGCCTGCCATGAAGTCCTGGAATTCAGTGCTTGTGAAACACGGGCCATTGTCGCTGACCAAGATGTCCGGTAGACCGTGGGCGGCGAACATTGCCCGTAGACTTTCTACCTTGGCAGAGGATGTGCTTGAATTTAAAATGTCACACTCGATCCATTTGGAGTAGGCGTCTACTACAACCAAAACCATTTTCCCCATGAAAGGACCTGCGTAGTCCACATGGATGCGTGACCAAGGCTTGGCGGGCCATGGCCAGGGGCTAAGGGGGGCTTCCCTGGGCGCATGGCCCAGCTGGGCACACGTGTTGCACCTGCGAACACAAAGTTCCAGATCTGCGTCTATCCCTGGCCACCAAACGTGTGACCTGGCAATTGCCTTCATCGTGACAATGCCCGGGTGCCCATTGTGGAGTTCTCTGATGAACATCTCTCTGCCCATCTGGGGCATGACTACGCGGTTCCCCCACAGTAGGCAATCGGCCTGAATCGAGAGTTCATCCTTGTGCCTGTGAAATGGTTTAAATTCCTCAGGGCATGCCCTGTACGTGGCTGTCCAGTCCCCATTCAGGACTCATTTCTTGACTAGAGACAATAGCGGGTCTCTATTTGTCCAGACTTTAATCTGGCGGGCTGTCACGGGTGAGCCTTCGCTTCCGAAAGCTTCAACAGCCATGACCATCTCAGCACCATGCTCGGTAGCCCCCTCAGTGGTGGCTAGTGGGAGCCTGCTGAGTGCATCGGCACAGTTTTCAGTGCCCGGTCTGTGCCGAATTGTGTAGTCATAGGCAGCTAACGTGAGTGCCCACCTCTGTATGCGAGTAGATGCGTTTGCATTTATGGCCTTGTTGTCGGCCAAAAGGGACGTTAGGGGTTTGTCATCTGTCTCCAGCTCAAATTTCCTGCCAAACAGGTACTGGTGCATTTTCTTTACCGCATATACACATGTGAGCGCCTCCTTTTCTACCATCCCGTAGCCCCTTTCTGCCTGGGACAGACTCCTGAAGGCATAAGCTACCGGCTGTAACTGACCATTGGCATTGACATGCTGCAACACACACCCGACACCATAGGACGACGCATCGCACGTTAACACAAGTTTCTTACATGGGTCATATAGCGTTAACAGATTGTTGGAACATAACAAATTGCGTGCTCTATTAAAAGCCCTTTCCTGGCTATCCCCCCAGACTCATTCGCGACCTTTGCATAGAAGCACGTGTAGCGGCTCTAGCAGCGTGCTCACTTTGGAAAGAAAGTTACCAAAATAGTTCAGGAGCCCCAGGAACGAACGCAGCTCCATCGTGTTACGGTGTCTGGGTGCTCTCTGGATCGCTTCCATCTTGGATGCAGTAGGGCTGATCCCGTCTGCTGCTACCCTCATCCCCAGGAATTCTACCTCTGGAGCTAGGAAGACGCACTCCGCCTTTTTCAGTCGCAGACCTACCCGATCCAGTCTGCGTAGCACCTCCTCCAGGTTGTGGAGGTGTTCTTCAGTATCGTAACCCGTAATGAGGATGTCGTCCTGAAAAACTATTGTCCCTGGAATCGACTTGAGGAGGCTTTCCATATTTCGTTGGAAGATCGCGGCGGCCGAGCGAATCCCGAACGGACATCTGTTGTACTCAAACAACCCCTTGTGTGTCGTGATGGTGGTCAGCTTCTTCGACTCACTCGCCAGCTCCTGGGTCATGTAAGCTGAGGTCAGGTCCAATTTTGAAAAAAGTTTGCCACCGGATAGCGTCGCAAAGAGGTCCTCCGCTCTCGGTAGCGGGTACTGGTCTTGGAGTGACACCCGATTGATAGTGGCCTTGTAATCGCCACATATCCTGACCGACCCATCCGCCTTGAGCACCGGCACAATCGGGCTCGCCCAGTCACTGAATTCGACTGGCGAGATGATGCCTTCCCTCAGCAGGCGGTCCAGTTCGCCTTCTATCTTTTCCCGCATCACGTACGGCACCGCTCTGGCCTTGTGGTGTACTGGTCTGGCGTCCGGGTTTATGTGAATCACTACCTTGGCCCCCATGAAAGTGCCAATGCCGGGTTGAAATAATGAGTCAAATTTGTCCAGGACCTGTGAGCCTGATACTCGCTCCACAGAGGAAATTGCATTGACATCGCCCCATTTCCAGTTGATGACAGCAAGCCAACTCCTCCCCAGTAGTGCGGGACCATCCCCTGGGACAATCCAGAGTGGCAACCTGTTCTCCGAATCTCTGTGGGTCAAGACTACCATGGCGCTGCCTAGCACCGGAATGATATCCTTTGTGTATGTCCATAGCTGTGCGTCAATCGGCAGTAATTTTGGCCTCCTGGCCTTGGACGCCCACAGCTTGTTGAACTGTTTGATACTCATCAGGGACTGGCTGGCCCCTGTGTCTAGCTCCATTGATACTGGGATGCCATTGAGGTGCACTTTCATCATTATTGGTGGCGTCCTGGTGTATGAACTGTATACGTGCTCCACATGAACTCGCTGAACTTTAGCTTCCAGCGATTTTCCCCAGTGTCCATTTCTGCAATTTTTGCAGGTATTTTGCTCACCTCTGCAAACTCCAGCTGAATGTATGCCTCCACGCCTCCAGCATGAGTTATGGTTTGAAACAAAAGGTCCCTTGCCAGTCGATCGTCCCTGACTGCCCCTGTTATTGTCCTTGAGTGCACCATTAACAGGTGTTGATGGTCTCATTACTGGCCGCATTGTCCCTTGCAATGGCGTGAATCGCTGTTCAGCTTGCCATTGTCTCTGTCGAACTCCCCCTCTGTGTTCGACTACATGTTGGGGCATGCCTGACTGCCCTTGTCTGCCTGGAGAACTGTGTGCTGCTTTAACAATGTTGAATCTCTGTCCCAACCATTCCTTAACACAGTACCTCTCGTCTGTTCTGCTAGTGGCCATGCTCGTGTGGTTTAAATCCCAGTTTCTTGTCGCCATTGATACGTCCTTACTACACAGTATAAATGCACACGAGGCCCATGCTTGCAAGAAGGTCAGTCTGTGACCTGTCCTTTATTCCTTAGCACTCAAGTGATGAAGGTGGGTGGAGCTTCCCCTTTTATACCTGAAGGTCCAGGTTAGGAGTGTCTCCCACCTAGTGGTCAGTGTTCTCACGGTGTACAACTTAGGTCAGTTTATACATGGGTTACAATGCTGGTTGAATACATGACACTTGTGATCCAGTTCAAAGCAAACAACTTCATTTGTTGAGGTACATTGGCCGGAACTTTCTGTACCTGGGCAGGTCGGGTGCGAGAGGCTGCCCTGGTAACTGTTTCATTCTGCTCCTGAGAACAACTTTGTGTTATTGGGGCCTATTAAGCCGACGCTGCTCATTACCTGGCCCTATTAAATGGTGCGGTTCTGATGACATCATCGATGACGCGTTTTCATCCGGGAAATTTAAAGGAGCCATGGCCACATTGCATTTGAAGATTCATCCCGGAGTCTGCAGGCAGCACACTGCACCATTGGAGTGTTGGACAGACTGGGACACATGACTGCACACAAGTTTGCTGATCACTCCCTCTATATGGCTGTGGAACGAGTGAGAGCATGCAGGGAGGTCCTCTTCCCCTCGGATCTCCCCAGCAGACCAAAGGAGCCTGGTTGGAGATGCACAGGAGGTGAAGAGCAGGAGATGTGGTCAGGAGTGTTATGTATGTATGAAAACCTCACCAATATGTAAGCCTTGTCACCAGGGGGCACACCTGTGGGAGACCTAAGGGTCACCTGTGCACCCTGGGCAAGCAGGTATAAAAGGTGATCCACCATGCTGCTTCCTCACTCTGGAGTCACATTAAAGAGACCAATGTCACAACACTTTGAGCTTACAAAACAGTCTTGTGGAGTTATTTTGAACATAACAATTGGCGACGAGTAACGGATCACGAACTTTCACGCGGTAATGGCTGCCATTGGTATTCTTGAGAGATTTGTTGAGGGTGATGATTGGGAAGTCTTTGTTGAGTGTCTCGACCAGTACTTCGTGGCCAACGAGCTGGACATGGCGGAGACGGCGGTCAAGTGCAGGGCGATTCTCCTCACTGTATGTGGGTCTTCGATATATGGCCTCGTCAAAAATCTGCTGGCACCGGTCAAACCAATGGACAAGACTTACACAGAGCTGTGCACGCTGGTTCGGGAACACCTCAAGCTGAAGGAGAGCATCCTAATCGGCAGGTATCGCTTTTACACACACCATCACTCCGAGGGCCAGAACGTGGCGAGCTTTGTCGCTGACCTAAGATGCCTTGCGGGACAGTGTGAATTTTCAGGATCTTTGGGGGAAATGTGGCGGGGCTTTTTCGTGCTCGGAATTGGCCACGAGGCCATTCTTTGCAAACTGCTGTCTGCCGAATCCCTAGACCTGAGCAAGGCCATCACAATAGCCCAGGCTTTCATATCCACAAGCGACAACACGAAACATATCTTCACAGAATCGAAGCTCACCGGCAAGTACCGTGCTTAAAATAATGCTTTCAGCAGGCAGAATTGTACATGGCAGGGCCTACTCGACCACAGAGGCCAGACCTAGGGTGACTCAGCATCCACCGTTGGGCATGAATGCGTTGTTAACACCATGTTGGCGCTGCGGGGGCAGTCATAGAGCCCATCAATGTCGATTCAAGCACTATGTGTGCAAGGGCTGTGGAACAATGGAGCACCTCCAGCGAATGTGCAAATGACCTGTGACTCACCACGTGGCAGAGTCAGGAGAGGACGACCGATCCAGCGAGGATCACGCTGAACGAGCAGAAGAGGCAACTCAACCTGAGGATGAAGAGGAAGCATATGGGATACACACCTTCACCACCAAAAGCCCTCTGATAATATTAAAAGTTAAACTCAATGGCACTCCAGTCTCCATGGAATTGGACACAGGGCGAGTCAATCAATAATGAGCCAGAAGGCATTCGAGAGGCTGTGGGGCAACAGAGCACAACAACCCAAGCTGATCCCGATTCAGGCAAAGAGGAACTGATACCAGTTAGAAACATAGAAACATAGAAAATAGGTGCAGGACTAGGCCATCCGGCCCTTCGAGCCTGCACTAACATTCAATAAGATCATGGCTGATCATTCACCTCAGTACCTCTTTCCCGCTTTCTCTCCATACCCCTTAATCCCTTTAGCCATAAGGGCTATATCCAACTCCCTCTTGAATATATCTAATGAACTGGCATCAACAACTCTCTGCAGAAGAGAAGTCCACAGGTTAACAACACTCTGAGTGAAGAAGTTTCTCCTCATCTCAGTCCTAAATGGCTTACCCCTTATCCTTAGACTGTGTCCCCTGGTTCTGGACTCCCCCAACATCGTGAACATTCTTCCTGCATCGAACCTGTCCAGTCCTGTCAGAATTTTATATGTTTCTATGAGATTCTCTCTCAATCTTCTAAACTCCAGTGAATACAGGCCCAGTCGATCCAATCTCTCCTCATATATCAGTCCTGCCACCCCGGGAATCAGTCTGGTGAACCTTCGCTGCACTCCCTCAATAGCAAGAATGTTCTTCCTCAGATTAGGAGACCAAAACTGAACACAATATTCCAGGTGAAGCCTCACCAAGGCCCTGTACAGCTGCAGCAAGACCTCCCGGCTCCTATACTCAAATCCCCTAGCTATAAAGGCCAACATGCCATTTGCCTTCTTCACCGCCTGCTGTACCTGCATGCCAACTTTCAATGACTGATGAACCATGATACCCAGGTCTCATTGCACCTCCCCTTTTTCTAATCTGCCGCCATTCAGATAATATTCTGCCTTTGTGCTTTTGCCCCCAAAATGGATAACCTCACATTTATCCACATTATACTGCAGTTATTGGTAGTGCGGACATAAGAGTATCCATGAGGGAGTGGTGCACGATTTACCACTGTGGATTGTTTCAGGTGATGGGCCAACGCTGCTTGGCAGGAGGTGGATGGGGAAGATTTGATGGAACTGGGAAGACCTCTGCGTACCTTCTCCGGCAAACGATGTCTCCCCTTCTCAAAGGCTGAGCAAGCCCCCACCTTCAACTGAACCAGGCATCAAAGTGCAGATCCATTTGCAGATCCCCGAGGCACAGGCTCCTCATCACGACCACGAGGAGGTAAAGATCAACCGAGCAGCGCTACAGGTGTGGTATCCCAAAGCCAACGACCTCTTCACAATGATGGAAGAGGCTCCAGGTCGAACAAGCAGAGTGGGACTCTGGCCGAAACGATCCGTATGCGCCTTCCCGACACCAGAGGCAAAACCCCTGGGGAGGAAGATTGCGGCAGTCGGCATCATGGACATAGACGAGAGTACGTCCAGACCACGGAACGAAAGAGCATCCAGACCATGGGACGAGAGTGTGTCCAGACCACGGGACGAGAGAGCGTCCAGACCATGGGACGAGAGTGTGTCCAGACCACGGGACGAGAGAGCGTCCAGACCACGGGACGAGAGAGCGTCCAGACCACGGGATGTCGTCGCAATGAAACAGAGGCATATGTTGCCCAGCAAGGAAGACGACTGGGCTTGGGGTAAAGGTAAAGGGGCGGCCACTGAGAAGGCCAGGAACCCACTACGTTTCAGTCAGTTGTTTGCACTATGTAACCCATGTGAGCGCTCTTTCGCGGCTAATGATGTATTTTCATATGGGGTCGGGGGTACCTTACAAAAAGCCAAAGTAGCGGGCGAATATCAACCGGTCGTATATGTATCTGCCAAAGTACTTGTAGCAAGTGATGTGTTATCACACAGGGTCGGGCGTGTTGTACAACAAGCCAAAGTAGCGGGCGAGCCCCAACCGGTTGTACATGTATCCAATAAGTTAACCAAGGCAGTAGTCTGCATTCACGAGACAAAAGAGACGCACCAAAGAGTGTCCCAATATTTGCTCGAGTCAGACAAGCTGCCAATCTCACAGTTTTTGGAGAGCAGAGGCACTATTATCAATGCTTTGTTTCGAATATGTCTAGCACTGTCTGTGCGCTGCAACATGATCCGCCACGGCCCAGGCACTGAGAATGGCGCTGATGCCCTCAGTTGGCGACCGTTGCCCACCACCGGGATGGAAACGGCGCAGCCCGCAGACCTGCTCGTTGTTATGGAAGTGGTAGAAAGCGAGGGGTCAACCGTAACAGCTCCCCAGTTTAGAAACTGGACCAGCCAGGATCCCACATTACCGCCTGCTAACGGTGAACCGCTAGACGGGATGTTGCAGCTTATCCGTCGCAAAGACGAAATGCTCATTCCATAAGCCCTGCAATGTTACAAAGAAGGGCAGGGAGGCTGCACGCAGTCAGTGGTCCGGGGCCCCCATACCATGGCCCAGGATCCACGGGAACCACGAGGCCTCCCGCCGCTACTGAAAGTCTCAAGGCTATATCAGCCATCCTAAGCTTGCCAGACCTTAGGGTCAGCGACAATAGTCCGGAGCGGTCAGCCCAAATCACAAAGCCAAGCACCACGCGTGTCACGGTAGACTCCCTACAGACCCGGCTATTCCGGGTGCTACCCAGTCACTGGGCAGAATCACTCAGAACCAAGCCTTCCTTATACTATCAGCAGAGAATGAACCATGATCGCACAGCTCCTCCACGCGACATCAGAATAAATTATGTAGACCATGTTCATGGCCCCAGACGGGCTGCGAGCACTGTATTAGCCAAAGGGGGCAATGGAGTGTTTGTGATGAAAATGGAGTGTTTGTTGTGAAGCCATGTAATGGCCAAACCCAGAAAGGACCTGGCCGCCGGCCACCCACTAACACAATTGACCTCGCGGTCAACCACGAGGACGAACCCACCATGCCCGACAGTCCGATCAGACCAGGCACACCGCAGCGTAGCAATGATCCGACCAACTCACCCATGCCAGGACTTCAACTCAGGCGATCGACCAGGGAACGCAGAGCGCCAGATCGCCTCAACTTGTAAATAACTTGTACATAAGACTTTGGGGGGGAGTGATGTTATGTATATATGTAAACCTCACCAATATTTAAGACTTGCCACCAGGGGGCACACCTGTGGGAGACCTAAGGGTCACCTGTGCACCCTGGGGCAAGCAGGTATAAAAGGTGATCCACCATGCTGCTTCCTCACTCTGGAGTCTGAATAAAGAGACCAAGGTCACAGCAGTTTTAGCTTACAATACAGTCTCGTGGAGTTATTCTGAACATAACAAGGAGGACCTGGGTTCAGTGCTGGAAATGCTTCAATTATCTCATTCGATCAGGAAAGATGAGTACAAAACCACATTCAGCTTCATCCTGCTGTGCCTCTCATCACATCCCCATCACTGCCTTCCCGACCCTACTCCTGCACATCCTTACTCACACCAACATACCTTGCACCTCCACCATCTCTCTCTCTAACTACATGATCACATCCCCATCTGACTAACCACCCCTCGCCCTCACCCGAATGCAATCATACCAACTTACACACAAGGAGGCCACTTGGCATTGGCACCCCACTCCATCACAGTCACCCTCTAAAGATGTAATCCATCCATTCCTTACACTCATTCTATCATTCGCACTCAACCTTCTCTTCTTTCCCTCCTTTCAGGAAAAGTGAGCCCACAATAAGAGGGAGGAGAAGAAAACCGGGGAAGGGCCTCCATCATTGGCCACCTTAACTGCAGCAGAGGAGGTCGCCCTAGATGTATTAGGAGTCGCCAAGCAGCTGGAGGTAGGAGATGGAGAGAGGGGGACATCTCAGAAACCTGGTGACAGAATTACATCTCATACAGTCACATGGCACACAGCAGTCACTCATATTGGGTCTGATGTCAGCAGCCACTGAATGGTCATCGTGTGTATAATGGTATCAGTGCCCAGTGTACATAGAAACATAGATACATAGAAACATAGAAATTAGGTGCAGGAGTAGGCCATTCGGCCCTTCGAGCCTGCACCGCCATTCAATGAGTTCATGGCTGAACATGCAACTTTAGTACCCCATTCCTGCTTTCTCGCCATACCCCTTGATCCCTTTAGTAGTAAGGACGACATCTAACTCCTTTTTGAATATATTTAGTGAATTGGCCTCAACTACTTTCTGTGGTAGAGAATTCCACAGGTTCACCACTCTCTGGGTGAAGACGTTTCTCCTCATCTCGGTCCTAAATGGCTTACCCCTTATCCTTAGACTGCGACCTCTGGTTCTGGACTTCCCCAACATTGGGAACATTCTTCCTGCATCTAACCTGTCTAAACCTGTCAGAATTTTAAACGTTTCTATGAGATCCCCTCTCATTCTTCTGAATCCAGTGAATACAAGCCCAGTTGATCCAGTCTTCTTGATATGTCAGTCCCGCCATCTCGGGAATCAGTGTGGTGAACCTTCGCTGCACTCCCTCAATAGCAAGAATGTCCTTCCTCAAGTTAGGAGACCAAAACTGTACACAATACTCCAGGTGTGGCCTCACCAAGGCCCTGTACAACTGTAGCAATACCTCCCTGCCCCTGTACTCAAATCCCCTCGCTATGAAGGCCAACATGCCATTTGCTTTCTTAACCGCCTGCTGGACCTGCATGCCAACCTTCAATGACTGATGTACCATGACACCCAGGTCTCGTTGCACCTCCCCTTTTCCTAATCTGTCACCATTAAAATAATAGTCTGTCTCTCTGTTTTTACCACCAAAGTGGATAACCTGACATTTATCCACATTATTCTTCATCTGCCATGAATTTGCCTACTCACCTAACCTATCCAAGTCACTCTGCAGCCTCATAGCATCCTCCTTGCAGCTCACACGGCCACCCAACTTAGTGTCATCCGCAAATTTGGAGATACTACATATAATCCCCTCGTTTAAATCATTAATGTACAATGTAAACAGCTGGGGCCCCAGCACAGAACCTTGCGGTACCCCACTAGTCACTGCCTGCCATTCTGAAAAGTATCCATTTACTCCTAATCTTTGCTTCCTGTCTGACAACCAGTTCTCAATCCATGTCAGCACACTACCCCCAATCCTATGTGCTTTAACTTTGCACATTAATCTTTTGTGTGGGACTTTGTCGAAAGCTTTCTGAAAGTCCAAATATACCACATCAAACTGGTTCTCCCTTGTCCACTCTACTGGAAACATCCTCAAAAAATTCCGGAAGATTTGTCAAGCATGATTTCCCTTTCACAAATCCATGCTGACTTGGACCTATCATGTCACCTCTTTCCAAATGCGCTGCTATGATATCCTTAATAATTGATTCCATCATTTTACCCACTACTGGTCAATAATTCCGTTTTCTCTCTCCCTCCCTTTTTAAAAAGTGGGCTTACATTGGCTACCCTCCACTCCATAGGAACTGATCCAGAGTCTATAGAATGTTGGAAAATGACTGTCAATGCATCCGCTATTTCCAAGGCCACCTCCTTAAGTACTCTGGGATGCAGTCCATCAGGCCCTGGAGATTTATCGGCCTTCAATCCCATCAATTTCCCCAACACAATTTCCTGCCTAATAAGGATTTCCCTCAGTTCCTCCTTCTTACTAGACCCTCTGACCCCTTTTATATCCGGAAGGTTGTTTGTGTCCTCCTTAGTGAATACCGAACCAAAGTACTTGTTCAATTGGTCTGCCATTTCTTTGTTCCCCATTATGACTTCCCCTGATTCTGACTGCAGGGGACCTACGTTTGTCTTTACTAACCTTTTTCTCTTTATATATCTATAGAAACTTTTGCAGTCCGTCTTAATGTTCCCTGCAAGCTTCCTCTGTACTCTATTTTCCCTGCCCTAATCAAACCCTTTGTCCTCCTCTGCTGAGTTCTAAATTTCTCCCAGTCCCCAGGTTCACTGCTATTTCTGGCCAATTTGTATGCCACTTCCTTGGCTTTAATACTATCCCTGCTTTCCCTTGATAGCCACAGTTGAGCCACCTTCCCTTTTTTATTTTTACACCAGACAGCGATGTACAATTGTTGTAGTTCATCCATGCGGTCTCTAAATGTCTGCCATTGCCCATCCACAGTCAACCCCTTAAGTATCATTCGCCAATCTATCCTAGCCAATTCACGCCTCAAACCTTCAAAGTCACGCTTCTTTAAGTTCTGGACCATGGTCTCTGAATTAACCGTTTCATTCTCCAACCTAATGTAGAATTCCACCATATTATGGTCACTCTTCCCCAAGGGGCCTCGCCCAACGAGATTGCTAATTAATCCTCTCTCATTACATAACACCCAGTCTAAGATGGCCTCCCCCCCTAGTTGGTTCCTCGACATATTTGTCTGGAAAACCATCCCTTATGCACTCCAGGAAATCCTCCTCTACCATATTGCTTCCAGTTGGGTTAGCCCAATCTATATGCATATTAAAGTCACCCATGATAACTGCTGCACCTTTATTGCAAGCACCTCTAATTTCCTGTTTGATGCCCTCCCCAACATCACTATTACTGTTTGGAGGTCTGTACACAACTCCCACTAACGTTTTTTGCCCTTTGGTGTTCTGCAGCTCTACCCATATAGATTCCACATCATCCAAGCTAATGTCCTTCCTAACTATTGCATTAATCTCCTCTTTAACCAGCAATGCTACCCCACCTCCTTTTCCTTTTATTCTATCCTTCCTGAATGTTGAATACCCATGGATGTTGAGTTCCCAGCCCTGATCATCCTGGAGCCACGTCTCAATCACACCATATCCGTTAACATCTATTTGCACAGTTAATTCATCCAGCTTATTACGGATACTCCTTGCATTAAGACACAAAGCCTTCAGGCTTGTTTTTTTTTAACACCCTTTGTCCTTTTAGAATTATGATGTAGTGTGGCCCTTTTTGTTTCTTGCCTTTGTTTACTTGGCCTTCCACTATTGCTTTTTACCTTTCTACCATCTGTTTCTGACTCCATATTACTTCGCCCTATCTCGCTGCATAGGTTCCCATCCCCCTGCCATATTAGTTTAAACATTCCCGAACTGCATTAGCAAATGTTACCCCTGGGACATCAGTTCCAGTCCTGCCCAAGTGCAGACCGTCCCTTTTGTACTAGTCCCATTTCCCCCAGAACTGGTTCCAATGTCCCAGGAATTTGAATCCCTCCCTCTTGCACCACTGCTCAAGCCACGTATTTATTCTAACTATCCTGCTCCCTCTATTCTGATTAGCACGTGGCACTGGTAGCAATCCAGAGATTATTACCTTTGAGGTCCTACTTTTTAATTTAACTCCTAGCTCCCTAAATTCAGCTTGTAGGACCTCTTCCCGCTTTTTACCTATATCGTTGGTACCTACATGTACCACGACAACTGGCTGTTCACCCTCTCTCTCCAGAATGCTCTGCAGCCGCTCCGAGACATCCTTGACCCTTGCACCAGGGAGGCAACATACCATCCTGGAGTCTCGGTTGCGGCCGCAGAAACTCCTATCTATTCCCCTTACAATAGAGTCCCCTATCACTATAGCTCTCCCACTCTTTTTCCCACCCTTCTGTGCAGCAGAGCCAGCCATGGTGCCATGAACTTGGCTGCTGCTGCCTTCCCCTGATGAGTCATCCTCCTCAACAGTACCCAAAGCGGTGTATCTGTTTTGCAGGGGGATGACCGCAGGGGACCCCTGCACTACCTTCCTTGCACTGCTCTTCCTGCTGGTCTTCCATTCCCTTGCTGGCTGTGGACCCTTCACCTGTGGTAAGACCAACTCGCTACACGTGCTACTCACGTCATTCTCAGCATCGTGGATGCTCCAGAGTGAATCCACCCTCAGCTCCAATTCCGCAATGCGGTCCGTCAGGAGCTGGAGGCGGATACACTTCCCGCACATGTAGTCGTCAGGGACACCGGAAGTGTCCCTGAGTTCCCACATGGTACAGGAGGAGCATATCACGTGACCAAGCTCTCCTGTCATGACTTAACCCTTATGTTAACTTAAATTGGCAACAACAATGCTAAAGTTTACTCACTGTTATAGAAGAGAAAAAAGAAAAACTACTCACCAATCACCAGCCAATCACTTACCCCCTTGGCTGTGACGTCACCTTTCTGTTTCTTTCTACTTCTTTTTTGCCTTCTCCCTGTAGCTGCACAAGCACGCCTCTCGCCGACCCCGGACTCACGCCTCTCCACACACCTCCGACATATCTAACTCATCTCTTTACTCTCCCACGGGCCCATCACGAGCCCCCCCCACCCTCAACCCCCATGTTCCCCCCACTGTCCAGGAGGAAAAGGAGATGACTCCTCAGCCTCTGAGGGAGCACCATCACCAGACAGAAGCACACCCAGCACCAGGGCAGATACGCCCACCTCGGTGAGTCCCACGCTGGATAGAATAGTGTTGTCACCTGGTGTCTCACAGATCACAAGTGAGCAAGAGCAGATGGTGGAGATGGGGACAGCAGTGGAGACTCCTCGCCGGAGGGGGCCGGACACTCCCCGCTCTGCTCAGCTGAGTGCAGACGCTGAGCCTCGGGGGCCATCCAGAGAGAGGGCGATCCTAGAGCTGCAGGAACAAATGCAGGGGACTCTGTCAGGTTTTGCGATCACAGTGACTGCGAGAGTTCAGAGAGTGGAGGAGTCCATCTCCAACATGAGCATCACCGTGTCGCAGGCGATGCTGACTGTAGGCTCCTCCAGGGAAAGGATGGCCACTTGCATGGAGCAGCTAATGCCCCACTCACAGGAGCACATGGTCTCTATGGAGGAGAGAAACCATAGACGTCCTCTCTAGGAGGGATGTCAGTATAGACATGGGCCCTCATGGCCCCACTGCTGTGCAGCAAGGTGCTCTCCAGTTCCTGGTTAGCAGGGAAGTGTGGGTGGCCCATGAGAGGGATGATGGTGGACAGGGAAGTGGGGGCTCCTCTCCAAGTGCTCCCACTTTTCCCCCATTGTTCCCCTCAGTCAGAGCCCCGGATACCTCTCTGGACAGTGATGGCCGGATCTGCCGCTGCACAGTCTCAGGAGGAGCAGATTTTTGGTAGGACCCTTACAGGCTCCAAAACCCAGAGGATGTCCACCAAAAGTTTCTAAGCAGGTGTAGCAGGGAGGTGAGGAGGCTGAATCTACCTCTTCTGGAGCCACAAGGGTGCACCTTTAAAAGAAAGATTACACGCGAGTAGATGTACAAGGGGAAGCACTTGGGCGTTTTAATACGGAACGACTCCTGCCAATGAACCGGAAGCTACCAGAAGCAGCACAGAAACATTCTGACCATAGCTGTCAAGTCCCAAATTAAAAAATAACGTTCTCAACAGACAGAGGTCTGCGTAAATGCCAACTCTAGCTGTTATTCCCTTGTTGAAAATAATTTAATTATAAAGAATTGCAAATAAAATTTAAAACATGCCTCATTTTCAGTTTTTTAAAGATTTTCCTATCAAGTGAGCAGGGTGCATGCTCTCTCGCCGTTAAACCTGCGAAGCTTTCCCATCCAAATAGTCACATCAGATCGTGGTCATCAGCATCTTACATGCATTAGGATTTTATGAACAGTTACTCTCCTGTCCTTTGGGGACTGTGGCCACATTTGAGAAGCAGGGCTGTGAGTTATTCTAGTGACCGATAAAACTAACACAATTTCCATTCAATCAAAATGACCGCTGACTACAAAAGCCGGTAAGAATAACCAAGAGACCATTGGAACTGCACACGGACAGCGACTTTATGTCTCATCCATTTTAATAACTGTTTGTGTTAAACTTCCCTTACTGTGATGTCACAGATAAAAATTATTATTTTCACCACTTTGCGGTCATGGCCAATTCTGTCTGCAACTTTGGAAGTGGCTCAGTGAGTTGGAGTGAATGGTGAGACATAACGTTACTTCCAGCAACGGTGGTCAGTGTGAAAGAAACATTGTAGGGATGTTTTATGGTGTTGCTGTGGGGTGTTGGGAGCCTGGTGCAGAATATGGCAGTCATATGGGTGTAATGTTTGAAGTTAAGTAAATCTTACCATGGTGAGGCCATCCCTGGCATCTCGGGCAGCAATGTGCTCGGGTGCTGGTGGGATCTGGACCGCAGGTTCTCCCTTCTCCGGCTCTTCCTCATCTTCCAGCTGATGCTCCTCCTCCTCCGAGCTGTACGCTCAGTGCCTTGCTCCTCCTGCAGCTGTAATCCTCACTGCTGTGTTGTGTTGTGCAGGGCACAACAGATCACTACGATCCTAGAGACCCTGACTGGTGCGTACTGAAGGGCTCCTCTAGATCTATCAAGGCATCTGAAGCACATTTTCAGCATGCCTATTACATAAGAACATAAGAACACAAGAAATAGGAGCAGGAGTCGGCCATTTGGCCCCTCGAGCCTGCTCCGCCATTCAATAAGATCATGGCTGATCCGATCATTGACTCAGCTCCACTTCCCTGCCCATTCCCCATAACCCTTTACTCCCTTATCGTTCAAAAATCTGTCTATCTCCACCTTAAATATATTCACTGACCCAGTCTGCACAGCTCTCTGGGGCAGAGCATTCCACAGATTCACGACCCTCTGAGAGAAGAAATTCCTCCTCATAGAAACATAGAAACATAGAAATTAGGAGCAGTAGTAGGCTATCCGGCCCTTCGAGTCTGCACTGCCATTCAATATGATCATGGCTGATCCTCTATCTCAACACCATAGTCCCGCTTTCTCCCCATACCCATTGATGCCTTTTGTTTCTAGAAATCTATCTATCTCATTCTTAAATATTTTCAGTGACTTGGCCTCCACAGCCTTCTGTGGTAGAGAATGCCACAGGTTCACCACCCTCTGAGTGAAAAAATTTCTCCTCATCTCAGTCCTAAATTTCCTACTCCGTATCCTGAGACTGTGCCCCCTTGTTCTAGACTTCCCAGCCAGGGGAAACATCCTCCCCGCATCCGGTCTATCCAACCCTGTCAGAATTTTATATGTTTCATTCTTCTAAACTCTAGTGAACACAGGCCTAGTCGACCCAATCTCTTCTCATACGACAGCCCTGCCATCCCAGGAATAAGTCTGGTGAACCTCCAATGCCTTCAATGCAAGTATATCCCTCCTTACATAAGGAGACGAAAACTGTACACAGTACTCCAGGAAAACCTACCTCTTTGGCTAAGCTTCTAGTCACCTCTCCCAATATCTCCTTCTTTGTCTCGGTGTCAACTTTAGCCTGAATACTCTCCTGTATGTTGTCTTGGGATATTACGAGGTGAAATGCACTATATAAATGCACGTTGTTGTTGAGAACAGTTTTAGTTTGAAGGAGAGCTGGATCTCCTTTAGATCTTCCTGTCAACACCGTGTCACAATGCCTGTTTAAAAACAACACTGGTTAACTTGTGTGATTTACATCGAACCGCTTCTTGCATATGTTACGCCATTGGTTTCTTTTTGCGTTTATCTAACAACTAAATCCATTCATAATCAAGTACAGGAAGGGAGATGTGATTAATAACCGAGCCCATTCTTGCTTTAACTATCAAATCCTGCATTAAGTGCAAAATCCACTTAAATGCTGTCTTGTTTTTTTATACCAGGATTAAAGCAACATAGTATTACAAGCTCATCATTAAGTGGTCATCATTATTGTCACAGATATTAAATCAGTTGATTGGACATTTGCTATTTGTTTTTCTTTGTCGACTGAGAGTCAGAGGAATCACGCTCCTGCGTCCTGACCAGAAGAGAGAAAAGACAGACTTGCATTGCTCTTCTTTGAAATGGTGCCAAGGGATCTTTTACATAGAAACATAGAAACATAGAAAATAGGTGCAGGAGTAGGCCATTCGGCCCTTCGAGCCTGCACCACCATTAATTATGATCATGGCTGATCATGCACTTCAGTACCCCATTCCTGCTTTCTGTCCATACCACTTGATCCCTTTAGCCGTAGGGGCCACATCTAATTCCCTTTTGAATATATCTAATGAACTGGCATCAACAACTTTCTGTGGTAGAGAATTCCACAAGTTCACAATTCTCTGAGTGAAGAAGTTTCTCCTTATCTCGGTGCTAAATGGCTTACCCCTTATTCTTAGACTGTGACCCCTGGTTCTGGACTTCCCCAACATTGGGAATATTCTTCCTGCATCTAACCTGTCCAATCCCGTCAGAATTTTATATGTTTCTATGAGATCCCCTCTCATTCTTCTAAATTCCAGTGAAGATAAGCCTAGTCGATCCAATCTTTCCTCATATGTCAGTCCTGCCATCCTGGGAATCAGTCTGGTGAACCTTCGCTGTATTCCCTCAATAGCAAGAATGTCCTTCCTCAGATTAGGAGACCAAAACTGTACACAATATTCCAGGTGTGGCCTCACCAAGGCCCTGTACAACTGCAGTAAGACCTCCCTGCTTCTATACTCAAATCCTCTTGCTGTGAAGGCCAACATACCATTTGCCTTCTTCACTGCCTGCTGTACCTGTATGCCAACTTTCAATGACTGATGTACCATGACACCCAGGTCTCGTTGCACCTCCCGTTTTCCTAATCTGTCACCATTCAGATAATATTCTGCCTTCCTGTTTCTGACACCAAAGTGGATAACCTCACATTTATCTACATTATACTGCATCTGCCATGCATTTGCCCACTCACCTAACCTGTCCAAGTTACCCTACAACCTCTTAGCATCCTCCTCACAGCTCACACTGCCACCCAGCTTAGTGTCATCTGCAAACTTGGAAATATTACACTCAATTCCTTCATCTAAATCATTAATGTATATTGTAAATATTGTAAATAGCTGAGAGAGCAGACAGGGCCTCAGCTTAACGTCTCATCCGCAAGACGGCATCTCTGATAGTGCAGCACTCCCTCAGCACTGCACTGAAGAATCAGCCTTGATCTTTTGTTTGACAGAAACACAAGGGCAGGTCGTATGTGAATCATAGAATCATTGAATCATAGAAAATTATGACACAGAAGGAGGCCATTTCGGCCATTCGTGTCCGCGCCAGCCGACCAAGAGCTATCCAGCCTAATCCCACTTTCCAGCTCTCGGTCCGCAGCCCTGTAGATTACGGCACTTCAGGTGCACATCCAAGTACTGTTTAAATGCGATGAGGGTTTCTGCCTCTACCACCCTTTCAGGCAGTGAGTTCCAGACTCCCACCACCCTCTGGGTGAAGAAATGTTTCCTCATCTCCCCTCTAATCCTTCCACCAACTACTTTAAATCTATGGCCCCTGGTTATTGACCCCTCTGCTAAGGGAAATAGGTCCTTCCTATCCACTCTATCTAGTCCCCTCATAATTTTATACACCTCAGTCAGGTCTCTCCTCAGCCTTCTCTGTTCCAAGAAAAAACAACCCCAGCCTATCCAATCTTTCCTCGTAGCTAACATTTTCTAGTCCTGGCAACATCCTCGTAAATCTCCTCTGCACCCTTTCTAGTGCAATCACATCCTTCCTGTAATGTGGTGACCAGAACTGCAGGCAGTACTCAAGCTGTAACCTAACTAATATTGTATACAGTTCTAGCACCATTTCCCTGCTCTTGTATTCTATGCCTTGGCTAATAAAGGAAAGCATTCCATATACATTTTTAACCACCTTATCGATCTGTCCTTCTACCTTCAAAAATCTGTAGACATACACTCTGAGTTACCTCTGTTCCTCCACACCTCTCAGCATCCTCCCATGTATTGTGTTTTCCCTTGCCTTGTTGCCCCTCCCCAAATGCATTACCTCCCACTTTTCTGGATTGAATTCCATTTGTCACTCCTCTGCCCAACTGACCAGTTCACCAATATCTTCCTGCAGTCTAGAGCTTTCCTCCTCACTGCCAACCATATGGCCAATTTTTGCATCATCATGATAATTTCTTTATCATGTTCCCTACATTTAAGTCCAAGTCATTAATATATACTACAAAAAGTAAGGGACCAAGTACTGAGCCCTGTGGAACCCCACTGGAAACAGCCTTCCAGTCACAAAAGTTCCCCTCAAACATTACACTTTCCTTCCTGCCACTGAGCAAATTTTGGATCCAATTTGCCACTCTCCCTTGGATCCCATGGGCTTTTACTTTTTTTAATCAGCCTACCAGGTGGGTCCTTGTCAAAAGCCTTGCTATAATCCATGTAAACTACATCAAATGCATTACCCTCATCGACCCTCCTTGTTACCTCCTTAAATAACTCAATCAAGTTAGTCAGACACGACCTTCCTCTAACAAATCCATGCTGGCTGACCTTGGTTAATCTGTGTCTTTCTAAGTGAAGGTTTATACTGTCCCTCAGAATTAATTCCAGTAATTTGCCCACCACCGAGGTTAAACTAAGTGGCTTGTAATTGCTCGGTTTATCCCTTCCTCCCTTTTTAAATAATGGCACAATGTTAGTAGTTGTCCAATCCTCTGGCACAATTCCTATAGCCAAAGAGGATTGAAAAATGATGGTCAGAGCCTATGCAATTTCCTCCCTTGCTTCTTTTAGTTACCTCGGATACATTTCATCCGGTCCTGGCGATTTATCCACTATCAATGATGCTAAACCCCTTAAAACGTCCACTTACTATGTTTATCCCATCCAATATTTCACTATAGTCGTCCTGAACTTCAATGTCGGCATCGGCCCCCTCTTTTGTGAAGACAACCGCAAAGTATTCATTTAGTACCTGACCCACATCCTCTGCCTCCACACATAGAGCACGATTTTGGTCCCTAATAGGCCCTACTCTGGATGAAAGAGAACAAGTTACTCAGAGACATGGACCAATAAAAGTAGGCACCTCAAATCGCGGGAGAAATTCCACCAACAATGTCTCCGCAATATCTTGCAAATCCCCTGGGAAGACAGACACGCCAACATTAGCGTCCTCGATCAGGCCAACATCCCCAGCATCGAAGCACTGACCACACAGCTGTATTGGGCGGGCCACATCGTCCGCATGTCTGACACAAGACCCCCAAAGCAAGCGCTCTACTCGGAAGTTCTACACGGCAAGCGAGCCCCAGGTGGGCAGAGGAAATGTTTCAAGAACACCCTCAAAGCCTCCTTGTTAAAATGCAACATCCCCACCGTCACCTGGGAGTCCCTGGCCAAAGACCTCCCTAAGTGGAGGAAGTGCATCCAGGAGGGCGCTGAGCACCTCGGGTCTCGTTGCCGAGAGCATGCAGAAAACAAGCGCAAGCAGCGGAAGGAGCATGCGGCAAACCAGTCCCACTGACCCTTTCCTTCAACCACTGTCTGTCCCACCTGTGACAGGGACTGTAATTCCCGTATTAGACTGTGCAGTCACCTGAGAACTCACTTTTAAAGTTGAAGCAAGTCTTCCTCGATTTCGAGGGACTGCCTATGATGATGATGATGTAATATTACAATCTTACTTAGAACAAATTGTGATTTTCTTTCTGTTATATTTCGATTCTCATTTTTGTGAAAGATTCAATTGACTGTACGAATAGATGTTTTAAGTAAATGTATATTTTTGGATATTTAGCGAGCTTACAGTTGAGTTCCATACACAGCTTTCCCATTGATCTATACCTCTCGGTAATGCTATGGGTAGTGACAATGTGGATGTTCATTTAATTAAACAGCGCAGTCTGTTATCTTAACTATGACACTTTACGATCCAAGTAATTCATTGGTCATAGAGTACAATTTTAAAGAATAAGTCGAAACAAATGACTTTAAATTTGGTTAAATCCAGAGTATTAAGGCAGCATTGGTTAAGTGAAGCTTCACTGGGTTGATTTTCATGTATGTGAGGGATCTCATATGGCGTCCGTTGAATTGTAAGACTTTCTCTGGAGGGAAAGCTATTCACATAAAACCTTTAACTTTCTGCATAGATGGTGACCAATGTCCATGCGTCTCACAGGCATGAAGATCCATTTTTAAATGGGTTGTTAACTTATGTCTGATCATCAGTGGAATGCTGAATACAGAATTCATGCTATTGAATCAGAGCCATTTTTGTTTGAGTAAAGGAGATTAGGGGGTGAATGTGTAAAGATAATGGGGATAAAATTCCCGTTGGAGGCTTCCTTCAGACGAACGCCACCAACCCCAAACTTTTTGCGAAAGTACCTGAAGGTCACGGATGTGCCTTTGATTGCAGTGGGAGGCCTTCATTCGATGCGCAACGTACGGGGAGATGACTTCGCCACATGTACGGACATGCTGGAGTCACATGGGCCTGGACCACCAATCACTCAGCAGTATTCGCATTGATAATAATCGGATCGCGGTTTCTCCGAGTTCCCATTATTATCAATGAGAATAAACCCCTAAGACAAGAAACACAACATAATACATAAATAAAACACCTCACATATTTAAAAGTAATTGAAATTAAAATTATTTAAATGTTTTAGAGAAAAAAATATTTTTTGAATTTTTTTTGCGTGTTTTAATATGGTTTAAAATAAACGTATCTTAATGGTAGGGTTTTTAACATAAAAATATGTGTTTAAATTTAATTTTTATATGTTTTGAAACTCTTACGCTGATAAAAGTAAGCTATGCTTCTGCTTTTACCAGGCGTAAGAGCTGGACGGACATTCGCTGGGCAAGAGATGGGCAAATAGCCTAAATCTCCGCCCGTGAATGTCCTTCTCCTGGGGATGCAGAGGATCTGTCCAGAGGAATCTTGACAGATCGGAAAAGCCATTTTTTGTCGCATGCGCATCACACCCCGAAAACCGGCCTTGGCGGGTCTCTGCACACTCCGTACATGCCCGGAGAGGCGGGAATTTTAGCCCCATTGATGGGATGGGACAAGATAGATAGAAACTGACTGTCATCAGTGATTGATGGGTCAAGAATGGAGGAACATAGATGTAAGATTTAACGTAACAGATTTAGGACAGAGAGCAGGAGATTGGTTTATACAGAGGGTTGCGAGCTGTGGAATGTACTTCTGGAGTTAAATCATCATCATAGGCGGTCCCTCGAACCAGGATGATTTGCTTCCACGCAAGTTCACAGGTGTTTCAATGAAGGACCCGATGTTCCAGTCCTGAACTCCAGTTGAGGGGGTGGAAGATGCGTGTGTGTGGATTTTTTTAACGTGTGGTGACCGTTGCACACCAGCCACCACACGGCTTGACAGAGCTAGGCCTTTATCCAGTGGCAAGGACGACTGGAGACCTGCTCTGCTGCACGGACCTAGTGCGCACACATATCGCAGTGTGGGCTGGCCCATGCTGTCTCTGGGCCCTCGGCTCTTCTGGGCCCCGTACCCTCATTCGCCGCTCCTTCACCCACGATGTTCCAGGGCCCGGTGCCCCAGCTCTATTTATAGCCCCGACCTGCGGTGGTGTTCTCTCGCAGTTCGGGGCAGCCCACGATGTTCAATCCTATAAACAGAGTGTTCAACTCACAGCACTGTTCTTTTTAAAGAAAACTTCACTCATTTCCTTACCTCACACAGCATTAGGAGATTACGGGCTGATTTGATGGACATGTTTAAAATTACGAAGTGATGAGACACAATAGATAGTTTGCAGTGATTGAGGAGTCTAGAACAAGGGGACATGGATATAAGATTACATTTGTGAAGCATCTTGGGACGTTCTTCTATGTTAAAGGTGCTATATAAATGCAAGTTGTTGTCAGCTGTGGCTCAGTGGGCAGCACTTTCGGCTCTGAGTCAGAAGGTTGTGGGTTCAAGTCCCACTCCAGGGACTTTAGCACAAAAAGCTAGGCTGACACTCCAGTGCAGTGTTGAGGGAGTGCTGCACTGCAGTCCTTTGGATGAGATGTTAAACTGAGGTTCTGTCTGCTCTCTCAGATGGATGTAAAAGATCCCACAGCACTATTTCAAAGAACAGCAGGGGAGTTATCCATGGTGTCCTGGCCAATATTTATCCCTCAATCAACATAACAAAAATGGATTATTTGATCATTATCACAATGCTGTTTGTGGGAGCTTGCTGTGCACAAATTGGCTGCCGCGGTTCCCACATTACAACAGTGACCGCACTTCAAAAGTACTTCATTGGCTGTAAAGCGCTTTGAGACGTCCGGTGGTCGTGTAAGGTGCTGTATAAATCCAAGTCTCTGTTTGTCATGTGCAGGATAAACTCCAACATGATTGGTTGGGCCGAATGACATGTTTCCAAATGGCTTGTCTTTATGTATTAATGCAGAGAATCTGAATTAGTCATGTAGGTTTTCTGCTTTTAGTTTTCACTTGGTAATTAATACCTAACATAGAAAAGAGTTGAACTGGAAATCTGTAGATTAAAGAGTAATTTGATTAATTGGCTTGAAATGAGGGTTGTGGTGCGATATTTATCAATTTAGCTTGTTTGGAAAATTAAGGTTGCAAATGACTGTACTATAATCAAAAAATACGAACTACAATTAAATTACTCTGTCTGCACAACATGTGTCCTTAGTATTGAACAAGCGACAGAAAATAGAAAATGTTAAAATAGTCTTTAAATTGATTTACCAAAGTCTATGATTAGTCAGCTGCAAGACGGTTGCAGACGTAATTTAAATTGTATCAACACAGATCTGCCTCACTTCTGATCTATCTGCAAATCACCTGTGCTTAATTTATTTCCGTTTGCTGCTAATTAGCCCGTGCTTAATTTAAAGCGGTAGTATGCTCTTGCTGGATTGACATGAACGGAATGCTGAATCTTTTAGTCTCAGCCCCTTTAACCATGTATTAATATAGATACTGCTATTGAGAAGGAGTGTGATATTCTGGATGAAATAAATATAGTGAGAGAGGAAGTATTAAGGGGTTTAGCAGCTTTGAAAATAGATAAGTCCCCAAGCCCAGATGAAATGCATCCCAGGTTGTTGAGCGAAGTAAAAGAGGAAATAGTAGAGGCCTTGACCATCATTTTCCAGTCCTCTTTGGATCTGGGCATGGTGCCGGAGGATTGGAGGATGCTAATATAGTGCCCTTGTTTAAGAATGGAGAAAGGGATAGGCCTTTCAGCCTAAACTCAGTGGTGGGAAAATTATTGGAAAAAGTCCTGAAATACAGGATAAATCTGCATTTGGAAAGGTAAGGATTAATTAGGGACAGTCAGCTCGGATTTGTGAAGGAAAGATTGTGTTTGACTAATCTGATTGAATTTTTTGAGGAGGTAACGATGAAGGTAGTGCGTATGATGTAGTATATATGGATTTTAGCAAGGCTTTAGTTAAGGTCCCACATGGTAGACTGGTCATGAAGGTTAAATCCCATGGGATCCAGGGCAAAGTGGCAAGTTGGATCCAAAATTGGCTTGGAGGTAGGAAGCAAAGGGTAATGATTGATGGATGTTTTTGTGATTGGAAGGATGTTTCCAGTGGAGTTCCGCAGGGCTCAGTAATGGGTCCCTTGTTTTTTGTGGTATATATCAACAGTTTAGATTTGAATATAGGGAGTATGATTAAGAAGTTTGCAGAAGACACTAAAATTGGCTGTGTGGTTGATAATGAAGAGGAAAGTCATGGCCTGCAGGAGGATATCAATCTACTGGTCAGATGGGCAGAGCAGTGGCAAATGGGAGGGCTAATAAGGAAAGGGTATACACATTAAGCGGTAGGCCACTTAATAGTGCAGATGAACAAAGGGACCTTGGAGCGCTTGTCCACAGAACTCTTTTGGGAGGAAACTAAAACATTAAATCGTGGCCCCCCAATCTGGGGGATGCACCAAACATTTACAAGGCCCTTTTTTGGGTTTTTTTGTGGTTTTTTTGTGGGGTTTTTTTGGGCACTAAAATCATATTTTTTCCTCCAAGTGCCCCCTATAAAAGGGGAGGGGGACACTAAAAACACCGGCAATTAAAACAAATAAACTTTAAAACATAATATCAAATTAAAATTTGGTTGCCGGGCGTGATGATGCACGCCAGTCTCTCCTGTGCCCACCTCTCGCGGAAGGCCGCGAGCGTACCGGTGGACACCGCGTGCTCCATCTCCAAGGACACCCTGGTGCGGATGTACGCGCGGAAGAGAGGCAGGCAGTCAGGCTGAACAACCCTCTCGACCGCCCGCTGCCTGGACCGGCTGATGGCACCCTTGGCCGTGCCCAGGAGCAGTCCTACGAGGAGGCCCTCGGACCTACCCGCTCCCCTCCGGTGCCCAAAGATTAGGTGTGTGGGACTGAAGTGCAGCCAGAATTTCAGGAGCAGCCCCTTTAAATAATAAAACAGGGACTGCAACCTCGTGCATTCGGTAAAAACATGGAACACGGACTCTTCCAGACCGCAGAAATTGCAGGCGGCCTGGGAGCCCGTGAAACGGCTTAAAAATTTATTGCACGGCACTGCTCCATGCACCACTCTCCAGGCCAAGTCCCCGATAAATAGTGGGAGGACTCCCGCGTAGAGTGCCCTCCATCGGGGACCCCTGCCTCCTCCGGACGGCAAGATGGTACGCCATGGCGTGTCCGGTCGGCAGGCGAGGATGGCAAAGTTGAGAGTGTGCAGGAGCAGCCCGTACAGGAAACCCCTCCGCGCGGAACTGAAAGGCATGGAGGGGATTTCCCCGAGGTGGCTCAAGTTGTGAGGCGCTGGCTCCCGAGGGAGGTTCTGGGGTTTGGCGCCGAGAGGAATTCCATCCGGACGGGGGTCAGTTCGGACGGGATCTCCCCACGTGCTTGAGCTTCCTCGATGCACCTAACGGAGTCAGGGCCTAGAGCTGTTTTTAGCGACTCGATGGCATCGGCCACGCGGCGGACGTTGGCTGAATTATGGTGCCGCGCCAGCGTGTCTGGCGCCATCCAGCCCGCTCCCCCGCCATCGAGCAGGTCCCTGACCCTGGTCACCTCACCAGCCACAGCCCTCTCGTCCAACCGCCACCTAAAACCTCGGTCGTGGAGGTACGGATTCCCGAGCAGCGGCTCCTGCAGGACAGCCGCCACTCCAGCCGGTGGAGAGCTGAGCTTGGTGGAGACTTTGTTCCAGACCCTGGTGAGTTCCTTGTAAAAGACAGGCAGCTCCTGGACGGCGGTCCTGACGCCCCCAGGCTCACAAACAGGAGCTGCGTGTCGTAGTTGAGGCCGTGCTGCTGGCGGAAGAAATACGTCGCCAGAGCACGCCACCTAGGAGGGGACTCGACGTAAAGGTATCTCTGCAGGGTCTGAAGACGGAAAGTCGCGAGCTGGGTGCTGACGCACACCAACGACTGACCGCCCTCCCCAAGCGGGAGACTCAAGACCACGGCAGAGACCCAGTGCTTCCTGTTGTTCCAGAAGAAGTCCACCAGCTTCTTCTGTATCTTGGTGACAAACGCAGGGGGAGGGGTCAAAGTGACCAGCCGGTACCACAACATTGCGGCCACCAGCTGGTTTATGACTAGCGCTCGACCCCTGTAGGACAGCACTCGGAGCAGTCCTGTCCAGCGCCCTAGGCAAGCGGCGACCTTAGCCTCCAGCTCTTGCCAGTTCGCTGGCCAGGCTTCCTCGTTGGGGCTAAGGTAGACTCCCAGATAGAGGAGATGGGTCGTGCTCCAGGCAAAAGGCCTGAGCTCCTCCGGCAGGGAGTCCACCCGCCACTGACCCACCAGGTGTCCGGAACATTTCTCCCAGTTGATCCTGGCGGAGGATGCGGCCGAGTAAATCTCCTGGCACTCACGCATCCTCCGCAGGTCAGTGGGATCCTCTACCGCGAGGAGCACGTCATCGGCGTAAGCCGAGAGGACGACCTCCACGCCCGGCCCTTGCAGAGCCAGTCCCGTCAACCTCATCCGCAGGAGGCGCAGGAAAGGCTCCACGCAGATGGCATTAACTGGCCGGACATGGGGCATCCCTGGCGCACCCCTCTCCCAAAGCGAAGGGGCGCCGTCAAGGACCCGTTAACCTTTATCAGATACTCCGCGACGGCGTACAAAAGTTGGATCCGAGCGACGAAATGCGCCCCGAACCCGAAAGTGCGCAGAGTTCCGAACAGATAGTCATGATCCACCCTGTCGAACGCCTTCTCTTAGTCGAGAGATAGGAAGGCGACCGACAGACCAGCCTCCTGGGAATGATGGATGAGGTCCCAGACCAGATGGATGTTATCGTGGATTGTCCGGCCAGGGACCGTGTAGGACTGGTCGGGGTGGATCATGTGGTCCAGCACGGCGCCAAGGTGAGCAGACATCGCCCTGGCGAAGATTTTGTAGTCCGTGCTGAGGAGGGAGACAGGGCGCCAGTTCTTAAGGAGGCGGAGATTGTCCTTCTTAGGCAGCAGGACAATGACTGCCCTGCACCAAGAGAGGGGCATCTCCCCGGTCGGCAGACTTTCCCCCAGGACCCGCGCGTAGTCGCCCCCCAGGATGTCCCAGAACGCCCTGTGGAACTCCACGGTCAACCCGTCCAGCCCCGGGGCTTTTCCCCTCGAGAGCCGGTCGAGGGCACCGGTCAGCTCCGCCAGGCTTAGCGGAGCTTCCAGATTTTCGGCGCCCTCCGGGCTGACCTTCGGCAGGTCCTCCCACAAAACTCTACGCGCTTCCTCGCTGGATGGCTCTGGAGAGAACAGAGCCCCGTAATATTCATGGGCCCTGTTGTTGACGCCCTCCGGATCCGAGAGGAGAGAGCCATCGTCGGCCAGCAGCGTCAAGAGCTGCTTACGGACACTCTGTCTTTTTTCCAGCGAGTAGAAGAAGGGGGAGCCGCGGTCCAGATCCCGCAGGAACCGGATCCGCGACCTCATGAACGCGCCTCGGGACCCAACGAGCTGCAGGTCCTTCAGGGCGGCCTTCTTCGCTTCGTACACCATCCGCAGGGCCGGGTCCTCGACGACTTGACCGAGACGGGACTCCAGGTCGAGCACCTCTTTTTCTCGGTGCCCGACCCTGGCCGCCCGCCTCTTGGTCGACCCCCTCGCGTACTCTTGACAGAAGACGCGGACGTGAGCCTTGCCCACGTCCCACCATAGCCTCAAGGAGGGGAAGCCCCCCTGCTTCCTTCTCCAGTCGGCCCAGAAACGACGGAACGAGTCCTGGAACCGCACGTCCTCCAGCAGCCGGTTGTTAAAATGCCAGTACGCGGACCCCGTCCTCGCGCGGAGTGAAGCGAGCTCCGCCCACACCAGGTGGTGGTCCGAACACGGCACCGGTCGCATGGAGGCCGCCGGGACGCAGGAAACGTACGCCCGAGACACGTAAAGGCGGTCGACTCTGGACCATCCTACTCCAGGCCTCACCCAAGTAAAGGCGCTGGAGTCGGGATGGAGATTTCGCCAGATGTCCACCAAGTCGAAGGACCTGACCAGGTCCCTCAACTTCTCCATCGCCGTCATGCTCTGCGGGGCACCGGAGCAGTCCCTCGCCTCGAGGGTGCAGTTAAAATCCCCCCCGAGGACAATGCAGTCGCCGACGTCGACGGAGCCAAGAAGAGCGGACACTTCTTCGAAGAAGCGCGTTTGCCGCGGGCCGGGCTGAGGGGCGTACACGTTCACGAGTTGGAGCGGCATGTCCCCCAGGCGAACCGTGACGTGCAGCAAGCGGCCTGGCACGGGCTCCTCGACCCCCAAGATCTCCGGCTGAAAATGCGGGGCCAACAAGATGGCCACCCCACAAGAAGTGGCGGTGAGGTGGCTCATGCGGACCTCTCCTTGCCATTCCAGGAGCCACGTGGCTTCGTCTCCCGGAACGGTGTGGGTTTCTTGCAGGAAGCATACCGCATATTTCCCCTCCCGCAGGAGCGAAAAATTGTTAAATCTACGGTGTGCCTCTCTGCCGCCGTTGATGTTGAGGCTGGCTATGGTTATCTTCATGACAAAAGCATAGTGCAACGTCTACCTAACCTATTGTGGGGGGGGAGTGGAGTCGTTTGTTGACCTCCACTCCTTCAGCAGCCCAGCGAGGAACTTTTTGAGCCGGCACAGCTCAAGGCCTTGCGCCTTTGATAAGGGCCCGCCCGCGGCCATGGTTTTAGCGGCGGCGCAGACGGACGCGACGAGCAGCCCCGGCTCGGACCATCTTTCCAGGGCCAGATGGGCTCGGTTGCCGTGACCCTGGCTCTGGACCAAAAAGTCCCGGAGTTCCTTTGCAGGAATGAGGGGGGACTCAGCGGCGGGCACGAGGAGATCCACCGCCTCACTGGCGATGGACTTGAGATCTTCTCCCGAGTCCCCCACCGAGTCCCCGTCCCCCTCCGGGAGGTCGCCGCCAGCAGCCGGCCCGTCGACCGCACGAGGTACGGCAAATGGCCCGGCCGCTCCATACGGCCCTGGCTCTGCCCCGATCCCACCCCCAGGATCATCGGCAGAGGAGTCCCCACTGGGCTCTTTTAAAAGTGGTGCTGGGTCAGGTAGCGACAGCGGAAGGGGTTCCTCCTCCGCCCCAGGAGCCGGGGAACACGGAGAGACCTGGCCAAAGTAATGTTCCAGGTCCTCCAAGTACCCCAGCTCCAAAGTAGGGGGCGAGGGTTGTTGTTCTTCCCCCTCCCCGCCGCCACCCCCCGGCCCAGCGTGTGGATGTTCTGTAAAATTATTAACATTTTCAGTTTCTGCCGAGTCGAGTGACTCCCGGGGGAAGTTGGATAAAGGCTGGGCGGGCTCAGGTTCGGCATTTTCGGTCCCGCCCGCCTCAGTCCCCGGGACGCTCGACCCGGCAACTACGCATTCCTCCGCTGGCCCGACGCCCCCCATGACAGGCAGATCTTCCACGCCATCCCCGGGAGGCAGAGGCTGGGCAGCCTCGACTGTCTCACTCTCCCCGGGGACAGACTCCTCTCGCCTACGGCGCAGTTTGGGGGCGCTGTTGGGGGACACGGGACACGCGGCGGGCACCGACTCCTCCGCGGAGGGATGTTGTTCCCCCTCCGCCTCATTGGAACGGTGCCTCCTTTTGTTCCTGGGGGAGCGCAGAGGCAGGGAGACCTCCATGTCTGCCGAGGCCTCCCGCTCCACTCCCCCCTTTTTCTAATCTTGCCCGCGCCCGAGCCCCTCTGTGATATTGGTCAAGGGCTCGGGCACGGGCTCAGGGCACCCCGCGCTCGCCGGTGACAGGGTTGGGCTGAGCGCGGTGATCAAATTGTCTGGCGCACTGAGGGGACCCGCCTCGAGATGTTTCGCCTTCCTCCGCGCCTTCTTTCCGATCGGACGCTCTGCCTCCCCCCCGCCGGAGGCTATGAAAACAAAGGCCCCCGACGATGCCCGCGCACCCACAGCTCCCGACACGCGGACGCTACTAGGGGGAGGGGTGGCGGCGGCGCCAGCCTTGGCCGCCCTCGGTGGTTTGGCGGCCTTGGAGGCGGGGCAGTTCTTACGAACATGCCCCACCTCCCTACAGGCATGGCACCGCACGCCGTCCGATGTCCAGAAGACGCGGTAGGCAGTCCCCTCATGCACCACATTAAATGATCCCTCCGTCGTCTCCTCCCGCGCCAGCCGGACAAAGAGCTGGTGGCGGAAGGAGACCACGTGGCGCAGGCTGCTCTCCCTGAGGCCGAGCGGCATGGGGTTGATCCCTGACCTTACCTCCCCCAGTTGGTGTCGGTGAGGGAGGAGGAGCTCAGCGGGAACAAAGGGCGGGACGTTAGAAAAGATGACCCTCTGCATGGTGGCCTCGAGAGGGTCCACCGGCAGGAACGTCCCGCGCACCATGAGCCCCTTTTCAAGGGCCAGGGACACCGCCCGCTCCGACCCCAGGAAGAATACAGCCTTCCCAGACATCTTGGAGGCTGCGACAATGGCCGAGGGGCCGACTACTCCAGCCATCGCCCGCACGCACTCCTCGATGCTCATTGTGGGGTGAGTGTAGCTCTTGACCACGTGTTTTTTTGTTATAAGTCTGAACGGTGGCAGGGCAGCAGGAAGCGCAGGAGGCGCCGTGGATGTGGACGCCGCCTGCGCGTACGTCTTAGCTGGCCCTGCCACCGGCGTGGATGGGGTCGCCATCACGGGGTCCCTTTAAGGGCTACACCCACCCCAAAGTCACAGGCCTTAATGGTCTTAAATGGACTTGTTGGTGTTTGAACAGAGGGAGCTCTAAAAGAGGCACACCTCTGCTCTAGTTGACAATTGGGGAGGGGCCTTGCTCCCTCTGCTCAGTTGTCTTAATTGGTTTTTCAATTAGGAGGAAAGGGGCTCTCAGAGAGAGGGGGGAGAGACAGAGAGAGAGAGAAAAAGAGTGTGGAGGGTGGGAAAGAGGGAAGCTGTGAGGGCAGGTCTCCCCTCACAGCGATGGGTGGGTGTTTTTCTTGGGGTGCACTCCCCAGATGATGGAAAAATAAACACAGTCTTTGTAGATGGTCTTCGGGTGGGGGGAGAAGATGTCTTCACCTGGGACAGCTGGAGCCACCCAGGCACACACTCCCAACGATGTTAAATAGGTGATTAATAGTTCTTCAGCCAGGTAGCTCCAGCTATCCCAGGCTAGGCAATGGGGGAGGGGTGCTTCAGTGGTGTGTGGGGCCTAGCTGTAAGCAAGACCCCCACACACACTTCCACACACACACACCCCCCCCGCGATGTTCCGGCCCTCTAGCAAGTCTTCTTTCCTCTCTCCACCGATATAACAAAGTCTTTAGGGGAATGCACCAAAACACACCCACCTTTGGTTGATGAAGTTTCTCCCTTCTTCCACACTGGATAGTTGTTCTTTTTTCCCCCTCTCTCCAACTCTCTGCAGCAGTATTAAAGGTTGTTGAATTTTCTGCTCTCCTCCTCTCCCTCTGGATGAATTGGAATTGTAGAAAGCCCCTTCCTCCTCTTCCTGGGCTGTTTCACAGGGCTCACTCCAGGCTTTCCAGGCAGGAGCAACAGCAGCAAGCTCCTTCTCTCACAGCAACAGAGCTCCAACTGAATAGGCCACGCCTCCAAAGCTCCACCATTGGTCCACAGATCCCCTGAAAGTAGCAGGCCAGGTGGATAAGGTGGTTAAGAAGGCATACGGAATGCTTGCCTTTATTGGCCGAGGCATAGAATATAAGAGCAAGGAGGTTATACTTAAATTGTATAATACTTTGGTTAGGCCACAGCTGGAGTACTGTGTGCAGTTCTGGTCACTGTATTATAGGAAGGACGTGATTGCACTAGAGAGGGTGCAGAGGAGATTTACTTGGATGCTGCCTGGAATGGAGAATCTTAGTTATGTGGACAGATTGGATAGGCTGGGTTTGTTCTCATTGGAACAGAGGAGGTTGAGAGGAGACCTGGACATAGTGGATAGTAAGGGTCTATTTCCATTGATGGCGGGGTCTATTATGAGGGCGCATAGTTTTAAGGTGGGTGGTAGAAGGTTTAGAGGGGATTTGAGGGGGGGGCTTCTTTATGCAGAGGGTTGTGGGGATCTGGAACTTGCTGCCTGGAAGAGTGGTGGATGCAGAAACCCTCACCACTTTTAAGAGATGTTTGGATGGGCACTTAAAGTGCAGTAACCTGCAGGGTTACAGACCTAGAGCTGGTAATTGGGATTAGACTGGATGACCTGTTGTTGGACGGCGCAGATATAACGGTAAGTACTGCAGGGAATAGAATACGTCCAGGGTGATCTCCTGGACTAGTTTCAATCGCCTGGATGGGTCGGAGAGGAATTTTCCCAGATTTTTTCTCCCTAAATTGGCCTGGGTTTTTATCTGGTTTGTGCCTCTCCCAGGAGATCACATGGCTCTGGTTGGAGTGCAGTGTAGAATGTTTCAGTATAGGCTGGGTGCTCTTTGCCTTTCTGTCATTGTTGGTAGGTTTATATGTAACCTTTAGGGCTGCTGACCAAGGGCCGTGCAGCTCTTTGTCGGCCAAGCGCGGACACGATGGGCCGAAATGGCCTCCTTCTGCGCTGTAAATTCCCATGTTTCTATGTTTCTAACCATGGGTTTGGGATTCAGAAATCATAGGCAGTCCCTTGAAATCGAGGAAGACTTGCTTCCACTCCAAAAGTGAGTTCTCATGTGGCTGTACAGTCCAATACAGGAGTTGCAGTCTCTGTCACAGGTGAGTCAGACAGTCGTTGGAGGAAAGGGTGAGTGGGGAATCTGGTTTGCTGCACGCTCCTTCCGCTGCCTGTGCTTGTTTTCTGCATACTCTTGGCGACGAGACCCGATGTGCTCAGTGCCCTCCTGGATGCTCTTCCTCCACTTAGGGCAGTCTTTGGCCAGGGACTCCCAGGTGTCAGTGGGGATGTTGCACTTAATCAGGGAGGCTTTGTGTGTGTCCTTGAAACGTTTCCTCTGCCCTCCTGGGGCTCGCTTGCCGTGTAGGCATTGCGAGTAGAGCGCTTGCTTTGGGAGTCTTGAGTCGGGCATGCAAACAATGTGGCCCATCCAACGGAGCTGGTCGAGTGTGGTCAGTACTTTGATGCTGGGGATGTTGGCCTGATCAAGAACACTAACGTTGGTCCGTCTGTCCTCCCAGGGGATTTGCAGGATCTTGTGGAGACATCGTTGGTGGTATTTCTCCAGTGATTTGAGGTGCCTACTTTACATGGTCCATGTCTGTGAGCCATACAGGAGGGCGGGTATCTCTACAACCCTGTAGACCATAAGCTTTGTGAAAGATTTGAGGGTCTGATCTTCAAACACTCTCTTCCTCAGGCAGCCAAAGGCTGCATTGGTGCTCTGGAGGCAGTGCTGAACCTTGTCGTCGATGTCTGCCCTTGCTGATAATAGGCTCCTGAGGTATGGAAAGTTGTCTATGTTGTCCAGGGCCACGCTGTGGATCTTGATGACTGAGTGGCAGTGCTGTGTGGCGGGGTCAAGTTGGTGGAGGACCTTTGTCTTACAGATGTTTGGTTTAAGACCCATGCTTTCTATGCCTCAGTGAAGATGTTGACGATGATTTGGAGTTCAGCCTCTGAATGTGCGCAGACACAAACGTCGCCCGCATACTGTAGCTCGACGACAGAGGATGGGACGGTCTTGGATCTGGCCTGGAGGCAATGAAGGAAGAACAGGTTCCCACTAATTCTGTAGTTTAGTTCCACTTCAGCGGGGAGTTTGTTAGTGTGAGGTGGAGCATGGCAGCGAGGAAGATCGAGAAGTGGGTTGGCGTGATGATGCAGCTCTGTTTGACCCCGGTCTGGACGTGGATTGGGTCTGTGGTGGATCTGTTGGTCAGGATCACGACTTGCATGTCGTCGTGGAGCAGGCAGAGGATGGTGACAAACGTTTGGGGGTAGCCAAAATGGAGGAGGACTCTCCATAGTCCCTCATGGTTAACAGTGTCAAAGGCCTTTGTAAGGGCAAAGAAGGCCATGTACAAGGATTGGTGCTGTTCCCTGCATTTCTCTTGCAGTTGTCGCGCCATAAAGATCATGTTGCTTTATAAAGTAACAATGTTGACTCCAGCACTGGAACATCCAGCAGATTCCAGCAGGAATCTTTTTAGGATCAGTCAGATAATAACCCCTTTTTAGCAACAGAGTAGAAAGGCTTCTGGTCTCTGGGTGTTATTAGTGGGCTCGAGTAGACACTCATCCACAGGTCTGTAGGGGTTCCTGGTTTAGGCTCATCCCCAAACACCCTTTTATTGGTGAGACTGTGGAACTTGCTACCATATGGAGCAGTGGAGATGACTAGCACAGATGTATTTAAGGGGAAGCTATATTTATATCTTATATCTTATTCTCTCCCTGCCCTAAGCACCTGCCGCGAGCTAATCTGGACATCCTCCTCCATGTCCCCACCGGCTCTGCCTCTCTGGCCTCTGCCAGTAAATTAGGTATCATCGCCCCTTTGCGCATTTCCCTTCAAAATGTACATTCACTTGTCAATGAGGGCCTTGCCATCCATGACCTTATTGTGGACGATCAAACTGACAGCATGGTATTGACGGAGACATGATTGAGAGGTGATGACACCTTTTCTCTTAATGAAGCGTCCCCACCTGGCTATACTTTGCACCATATTTCTGCCCAAACCGATGTGGTGCTGTAGTCCCTGTATCTAAATCACACCACAGTCTGTTTCCCTACTCCTCTGCTAACTTCTCTTCCTTCGAGCATCTCATCTTGTTCTACCCCTCACATCTCTCTCTTAATTCCTTATTCTGTATCGTCCACCCAAATACCACACCAATTTTCTCAATCGGATATCTTCTCTGCTGTCCTCCCTCAGCCTCTGCACCGAGCCACTTCTCATCCTCGGTGATTTCAACCTCCACCTCAATTCATCCTGCTCCCTCTCCTCTGAGTTCACGGCCCTCCTTTCCTCCAGAATCTCCCCCACTCATATACACGGCCACCCCCACGCTCTTACATCTCACATGACCACGCTCTACTCTCTGTAACCATCACCGATAAGACAAGCTCTGGCCATTTCCTTACATCACTCTAACCATATTCCCCTCCCCCTCCTAAATCCACTTTTTTCCATTTCCACATCTGGAAAAACTCTCCCTCTAGTCCTTTACCGCTGCACTTTCTAATTCCCAACTCATCATCATCATCATCATAGGCAGTCCCTCGAAATCGAGGAAGACTTGCTTCCACTCAAAGTGAGTTCTCAGGTGACTGAACAGTCCAATATAGGAATTACAGTCTTTGTCACAGGCAGGGCAGACAGGAAAGGGTGGGTGGGGATTCTGGTTTGCCGCATGCTCTTTCCGCTGCTTGCGCTTGTTTTCTGCATGCTCTCGGTGATGAGACTCGAGGCGCTCAGCGCCCTCCCGGATGCTCCTCCTCCACTTAGGGCAGTCTTTGGCCAGGGATTCCTAGGTGCCAGTGGGGATGGCTAATAAGGAAAGGGTATACACATTAAGCGGTAGACCACTTAATAATGTAGATGAACAAAGGGAGCTTGGAGTGCTTGTCCACAGATCCCTGAAAGTAGCAGGCCAAGTGGATAAGATGGTTAAGAAGGCATACGGAATGCTTGCCTTTATTGGCCAAGGCATAGAATATAAGAGCAGGGAGGTTATGCTTAAATTGTATAATACTTTGGTTAGGCCAAAGAAGCAGAAGAAGCAAAGGAAGAACACGACATAGAGTTTACTCCACCACAGGTGACCGAACACCGGAACCAAGTGGAGGAGAGCCCAGTCACTGTGGGCAGTCCGGACAGGCCTGAGGCACCGCAAACAGCAGACACTCAGGCCAGCGCCGAACAACCGGAGCCCCAACTCAGGCGCTCTAAAAGGGAGCGTGAACCACCAGAGACTTAACCTGTCTGGAGTACTGCGTGCAGTTCTGGATGCCGTATTGTCGGAAGGATGTGATTGCATTAGAGAGGGTGCAGAGGAGATTTACTAGGATGCTGCCTGGAATGGAAAATCTTAGTTATGAGGACAGATTGGATAGGCTGGGTTTATTCTCATTGGAACAGAGGAGGTTGAGAAGAGACCTCATCGAGGTGTACAAAATATTGAGGGGCCTGGACATAGTGTATAGTAAGGGCCTATTTCCATTGGTGGAGAGGTCTAGTACGAGGGGGCATAGTTTAAGGTGGTTAGTGGAACGTTTAGAATGGATTTCAGGGGGGCTTCTTTACGCAGAGGGTTGTGGGAATCTGGAACTCACTGCCTGGAAGATGGTGGATGTAGAAGCCCTCACCACTTTTAAGAGATGGTTGGATAGGCACTTAAAATGCCGTAACCTGCAGGGTTACGGACCTAGACCTGGTAATTGGGATTAGACTGGATGACCTTTTGTTGGCCAACGCAGTATTAATTGTAAGTACTGCAGGGAATCGAATACGGCCAGGGTGATCTCCTGGACTAGTTTCGATCGCGTGGATGGGTCGGGGAGGAATTTTCACAGATTTTTTTCTCCATAAATTGGCCTGAGTTTTTATCTGGTTTTTGCCTCTCCTAGGAGATCACATGGCTCCAGTTGAGATGGAGTGTAGAATGTTTTAGTATAAGGGTTATCGCCGTTGTGTGAGGCGGACTGGTTGGTAATATGTCCTTACTATACAGTATAAATGCACATGAGGCCCATACTTAAGAAAAGATCACTCTGTGACCAGTTACCTTTATTACCAAGACCTCAAGAGGCAGACGGTGGGTGGAGCTTCCCCTTTTATACCGGAAAGTCCACATTAGGAGTGTCTCCCACAAGTTCGCCTCCTGTGGTCAGTGTTCTCAAGGTATACAACTTAGGTCAGCTTATACATGGGTTACAATGATAGTTGAATACATGACATCACCTCCCCCGCAAAGTCTTATTGGGATCACAGGTTAAGTCTCTCTGGTGATTCACGCTCCCTTGTAGAGCGCCTGAGTTGGGGCTCCGGTTGTTGGGCGCTGGCCTGAGTGTCTGCTGTTTGCGGTGCCTCAGGCCTGTCTGGACTGCCCACAGTGACTGGGCTCTCCTCCACTTGGTTCCGGTGTTTGGTCACCTGTGGTGGAGTAAACTCTACATCGTGTTCTTCCTCTGCTTCTTCTATGGAGTTGCTGAATCTCCTTTTAGTTTGATCCACGTGTTTGCGGCAGATTTGTCCATTGGTAAGTTTAACGATTAAAACCCTATTCCCCTCTTTGGCAATCACAGTGCCTGCAAGCCATTTGGGCCCTGCAGCATAATTAAGGACAAAAACAGTGTCATTGATATCAATACATCGTGCCCTTGCAATCCTGTCATGGTAGTCACATTGTGACTGACGCCTGCTCTCAACAATTTCTTTCATAGTAGGGTGTATAAGGGATAACCTGGTTTTGAGCGTTCTTTTCATGAGCAGCTCTGCGGGTGGAACCCCTGTGAGCGAGTGTGGTCGGGATCTATTGGCCAACAGGAGGCGTGATTAGCGGCTTTGTAGGGAACTCCCTTGGATTGTGAGCATCCCCTGTTTGATTATCTGCACTGCTCGTTCCGCCTGGCCGTTTCAGGCCGGCTTGAAAGGTGCCGTTCTGACATGGTTGATTCCACTGCCTGTCATGAAGTCCTGGAATTCAGTGCTTGTGAAGCACGGGCCATTGTCGCTGACCAAGACATCCGGTAGACCATGGCCGGTGAACATTGCCAGTAAACTTTCTACCATGGCAGAGGATGTGCTTGAATTTAAAATGGCACACTCAATCCATTTGGAGTAGGCGTCTACTACAACCAAAAACATTTTTCCCATGAAAGGACCTGCGTAGTCCATATGGATGCGTGACCATGGCTTGGCAGGCCAGGAACCGGGGCGAAGGGCGGCTTCCCTGGGTGCATTGCCCAGCTGGGCACACGTGTTGCACCTGCGAACACAAAGTTCCAGGTCTGCATCTATCCCTGGCCACCAAATGTGTGACCTGGCAATTGTCTTCATCATGACAATGCCCGGGTGCTCATTGTGAAGTTCTCTGATAAACACCTCACTGTCCTTCTAGGGCATGACTACTCGGTTTCCCCACAGTAGACAATCGGCCTGAATCGAGAGTTCATCCTTGCGCCTATGAAACGGTTTAAACTCCTCAGGGCATGCCCCATACGTGGCTGCCCAGTCCCCATTCAGGACGCATTTCTTGACTAAGTAGCGGGTCTCTAGTTGTCCAGACTTTAATCTGACGGGCTGTCACAGGTGAGCCTTCACTTTCGAAAGCTTCAACAGCCATGACCATCTCAGCATCATGCTCAGTTGCCCTCAGTGGTGGCTAGTGGGAGCCTGCTGAGTGCATCGGCGCAGTTTTCAGTGCCCGGTCTATGCCGAATTATATAGTCATAGGCAGCTAACGTAAGATCCCACCTCTGTATGCGGGCCGATGCATTCGCATTTATGGCTTTGTTGTCGGCCAAAAGGGACGATAGGGGTTTGTGATCTGTCTCCAGCTCAAATTTCCTGCCAAACAGGTACTGGTGCATTTTTTTTACTGCATATACACATGCTAATGCTTCCTTTTCTACTATCCCGTAGCCCCTTTCTGTCCGGGACAGACTTCTAGAGGCATAAGCTACCGGCTGTAACTGACCATTGGCATTCACATGCTACAACACATACCCGACCCCATAGGACGACGCATCACACGTTAAAACTAGTTTTTTACATGGGTCATATAACGTTAACAGTTTGTTGGAGCGTAACAAGTTGCGTGCTCTGTCAAAAGCCCTTTCCTGGCTGTCCCCCCAGACCCAATCGTGACCTTTGCGTAGGAGCACGTGTAGCAGCTCTAATAACATGCTCAATTTGGGAAGAAAGTTGCCAAAATAGTTCAGGAGCCCCAGGAACGAACGCAGCTCCGTCGTGTTACGGGGTCTGGGTGCTCTCTGGATCGCTTCCGTTTTGTCGCAGTAGGTCTGATCCCGTCTGCTGCTACCCTCCTCCCCAGGAATTCTACCTCTGGAGCTAGGAAGACGCACTTCGCCTTTTTCAGTCGCAGCCCTACCCGGTCCAGTCTGCGTAGCACCTCCTCCAGGTTGTGGAGGTGTTCTTCAGTATTGTGACCCGTGATGAGGATGTCGTCTTGAAAAACCACCGTCCTTGGAATCGACTTGAGGAGGCTTTCCATATTTCGCTGAAAGATCGCGGCAGCCGAACGAATCCCGAACGGACATCTGTTATACTTAAACAACCCCTTGTGTGTCGTGATGGTGGTCAGCTTCTTCGACTCACTCGCCAGCTCCTGGGTCATGTAAGCTGAGGTCAGGTCCAATTTTGAAAAATGTTTGCCACCGGATAGCGTCGCAAAGAGGTCCTCCGCTCTCGGTAGCGGGTACTGGTCTTGGAGTGACACCCGATTGATGGTGGCCTTGTAATCGCCACATATCCTGACCGACCAATCCGGCTTGAGCACCTGCACGATCGGGCTCGCCCAGTCACTGAATTCGACTGGCGAGATGATGCCTTCCCTCGGCAGGCGGTCCAGTTCGCATTCTATCTTTTCCCGCATCCGTACGGCACCGCTCTGGCCTTGTGGTGTACTGGTCTGGTGTCCGGGTTTATGTGAATTACTACCTTGGCCCCCATGAAAGTGCCAATGCCAGGTTGAAATAATGAGTCAAATTTGTTCAGGACCTGTGAGCATGATACTCGCTCCACAGAAGAAATTGCATTGACATCGCTCCATTTCCAGTTCATGACAGCAAGCCAACTCCTCCCCAGTAGTGCGGGACCATCCCCTGGGACAATCCAGAGTGGCAACCTGTTCTCCGAATCTTTGTGGGTCACGACTCCGTGGCACTGCCTAGCACCGGAATGATCTCCTTTGTATATGTGCGTAGCAGTGCGTCAATCGGCAATAATTTTGACCTCCTCGCCTTGGACACCCACAACCTTTCGAAGAATGTAGTGTAACAAAATTTGCAGATGACACAAAGATTAGTGGGAAAATGGGTTGTGTAGAAGACACAGAGAGGCTGTAAAGAGATTTAGATAGGTTAAGCGAATGGGCTAAGGTTGGCAGATTGAATACAATGTCGGAAAATGTGAGGTCATCCACCTTGGAAAAAAAAAACAGTAAAAGGGAATATTATTTGAATGGGGAGAAATTACAACATGCTGCGGTGCAGAGGGACCTGGGGTTCCTTGTGCATGAATCCCAAAAAGTTAGTTTGCAGGTGCAGCAGGTAATCAGGAAGGCGAATGGAATGTTGGCCTTCATTGCGAGAAGGTTGGAGTACAAAAGCAGGTGCAACTGTACAGGGTATTGGTGAGGCCGCACCTGGAGTACTGCATGCAGTTTTGGTCACCTTACTTAAGGAAGGATATGCTAGCTTTGGAGGGGGTACAGAGACGATTCACTAGGCTGATTCCGGAGATTACCTTATGATGATAGATTGAGTAGACTGGATCTTTACTCATTTGAGTTCAGAAGGATGAGGGGTGATCTTATAGAAGCATTTAAAATAATGAAAGGGATAGACAAGATAGAGGCAGAGAGGTTGTTTCCACTGGTCGGGGAGACTAGTACTAGGGGGCACAGCCTCAAATTAAAACCGAGTTGAGAGGGAATTTCTTCTCCCAGAGGGTTGTGAATCTGTGGAATTCTCTGCCCAAGGAAGCAGTTGAGACTAGCTCATTGAATGTATTCAAATCACAGATAGATAGATTTTTAACCAATAAGGGAATTAAGGGTTATGGGGAGCAGGCGGGTAAGTGGAGCTGAGTCCACGGCCAGATCAGCCATGATCTTGTTGAGTGGTGGAGCAGGCTCGAGGGGCTAGTTGGCCTAATCCTGTTCCTAATTCTTATGTTCGTATATTATGTTGAACTGTTTGATACTCATCAGGGACTGGCTGGCCCCCGTGTCCAGCTCCATTCATACTGGGATGCCATTGAGGAGCACTTTCATCATTATCGGTGGCATCCTGGTTTATGAACTGTATATGTGCTCTACATGAACTCGCTGAACTTCAGCTTCCAGCGATTTCCCCCAGTATTCATTTGGCCTCATAGGGCTTACATCGGGCCCGTCCTCCTCGTACATCAACCTGGCTGCATACGTGCCAAGTGACTGCTGACGTTGCAGTTTCTGCAGGTATATTGCTGATACCTGCAAGCTCTGGCTGGGTGTTTGCCTCCACACCTCCAGCATGAGCTGGAGGTTCCGTTGTTGGAAAGAAAAGGTCCATTACCAGTCTATTGTCTCTGACTGTCTCTGTAACTGTCCTTAAGTGCACCATTAACAGATGTTGATGGCCCCATTACTGGCCGCATTGTCCGTTGCGATTGCATGAATCGCCGTTCAGCTAGCCATTGTCTCTGTTGAATTCCCCCTTTGGGTTCGACTGCATGCTGGGGCATGCCCGATTGCCCTTGTCTGCCTAGAGAACTGTGTGCCTCGTTAACAATGTTGACTCGCTGGTCGTTTGCCACATTTGAGCCAAGATTTTTACCATAAATCATTCTGGTCTCTTCCTCCCCTGAGATAATTGTCTGGGCTGTCATAGCCGCCGCTTCCAAGATCAAGTCTTTGGTCTCAATCAGTTTCCTGAAAACCCCAGCGTGCTCGATGCCCTCAATAAAAAAAGTCTTGCGGAATCTCCGCTCTGCATGCATCTGGGCTTGCCAGTCACCTGAGATCTGCTAGGAAGTCTCAAGAGGCAGACGGTGGGTGGAGCTTCCCATTTTTATACCGGAAAGTCCAGGTTAGGAGAGTCGCCCACAAGTTCGCCTCCTGTGGTCAGTGTTCTCAAGGTGTACAACTTAGGTCAGCTTATACATGGGTTACAATGACAGTTGAATACATGACAGTTGGGCTGGGTGCTCTTTGCCTTTCCGTCATTGTTCATAGGTTGATATGTAACCTTCAGGGCTGCTGACCAAGGGCCGTGCGGCTCTTTGACGGCCGGTGTGGACACGATGGGCTGAAATGGCCTCCTTCTGCACTGTAAATTTCGATGTTTCTATATTTCTAAACTGCTGACCACCCAACTTCCCTTACTGACTCCCATATTGGCGGATATTGTAACAGTTCTCTCTCCTCAGGTATTGTCGCCCTTTCCTTCAAATCTGCCATCATCTGGCTGGGACTGCACTCGCCTGGTTCCATTCCTATCTTTACAGCCGTAACCATAGAATCACCTGCAATGGCTTCTCTTCCCAATCCTGCACCGTCATCTCTGGTGTCCCCCAGTGGCCAATCCATGGCCCCTTCTATTTCTCATCTACATGCTGCCTCTCGGTGACATCATTCGGCAAAACAATGTGTGTTTTCACATGTACGCTGATGATACCCAGCCCTACCCTCTCCTCTACCTCTCTCGAACCCTCCACCATCTGTATACTATCAGACTGCTTGTCCGACATCCAGCTCTGAATAAGCCGGAATTTCCTCTAATGAAATATCGAGAAGACCATTGTCTTTGGTTCTCGCACAAACGTCGTTCCCTTTGCACTGATCAAATCTCTCCCTGGCAACAGTCTGAGGCTCACCACGTTCGTGACATCACCTGTCTCTGCCCTTACCTCAGTTTATCTGCTCATCCTTTATCACCTCTAGCCTTGACCATTGCAATGCACTCCTGGTCGGCCTCCCTCGTTCTATCCCTGTGTGCTAACTCACACCAAGTCCTGCTCACCAATACCCCTGTGCTCGCTGACCTACATCCAGTTCAGAAACGCCTCGATTTTAAAATGATCATCCTTGTTTTCGAATCCCTCCATGGCGTCGCCCCTCCTTATCTCTGTAATCTCCTCCAGCACCATAATCCCCCTAGACCTTTGTGCTGTGCCTAGTCTGGGCTTTTGAAGATCTCCAATTTTAATTGCTCCACCATTGGTGACCATGCCTTCGGCTGCCTGGCCCCTAAGCTCTGGAATGACCTCCCTGAATCTCACCGCCTCTCCACCTCTCTTTCCTCCTTTACGATGAACCTTAAAACCTACCTCTTCACCCAAGCTTTTGGTCACCTGTGCTGACATCATCCTATGTGCCTCGGTGTCAATATTCTTTTATTAATGCTCCTGTGAAGCGCCTTGGGATGTTTTATTATGTTAAAGGTGCTATATAAATATAAGTTGTTGTTGAAGCTAGATAAGCACGTGAAGGAGAAAGAATAGAAGGATATGATGATAGGTTGAAGGATGTGCTGTAAATACGATGTAAGACTATGCAATCAGCTAAGATCAGCGAACTTGACACAGACGAGGAACTGAACCTGGGAAGTTGTGTGGTTCTATCCAGCCTGCCTTTAGCACCTGGGCCGCGGGGAGGGGAGCTCCTCGTTCTCTGTTTATGGTACAGTAGTGTAGTGGTTATGGTTCTGGACTAGCAACTCAGAGATTGTGAGTTCATAGCCCACCGAGTACAAGATATGAAATTGAATTCAGCAGATTTGGTGATTTCTGGGCTGACGCCAGAAATAAATGACCATTAAATGTGCCAGATTGTTGTGGAAACCTAGTAATGTACTAATGTTCTTCAGAGAAGCGAACCCGCCACTCAACAACAACAACTTATATTTATATAGTGCCTTTAACATAGTGAAATGTCCCAAGGCACTTCACAGGAGCACTATGCAATAAAAATTTAACACCGAGTTACACAAGAAGAAATTAGCGCAGGTGACCAAAAGCTTGGTCAAAGAGGGAGGTTTTAAGGAGCATCTTTTAAGGAGGAAAGAGAGGTAGAGAGGTGGGGAGGTTTAGGCAGGGAATTCCAGAGCTTGGGGCCCAGGCAACAGAAGGCACGGACACCAATGGTTGAGCGATTATAATCAGGGATGCTCAGAAGGGTGAAATTAGAAGAGCGCAGACATCTCGGGGGGTTGTGGGGCTGGAGGAGATTACAGAGATAGGGCCTTACTGTTGCTTGAATTGGTCTGGCAAGGCATTCACAGGATTACATTGGACATACATCACAGAAACAGGCCATTCGGCCCAGCCAGTCCATGTCGGCATTTATTCTCCACACGAGCCTCCTCCCATCTTTCCTCATCTAAATCTATCCACGTAACCCTCTATTCCCTTCCCCCTCATATGTTTGTCCAGCCTCCCCTTAAATGCATCGAAACTATTCGCTTCAAATGATTCAGTTGCACAAACTATTGTTAATCAGGACGACTAGGGATGGGCAATAAATGCCGACCTTGCCAGCGACGCCCACATCCCAAGAATGAATAATAAAGAGCCGTTTAATATCCAGAATGCAACGGTGGTAACAAGAATGATAATCTGATGTAAATGGGCTGTGTCAGGAAAAGTGGATTGTGTAGCTTGAAAGGACCATAAAGGCAGGACATGCTGGAAATACACAACAGAGCAGTCAGCAGCAGGTAGGCGAGACAGACTGAGGGTTTGGGCATTGACCAATGAAGGATACAGACCTAACAAATGGTTCTTTTCCCTTCCGGTAATTAACCGGCCATTTGTTTCTAGCACTTGCTAGTTCTGTTTCAGATTTCCAGCATTTGTAGTTTGTTCTCTTTGGAATTTAATTTGAAAGTGGCAGACATGCTGACAGACAGCAAATGGGTTGTGTGTGCACAGATTGTTTCTCCCCTTCCGACCGCATCCTCAATAAACAGTTGGTGCACAACAGGTGGAAATTGTGTTAGGGAAATTGATGGGATTGAAAGCCAATAAATCCCCTGGGGCCTGATAGTCTGCATCGCCGAGTACTTAAGGAAGTGGCCATAGAAATAGTGGATGCATTGGCGATCATTTTCCAACAGTCTATCGACTCTGGATCAGTTCCTATGGACTGGAGGGTAGCTAATGTAACACCACTGTTTAAAAAAGGAGGGAGAGAGAAAACGGGTAATTATAGACCAGTCAGCCTGACATCAGTAGTGGGGAAAATGTTGGAATCAATTATTAAAGATGAAATAGCAGCGTATTTGTAAAGCAGTGACAGGATCGGACCAAGTCAGCATGGATTTATGAAAGGGAAATCATGCTTGACAAATCTTCTGGAATTTTTTGAGGATGCAACTAGTAGAGTGGCCAAGGGAGAACCAGTGGATGTGGTGTATTTGGACTTTCAAAAGGCTTTTGACAAGGTCCCACACAAGAGGTTGGTGTACAAAATCAAAGCAGATGGTATTGGGGGTAATGTACTGACGTGGATAGAGAACTGGTTGGCAGACAGGAAGCAGAGAGTCGGGATAAACGGGTCCATTTCAGTATGGCAGGCAATGACTAGTGGAGTGCCGCAGGGCTCAGTGCTGGGACCCCAGCTCTTTACAATATACATTAATTATTTAGATGAAGGAATTGAGTGTAATATCTCCAAGTTTGCAGATGACACTAAACTGGGTGGCGGTGTGAGCTGTGAGGAGGACGCTAAAAGGCAGCAGGTTGACTTGGACAGGTTAGGTGAGTGGGCAATTGCATGGCAGATGTAGTCTAATGTGGATAAATGTGAGATTATCCACTTTGGTGACCAAAATACGAAGGCAGAATATTATCTGAATGGCGGCAGATTAAGAAAGGGGGAGGTGCAACGAGACCTGGGTGTCATGGTTCATCAGTCATTGAACGTTGGCATGCAGGTACAACAGGCGGTGAAGAAGGCAAATGGTATGTTGGCCTTCATAGCTAGGGGATTTGAGTATAGGAGCAGGGAGTTCTTACTGCAGTTGTACAGGACCTTGGTGAGACCTCACCTGGAATATTGTGTTCGGTTTTGGTCTCCTAATCTGAGGAAGGACATTCTTGCTATTGAGGGAGTGCAGCGAAGGTTCACCAGACTAATTCCCGGGATGGCGGGACTGACATATGAGGAGAGGCTGGATCAACTGGGCCTTTATACACTGGAGTTTAGAAGGATGAGAGGGGATCTCATAGAAACTTATAAGATTCTGACGGGACTGGACAGGTTAGATGCGGGAAGAATGTACCCGATGATGGGCAAGTCCAGAACCAGGGGACACAGTCTTAGGATAAGGGGTAGGCCATTTAGGACTGAGATGAGGAGAAACTTCTTCACTCAGAGAGTTGTGAATCTGAGGAATTCCCTGCCGCAGAGAGTTGTTGATGTCAGCTCATTGGATATTTTCAAGAGGGAGTTAGATATGGCCCTTACGGCTCAAGGGATCAAGGAGTATGGAGAGAAAGCAGGAAAGAGGTACTGAGGAATAATCAGCCACGATCTTATTGAATGGTTGTGCAGGCTTGAAGGGCCGAATGGCCTACTCCTGCACCTATTTTTTATGTTTCTATGTTTCTAGGTACAGGTACAAGCGTTTGTTCCTTAACGGCAGGCGGGATATATTGAAAACACCGACAAAACACAGCTCGTAAAGATCTCCTATTAATGATTCTGCTTTATGTCGTGGGCCAGCCTGGTTGGTAGATGACAACAACAACAACTTATATTTATATAGCGCCTTTAACGTAAGTATTCCTGAGGAGTGTTATGAGATAAAAAAATTTTACACCGAGCCGCAAAAGTAGAAATTAGCGCAGGTGACCAAAAGTTTGGCCAAAGAGGTAGGTTTTAAGGAGCTTCTTGAAAGAGGAAAGAGCGGTAAAGAGGCGGAGAGGTTTAGGCAGGGAGTTCCAGAGCTTGGGGCCCAGGTAATAGAAGGCACGGCCATCGATAGTTGAGCGATTATAATCAGGGATGCTCAAGACGGCAGAATTAGAGGAGCACAGACATCTCTGGGGGTTGTGGTGCTGACATATGAAGAAAGACTGGATCGACTAGGCTTATATTCACTGGAATTTAGAAGAATGAGAGGGGATCTCATAGAAACATATACATTTCTGATGGGATTGGACAGGTTAGATGCAGGAAGAATGTTCCCGATGTTGGGGAAGTCCAGAACCAGGGGTCACAGTCTAAGGATAATGCCATTTAGGACTGAAATGAGGAGAAACTTCTTCACTCAGAGAATAGTGAACCTGTGGAATTCTCTACCACACAAAGTTGTTGAGGCCAGTTCATTAGATATATTCAAAAGGGAGTTAGATGTGACCCTTGCGGCCAAAGGGATCGAGGGATATGGAGAGAAAGCAGGTGAATGAATGGTGTGGGCTCGAAGGGCCGAATGGCCTACTCCTGCATCTATTTTCTATGTTTCTATGTTTCTATGAAGGAGATTATAGAGATAGGGAGGGGCGCGGCCGTGGAGGGACTTGAAAACAAGGATGAGAATTTTGAAATCAAGGTGTTGCTTAACCGGGAGCCAATGTTGGTCGGTGAGCACAGAAATGATGGGTGATCGGGACTTGGTGCGAGTTAGGACATGGGCTGCCGAGTTTTGGATCACCTTTAGTTTGCACTGGGTAGAATTAAAGGATTGTGAACTACAGGGGTGGTTGTTGAGCTGTTGTGCTTATCGCAGTGAATATGTATAATGAGAAGTGAAATGACATTTATACAAATGGTTTGTACTAAGAATGGCTTCCTCTTGTTTCTAATCTATTCTCCAGTCCTTGTGCACACCATGTATTCTCTAATCACATGCAAGACTTCAGGGGACTGAAAATAGATTAAGATGATATTGAAATAGCAGCACGGTGCTATATACAGGAGCAGTAATGAGGCCAGAGCCTGCGGAATGTGACGCTGACTGAAAACGATTGAGCAAATCAGGTGTTGTATCCATGCCAATTGGAAGGTGGCCATTCATCCCACCAAACTATTCGAGCAAGATCACCCAGATTGACAACAGCAGTACAACTTCCACCACAAGTGACGCAGCCAATGGACAGGTTGAGAGTGATTCTTCTGTTGGGACACCTTGCCCCTCCTCTTCAAAACCCAACTAGCCAACAAATTGGCACCAAAATCAACATATCCATATTGAAGATCGCACTTCTCCATTTAGCTTCACAATAAAATACTTCACACCAATACATCATACATCTCAAACATTATTTGCAATTCACTCCACGTCTTGTACATTACAATTTTAAATGCTATTTCATTTTTTTATGGTACGTCTTTCCTTCAGGTCACTAGGTTGATTCCTGGGATGAGACATCTGTCCTAAGAGGAGAGATTGAGTAGAATGGGTCTATATTCACTAGAGTTTAGAAGAATCAGAGGTGATCCCTTAGAGGGCTTGACAGGGTAGATGCTGAGAGGCTGTTTCCGCTGGCTGGAGAGTCAAAAACTCGGGGGTCACAGTCTCAGCATAAGGAGTCGGCCGATATGGACGGAGATGAGAAGAAATTTCTTCACTCAGAAAGTTGTGAATTTTTGGAATTCTCTGCACCAGAGGGCTGTGGATGCTCAGTTGATGAGTATATTCAAGAGTGAGATCGATAGATTTTTGGCACTAAGGGAATCGAGGGATATGCTGGAGCAGGCTGAGAGGGGCCATATGGCCCACACCTGCTCCTATTTGTTATGTTCTAACATCACTTCAATCTATATCCGGGAGTGTCACTCTTCAAATCCTTTGATCATATTCCTTTTAATAATATCTCGATTCAAGTGTCAGCACTGGCTTGGTATAGGAACCCTTGCCTCTCTGTACATCAGTTCAAGCTACACTCCAGGGCTTGACCGTGTAAATCTAGGCTGACATTTCAATATTGTACTGAGAGGGTGCTTCTGACATTGAGCTAAAACCCCATGTGGCCTCTCAGGTGGTTGGAAACGATCCCGTGACACTATTTGTAGAAGAACAGGGGAGTTCTCCCAATATTGTCGCTAACATTTATTCCTTAACCAACGTCACCACAACAGGTTAGTTGGTCATTTATGGCAGTTTGTGGGACCTCACATTTACTGACATAACAACAGCGATCACATTTTACAAATAAGTCATTGACATTAGTTCTGTGGAGAGATTAGTGAAGCTGGCATAAAAACAAAAAATGCTCGAAATCTCAGCGGGTCAGGCAGCATCAGTGGAGAGGAAGCAGAGGTAGAACATAAGAACATAAAAACATAAGAATTAGGAACAGGAGTAGGCCATCTAGCCCCTCGAGCCTGCTCCGTCATTCAACAAGATCATGGCTGATGTGGCCGTGGACTCAGCTCCACTTACCCGCCCGCTCCCCATAACCCTTAATTCCCTTATTGGTTAAAAATCTATCCATCTGTGACTTGAATACATTCAATGAGCTAGCCTCAACTGCTTCCTTGGGCAGAGAATTCCACAGATTCACAACGCTCTGGGAGAAGAAATTCCTTCTCAACTTGGTTTTAAATTGGCTCCCCCGTATTTTGAGGCTGTGCCCCCTAGTTCTAGTCTCCCCGACCAGTGGAAACAACCTCTCTGCCTCTATCTTGGATGCTCACTGGAAAATTTGCATTTACTGCCATGATTATTTGCTTGTGGTCAACAATGAGTTGCACATTCAGGGAGTGGAATCCCTTTCGGCCCAGAAACACTTCTGCATCCTGTAAAGATGCTTGCAGAGTGATGTGCATACAGTCTATTGCTCCCTGCACCTTGGGGAAGTTTAGTATTCGTGAGAAACCCAAAGCGCTCTCACCCTGTGCCTCCCTGGTCATAGGGAAGTTTATAAAGTCCATCTTGCGAGCATAAAGGTCTTCAGTCACCTGTCGAATACAGCAATGTTTGGCATGCTGAGAGATACTGCAAATGTCGCCAGCTGAGGCTTGAAAGGAGCCCAATGCGTAGAAGGAAAGTGCTGCAGTAACCTTAACCTCAACGGGCAGTGCGGTCCTGATGGTGCTGGTAGGCTGCAGATCTCCCTTAATGACCTCCTTTCAGAAGCGCAGCCTCCTAACGCACGTGTTATCGGACAAGTCCAGGTATAATCGCTTATCTCTGTAAGTGCATTGGGTGTAAGGTCTCCTCCTCCTCAGCAGTCTGCCACCTCTTTGATTGGGCACATAATGCTCCTCAATGAACCTTCTCCCATCTGTAGTCTGCAGCATGTGAGTTGTCATCAATACTGACTGAGAAATTACACGCCCCATTACTATAAATGCCCTATTATGTCTTCAAAATTATTACATTGTCCTCTACAAATGCAATAGAACCTCAAAATTCACCACAATGTGATTAGATGGTTGTCAAGAGATTTTAAAACCACCTTAAAAGTACTCACGAATTACTTCAAAGCTCCCATAAACTTGAAGCAGCCTTTTATTAAAAGTCCTCTGAATTACAAAATGGCGTCCATATCGCTGGGCTAAGGTCAGGTGAGTGCAGCTTTTTTTGAGCGTCTTTTTGGGCGAGTGATCATTTTGGCAATATATGGGCAAGCAGCCGAAAGTAATGCCCGGCGATAATCTGGGCGGTATTTGGGTGTTAGTTTCTATTATAAAATAGTCCTCTGGGCAATGCACGAGTGATGACGTCAGAATTTTATAAAAAAACATGGGCGGGCGGTTCAGCTAATCCCCGGCGTTAATTATTTGCCGAAAGTTACGCCGGCGATAAATGGGCGATAATTGGGCGTTAGTTTCCATTTATAATCAAATCTGGGCATTAAACTCAATCTCAGAGGTTAAATGGACAGTGCATGGGCGGATATGTGACCAACATATAGCCCCTAATAGGCTGGAACACAGTAAAAGGTTGTGGTGTTAAGCTTTGGAATATGAAATACTGAAGTCTTAGCAATCTGGCCACAATGAGGCCAGTGATAGGGATGCATACAGTGTATGCTGTTCCATTAAGATCAAGCTTACGGGAGCTGGTAACTAGGTGTTTTGGAGAACAGGCATGAAGCAAAGGCCCGCTGGTGCCCATTGATTGTACTGAGTGATGCTGGAACACTGCAGGCCTTGGGCTTAACACCAACTCCAATTAATGGTTCAGATGGTCACACCACAGTAGCTCCATCCACTTCATGACCATGCATATTACAGAGCTACCGAGCAGGGGCTGTTGGAGGTAGGTTGCGGCTGCGTCAACATATACCAGATACAGCAGGAGCGGCGAGGTCGGGGCAAAGGAGTGAAACAGACTGTAGAGGGACGTGATCGGGGCCCAGGAAAGACGTGAGTCTGGGGCCCAGAAGAGGCGCGGGCCCAGGGGCAGCATGGGCCAGCCCACACTGTGATATGTGTGTGCACTAGGTCTGTGCAGCAGAGCAGGTCTCCAGTCGCCCTAGTTAACCCTTGCCACTGGATAAAGGCCTAGCTCTGTCAAGCCCATGTGGTGGCTGGTGTGCAACGGTCACCACACATTAAAAAAATCCACACACAGGCATCTTCCACCCTTCAAGACTTAGTTCAGGACCTGGAATATTAGATCCTTCATTGAAACACCTGTGAACTCTTGTGGAAGCAAGTCATCCTCGTTTCGAGGAACCACCTATGATGGTGATACACCAGCAAGTTGTGGCTCCGATTCCTGTGTTTGAGGAGTCAACTGATCTCAGTGGCAGTAAAAACAGAAAGATTTTGTGGGATGAAGTTGCTCTACCGTCCGGTGGGGGTGGGGGGCGGTAAGAGCCACGAGTTCCTGTGGCAGGCATTGAAGCCCCGCCCCGCGACCTATATTCTGCTCACTGCCCCCGAGAGCAAGTGGAGCACAAACTATCACGCTGCACATGCTCAGTGGGGCAAGAGCGGGGCGGATAGACTCGACGAGAGGTACAGCTCTGCGCGATGGGATGGGGCGGGAAACGGGGCCATCCCCGGACCACCAGGGAGCGGGGGTGCCACAGCAGCAGGACCCCGCGATCGAGAAGGAGCAAGACTGCCATCCATAAGTCAGCCTTTTTAAAAAGTTCCCAACTGCCCCATTAAATTTCAGCCCGTGAGCGGCCCACGGCCCGGTACGTGCCGTGGACATCGCTCGGCGCAGCTTCAGGGGGCAGTGGCGAATGTTCGCTCCGGGGCAAAAACAGGTTGCAGCGCACAATGATGAGATTGTCATCGCCAGCGAAGCAGCCTGGGGCGCTATCGTCTGAAGCGGGGCACTAAACTTCCGCCAAATTTCGCGGGAGTCGGCAGCCGTGCTGCGCGCGGGCGAAACTTAATTTGCGTCCCGTTAGCACCCCTCGCATTAACGGGTGGCGCAAACGCCCCGAACTTCTCCCGTTGCATTTATATAGCTCCTTTCAGGACCTCAGGACGTCCCAAAGCGCTTTACAGCCAATGAAGTGCTTTTGGAGTGCAGTCACTGATGTAATGTGGGAAACGCGGCAGCCAATTTACGCACAGCAAGCTCCCACAAACAGCAATGTGATAATGACCAGATAATCAGTTTTTAGTAATATGGCTTAAGGATAAATATTGGCCAGGACAGCGGGGAGAACTTCCCTGCTCTTCTTCAAACAGTGCCATGGGATCTTTTACATCCACCTGAGAGAGCAGACATCTCATCCAAAAGATGGCATCTCTGGCAGTGCAGCACTCCCTCAGCACCACCTTGGGTGTGCTGGCCTGGATTTTGTGCTCAAGTCTCTTGAATAGGACATGAAAACCAGCATGCAGTTACATGACTGACACACTGACCTCGATATTAAGCTCCCATCACGAGAGGGTTGGGGTGGGAGGGGGTTGGGGTGGGAGAGGGTTGGGGTGAGAGAGTGGGAGGGGGTTGGGGTGTGAGGGGGTTGGGGTGAGAGAGTGGGAGGGGGTTGGGGTGGGAGAGTGGGAGGGGGTTGGGGTGTGAGGGGGTTGGGGTGAGAGAGTGGGAGGGGGTTGGGGTGTGAGGGGGTTGGGGTGAGAGAGTGGGAGGGGGTTGGGGTGTGAGGGGGTTGGGGTGTGAGGGGGTTGGGGTGAGAGAGTGGGAGGGGGTTGGGGTGTGAGGGGGTTGGGGTGAGAGAGTGGGAGGGGGTTGGGGTGGGAGAGTGGGATGGGGTTGGGGTGTGAGGGGGTTGGGGTGGGAGAGTGTGAGGGGGTTGGGGTGTGAGGGGGTTGGGATGGGAGAGTGGGAGGGGGTTGGGGTGTGAGGGGGTTGGGGTGGGAGAGAGGGAGGGGGTTGGGGTGGGAGAGTGGGACGGTGTTGGGATGTGAGGGGGTTGGGGTGGGAGGGGGTTGGGGTGAGAGAGTGGGAGGGGGTTGGGGTGTGAGGAGGTTGGGGTGGGAGAGTGGGAGGGGGTTGGGGTGAGAGAGGGTCGGGGTGGGAGAGTGGGAGGGGGTTGGGGTGAGAGAGAGTTGGGGTGGGAGAGTGGGAGGGGGTTGGGGTGAGAGAGGGTCGGGGTGGGAGAGTGGGAGGGGGTTGGGGTGAGAGAGAGTCGGGGTGGGTGAGTGGGAGGGGGTTGGGGTGAGAGAGGGTCGGGGTGGGAGAGTGGGAGGGGGTTGGGGTGAGAGAGAGTCGGGGTGGGAGAGTGGGAGGGGGTTGGGGTGAGAGAGGGTCGGGGTGGGAGAGTGGGAGGGGGTTGGGGTGAGAGAGGGTCGGGGTGGGAGAGTGGGAGGGGGTTGGGGTGTGAGGGGGTTGGGGTGAGAGAGTGGGAGGGGGTTGGGGTGTGAGGAGGTTGGGGTGGGAGAGTGGGAGGGGGTTGGGGTGAGAGAGGGTCGGGGTGGGAGAGTGGGAGGGGGTTGGGGTGAGAGAGAGTTGGGGTGGGAGAGTGGGAGGGGGTTGGGGTGAGAGAGGGTCGGGGTGGGAGAGTGGGAGGGGGTTGGGGTGAGAGAGAGTCGGGGTGGGTGAGTGGGAGGGGGTTGGGGTGAGAGAGGGTCGGGGTGGGAGAGTGGGAGGGGGTTGGGGTGAGAGAGAGTCGGGGTGGGAGAGTGGGAGGGGGTTGGGGTGAGAGAGGGTCGGGGTGGGAGAGTGGGAGGGGGTTGGGGTGAGAGAGAGTCGGGGTGGGTGAGTGGGAGGGGGTTGGGGTGAGAGAGGGTCGGGGTGGGAGAGTGGGAGGGGGTTGGGGTGGGCGGGGTTGGGGTGGGAGAGGGCTGCAGTGGGAGGGTTAAATCCACAACACACCACGCACACGATCGTGGCCATTGATACCGCTGGGGATTTCAGGGTGTTATGGAGAGGCGGGGCATTTCAATAACTTATTTAAGTTGGGCTTCCTCAGTTGAATTGCGAACCTGATTTAGAATTGCCCACTGCTGGTGTCCAGCGTCCGGGAGCTCAGCTGTGAAAGGGAGGTGTAAGCAGTTGGCTGCACATGCTGAGGGCCTTTCCAGGAGTGCGAACCCCACACTGCAAGAATGTCCATGGACCACGCCCGGCCAGAATGTTAGCCTTCATCCAGCCCCCCGCCGATTACTGACCCTCCCCCGATTACTGACCTCCCCGATTACTGACCTCCTCGAGTACTGAACCTCCCCCGATTACTGACCTCCCCGATTACTAACCTCCTCGATTACTGAGACACCCACGATTACTGACCTCCCCCGATTACTGACCTCCCCGATTACTGACCTCTTCGATTACTGACCTCCCCGATTACTGACCTCACCGATTACTGACTTCCTCCATTACTGACCCTGCCCCGATTACTGACCTCCCCGATTACTGAGCTCCCCGAATACTGACCTCTTCGATGACTGAGCCTCCCCCGATTACTGACCTCCCCGATTATTGACCTCCCCGATTACTGACCTCCCCGATTACTAACCTCCTCGATTACTGAGACTCCCCCGATTACTGACCTCCCCCGATTACTGACCCTCCCACGATTACTGACCTCCCCCGATTACTGACCCTCCCCCGATTACTGACCCCCCGATTACTGATCCCCCGATTACTGACCACCCGATTACTGATGCTCCCCCGAATGACTGACCTCCCCCGATTACTGACCCTCCCCCGATTACTGACCCTCCCCCGATTACTGACCCTCCCCCGATTACTGAGCCTCCCGATTACTGACCTCCCGCGATCACTGACACTCCCTGATTACTGCCCCTCTCCCGATTACTGACCCCCGATTATTGACCACCCAATTACTGATCTCCCGATTACTGACCCTCCCTCGATGACTGACCACCGATTACTGAACCACCCCACAATTACTGACCTCCCTCGATTACTGACCCTCCCGATTACTGACCCTCCCCCGATTACTGACCCTCCGCCGATTACTGACCCTCTGCCGACGACTGACCTCCTTCGATTACTGACCCTACCCCAATTCCCGACCCTCCCCCGATTACTGACCCTCCCCCGATCACTGACCCTCCCGATTACTGACCCACCCCCGATTACTGACCCTCCGCCAATTACTGACCCTCTGCCGATGACTGACCTCCTCCGACTACTGACCCTACCCCGATTACTGACCCTCCGCCAATTACTGACCCTCTGCCGACTACTGACCTCCTTCGATTACTGACCCTACCCCAATTACCGACCCTCCCCCGATTACTGACCCTCCGCCGATTACTGACCCTCTACCGATGACTGACCTCCTCCGACTACTGACCCTCCCCCAATTACTGACACTCCCCCGATTACTTATCCCCCGATTACTGATCCTCCCCCGATTACTGACTTCCTCCGATTACTGACCTTCCCCCAATTATTGACCCTCCCCCGATTACTGACCCTCTCCTGATTACTGACACTCCCCCGATTACTGACCCTCTCCCGATTACTGACACTCCCCCAATTACTGATCCCCCAATTACTGACCCTCCCCGATTACTGACCTCCCCGATTACTGACCTCCCCCGATTACTGACCTCCCGATTACTGATCCCCGATTACTGACCTTCCCTGCTTACGAACCACCCTGATTACTGACCCTCCCGATTACTGACCTCCCCCGATTACTGACCCTCCCCCGATTACTGACCCCCCGAATACTGACCCTCCCCCGATTACTGACACTCCCCCGATTACTGACACCCCGATTACTTACCCCTCGATTACTGACCCTCCCCCGATTACTGACCTCCCCAATTACTGACCTCCTCGATTACTGAACCTCCCCCGATTACTGACCTCCCCAGTTACTAACCTCCTCGATTCCTGAGACTCCCCCGATTACTGACCTCCCCTGATTACTGACCTCCCCGATTACTGACCTCCCCGATTACTGACCTCTTCGATTACTGACATCCCCCGATTACTGACCTCCCCGATTACTGACCTCCCCGATTACTTATCTCCTCGATTACTGAGCCTCCCCCGATTACTGACCTCCCCGATTATTGACCTCCCCGATTACTGACCACCCCAATTACTAACCTCCTCGATTACTGAGACTCCCCCAATTACTGACCTCCCCCGATTACTGACTCTCCCACGATTACTGACCTCCCCCGATTACTGACCCTCCCCCGATTTCTGACCCCCCGATTACTGATCCCCCGATTACTGACCACCCGATTACTGATGCTCCCCCGAATGACTGACCTCCCCCGATTACTGACCCTCCCCCGATTACTGACCCTCCCCCGATTACTGACCCTCCCCCGATTACTGAGCCTCCCGATTACTGACCTCCCGCGATCACTGACACTCCCTGATTACTGCCCCTCTCCCGATTACTGACCCCCGATTATTGACCACCCAATTACTGATCTCCCGATTACTGACCCTCCCTCGATGACTGACCACCGATTACTGAACCACCCCACAATTACTGACCTCCCCCGATTACTGACCCTCCCGATTACTGACCCTCCCCCGATTACTGACCCTCCGCCGATTACTGACCCTCTGCCGACGACTGACCTCCTTCGATTACTGACCCTACCCCAATTACCGACCCTCCCCCGATTACTGACCCTCCCCCGATGACTGACCCTCCCGATTACTGACCCACCCCCGATTACTGACCCTCCGCCAATTACTGACCCTCTGCCGATGACTGACCTCCTCCGACTACTGACCCTACCCCGATTACTGACCCTCCGCCAATTACTGACCTTCTGCCGACTACTGACCTCCTTCGATTACTGACCCTACCCCAATTACCGACCCTCCCCCGATTACTGACCCTCCGCCGATTACTGACCCTCTGCCGATGACTGACCTCCTCCGACTACTGACCCTACCCCGATTACTTATCCTCTGCCGATTACTGACCTCCTCCGATTACTGACCCTCCCCCGATTACTGACACTCCCCCGATTACTTACCCCCCGATTACTGACCCTCCCCCGATTACTGACTTCCTCCGATTACTGACCTTCCCCCAATTATTGACCCTCCCCCGATTACTGACCCTCTCCCGATTACTGACACTCCCCCGATTACTGACCCTCTCCCGATTACTGACACTCCCCCAATTACTGACCCCCCAATTACTGACCCACCCCGATTACTGACCCTCCCGATTACTGACACTCCCCCGATTACTGACCTCCCGATTACTGATCCCCGATTACTGACCTTCCCTGCTTACTGACCACCCTGATTACTGACCCTCCCGATTACTGACCTCCCCCAATTACTGACCCTCCCCCGATTACTGACCCCCCGAATACTGACCCTCCCCCCATTACTGACACTCCCCCGATTACTGACACCCCGATTACTTACCCCTCGATTACTGACCCTCCCCCGATTACTGACCTCCCCGATTACTGACCTCCTCGATTACTGAACCTCCCCCGATTACTGACCTCCCCGGTTACTAACCTCCTCGATTCCTGAGACTCCCCCGATTACTGACCTCCCCGATTACTGACCTCTTCGATTACTGACATCCCCAGATTACTGACCTCCCCGATTACTGATCTCCCCGATTACTTACCTCCTCGATTACTGACCCTCCCCCGATTACTGACCTCCCCGATTACTGACCACCCCGATTACTGACCTCTTCGATGACTGAGCCTCCCCCGATTACTGACCTCCCCGATTATTGACCTCCCCGATTACTGACCTCCCCGATTACTAACCTCCTCGATTACTGAGATTCCCCGATTACTGACCTGCCCCGATTACTGACCCTCCCACGATTACTGACCTCCCCCGATTACTGACCCTCCCCCGATTACTGACCCCCCGATTACTGATCCCCCGATTACTGACCACCCGATTACTGATGCTCCCCCGAATGACTGACCTCCCCCGATTACTGACCCTCCCCCGATTACTGACCCTCCCCCGATTACTGAGCCTCCCGATTACTGACCTCCCGCGATTACTGACACTCCCTGATTACTGCCCCTCTCCCGATTACTGACCCCCGATTATTGACCACCCAATTACTGATCTCCCGATTACTGACCCTCCCTCGATGACTGACCACCGATTACTGAACCACCCCACAATTACTGACCTCCCCCGATTACTGACCCTCCCGATTACTGACCCTCCCCCGATTACTGAACCTCCGCCGATTACTGACCCTCTGCCGACTACTGACCTCCTTCGATTACTGACCCTACCCCAATTACCGACCCTCCCCCGATTACTGACCCTCCCCCAATCACTGACCCTCCCGATTACTGACCCACCCCCGATTACTGACCCTCCGCCGATTACTGACCCTCTGCCGATCACTGACCCTCCCGATTACTGACCCACCCCCGATTACTGACCCTCCCCCGATTACTGACCCCCCGATTACTGATCCCCCGATTACTGACCACCCGATTACTGATGCTCCCCCGAATGACTGACCTCCCCCGATTACTGACCCTCCCCCGATTACTGAACCTCCCCCGATTACTTACATCCCCGATTACTGAACCTCCCCCGATTACTGACCTCCTCCGATTACTGACCTTCCCCCAATTATTGACCCTCCCCCGATTACTGACCTCCCCCAATTACTGACCCTCCCCGATTACTGACCTCCCCGATTACTGACCTCACCCGATTACTGACCTCCCGATTACTGATCCCCGATTACTGACCTCCCCTGCTTACTGACCACCCTGATTACTGACCGTCCCGATTGCTGACCTCCCCCGATTACTGACCCTCCCCCGATTACTGACCCTCCCCCGATTACTGACCCCCCGAATACTGACCCTCCCCCGATTACTGACACTCCCCCGATTACTGACACCCCGATTACTTACCCCTCGATTACTGACCCTCCCCCGATTACTGACCTCCTCCGATTACTGACCCTCCCCCGATTATTGTCCCTCCCCGATTACTGACCTCCCCCGATTACTGACTGTCTCCCGATTACTGACCCTCCCCCGATTACTGACCTCCCCCGATTACTGACCCTCTCCCGATTACTGCCCCTCCCCCGATTACTGACGCCCCAATTATTGACCCTCCCTGATTACTGACCCTCCCGATTACTGACCTCCTCCGATTACTGACCTCACCCGATTACTGACCCCCCAATTACTGACCCTCCCCGATTACTGACACTCCCCCGATTACTGACACCCCGATTACTTACCACTCGATTACTGACCTTCCCCCAATTACTGGCCTCCTCCGATTACTGACCCTCCCCCGATTATTGACCCTCCCCCGATTACTGACCTCCCCAAATTACTGACCCTCTCCCGATTACTGACCATCCCCCGATTACTGATCCCCAATTACTGACCCTCAACGATTACTGATCCTCCCCCGATTACTGACCCTCCGCCGATTACTGACCCTCTGCCGACTACTGACCTCCTTCGATTACTGACCCTCCCCCGATTACTGACCCCCCGAATACTGACCCTCCCCCGATTACTGACACTCCCCCGATTACTGACCCTCCCCCGATTACTGACCCCCCGAATACTGACCCTCCCCCGATTACTGACACTCCCCCGATTACTGACACCCCGATTACTTACCCCTCGATTACTGACCCTCCCCCGATTACTGACCTCCTCCGATTACTGACCCTCCCCCGATTATTGTCCCTCCCCGATTACTGACCTCCCCCGATTACTGACTGTCTCCCGATTACTGACCCTCCCCCGATTACTGACCTCCCCCGATTACTGACCCTCTCCCGATTACTGCCCCTCCCCCGATTACTGACGCCCCAATTATTGACCCTCCCTGATTACTGACCCTCCCGATTACTGACCTCCTCCGATTACTGACCTCACCCGATTACTGACCCCCCAATTACTGACCCTCCCCGATTACTGACACTCCCCCGATTACTGACACCCCGATTACTTACCACTCGATTACTGACCTTCCCCCAATTACTGGCCTCCTCCGATTACTGACCCTCCCCCGATTATTGACCCTCCCCCGATTACTGACCTCCCCAAATTACTGACCCTCTCCCGATTACTGACCATCCCCCGATTACTGATCCCCAATTACTGACCCTCAACGATTACTGATCCTCCCCCGATTACTGACCCTCCGCCGATTACTGACCCTCTGCCGACTACTGACCTCCTTCGATTACTGACCCTCCCCCGATTACTGACCCCCCGAATACTGACCCTCCCCCGATTACTGACACTCCCCCGATTACTGACACCCCGATTACTTACCCCTCGATTACTGACCCTCCCCCGATTACTGACCTCCCCGATTACTAACCTCCTCGATTCCTGAGACTCCCCCGATTACTGACCTCCCCCGATTACTGACCTCCCCGATTACTGACCTCCCCGATTACTGACCTCTTCGATTACTGACATCCCCGGATTACTGACCTCCCCGATTACTGACCTCCCCGATTACTTACCTCCTCGATTACTGACCCTCCCCCGATTACTGACCTCCCCGATTACTGACCACCCCGATTACTGACCTCTTCGATGACTGAGCCTCCCCCGATTACTGACCTCCCCGATTACTGATCCCCCGATTACTGACCACCCGATTACTGATGCTCCCCCGAATGACTGACCTCCCCGATTACTGACCCTCCCCCGATTACTGACCCTCCCCCGATTACTGAGCCTCCCGATTACTGACCTCCCGCGATTACTGACACTCCCTGATTACTGCCCCTCTCCCGATTACTGACCCCCGATTATTGACCACCCAATTACTGATCTCCCGATTACTGACCCTCCCTCGATGACTGACCACCGATTACTGAACCTCCCCACAATTACTGACCTCCCCCGATTACTGACCCTCCCGATTACTGACCCTCCCCCGATTACTGAACCTCCGCCGATTACTGACCCTCTGCCGACTACTGACCTCCTTCGATTACTGTCCCTACCCCAATTAACGATCCTCCCCCGATTACTGACCCTCCCCCGATCACTGACCCTCCCGATTACTGACCCACCCCCGATTACTGACCCTACCCCAATTAACGATCCTCCCCCGATTACTGACCCTCCCCCAATCACTGACCCTCCCGATTACTGACCCACCCCCGATTACTGACCCTCCGCCGATTACTGACCCTCTGCCGATCACTGACCCTCCCGATTACTGACCCACCCCCGATTACTGACCCTCCCCCAATTACTGACCCCCCGATTACTGATCCCCCGATTACTGACCACCCGATTACTGATGCTCCCCCGAATGACTGACCTCCCCCGATTACTGACCCTCCCCCGATTACTGACCCTCCCCCGATTACTGAGCCTCCCGATTACTGACCTCCCGCGATTACTGACACTCCCTGATTACTGCCCCTCTCCCGATTACTGACCCCCGATTATTGACCACCCAATTACTGATCTCCCGATTACTGACCCTCCCTCGATGACTGACCACCGATTACTGAACCTCCCCACAATTACTGACCTCCCCCGATTACTGACCCTCCCGATTACTGACCCTCCCCCGATTACTGAACCTCCGCCGATTACTGACCCTCTGCCGACTACTGATCTCCTTCGATTACCGACTCTACCCCAATTACCGACCCTCCCCCGATTACTGACCATCCCCCGATTACTGACCCTCCGCCGATTACTGACCCTCTGCCGACTACTGATCTCCTTCGATTACTGACCCTACCCCAATTTCCGACCCTCCTCCGATTACTGACCCACCCCCGATCACTGACCCTCCCGATTACTGACCCACCCCCGATTACTGACCCTCCGCCAATTACTGACCCTCTGCCGACGACTGACCTCCTCCGACTACTGACCCTACCCCGATTACTTATCCTCTGCCGATTACTGACCTCCTCCGATTACTGACCCTCCCCCGATTACTGACACTCCCCCGATGACTGACACTCCCCGATTACTTTCCCCCCGATTACTGACCCTTCCCCGATTACTGACCTCCTCCGATTACTGACCTTCCCCCAATTATTGACCCTCCCCCGATTACTGACCTCCCCCGATTACTGACCCTCTCCCGATTACTGACCCTCCCCCGATCACTGACCCTCCCGATTACTGACCCACCCCCGATTACTGACCCTCCGCCAATTACTGACCCTCCCCGATTACTGACCTCCCCCGATTACTGACCTCCCGATTACTGATCCCCGATTACTGACCTCCCCTGCTTACTGACCACCCTGATTACTGACCGTCCCAATTACTGACCTCCCCCGATTACTGACCCTCCCCCGATTACTGACCCCCCGAATACTGACCCTCCCCCGATTACTGACACTCCTCCGATTACTGACACCCCGATTACTTACCCCTCGATTACTGACCCTCCCCCGATTACTGACCTCCTCCGATTACTGACCCTCCCCCGATTATTGACCCTCCCCCGATTACTGACCTCCCCCGATTACTGACTCTCTCCCGATTACTGACCCTCCCCCGATTACTGACCTCCCCCGATTACTGACCCTCTCCCGATTACTGCCCCTCCCCCGATTACTGACGCCCCAATTATTGACCCTCCCTGATTACTGACCCTCCCGATTACTGACCTCCCCCGATTACTGACCTCCCCCGATTACTGACCCCCCAATTACTGACCCTCCCCGATTACTGACCTCCCCGATTACTGACCTCCCCCGATTACTGACCTCCCGATTACTGATCCCCGATTACTGACCTCCCCTGCTTACTGACCACCCTGATTACTGACCGTCCCGATTACTGACCTCCCCCGATTACTGACCCTCCCCCGATTACTGACCCTCCCCCGATTACTGACCCCCCGAATACTGACCCTCCCCCGATTACTGACACTCCCCCGATTACTGACACCCCGATTACTTACCCCTCGATTACTGACCCTCCCCCGATTACTGACCTCCTCCGATTACTGACCCTCCCCCGATTATTGACCCTCCCCCGATTACTGACCTCCCCCGATTACTGACTGTCTCCCGATTACTGACCCTCCCCCGATTACTGACCTCCCCCGATTACTGACCCTCTCCCGATTACTGCCCCTCCCCCGATTACTGACGCCCCAATTATTGACCCTCCCTGATTACTGACCCTCCCGATTACTGACCTCCCCCGATTACTGACCTCCCCCGATTACTGACCCTCCCCGATTACTGACACTCCCCCGATTACTGACACCCCGATTACTTACCACTCGATTACTGACCTTCCCCCGATTACTGACCTCCTCCGATTACTGACCCTCCCCCGATTATTGACCCTCCCCCGATTACTGACCTCCCCCAATTACTGACCCTCTCCCGATTACTGACCATCCCCCGATTACTGATCCCCAATTACTGACCCTCAACGATTACTGATCCTCCCCCGATTACTGACCTCCCCGATTACTGAACTCCCCGATTCCTGACCTCCCAATTACTGATCCCCGATTACTGACCACCCCTGATTACTGACCACGCCCGATTACTGACCACCACCGATTACTGACCCACGGATTACTGACGTCCCCTGCTTACTGACCACCCTGATTACTGACCCTCCCCCGATTACTGACCCTCCGCCGATTACTGACCCTCTGCCGACTACTGACCTCCTTCGATTACTGACCCTACCCCAATTACCGACCCTCCCCCGATTATTGACCCTCCCCCGATCACTGACCCTCCCGATTACTGACCCACCCCCGATTACTGACCCTCCGCCGATTACTGACCCTCTGCCGATGACTGACCTCCTCCGACTACTGACCCTACCCCGATTACTGACCTTCCGCCGATTACTGACCCTCTGCCGACTACTGACCTCCTTCGATTACTGACCCTCCCCCGATTACTGACCCCCCGAATACTGACCCTCCCCCGATTACTGACACTCCCCCGATTACTGACACCCCGATTACTTACCCCTCGATTACTGACCCTCCCCGATTACTGACCTCCCCGATTACTGACCTCTTCGATTACTGAATTCCCCCGATTACTGACCTCCCCGATTACTGACCTCCCCAATTACTTACCTCCTCGATTACTGACCCTCCCCCGATTACTGACCTCCCCGATTACTGACCACCCCGATTACTGACCTCCTCGAGTACTGAACCTCCCCCGATTACTGACCTCCCCGATTACTAACCTCCTCGATTACTGAGACTCCCCCGATTAATGACCTGCCCCGATTACTGATCCTCCCACGATTACTGACCTCCCCCGATTACTGACCCTCCCCCGATTACTGACCCCCCGATTACTGATCCCCCGATTACTGACCACCCGATTACTGATGCTCCCCGAATGACTGACCTCCCCGATTACTGACTCTCCCCCGATTACTGACCCTCCCCCGATTACTGAGCCTCCCGATTACTGACCTCCCGCGATTACTGACACTCCCTGATTACTGCCCTTCTCCCAATTACTGACCCCCGATTATTGACCACCCAATTACTGATCTCCCGATTACTGACCCTCCCTCGATGACTGACCACCGATTACTGAACCTCCCCACAATTACTGACCTCCCCCGATTACTGACCCTCCCGATTACTGACCCTCCCATGATTACTGAACCTCCGCCGATTACTGACCCTCTGCCGACTACTGACCTCCTCCGATTACTGACCCTACCCCAATTAACGATCCTCCCCCGATTACTGACCCTCCCCCGATCACTGACCCTCCCGATTACTGACCCACCCCCGATTACTGACCCTCCGCCTATTACTGACCCTCTGCCGATCACTGACCCTCCCGATTACTGACCCACCCCCGATTACTGACCCTCTCCCGATTACTGACCCCCCGATTACTGATCCCCCGATTACTGACCACCCGATTACTGATGCTCCCCCGAATGACTGACCTCCCCCGATTACTGACCCTCCCCCGATTACTGACCCTCCCCCGATTACTGAGCCTCCCGATTACTGACCTCCCGCGATTACTGACACTCCCTGATTACCGCCCCTCTCCCGATTACTGACCCCCGATTATTGACCACCCAATTACTGATCTCCCGATTACTGACCCTCCCTCGATGACTGACCACCGATTACTGAACCTCCCCACAATTACTGACCTCCCCCGATTACTGACCCTCCCGATTACTGACCCTCCCCCGATTACTGAACCTCCGCCGATTACTGACCCTCTGCCGACTACTGATCTCCTTCGATTACTGACCCTACCCCAATTACTGACACTACCCCGATTACTGACCCTCCCCCGATTACTGACCCTCCGCCGATTACTGACCCTCTGCCGACTACTGATCTCCTTCGATGACTGACCCTACCCCAATTACCGACCCTCCCCGATTACTGACCCACCCCCGATCACTGACCCTCCCGATTACTGACCCACCCCCGATTACTGACCCTCCGCCAATTACTGACCCTCTGCCGACGACTGACCTCCTCCGACTACTGACCCTACCCCGATTACTTATGCTCTGCCGATTACTGACCTCCTCCGATTACTGACACTCCCCCGATTACTGACACTCCCCCGATTACTGACCCTCCCCCGATTACTTACCCCCTGATTACTGACCCTTCCCCGATTACTGACCTCCTCCGATTACTGACCTTCCCCCAATTATTGACCCTCCCCCGATTACTGACCGCCCCCGATTACTGACCCTCTCCCGATTACTGACCCTCCCCCGATCACTGACCCTCCCGATTACTGACACACCCCTGATTACTGACCCTCCGCCAATTACTGACCCTCCCCGATTACTGACCTCCCCCGATTACTGACCTCCCGATTACTGATCCCCGATTACTGACCTCCCCTGCTTACTGACCACCCTGATTACTGACCGTCCCGATTACTGACCTCCCCCGATTACTGACCCTCCCCCGATTACTGACCCTCCCCCGATTACTGACCCCCCGAATACTGACCCTCTCCCGATTACTGACCCTCCCCCGATTACTGACCTCCCCCGATTACTGACCCTCTCCCGATTACTGCCCCTCCCCCGATTACTGACGCCTCAATTATTGACCCTCCCCGATTACTGACACTCCCCCGATTACTGACACCCCGATTACTTACCACTCGATTACTGACCTTCCCCCGATTACTGACCTCCTCCGATTACTGACCCTCCCCCGATTATTGACCCTCCCCCGATTACTGACCTCCCCCAATTACTGACCCCCCGATTATTGACCTCCTGATTACGGACCCCCAGATTACTAACCCTCCCCGATTACTGACACTCCCCCGATTACTGACACCCCGATTACTTACCACTCGATTACTGACCTTCCCCCGATTACTGACCTCCTCCGATTACTGACCCTCCCCCGATTATTGACCCTCCCCCGATTACTGACCTCCCCCAATTACTGACCCCCCGATTATTGACCTCCTGATTACGGACCCCCAGATTACTAACCCTCCCCGGATTACTGACCCCCGATTACTGACCCCCCAATTACTGACCCACCCCCAATTACTGCCCCCCGATTACTGACCCCCCAATTACTGACCCTCCCCCGATTACTGACACCCGATTATTGACCCGCCCAATTACTGACCTCCCCCGATTATTGACCTCCCGATTACTGACACTCCCCGATTAATGACATTCCCCAGATTACTGACCCCCTGATGACTGACCCCTCGATTACTGACCCTCCCCCGATTACTGGCCCACCCTCTTGATTACTGACCTTCCCGATTACTGATCTCCCCCAATTACTGACCTTCCCCCGATTACTGACCCCCCCGGTTACTGACCCTCTCCCGATTACTGACCCTCCCCCGATTACTGATCCCCAATTACTGACCCTCAACGATTACTGATCCTCCCCCGATTACTGACCTCCCCGATTACTGAACTCCCCGATTCCTGACCTCCCGATTACTGATCCCCGATTACTGACCACCCCTGATTACTGACCACGCCTGATTACTGACCACCACCGATTACTGATCCATGGATTACTGACCTCCCTTGCTTACTGACCACCCTGATTACTGACCCTCCCGATTACTGACTTCCCCCGAATACTGATCCCCCGATTACTGACCCCCCGATTACTGACCCCCCAATTACTGACCTCCCCCGATTACGGACCCCCAGATTACTAACCCACCCCGGATTACTGAACCCCGATTACTGACCCCCCAATTACTGACCCACCCCCGATTACTGCCCCCCGATTACTGAGCCCCCAATTACTGACCCTCCACCGATTACTGACACCTGATTATTGACCCGCCCGATTACTGACCTCCCCCGATTATTGACCTCCCGATTACTGACACTCCCCGATTAATGACAGTCCCCAGATTACTGACCCCCTGATGACTGACCCCCTCGATTACTGACCCTCCCACGATTACTGGCCCACCCCCTTGATTACTGACCTCCCCGATTACTGACCTCCCCCGATTACTGACCTCCCCTAATTACTGACCTTCCCCCGATTACTGACCCCCCCGACTACTGACCCTCCCCCGATTACTGACCCACCCCCTTGATTACTGACCTCCCCGATTACTGACCTCCCCGATTACTGACCTCCCCCAATTACTGACCTCCCCCAATTACTGACCTTCCCCCGATTACTGACCCCCCGATTACTGCCCCTCCCCCGATTACAGACCCCCTCATTACTAAACCCCCGATTACTGACACTCCCCCGATTACTGACCCTACCCCGATTACTGGCCCTCCACCCTGATTACTGACCTCCCCCGATTACTGACCTCCCGATTACTGACACTCCGATTACTGACACTCCCCCGATTACTGATCCTCCCCCGATACTGGCCCTCCCCCGATTACTGGCCCTCCCCCCTGATTACTGACCTCCCCGATGACTGACCTCCACCGATTACTGACCTCCCCGATTGCTGACCTCCCCCGATTACTGACCTCCCAATTACTGGTCCCCGATTACTGACCTCCCCTGCTTAATGACCACCTTGATTACTGACCCACCCGATTACTGACCTCCCCCGAATACTGACCCCCCGATTACTGACCCCCGATTACTGACCCCCCAATTACTGACCTCCACCTATTACTAACCTCCCCGATTACTGACCCTCCCCCGATTACTGACCCCCCAATTACTGACACTCCCCGATTAATGACAGTCCCCAGATTACTGACCCCCTGATGACTGACCCCTCGATTACTGACACTCCCCCGATTACTGACCCACCCGCGATTACTGGCCCACCTCCTTGATTACTGACCGCCCCAATTACTGACCTCCCCCGATTACTGACCTCCCCCAATTACTGACCTTCCCCCGATTACTGACCCCCCCGATTACTGACCCTCCCCCGATTACTGAGCCTCCCGATTACTGACCTCCCCCGATTATTGACACCCCCCGGTTACTGACCCTACCCCCCATTACTGACCCCCTGATTACTAACCCCCCGATTACTGACACTCCCCCGATTACTGACCCTCCCCCGATTACTGGCCCTCCCCCCTGATTACTGACCTCCCCCGATTACTGACATGCCGATTACTGACCCTCCGATTACTGACACTCCCGCGATTACTGAGCCTCCCCCAATTACTGGCCCTCCCCCGATTACTGACCTCCCCCGATTACTGACCTCCACCGATTACTGACCTCCCCGATTGCTGACCTCCCCCGATTACTGACCTACCGATTACTGGTCCCCGATTACTGACATCCCCCGATTACTGACCACCACCGATTACTGAACCCCTGATTATTGACCTCCCCTGCTTACTGACCACCTTGATTACTGACCCTTCCCGATTCTGACCTCCCCCGAATACTGACCCCCTGATTACTGACCCCCGATTACTGACCCCCCAATTACTGACCTCCACCTATTACTGACCTCCCTGATTACTGACACTCCCCGATTACTGACCCTCCGATTACTGACCCTGCCCCGATTACTGACAGTCCCCCGATTACTGTCCCTCCCCCGATTACTTACCCCCCGATTACTGACCCTCCGCCGATTACTGACCTCCTCCGATTACTGACGCTCCCCCGATTATTGACCCTCCCCCGATTACTGACCTCACCCGATTACTGACCTCACCCGATTACTGACCCTCTCCCAATTACTGACCCTCCCCCGATTACTGATCCCCAATGACTGCCCCTCCCCGATTATTGATCCTCCCCCGATTACTGACCTCACCCGATTACTGACCCTCTCCCAATTACTGATCCTCCCCCGATTACTGATCCCCAATGACTGTCCCTCCCCGATTATTGATCCTCCTCCGATTACTGACCTCCCCGATTACTGACCTCCCCCGATTACTGACCTCCCGATTACTGATCCCCGATTACTGACCTCCCCCGATTACTGACCACCACCGATTACTGACCCACGGATTACTGACGTCCCCTGTTTACTGACCACCCTGATTACTGACCACCCCCGATTACTGACCACCACCGATTACTGACCCACGGGTTACTGACCTTCCCTGCTTACTGACCACCCTGTTTACTGACCCTCCCAATTACTGACCTCCCCGAATACTGACCCCCCGATTACTGACCCCCGAATACTGATCCCCGATTACTGATCTCCACCTATTACTGACCTCCCCCGATTACTGACCCTCCCCCAATTACTGACCCCCTGATTACTGACCTCCCCCGATTACTGACCCCCCGATTACGGACCCCCCGATTACGGATCCCCCGATTACTAACCCTCCCCGGATTACTGACCCCCCGATTACTGACCCCCCAAATACTGACGCAGCCCTGATTACTGCCCCCCCAATTACTGACCCCCCAATTACTGACCAACCCCCGATTACTGACCCCCGATTATTGACCCGCCCGATTAATGACCTCCCCCGATTATTGACCTCCCGATTACTGACACTCCCCGATTAATGACAGTCCTCGAATTACTGATGCCTGATGACTGACCCCCTCGATTACTGACACTCCCCTGATTACTGACCCTCCCCCGATTACTGGCCCACCCCTTTGATTACTGACCTTCCCGATTACTGACCTTCCCGATTACTGACCTCCCCTGATTACTGATCTCCCCCAATTACTGACCTTCCCCCGATTACTGACCCCCCCGGTTACTGACCTCACCCGATTACTGATCTCCCCCAATTACTGACCCCCCGATTACTGACCCTCCCCCGATTACTGACCCCAAATTATTGACCCCCTGATTACTGACCTCCCCCGATTACTGACCTCCCGATTACTGTCCCTCCGATTACTGAACCTCCTCCCCATTACTGACCCCCCGATTACTGACCGCCCGATTACTGACACTCCCCCGATTACTGACACTCCCCCCCATTACTGACCCCCCGATTACTAACCCCCCGATTACTGACCCTCCCCCGATTACTGGCCCTCCCCCCTGATTACTGACCTCCCCCAATTACTGACCTCCCGATTACTGACCCTACGATGACTCACCCTCCCCCGACTACTGGCCCTCCCCCCTAATTACTGACCTCCACGATTACTGACCTCCCCCGATTACTGACCTCCACCGATTACTGACCTCCCCGATTGCTGACCTCCCCCGATTACTGACCTACCGATTACTGGTCCCCGATTACTGACATCCCCCGATTACTGACCACCACCGATTACTGAACCCCTGATTATTGACCTCCCCTGCTTACTGACCACCTTGATTATTGACCCTTCCCGATTCTGACCACCCCGAATACTGACCCCCTGATTACTGACCCCGATTACTGACCCCCCAATTACTGACCTCCCTGATTACTGACACTCCCCCGATTACTGACCCTCCGATTACTGACCCTGCCCCGATTACTGACAGTCCCCCGATTACTGACCCTCCCCCGATTACTTACCCCCCGATTACTGACCCTCCGCCGATTACTGACCTCCTCCGATTACTGACGCTCCCCCGATTATTGACCCTCCCCCGATTACTGACCTCACCCGATTACTGACCTCACCCGATTACTGACCCTCTCCCAATTACTGACCCTCCCCCGATTACTGATCCCCAATGACTGCCCCTCCCCGATTTTTGATCCTCCCCCGATTACTGACCTCACCCGATTACTGACCTCACCCGATTACTGATCCTCTCCCAATTACTGATCCTCCCCCGATTACTGATCCCCAATGACTGTCCCTCCCCGATTATTGATCCTCCCCCGATTACTGACCTCCCCGATTACTGACCTCCCCCGATTACTGACCTCCCGATTACTGATCCCCGATTACTGACCTCCCCCGATTACTGACCACCACCGATTACTGACCCACGGATTACTGACGTCCCCTGTTTACTGACCACCCTGATTACTGACCACCCCCGATTACTGACCACCACCGATTACTGACCCACGGATTACTGACCTTCCCTGCTTACTGACCATCCTGTTTACTGACCCTCCCAATTACTGACCTCCCCGAATACTGACCCCCCGATTACTGACCCCCGAATACTGATCCCCGATTACTGATCTCCACCTATTACTGACCTCCCCCGATTACTGACCCTCCCCAATTACTGACCCCCTGATTACTGACCTCCCCCGATTACTGACCCCCCGATTACGGACCCCCCGATTACGGACCCCCCGATTACTAACCCTCCCCGGATTACTGACCCCCCGATTACTGACCCCCCAAATACTGACGCAGCCCTGATTACTGCCCCCCCAATTACTGACCCCCCAATTACTGACCAACCCCCGATTACTGACCCCCGATTATTGACCCGCCCGATTAATGACCTCCCCCGATTATTGACCTCCCGATTACTGACACTCCCCGATTAATGACAGTCCTCGGATTACTGATGCCTGATGACTGACCCCCTCGATTACTGACACTCCCCTGATTACTGACCCTCCCCCGATTACTGGACAAACCCCCTTGATTACTGACCTCCCCGATTACTGACCTCCCCGATTACTGACCTCCCCCGATTACTGATCTCCCCCAATTACTGATCTCCCCGATTACTGACCTCCCCGATTACTGACCTCCCCCGATTACTGATCTCCCCCGATTTCTGACCCTCCCCCGATTACTGACCCCAAAATATTGACCCCCTGATTACTGACCTCCCCCGATTACTGACCTCCCGATTACTGTCCCTCCGATTACTGAACCTCCCCCCCATTACTGACCCCCCGATTACTGACCGCCCGATTACTGACACTCCCCCGATTACTGACCCTCCTCCCCATTACTGACCCCCCGATTACTAACCCCCCGATTACTGACCCTCCCCCGATTACTGGCCCTCCCCCCTGATTACTGACCTCCCCCAATTACTGACCTCCCGATTACTGACCCTACGATGACTCACCCTCCCCCGACTACTGGCCCTCCCCACTAATTACTGACCTCCACGATTACTGACCTCCCACGATTACTGACCTCCCCCGATTACTGACCTCCAGATTACTGATCCCTGATTGCTGACCCTACCCCGATTACTGACCCTCCTCCGATTACTGACCCTCCCCCCGATCACTGACCGTCTGCCGACTACTGACCTCCTCCGATTACTGACCCTACCCTGATTACTTATCCTCCGGCGATTACTGACCCTCCGCCGATTACTGACCCTCTGCCGACTACTGACCTCCTCCGATTACTGACCCTACCCCGATTACTTATCCTCCGGCGATTACTGACCTCCTCCGATTACTGACCCTCCCCCGATTACTGACACTCACCCGATTACTGACCCTCCCCTGATTACTTAACCCCCGACTATTGACCCTCCCCCGATTACTGACCTCCCCCAATTACTGACCCTCTCCCGATTACTGAGCCTCCCCCGATTACTGACCCCCCAATTACTGACCCTCTCCGATTACTGATCCAACCCCGATTCCTGACCTCTCCGATTACTGACCTCCCCCGATTACTGACCTCCCAATTACTGATCCCCGATTACTGAACATCCCTGCTTACTGACCACCCTGATTTCTGACCCTCCCGATTACTGACCTCCCCCGAATACTGATCCCCTGATTACTGACCCACGATTACTGACCCCCCAATTACTGACCTCCACCTATTACTGACCTCCCCCGATTACTGACCCTACCCCGATTACTGACCTCCCGATTACTGACCCTACCCGATTACTGAACCTCCCCCGATTACTGACCGCCTCCGATTACTGACCCTCCCCCGATTATTGACCCTCACCCGATCACTGACCTCCCCCGATTACTGACCCTCTCCCGATGACTGACCCTCCTCCGATTACTGATCCCCAATTACTGACCCTCAAAGATTACTGATCCTCCCCCGATTACTGCCCTCCCCGATTACTGACCTCCCCGATTACTGACCTCCTGATTACTGATCCCCGATTACTGACCTCCCCTGCTTACTGACCACCCTGATTACTGACCCACCCGATTACTGACCTCGCCCGAATACTGACACCCCGATTACTGACCCCCGATTACTGACCCCCCAATTACTGATCTCCACCTATTACTGACCTCCTCCGATTACTGACCATCCCCCGATTACTGATCCCCCGATTACTGACATCCCCCGATTACTGACCCCCGATTACTGACCCCCGATTACTGACCCCCGATTACTGACCCACCCCCGATTACTGCCCCCCCAATTACTGAACCCCAATTACTGACCCTCCCCCGATTACTGACCCCCGATTATAGACCCGCCCGATTACTGACCTCCCCCGATTATTGACCTCCCGATTACTGACACTCCCCCATTAATGACAGTCCCCGGATTACTGACCCCCTGATGACAGACCCCCTTGATTACTCACCTCCCCCAATTACTGACCTTCCCCCGATTACTGACCCCCCGATTACTGACCCCCCCGATTGCTGACCTCACACGATTACTGACCACCACCGATTACTGACCCACAGATTACTGAGCTCCCCTGCTTACTGACCACCCTGATTACTGACCCTCCCGATTACTGACCTCCCCCGAATACTGACCCCCCGATTACTGACCCCCGAATACTGACCCCCGATTACTGACCTCTACCTATTACTGACCTCCCCCGATTACTGACCCCCTGATTACGGACCCCCCGATTACAGACCCCCCCATTACTAACCCTCCCCGGATTACTGACCCCCCGATTACTGACCCCTCAATTACTGACTCTCCCCCGATTACTGACCCCCGATTATTGACCCGCCCGATTACTGACCTCCCCCGATTATTGACCTCCTGATTACTGACACTCCCCGATTAATGACAGTCCCCGGATTACTGACCCCTTGATGACTGACCCCCTCGATTACTGACACTCCCCCGATTACTGACCCTCCCCCGATTACTGGCCCACCCCCTTGATTACTGACCTCCCCGATTACTGACCTCCCCCGATTACTGACCTCCCCAATTACTGACCTTCATCCGATTACTGACCCCCCCAATTACTGACCCCACGATTACTGACCCTCCCCCGATTAGTGACCCAAATTATTGACCCCCTGATTACTGACCTTCCCCGATTACTGACCTCCCGATTACTGACCCTCCGATTACTGACACTCCCCTGATTATTGTACCTCCCCCCATTATTGACCCCCCCGATTACTGACCCCCCGATTACTGACACTCCCCTGATAACTGACCCTCCCCCCCATTATAACCCCCCGATTACTAACCCCCCGATAACTGACACTCCCCCGATTACTCCCCCTCCCCGATTACTGGCCCTCCCCCCTGATTACTGACCTCCCTCGATAACTGACCTCCCGATTACTGACCCTCCGATTACTGACACTCCCCCGATTACTGTGCCTCCCCCGATTACTGGCCCTCCCCGATTACTGGCCCTCCCCCCTGATTACTGACCATCCCCCGATTACTGGCCCTCACCACTGATTACTGACCTCCCCGATTATTGACCCTCTCCCAATGACTGACCCTCCCCCAATTACTGATCCCCAATTACTGACCCTCCCCAATTACTGATCCTTCCCCGATTACTGACCTCCCCAATTACTGACCTCCCCCGATTACTGACCCTCCCCCGATTATTGACCCTCCCCCGATTACTGACACTCCCCCGATTATTGACCTCTCCCGATTACTGACCTCCCCCAATTACTGATCCTCCCCCGATTACTGACACCCTGATTACTGACCTCCATCGATTACTGACCCCCCGATTACTGACCCTCCCCCGATTACTGACCCTCACCCGATTACCGACCCCACCGATTACTGACATCCTGAATACTGACCTCCCAGATTACTGACCCTCCCGATTACTGAACCCATGATTACTGACCCTCCCCGATTACTGATTCTCCACCGATTACTGACCTCCCCAATTACTGACCTCCACCTATTACTGACCTCCCCCGATTACTGACCTCCCGATTACTGACCTCCCCCGATTACTGATCCTCCCCCGATTACTGACACCCTGATTACTGACCTCCCCCGATTACTGATTCCCCTAATTACTGACCCCCCGATTACTGACCCTCCCTCGATTACTGAACCCCAATTATTGACCCCCTGATTACTGACCTCCCCGATTACTGAACTCCCCCGATTACTGACCTCCCCCGATTACTGACCCTCCCCCGATTACTGACACCCTGATTGCTGACCTCCCCCGATTACTGACATCCTGATTATTGACCCTACCCCGAATACTGACCCCCCCGATTACTGACCCTCCCCCGAATACTGACCTTTCCCCGATTACTGACCCCCCGGTTTCTGACCCCATGATTACTGACCCTCACCCGATTACTGACCCTCCCCCGATTACTGAACCCCCGATTACTGACACCCCGATTACACACACTCCGCCGATTAATCACCCTCCCCCGATTACTGAACCCCCGATTACTGACCCCCCCGATTACTGACATTCCTTCGATTACTGACCCTCCCCCGATTACTGGCCCACTTCCCTGATTACTGATCTCCCCGATTACTGACCTTCCCTGATTACTGAACCTACCCCGATTACTGACCCTCCAATTACTGACCCTCCCCTATTACTGATCGCCGATTACTGACCTCCCCTGATTACTGACCCTCCCGATTACTGACCTCACCCAAATACTGACCTCCGATTACTGACCCCCGATTACTGACCCCCCTATTACTGACCTCCACCTATTACTGACCTCCCCCCGATTAATGACCCTCCCCCAATTACTGACCCCCCGATTACGGATCTCCCCCCATTACTGACCCCCCAATTACTGACCCTCCCACGATTATTGACCCACCCGATTACTGACCTCCGCCGATTATTGACCCCAAGATTACTGACACTCCCCGATTAATGACACTCCCCGGATTTCTGACCCCCTGATGACTGACACCCTCGATTACTGACACTCCCCCGATTACTGACCCACCCCCTTGATTACTGACACTCCCCCGATTACTGACCCACCCCCGATTACTGGCCCACCCCCTTGATTACTGACCTCCCCGATTACTGACCTCCCCCGATTACTGACCTCCCCCAATTACTGACCTTCCCCCGATTACCGAACCCCCCGATTACTGAACTCACCCGATTACTGATCTCCCCTAATTACTGACCCCCCGATTACTGACCCTCCCTCGATTACTGAACCCCAATTATTGACCCCCTGATTACTGACCTCCCCCGATTACTGACCTCCCGATTACTGACTCTCCGATTACTGACACTCTCTCGATTACTGAACCACCCCCCCATTACTAACCCCCCGATTACTGAAACTCCCCCGATAACTGACCCTCCCCCGATTACTGACCTCCCCCGATTACTGACCTACCCCGATTACTGACCCTACCCCGATTACTGGCCTCCCGATTACTGAACTCCCCCGATTACTGACCTCCCCGATTACTGACCTCCCCGATTACTGACCCTCCCCCGATTACTGACCCCCCGATTACTGACCCTACCCCGATAACTGACCCTCCCCCAATTACTGAACCGCCCTGATTACTGACCCTCTGATTCCTGACCTCCCCGATTACTGACCCTCCCCCGATTACTGACGCTCCCGATTACTGACCCTCCGCCAACTACTGACCACCCCCATTACTGACCCCCTGATTACTGACCACCCGATTACTGACCCTCCAATGATTACTGACCCTCCGACGATTACTAACCTCCTCCAATTACTGTCCCCCTCCAATTACTGACCTCCCCGATTACTGACCTCCCCAATTACTGACCCTCCCCCGATTACTGACCCTCCCCCGATTATTGACCCTCCCCCGATTACTGACCCTCCCCCGATTACTGACCTCCCCCGATTACTGACCCTCCCCCGATTACTGACACCCTGATTACTGACCTCCCCCGATTACTGACCCCCGATTACTGACCCTCCCCCGATTACTGACCCTCCCCCGATTATTGACCCTCCCCCGATTACTGACCCTCCCCCGATTACTGACCTCCCGATTACTGATCCCCGATTACTGACCTCCCCCGATTACTGACCCTCCCCCGATTACTGACCCACGGATTACTGACCTCCCCGATTACAGACCCCCCGATTACGGACCCCCCGATTACGAACCCCCCGATTACTAACCCTCCCCGGATTACTGACCCCCCGATTACTGACCCCCAAATACTGATGCAGCCCTGATTACTGCCCCCCCAATTACTGACCCCCCGATTACTGACCCCCGATTATTGACCCGCCCGATTAATGACCTCCCCCGATTATTGACCTCCCGATTACTGACACTCCCCGATTAATGACAGTCCTCGGATTACTGACGCCTGATAACTGACCCCCTTGATTACTGACACTCCCCTGATTACTGACCCTCCCCCGATTACTGGCCCACCCCCTTGATTACTGACCTCCCCGATTACTGACCTCCCCGATTACTGACATTTCTTCGATTACTGACCCTCCCCCGATTACTGGCCCACTTCCCTGATTACTGATCTCCCCGATTACTGACCTCCCCTGATTACTGAACCTCTCCCGATTACTGAACATCCCCCGATTACTGACCCCCCAATTACTGACCCTCCCCGATTACTGATCGCCGATTACTGACCTCCCCTGATTACTGACCCTCCCGATTACTGACCTCACCTGAATACTGACCTCCGATTACTGACCCCCGATTACTGACCCCCCTATTACTGACCTCCACCTATTACTGACCTCCCCCCGATTAATAACCCTCCCCCAATTACTGACCCCCCGATTACGGACCCCCCGATTACTGACCCCCCCGGTCACTGACCCCCCAATTACTGACCCTCCCCCGATTATTGACCCGCCCGATTACTGACCTCCGCCGATTATTGACCCCAAGATTACTGACACTCCCCGATTAATGACACTTCCCGGATTTCTGAACCCCTGATGACTGACACCCTCGATTACTGACACTCCCCCGATTACTGACCCACCCCCGATTACTGGCCCACCCCCTTGATTACTGACCTCCCCGATTACTGACCTCCCCCGATTACTGACCTCCCGCGATTACTGACCTCCCCCAATTACTGACCTTCCCCCGATTACTGACCCCCCCGATTACTGAACTCACCCGATTACTGATCTCCCCTAATTACTGACCCCCCGATTACTGACCCTCCCTCGATTACTGAACCCCAATTATTGACCCCCTGATTACTGACCTCCCCGATTACTGACCTCCTGATTACTGACCCTCCGATTACTGACACTCCCTCGATTACTGAACCTCCCCCCCATTACTAACCCCCCGATGATTGAAACTCCCCCGATAACTGACCCTCCCCCGATTACTGACCCTCCCCCGATTACAGGCCCTCCCCCCTGATTACTGACCTCCCCGATTACTGACCTCCCCGATTACTGACCCTCCCCCGATTACTGACTCCCCGATTACTGACCCTACCCCGATTACTGACCCTCCCCCGAATACTGAACCACCCTGATTACTGACCCTCTGATTCCTGACCTCCCCGATTACTGACCCTCCCCCGATTACTGACGCTCCCGATTACTGACCCTCCGCCAACTACTGACTCCCCCATTACTGACCCCCTGATTACTGACCACCCGATTACTGACCCTCCGATGATTACTGACCCTCCGACGATTACTAACCTCCTCCAATTACTGACCCCCCTGATTACTGACCTCCCCGATTACTGACCTCCCCAATTACTGACCCTCCCCGATTACTGACCCTCCCCCGATTATTGACCCTCCCCCGATTACTGACCCTCCCCCGATTACTGACCTCCCCCGATTACTGACCATCCCCCGATTACTGACACCCTGATTACTGACCTCCCCCGATTACTGACCCCCGATTACTGACCCTCCCCCGATTACTGACCCTCCCCCGATTATTGACCCTCCCCCGATTACTGACCTCCCCCGATTACTGACCTCCCGATTACTGATCCCCGATTACTGACCTCCCCCGATTACTGACCCTCCCCCATTACTGACCCACAGATTACTGACCTCCCCGATTACTGACCCCCCGATTACGGACAACCCGATTACGAACCCCCCGATTAATAACCCTCCCCGGATTACTGACCCCCCGATTCCTCACCCCCCAAATACTGACGCAGACCTGATTACTGCCCCCCCAATTACTGACCCCCCAATTACTGACCATCCCCCGATTACTGACCCCCGATTATTGACCCGCCCGATTAATGACCTCCCCCGATTATTGACCTCCCAATTACTGACACTCCCCGATTAATGACAGTCCTCGGATTACTGACGCCTGATGACTGACCCCCTCGATTACTGACACTCCCCTGATTACTTACCTTCCCCTGATTACTGGCCCACCCCCTTGATTACTGACCTCCCCGATTACTGAACTCTCCGATTACTGACCTCCCCCAGTTACTGATCTCCCCCAATTACTGACCTTCCCCCGATTACTGACCCCCCTGGTTACTGACCTCACCCGATTACTGATCTCCCCCAATTACTGACCCCCCGATTACTGACCCCCGAATACTGATCCCCGATTACTGATCTCCACCTATTACTGACCTCCCCCGATTACTGACCCTCCCCCAATTACTGACCCCCTGATTACTGACCTCCCCCGATTACTGACCCCCCGTTTACGGACCCCCCGATTACGGACCCCCCGATTACTAACCCTCCCCGGATTACTGACCCCCCGATTACAGACCCCCCAAACACTGACGCAGCCCTGATTACTGCCCCCCCAATTACTGACCCCCCAATTACTGACCACCCCCCGATTACTGACCCCCGATTATTGACCCGCCCGATTAATGATCTCCCCCGATTATTGACCTCCCGATTACTGACACTCCCCGATTAATAACAGTCCTCGGATGACTGATGCCTGATGACTGACGCCCTCGATTACTGACACTCCCCTGATTACTGACCCTCCCCCGATTACTGGCCCACCCCCTTGATTACTGACCTCCCCGATTACTGACCTCCCCCGATTACTGATCTCCCCCAATTACTGACCTTCCCCCGATTACTGACCCCCCCGGTTACTGACCTCACCCGATAACTGATCTCCCCCAATTACTGACCCCCCGATTACTGACCCTCCCCCGATTACTGACCCCAAATTATTGACCCCCTGATTACTGACCTCCCCCGATTACTGACCTCCCGATTACTGTCCCTCCGATTACTGAACCTCCCCCCCATTACTGACCCCCCGATTACTGACCGCCCGATTACTGACACTCCCCTGATTACTGACCCTCCCCCCCATTACTGACCCCCCGATTACTAACCCCCCGATTACTGACCCTCCCCCGATTACTGGCCCTCCCCCCTGATTACTGACCTCCCCCAATTACTGACCTCCCGATTACTGACCCTACGATGACTCACCCTCCCCCGACTACTGGCCCTCCCCCCTAATTACTGACCTCCACGATTACTGACCTCCCCCGATTACTGACCTCCCCCGATTACTGACCTCCAGATTACTGATCCCCGATTGCTGACCCTACCCCGAGTACTGACCCTCCTCCGATTACTGACCCTCCCCCAAATCACTGACCGTCTGCCGACTACTGACCTCTTCCGATTACTGACCCTACCCTGATTACTTATCCTCCGGCGATTACTGACCCTCCGCCGATTACTGACCCTCTGCCGACTACTGACCTCCTCCGATTACTGACCCTACCCCGATTACTTATCCTCCGGCGATTACTGACCTCCTCCGATTACTGACCCTCCCCCGATTACTGACACTCACCCGATTACTGACCCTCCCCTGATTACTTAACCCCCGACTATTGACTCTCCCCCGATTACTGACCTCCCCCAATTACTGACCCTCTCCCGATTACTGAGCCTCCCCCGATTACTGACCCCCCAATTACTGACCCTCTCCGATTACTGATCCACCCCCGATTCCTGACCTCCCCGATTACTGACCTCCCCCGATTACTGACCTCCCAATTACTGATCCCCGATTACTGAACATCCCTGCTTACTGACCACCCTGATTTCTGACCCTCCCGATTACTGACCTCCCCCGAATACTGATCCCCTGATTACTGACCCACGATTACTGACCCCCCAATTACTGACCTCCACCTATTACTGACCTCCCCCGATTACTGACCCTACCCCGATTACTGACCTCCCGATTACTGACCCTACCCGATTACTGAACCTCCCCCGATTACTGACCGCCTCCGATTACTGACCCTCCCCCGATTATTGACCCTCACCCGATCACTGACCTCCCCCGATTACTGACCCTCTCCCGATGACTGACCCTCCTCCGATTACTGATCCCCAATTACTGACCCTCAAAGATTACTGATCCTCCCCCGATTACTGCCCTCCCCGATTACTGACCTCCCCGATTACTGACCTCCTGATTACTGATCCCCGATTACTGACCTCCCCTGCTTACTGACCACCCTGATTACTGACCCACCCGATTACTGACCTCGCCCGAATACTGACACCCCGATTACTGACCCCCGATTACTGACCCCCCAATTACTGATCTCCACCTATTACTGACCTCCTCCGATTACTGACCATCCCCCGATTACCGATCCCCCGATTACTGACATCCCCCGATTACTGACCCCCGATTACTGACCCCCGATTACTGACCCCCCAATTACTGACTCACCCCCGATTACTGCCCCCCCAATTACTGAACCCCAATTACTGACCCTCCCCCGATTACTGACCCCCGATTATAGACCCGCCCGATTACTGACCTCCCCCGATTATTGACCTCCCGATTACTGACACTCCCCCATTAATGACAGTCCCCGGATTACTGACCTCCTGATGACAGACCCCCTTGATTACTCACCTCCCCGATTACTGACGTTCCCCGATTACTGACCTCCCCCAATTACTGACCTTCCCCCGATTACTGACCCCCCGATTACTGACCCCCCCCGATTGCTGACCTCACACGATTACTGACCACCACCGATTACTGACCCACAGATTACTGATCTCCCCTGCTTACTGACCACCCTGATTACTGACCCTCCCGACTACTGACCTCCCCCGAATACTGACCCCCCGATTACTGACCCCCGAATACTGACCCCCGATTACTGACCTCTATCTATTACTGACCCTCCCCCGATTACTGACACTCACCCGATTACTGACCCTCCCCTGATTACTTAACCCCCGACTATTGACCCTCCCCCGATTACTGACCTCCCCCAATTACTGACCCTCTCCCGATTACTGAGCCTCCCCCGATTACTGACCCCCCAATTACTGACCCTCTCCGATTACTGATCCACCCCCGATTCCTGACCTCCCCGATTACTGACGTCCCCCGATTACTGACCTCCCAATTACTGATCCCCGATTACTGAACATCCCTGCTTACTGACCACCCTGATTTCTGACCCTCCCGATTACTGACCTCCCCCGAATACTGATCCCCTGATTACTGACCCACGATTACTGACCCCCCAATTACTGACCTCCACCTATTACTGACCTCCCCCGATTACTGACCCTACCCCGATTACTGACCTCCCGATTACTGACCCTACCCGATTACTGAACCTCCCCCGATTACTGACCGCCTCCGATTACTGACCCTCCCCCGATTATTGACCCTCACCCGATCACTGACCTCCCCCGATTACTGACCCTCTCCCGATGACTGACCCTCCTCCGATTACTGATCCCCAATTACTGACCCTCAAAGATTACTGATCCTCCCCCGATTACTGCCCTCCCCGATTACTGACCTCCCCGATTACTGACCTCCTGATTACTGATACCCGATTACTGACCTCCCCTCCTTACTGACCACCCTGATTACTGACCCACCCGATTACTGACCTCGCCCGAATACTGACACCCCGATTACTGACCCCCGATTACTGACCCCCCAATTACTGATCTCCACCTATTACTGACCTCCTCCGATTACTGACCATCCCCCGATTACCGATCCCCCGATTACTGACATCCCCCGATTACTGACCCCCGATTACTGACCCCCGATTACTGACCCCCCAATTACTGACCCACCCCCGATTACTGCCCCCCCAATTACTGAAGCCCAATTACTGACTCTCCCCCGATTACTGACCCCCGATTATAGACCCCCCCGATTACTGACCTCCCCCGATTATTGACCTCCCGATCACTGACACTCCCCCATTAATGACAGTCCCCGGATTACTGACCCCCTGATGACAGACCCCCTTGATTACTCACCTCCCCGATTACTGACGTTCCCCGATTACTGACCTCCCCCAATTACTGACCTTCCCCCGATTACTGACCCCCCGATTACTGACCCCCCCCGATTGCTGACCTCACACGATTACTGACCACCACCGATTACTGACCCACAGATTACTGACCTCCCCTGCTTACTGACCACCCTGATTACTGACCCTCCCGATTACTGACCTCCCCCGAATACTGACCCCCCGATTACTGACCCCCGAATACTGACCCCCGATTACTGACCTCTACCTATTACTGACCTCCCCCGATTACTGACCCCACGATTACGGACCCCCCGATTACAGACCCCCCCATTACTAACCCTCCCCGGATTACTGACCCCCCGATTACTGACCCCTCAATTACTGACTCTCCCCCGATTACTGACCCCCGATTATTGACCCGCCCGATTACTGACCTCCCCCGATTATTGACCTCCTGATTACTGACACTCCCCGATTAATGACAGTCCCCGGATTACTGACCCCCTGATGACTGACCCCCTCGATTACTGACACTCACCCGATTACTGACCCTCCACCGATTACTGGCCCACCCCCTTGATTACTGACCTACCCGATTACTGACCTCCCCCGATTACTGACCTCCCCAATTACTGACCTTCCCCCGATTACTGACCCCCCCCAATTACTGACCCCACGATTACTGACCCTCCCCCGATTAGTGACCCAAATTATTGACCCCCTGATTATTGACCTCCCCTGATTACTGACCTCCCGATTACTGACCCTCCGATTACTGACACTCCCCCGATTATTGTACCTCCCCCCATTATTGACCCCCCCGATTACTGACCCCCCGATTACTGACACTCCCCTGATAACTGACCCTCCCCCCCATTATAACCCCCCGATTACTAACCCCCCGATAACTGACACTCCCCCGATTACTCCCCCTCCCCGATTACTGGCCCTCCCCCCTGATTACTGATCTCCCCGATAACTGACCTCCCGATTACTGACCTTCCGATTACTGACACTCCCCCGATTACTGTGCCTCCCCCGATTACTGGCCCTCCCCGATTACTGGCCCTCCCCCCTGATTACTGACCATCCCCCGATTACTGGCCCTCACCCCTGATTACTGACCTCCCCGATTATTGACCCTCTCCCAATGACTGACCCTCCCCCAATTACTGATCCCCAATTACTGACCCTCCCCAATTACTGATCCTTCCCCGATTACTGACCTCCCCAATTACTGACCTCCCCCGATTACTGACCCTCCCCCGATTATTGACCCTCCCCCGATTACTGACACTCCCCCGATTATTGACCTCCCCCGATTACTGACCTCCCCCAATTACTGATCCTCCCCCGATTACTGACACCCTGATTACTGACCTCCACCGATTACTGACCCCCCGATTACTGACCCTCCCCCGATTACTGACCCTCACCCGATTACCGACCCCACCGATTACTGACATCCTGAATACTGACCTCCCAGATTACTGACCCTCCCGATTACTGAACCCATGATTACTGACCCTCCCCGATTACTGATTCTCCACCGATTACTGACCTCCCCAATTACTGACCTCCACCTATTACTGACCTCCCCCGATTACTGACCTCCCGATTACTGACCTCCCCCGATTACTGACCCTCCCCCGATTACTGACACCCTGATTACTGACCTCCCCCGATTACTGATCTCCCCTAATTACTGACCCCCCGATTACTGACCCTCCCTCGATTACTGAACCCCAATTATTGACCCCCTGATTACTGACCTCCCCGATTACTGAACTCCCCCGATTGCTGACCTCCCCCGATTACTGACATCCTGATTATTGACCCTACCCCGAATACTGGCCCCCCCGATTACTGACCCTCCCCCGAATACTGACCCTCCCCCGATTACTGACCCCCCGATTTCTGACCCCATGATTACTGACCCTCACCCGATTACTGACCCTCCCCGATTACTGAACCCCCGATTACTGACACCCCGATTACACACACTCCCCCGATTAATCACCCTCCCCCGATTACTGAACCCCCGATTACTGACCCCCCCCGATTACTGACATTCCTTCGATTACTGACCCTCTCCCGATTACTGGCCCACTTCCCTGATTACTGATCTCCCCGATTACTGACACTCCCCTGATTACTGAACCTCTCCCGATTACTGAACCTCCCCCGATTACTGACCCCCCAATTACTGACCCTCCCCGATTACTGATCGCCGATTACTGACCTCCCCTGATTACTGCCCCTCCCGATTACTGACCTCACCCGAATACTGACCTCCGATTACTGACCCCCGATTACTGACCCCCCATTACTGACCTCCACCTATTACTGACCTCCCCCCGATTAATGACCCTCCCCCAATTACTGACCCCCCGATTACGGATCTCCCCCGATTACTGACCCCCCGATTACTGACCCCCCGATTACGGACCCCCCGATTACTGCCCCCCCCGTTACTGACCCCCCAATTACTGACCCTCCCCCGATTATTGACCCGCCCGATTACTGACCTCCGACGATTATTGACCCCAAGATTACTGACACTCCCCGATTAATGACACTCCCCGGATTTCTGACCCCCTGATGACTGACACCCTCGATTACTGACACTCCCCCGATTACTCCCCCTCCCCGATTACTGGCCCTCCCCCCTGATTACTGACCTCCCCCGATAACTGACCTCCCGATTACTGACCCTCCGATTACTGACACTCCCCCGATTACTGACCCTCCCCCGATTACTGGCCCTCCCCGATTACTGGCCCTCCCCCCTGATTACTGACCATCCCCCGATTACTGGCCCTCACCCCTGATTACTGACCTCCCCGATTATTGACCCTCTCCCAATGACTGACCCTCCCCCAATTACTGATCCCCAATTACTGACCCTCCCCAATTACTGATCCTCCCCCGATTACTGACACCCTGATTACTGACCTCCACCGATTACTGACCCCCCGATTACTGACCCTCCCCCGATTACTGACCCTCACCCGATTACCGACCCCACCGATTACTGACATCCTGAATACTGACCTCCCAGATTACTGACCCTCCCGATTACTGAACCCATGATTACTGACCCTCCCCGATTACCGATTCTCCACCGATTACTGACCTCCCCAATTACTGACCTCCACCTATTACTGACCTCCCCCGATTACTGACCTCCCGATTACTGACCTCCCCCGATTACTGACCCTCCCCCGATTACTGACACCCTGATTACTGACCTCCCCCGATTACTGATCTCCCCTAATTACTGACCCCCCGATTACTGACCCTCCCTCGATTACTGAACCCCAATTATTGACCCCCTGATTACTGACCTCCCCGATTACTGAACTCCCCCGATTACTGACCTCCCCCGATTACTGACCCTCCCCCGATTACTGACACCCTGATTGCTGACCTCCCTCAATTACTGACATCCTGATTATTGACCCTACCCCGAATACTGGCCCCCCCAATTACTGACCCTCCCCCGAATACTGACCCTCCCCCGATTACTGACCCCCCGATTTCTGACCCCATGATTACTGACCCTCACCCGATTACTGACCCTCCCCGATTACTGAACCCCCGATTACTGACACCCCGATTACACACACTCCGCCGATTAATCACCCTCCCCCGATTACTGAACCCCCGATTACTGACCCCCCCGATTACTGACATTCCTTCGATTACTGACCCTCTCCCGATTACTGGCCCACTTCCCTGATTACTGATCTCCCCGATTACTGACCTTCCCTGATTACTGAACCTCTCCTGATTACTGAACCTCCCCCGATTACTGACCCCCCAATTACTGACCCTCCCCGATTACTGATCGGCGATTACTGACCTCCCCTGATTACTGACCCTCCCGATTACTGACCTCACCCGAATACTGACCTCCGATTACTGACCCCCGATTACTGACCCCCCTATTACTGACCTCCACCGATTACTGACCTCCCCCCGATTAATGACCCTCCCCCAATTACTGACCCCCCGATTACGGATCTCCCCCGATTACTGACCCCCCGATTACTGACCCCCCGATTACGGACCCCCCGATTACTGCCCCCCCATTACTGACCCCCCAATTACTGACCCTCCCCCGATTATTGACCCGCCCGCGATTACTGACCTCCCCCAATTACTGACCTTCCCCCGATTACTGACCCCCCCGATTACTGAACTCACCCGATTACTGATCTCCCCTAATTACTGATCCCGATGACTGACCCTCCCTCGATTACTGAACCCCAATTATTGACCCCCTGATTACGAACCCCCCGATTACTAACCCTCCCTGGATTACTGACCCCCCGATTACTGATCCCCAAATACTGATGCAGCCCTGATTACTGCCCCCCCAATTACTGACCCCCCAAATACTGACCATCCCCCGATTACTGACCCCCGATTATTGACCCGCCCGATTACTGACCTCCGCCGATTATTGACCCCAAGATTACTGACTCTCCCCGATTAATGACACTCCCCGGATTTCTGACCCCCTGATGACTGACACCCTCGATTACTGACACTCCCCCGATTACTGACCCACCCCCGATTACTGACCTCCCCCGATTACTGACCTCCTCCGATTACTGACCTCCCCCAATTACTGACCTTCCCCCGATTACTGACCCCCCCGATTACTGAACTCACCCGATTACTGATCTCCCCTAATTACTGACCCCCCGATTACTGACCCTCCCTCGATTACTGAACCCCAATTATTGACCCCCTGATTACTGACCTCCCCCGATTACTGACCTCCCGATTACTGGCCCTCCGATTACTGACACTCCCTCGATTACTGAACCTCCCACCCATTACCAACCCCCCGATGACTGAAACTCCCCCGATAACTGACCCTCCCCCGATTACTGACCCTCCCCCGATTACAGGCCCTCCCCCCTGATTACTGACCTCCCCGATTACTGACCTCCCCCGATTACTGACCTCCCCCGATTATTGACCCTACCCCGATTACTGGCCTCCCGATTACTGAACTCCCCCGATTACTGACCTCCCCGATTACTGACCTACCCGTTAACTGACCCTCCCCCGATTACTGACCCCCCGATTACTGACCCTACCCCGATTACTGACCCTCCCCTGATTACTGAACCGCCCTGATTACTGACCCTCTGATTCCTGACCTCCCCGATTACTGACCCTCCCCCGATTACTGACGCTCCCGATTACTGACCCTCCGCCAACTACTGACTCCCCCATTACTGACCCCCTGATTACTGACCACCCGATTACTGACCCTCCGATGATTACTGACCCTCCGACGATTACTAACCTCCTCCAATTACTGACCCCCCTGATTACTGACCTCCCCGATTACTGACCTCCCCAATTACTGACCCTCCCCGATTACTGACCCTCCCCCGATTATTGACCCTCCCCCGATTACTGACCCTCCCCCGATTACTGACCATCCCCCGATTACTGACATCCTGATTACTGACCTCCCCCGATTACTGACCCCCGATTACTGACCCTCCCCCGATTACTGACCCTCCCCCGATTATTGACCCTCCCCCGATTACTGACCTCCCCCGATTACTGACCTCCCGATTACTGATCCCCGATTACTGACCTCCCCCGATTACTGATCCTCCCCCGATTACTGACCCACGGATTACTGACCTCCCCGATTACTGACCCCCCGATTACGGACCCCCCGATTACGAACCCCCCGATTACTAACCCTCCCCGGATTACTGACCCCCCGATTCCTGACCCCCCAAATACTGACGCAGACCTGATTACTGCCCCCACAATTACTGACCCCCAATTACTGACCATCCCCCGATTACTGACCCCCGATTATTGACCCGCCCGATTAATGACCTCCCCCGATTATTGACCTCCCAATGACTGACACTCCCCGATTAATGACAGTCCTCGGATTACTGACGCCTGATGACTGACCCCCTCGATTACTGACACTCCCCTGATTACTTACCTTCCCCTGATTACTGGCCCACCCTCTTGATTACTGACCTCCCCGATTACTGAACTCTCCGATTACTGACCTCACCCGATTACTGATCTCCCCCAATTACTGACCCCCCGATTACTGACACTCCCCCGATTACTGACCCCAAATTATTGACCACCTGATTACTGACCTCCCCCGATTACTGACCTCCCGATTACTGTCCCTCCGATTACTGACATTCTCCCGATTACTGAACCTCCCCCGCATTACTGACCCCCGATTACTAACCCCCCGATTACTGACCCTCCCCGATTACTGGCCCTCCCCCCCGATTACTGACCCGCCGAATACTGACCCCCAGATTACTGACCCCTGATTACTGACCCCCAATTACTGACCCTCCCCCGATTATTGACCCGTCCGATTACTGACCTCCGCCGATTATTGACCCCAAGATTACTGACACTCCCCGATTAATGACACTCCCCGGATTTCTGACCCCCTGATGACTGACACCCTCGATTACTGACACTCCCCCGATTACTGACCCACCCCCGATTACTGGCCCACCCCCTTGATTACTGACCTCCCGATTACTGACCCATCCATTACTGACACTCCCTCGATTACTGAACCTCCCCGCCATTACTAACCCCCCGATTACTGAAACTCCCCCGATAACTGACCCTCCGCCGATTACTGACCCTCCCCCGATTACAGGTCCTCCCCCCTGATTACTGACCTCCCCGATTACTGTCCTCCCCCGATTACTGACCTCCCCCGATTACTGACCCTACCCCGATTACTGGCCTCCCGATTACTGAACTCCCCCGATTACTGAACTCCCCGATTACTGACCTCCCCGATTACTGACCCTCCCGCGATTACTGACCCCCCGATTACTGACCCTCCCCCGATTACTGACCCTCCCCCGATTACTGAACCGCCCTGATTACTGACCATCTGATTCCTGACCTCCCCGATTACTGACCCTCCCCCGATTACTGACGCTCCCGATTACTGATCCTCCGCCAACTACTGACTCCCCCATTACTGACCCCCTGATTACTGACCACCCGATTACTGACCCTCCGATGATTACTGACCCTCCGACGATTACTAACCTCCTCCAATTACTGACCCCCCCCGATTACTGACCCCAAATTATTGACCCCCTGATTACTGACCTCCCCCGATTACTGACCTCCCGATTACTGTCCCTCCGATTACTGACATTCTCCCGATTACTGAACCACCCCCGCATTACTGACCCCCCGATTACTGACCGCCCGATTACTGACACTCCCCCGATTACTGACCCTCCCCCCATTACTGACCCCCGATTACTAACCCCCCGATTACTGACCCTCCCCGATTACTGGCCCTCCCCCCTGATTACTGCCCTCCCCCGATTACTGACCCGCCGAATACTGACCCCCCGATTACTGACCCCCGATTACTGACCCCCAATTACTGACCCTCCCCCGATTATTGACCCGTCCGATTACTGACCTCCGCCGATTATTGACCCCAAGATTACTGACACTCCCCGATTAATGACACTCCCCGGATTTCTGACCCCCTGATGACTGACACCCTCAATTACTGACACTCCCCCGATTACTGACCCACCCCCGATTACTTGCCCACCCCCTTGATTACTGACCTCCCCGATTACTGACCTCCCCCGATTACTGACCTCCCCCGATTACTGACCTCCCCCAATTACTGACCTTCCCCCGATTACTGACCCCCCGATTACTGAACTCACCCGATTACTGATCTCCCCTAATTACTGACCCCCCGATTACTGAACCTCCCTCGATTACTGAACCCCAATTATTGACCCCCTGATTACTGACCTCCCCCTATTATTGACCTCCCGATTACTGACCCACCGATTACTGACACTCCCTCGATTACTGAACCTCCCCCCCATTACTAACCCCACGATTACTGAAACTCCCCCGATAACTGACCCTCCGCCGATTACTGACCCTCCCCCGATTACAGGTCCTCCCCCCTGATTACTGACCTCCCCGATTACTGACCTCCCCCGATTACTGACCTCCCCCGATTACTGATCCTACCCCGATTACTGACCTCCCCCGATTACTGACCATCCCCCGATTACTGACACCCTGATTACTGACCTCCCCCGATTACTGACCCCCGATTACTGACCCTCCCCCGATTACTGACCCTCCCCCGATTATTGACCCTCCCCCGATTACTGACCTCCCCCGATTACTGACCTCCCGATTACTGATCCCCGATTACTGACCTCCCCCGATTACTGACCCTCCCCCGATTACTGACCCACGGATTACTGACCTCCCCGATTACTGACCCCCCGATTACGGACCCCCCGATTACGAACCCCCCGATTACTAACCCTCCCCGGATTACTGACCCCCCGATTCCTGACCCCCCAAATACTGACGCAGACCTGATTACTGCCCCCCGAATTACTGACCCCCCAATTACTGACCATCCCCCGATTACTGACCCCCGATTATTGACCCGCCCGATTAATGACCTCCCCCGCTTATTGACCTCCCAATTACTGACACTCCCCGATTAATGACAGTCCTCGGATTACTGACGCCTGATGACTGACCCCCTCGATTACTGACACTCCCCTGATTACTGAACTCTCCGATTACTGACCTCACCCGATTACTGATCTCCCCCAATTACTGACCCCCCGATTACTGACCCTCCCCCGATTACTGACCCCAAATTATTGACCCCCTGATTACTGACCTCCCCCGATTACTGACCTCCCGATTACTGTCCCTCCGATTACTGACATTCTCCCGATTACTGAACCTCCCCCGATTACTGAACTCCCCGATTACTGACCTCCCCGATTACTGACCCTCCACCGATTACTTACCCCCCGATTACTGACCCTCCCCCGATTACTGACCCTCCCCCGATTACTGAACCGCCCTGATTACTGACCATCTGATTCCTGACCTCCCCGATTACTGACCCTCCCCCGATTACTGACGCTCCCGATTACTGATCCTGCGCCAACTACTGACTCCCCCATTACTGACCCCCTGATTACTGACCACCCGATTACTGACCCTCCGATGATTACTGACCCTCCGACGATTACTAACCTCCTCCAATTACTGACCCCCCCCGATTACTGACCTCCCCGATTACTGACCTCCCCAATTACTGACCCTCCCCCGATTACTGACCCTCCCCCGATTATTGACCCTCCCCCGATTATTGACCCTCCCCCGATTACTGACCTCCCCCGATTACTGACCCTCCCCCGATTACTGACACCCTGATTACTGACCTCCCCCGATTACTGACCCCCGATTACTGACCCTCCCACGATTACTGACCCTCCCCCGATTATTGACCCTCCCCCGATTACTGACCCTCCCCCGATTTATGACCTCCCGATTACTGATCCCCGATTACTGACCTCCCCCGATTACTGACCCACGGATTACTGACCTCCCCGATTACTGACCCCCCGATTACGGACCCCCCGATTACGAATCGCCGATTACTAACCCTCCCCGGATTACTGACCCCCCGATTACTGACCCCCAAATACTGACGCAGCCCTGATTACTGCCCCCCAATTACTGACCCCCCAATTACTGACCATCCCCCAATTACTGACCCCCGATTCCTGACCTCCCCGATTACTGACCCTCCCCCGATTACTGACGCTCCCGATTACTGATCCTCCGCCAACTACTGACTCCCCCATTACTGACCCCCTGATTACTGACCACCCGATTACTGACCCTCCGATGATTACTGACCCTCCGACGATTACTAACCTCCTCCAATTACTGACCCCCCCCGATTACTGACCCCAAATTATTGACCCCCTGATTACTGACCTCCCCCGATTACTGACCTCCCGATTACTGTCCCTCCGATTACTGACATTCTCCCGATTACTGAACCACCCCCGCATTACTGACCCCCCGATTACTGACCGCCCGATTACTGACACTCCCCCGATTACTGACCCTCCCCCCATTACTGACCCCCGATTACTAACCCCCCGATTACTGACCCTCCCCGATTACTGGCCCTCCCCCCTGATTACTGCCCTCCCCCGATTACTGACCCGCCGAATACTGACCCCCCGATTACTGACCCCCGATTACTGACCCCCAATTACTGACCCTCCCCCGATTATTGACCCGTCCGATTACTGACCTCCGCCGATTATTGACCCCAAGATTACTGACACTCCCCGATTAATGACACTCCCCGGATTTCTGACCCCCTGATGACTGACACCCTCAATTACTGACACTCCCCCGATTACTGACCCACCCCCGATTACTTGCCCACCCCCTTGATTACTGACCTCCCCGATTACTGACCTCCCCCGATTACTGACCTCCCCCGATTACTGACCTCCCCCAATTACTGACCTTCCCCCGATTACTGACCCCCCGATTACTGAACTCACCCGATTACTGATCTCCCCTAATTACTGACCCCCCGATTACTGAACCTCCCTCGATTACTGAACCCCAATTATTGACCCCCTGATTACTGACCTCCCCCTATTATTGACCTCCCGATTACTGACCCACCGATTACTGACACTCCCTCGATTACTGAACCTCCCCCCCATTACTAACCCCACGATTACTGAAACTCCCCCGATAACTGACCCTCCGCCGATTACTGACCCTCCCCCGATTACAGGTCCTCCCCCCTGATTACTGACCTCCCCGATTACTGACCTCCCCCGATTACTGACCTCCCCCGATTACTGATCCTACCCCGATTACTGACCTCCCCCGATTACTGACCATCCCCCGATTACTGACACCCTGATTACTGACCTCCCCCGATTACTGACCCCCGATTACTGACCCTCCCCCGATTACTGACCCTCCCCCGATTATTGACCCTCCCCCGATTACTGACCTCCCCCGATTACTGACCTCCCGATTACTGATCCCCGATTACTGACCTCCCCCGATTACTGACCCTCCCCCGATTACTGACCCACGGATTACTGACCTCCCCGATTACTGACCCCCCGATTACGGACCCCCCGATTACGAACCCCCCGATTACTAACCCTCCCCGGATTACTGACCCCCCGATTCCTGACCCCCCAAATACTGACGCAGACCTGATTACTGCCCCCCGAATTACTGACCCCCCAATTACTGACCATCCCCCGATTACTGACCCCCGATTATTGACCCGCCCGATTAATGACCTCCCCCGCTTATTGACCTCCCAATTACTGACACTCCCCGATTAATGACAGTCCTCGGATTACTGACGCCTGATGACTGACCCCCTCGATTACTGACACTCCCCTGATTACTGAACTCTCCGATTACTGACCTCACCCGATTACTGATCTCCCCCAATTACTGACCCCCCGATTACTGACCCTCCCCCGATTACTGACCCCAAATTATTGACCCCCTGATTACTGACCTCCCCCGATTACTGACCTCCCGATTACTGTCCCTCCGATTACTGACATTCTCCCGATTACTGAACCTCCCCCGATTACTGAACTCCCCGATTACTGACCTCCCCGATTACTGACCCTCCACCGATTACTTACCCCCCGATTACTGACCCTCCCCCGATTACTGACCCTCCCCCGATTACTGAACCGCCCTGATTACTGACCATCTGATTCCTGACCTCCCCGATTACTGACCCTCCCCCGATTACTGACGCTCCCGATTACTGATCCTGCGCCAACTACTGACTCCCCCATTACTGACCCCCTGATTACTGACCACCCGATTACTGACCCTCCGATGATTACTGACCCTCCGACGATTACTAACCTCCTCCAATTACTGACCCCCCCCGATTACTGACCTCCCCGATTACTGACCTCCCCAATTACTGACCCTCCCCCGATTACTGACCCTCCCCCGATTATTGACCCTCCCCCGATTATTGACCCTCCCCCGATTACTGACCTCCCCCGATTACTGACCCTCCCCCGATTACTGACACCCTGATTACTGACCTCCCCCGATTACTGACCCCCGATTACTGACCCTCCCACGATTACTGACCCTCCCCCGATTATTGACCCTCCCCCGATTACTGACCCTCCCCCGATTTATGACCTCCCGATTACTGATCCCCGATTACTGACCTCCCCCGATTACTGACCCACGGATTACTGACCTCCCCGATTACTGACCCCCCGATTACGGACCCCCCGATTACGAATCGCCGATTACTAACCCTCCCCGGATTACTGACCCCCCGATTACTGACCCCCAAATACTGACGCAGCCCTGATTACTGCCCCCCAATTACTGACCCCCCAATTACTGACCATCCCCCAATTACTGACCCCCGATTATTGACCCGCCCGATTAATGACCTCCCCCGATTATTGACCTCCCGATTACTGACACTCCCCGATTAATGACAGTCCTCGGATTACTGACGCCTGATGACTGACCCCCTCGATTACTGACACTCCCCTGATTACTGACCCTCCCCTGATTACTGGCCCACCCCCTTGATTACTGACCTCCCCGATTACTGACCTCCCCGATTACTGACCTCCCCCGATTACTGATCTCCCCCAATTACTGACCTTCCCCCGATTACTGACCCCCCCGGTTACTGACCTCACCCGATTACTGATCTCCCCCAATTACTGACCCCCCGATTACTGACCCTCCCTCGATTACTGAACCCCAATTATTGACCCCCTGATTACTGACCTCCCCCGATTACTGACCTCCCGATTACTGACCCTCCGATTACTGACACTCGCTCGATTACTGAACCTCCCCCCCATTACTAACCCCCGATTACTGAAACTCCCCCGATAACTGACCATCCCCCGATTACTGACCCTCCCCCGATTACAGGCCCTCCCCCCTGATTACTGACCTCCCCGATTACTGACCTCCCCCGATTACTGACCCTACCCCGATTACTGGCCTCCCGATTACTGAACTCCCCCGATTACTGACCTCCCCGATAACTGACCTCCCAGATTACTGACCCTCCCCCGATTACTGACCCCCCGATTACTGACCCTCCGCCAACTACTGACCCCCCCATTACTGACCCCCTGATTACTGACCACACGATTACTGAACCTCCGATGATTACTGACCCTCCGACGATTACTAACCTCCTCCAATTACTGACCCCCCCCGATTACTGACCTCCCCGATTACTGACCTCCCCAATTACTGACCCTCCCCCGATTACTGACCCTCCCCCGATTATTGACCCTCCCCCGATTACTGACCCTCCCCCGATTACTGACCTCCCCCGATTACTGACCCTCCCCCGATTACTGACACCCTGATTACTGACCTGCCCCGATTACTGAGCCCCAATTACTGACCCTCCCCCGATTACTGAACCGCCCTGATTACTGAACCGCCCTGATTACTGACCCTCTGATTCCTGACCTCCCCGATTATTGACCTCCCCCGATTACTGACGCTCCCGATTACTGACCCTCCGCCAACTACTGACCCCCCCATTACTGACCCCCTGATTACTGACCACACGATTACTGAACCTCCGATGATTACTGACCCTCCGACGATTCCTAACCTCCTCCAATTACTGACCCCCCCCGATTACTGACCTCCCCGATTACTGACCTCCCCAATTACTGACCCTCCCCCGATTACTGACCCTCCCCCGATTATTGACCCTCCCCCAATTACTGACCCTCCACCGATTACTGACCTCCCCCGATTACTGACCCTCCCCCGATTACTGACACCCTGATTACTGACCTGCCCCGATTACTGACCCCCGATTACTGACCCTCCCCCGATTACTGACACTCCCCCGATTATTGACCCTCCCCCGATTACTGACCCTCCCCCGATTACTGACCTCCCGATTACTGATCCCCGATTACTGACCTCCCCCGATTACTGACCCCAAATTATTGACCCCCCGATTACTGACCTCCCCCGATTACTGACCTCCCGATTACTGTCCCTCCGATTACTGACATTCCCCCGATAACTGAACCTCCCCCGCATTACTGACCCCCCGATTACTGACCGCCCGATTACTGACACATTCCCCCGATTACTTACCCTCCCCCCCATTACTGACCCCCCGATTACTGACCTCCCCCGATTACTGATCTCCCCCAATTACTGACCTTCCCCCGATTACTGACCCCCCCGGTTACTGACCTCACCCGATTACTGATCTCCTCCAATTACTGACCCCCCGATTACTGACCCTCCCTCGATTACTGAACCCCAATTATTGACCCCCTGATTACTGACCTCCCCCGATTACTGACCTCCCGATTACTGACCCTCCGATTACTGACACTCCCTCGATTACTGAACCTCCCCCCCATTACTAACCCCCGATTACTGAAACTCCCCCGATAACTGACCATCCCCCGATTACTGACCCTCCCCCGATTACAGGCCCTCCCCCCTGATTACTGACCTCCCCGATTACTGACCTCCCCGGATTACTGACCCTACCCCGATTACTGGCCTCCCGATTACTGAACTCCCCCGATTACTGACCTCCCCGATAACTGACCTCCCAGATTACTGACCCTCCCTCGATTACTGAACCCCAATTATTGACCCCCTGATTACTGACCTCCCCCAATTACTGACCTCCCGATTACTGACCCTCCGATTACTGACACTCCCTCGATTACTGAACCTCCCCCCCATTACTAACCCCCGATTACTGAAACTCCCCCGATAACTGACCATCCCCCGATTACTGACCCTCCCCCGATTACAGGCCCTCCCCCCTGATTACTGACCTCCCCGATTACTGACCTCCCCCGATTACTGACCCTACCCCGATTACTGGCCTCCCGATTACTGAACTCCCCCGATTACTGACCTCCCCGATAACTGACCTCCCAGATTACTGACCCTCCCCCGATTACTGACCCCCCGATTACTGACCCTCCGCCAACTACTGACCCCCCCATTACTGACCCCCTGATTACTGACCACACGATTACTGAACCTCCGATGATTACTGACCCTCCGACGATTACTAACCTCCTCCAATTACTGACCCCCCCCGATTACTGACCTCCCCGATTACTGACCTCCCCAATTACTGACCCTCCCCCGATTACTGACCCTCCCCCGATTATTGACCCTCCCCCGATTACTGACCTCCCCCGATTACTGACCCTCCCCCGATTACTGACACCCTGATTACTGACCTGCCCCGATTACTGACCCCCGATTACTGACCCTCCCCCGATTACTGAACCGCCCTGATTACTGACCCTCTGATTCCTGACCTCCCCGATTACTGACCTCCCCCGATTACTGACGCTCCCGATTACTGACCCTCCGCCAACTACTGACCCCCCCATTACTGACCCCCTGATTACTGACCACACGATTACTGAACCTCCGATGATTACTGACACTCCCCTGATTACTGACCCTCCCCTGATTACTGGCCCACCCCCTTGATTACTGACCTCCCCGATTACTGACCTCCCCGATAACTGACCTCCCCCGATTACTGATCTCCCCCAATTACTGACCTTCCCCCGATTACTGACCCCCCCGGTTACTGACCTCACCCGATTACTGATCTCCCCCAATTACTGACCCCCCGATTACTGACCCTCCCTCGATTACTGAACCCCAATTATTGACCCCCTGATTACTGACCTCCCCCGATTACTGACCTCCCGATTACTGACCCTCCGATTACTGACACTCCCTCGATTACTGAACCTCCCCCCCATTACTAACCCCCGATTACTGAAACTCCCCCGATAACTGACCATCCCCCGATTACTGACCCTCCCCCGATTACAGGCCCTCCCCCCTGATTACTGACCTCCCCGATTACTGACCTCCCCCGATTACTGACCCTACCCCGATTACTGGCCTCCCGATTACTGAACTCCCTCGATTACTGACCTCCCCGATAACTGACCTCCCAGATTACTGACCCTCCCCCGATTACTGACCCCCCGATTACTGACCCTCCGCCAACTACTGACCCCCCCATTACTGACCCCCTGATTACTGACCACACGATTACTGAACCTCCGATGATTACTGACCCTCCGACGATTACTAACCTCCTCCAATTACTGACACCCCCGATTACTGACCTCCCCGATTACTGACCTCCCCAATTACTGACCCTTCCCTGATTACTGACCCTCCCCCGATTATTGACCCTCCCCCGATTACTGACCCTCCCCCGATTACTGACCTCCCCCGATTACTGACCCTCCCCCGATTACTGACACCCTGATTACTGACCTGCCCCGATTACTGACCCCCGATTACTGACCCTCCCCCGATTACTGAACCGCCCTGATTACTGACCCTCTGATTCCTGACCTCCCCGATTACTGACCTCCCCCGATTACTGACGCTCCCGATTACTGACCCTCCGCCAACTACTGACCCCCCCATTACTGACCCCCTGATTACTGACCACACGATTACTGAACCTCCGATGATTACTGACCCTCCGACGATTACTAACCTCCTCCAATTACTGACCCCCCCCGATTACTGACCTCCCCGATTACTGACCTCCACAATTACTGACCCTCCCCCGATTACTGACCCTCCCCCGATTATTGACCCTCCCCCGATTACTGACCCTCCACCGATTACTGACCTCCCCCGATTACTGACCCTCCCCCGATTACTGACACGCTGATTACTGACCTGCCCCGATTACTGACCCCCGATTACTGACCCTCCCCCGATTACTGACACTCCCCCGATTATTGACCCTCCCCCGATTACTGACCCTCCCCCGATTACTGACCTCCCGATTACTGATCCCCGATTACTGACCTCCCCCGATTACTGACCCCAAATTATTGACCCCCTGATTACTGACCTCCCCCGATTACTGACCTCCCGATTACTGTCCCTCCGATTACTGACATTCCCCCGATTACTGAACCTCCCCCGCATTACTGACCCCCCGATTACTGACCGCCCGATTACTGACACATTCCCCCGATTACTTACCCTCCCCCCCATTACTGACCCCCCGATTACTAACCCCCCGATTACTGACCCTCCCCCGATTACTGACCCCTGATTACTGACCCCCCAATTACTGACCTCCACCTATTACTGACCTCCCTGATTACTGACACTCCCCCGATTACTGACCCTCCGATTACTGACCCTCCCCCGATTACTGACAGTCCCCCGATTACTGACCCTCTCCGATTACTTACCCCCCGATTACTGACCCTCCGCCGATTACTGACCTCCTCCGATTACTGACGCTCCCCCGATTATTGACCCTCCCCCGATTACTGACCTCACCCGATTACTGACCTCACCTGATTACTGACCCTCTCCCAATTACTGACCCTCCCCCGATTACTGATCCCCAATGACTGCCCCTCCCCGATTATTGATCCTCTACCGATTACTGACCTCACCCGATTACTGACACTCCCCCGATTATTGACCCTCCCCCGATTACTGACCCTCCCCCGATTACTGACCTCCCGATTACTGATCCCCGATTACTGACCTCCCCCGATTACTGACCCCAAATTATTGACCCCCTGATTACTGACCTCCCCCGATTACTGACCTCCCGATTACTGTCCCTCCGATTACTGACATTCCCCCGATTACTGAACCTCCCCCGCATTACTGACCCCCCGATTACTGACCGCCCGATTACTGACACATTCCCCCGATTACTTACCCTCCCCCCCATTACTGACCCCCCGATTACTAACCCCCCGATTACTGACCCTCCCCCGATTACTGACCTCCCGATTACTGATCCCCGATTACTGACCTCCCCCGATTACTGACCCCAAATTATTGACCCCCTGATTACTGACCTCCCCCGATTACTGACCTCCCGATTACTGTCCCTCCGATTACTGACATTCCCCCGATTACTGAACCTCCCCCGCATTACTGACCCCCCGATTACTGACCGCCCGATTACTGACACATTCCCCCGATTACTTACCCTCCCCCCCATTACTGACCCCCCGATTACTAACCCCCCGATTACTGACCCTCCCCCGATTACTGACCCCTGATTACTGACCCCCCAATTACTGACCTCCACCTATTACTGACCTCCCTGATTACTGACACTCCCCCGATTACTGACCCTCCGATTACTGACCCTCCCCCGATTACTGACAGTCCCCCGATTACTGACCCTCTCCGATTACTTACCCCCCGATTACTGACCCTCCGCCGATTACTGACCTCCTCCGATTACTGACGCTCCCCCGATTATTGACCCTCCCCCGATTACTGACCTCACCCGATTACTGACCTCACCTGATTACTGACCCTCTCCCAATTACTGACCCTCCCCCGATTACTGATCCCCAATGACTGCCCCTCCCCGATTATTGATCCTCTACCGATTACTGACCTCACCCGATTACTGACACTCCCCCGATTATTGACCCTCCCCCGATTACTGACCCTCCCCCGATTACTGACCTCCCGATTACTGATCCCCGATTACTGACCTCCCCCGATTACTGACCCCAAATTATTGACCCCCTGATTACTGACCTCCCCCGATTACTGACCTCCCGATTACTGTCCCTCCGATTACTGACATTCCCCCGATTACTGAACCTCCCCCGCATTACTGACCCCCCGATTACTGACCGCCCGATTACTGACACATTCCCCCGATTACTTACCCTCCCCCCCATTACTGACCCCCCGATTACGAACCCCCCGATTACTGACCCTCCCCCGATTACTGACCCCTGATTACTGACCCCCCAATTACTGACCTCCACCTATTACTGACCTCCCTGATTACTGACACTCCCCCGATTACTGACCCTCCGATTACTGACCCTCCCCCGATTACTGACAGTCCCCCGATTACTGACCCTCTCCGATTACTTACCCCCCGATTACTGACCCTCCGCCGATTACTGACCTCCTCCGATTACTGACGCTCCCCCGATTATTGACCCTCCCCCGATTACTGACCTCACCCGATTACTGACCTCACCTGATTACTGACCCTCTCCCAATTACTGACCCTCCCCCGATTACTGATCCCCAATGACTGCCCCTCCCCGATTATTGATCCTCTACCGATTACTGACCTCACCCGATTACTGACCCTGTCCCAATTACTGACCCTCCCCCGATTACTGATCCCCAATGATTGCCCCTCCCCGATTATTGATCCTCCCCCGATTACTGACCTCCCCGATTACTGACCTCCCCCGATTACTAACCTCCCGATTACTGATCCCCGATTACTGACCTCCCCCGATTACTGACCACCACCGATTACTGACCCACGGATTACTGACCCACGGATTACTGACCTTCCCTGCTTACTGACCACCCTGTTTACTGACCCTCCCAATTACTGACCTCCCCGAATACTGACCCCCCCGATTACTGACCCCCGAATACTGATCCCCGATTACTGACCTCCACCTATTACTGACCTCCACTGATTACTGACCCTCCCCCGATTACTGACCCCCTGATTACTGACCTCCCCCGATTACTGACCCGCCGATTACGGACCCCCCGATTACGGACCCCCCGATTACTAACCCTCCCCGGATTACTGACCCCCCGATTACTGACCCCCCAAATACTGACGCAGCCCTGATTACTGCCCACCCAATTACTTACCCCCCAATTACTGACCATCCCCCGATTACTGACCCCCGATTATTGACCCGCCCGATTAATGACCTCCCCCGATTATTGACCTCCCGATTACTGACACTCCCCGATTAATGACAGTCCTCGGATTACTGACGCCTGATGACTGACCCCCTCGATTACTGACACTCCCCTGATTACTGACCCTCCCCCGATTACTGGCCCACCCCCTTGATTACTGACCTCCCCGATTACTGACCTCCCCGATTATTGACCTCCCCCGATTACTGATCTCCCCCAATTACTGACCTTCCCCCGATTACTGACCCCCCCGGTTACTGACCTCACCCGATTACTGATCTCCCCCAATTACTGACCCCCCGATTACTGACCCTCCCCCGATTACTGACCCCAAATTATTGACCCCCTGATTACTGACCTCCCCCGATTACTGACCTCCCGATTACTGTCCCTCCGATTACTGACATTCCACCGATTACTGAACATCCCCCCCATTACTGACCCCCCGATTACTGACCGCGCGATTACTGACACTCCCCCGATTACTGACCCTCCCCCCCATTACTGACCCCTCGATTACTAACCCCCCGATTACTGACCCTCCCCCGATTACTGGCCCTCCCCCCTGATTACTGACCTCCCCCAATTACTGACCTCCCGATTACTGACCCTACGATGACTCACCCTCCCCCGACGACTGCCCTCCCCCCTAATTACTGAGCTCCACGATTACTGACCTCCCCCGATTACTGACCTCCCCCGATTACTGACCTCCAGATTACTGATCCCCGATTGCTGACCCTACCCCGATTACTGACCCTCCCCCGATTACTGACCCTTCCCCGATCACTGACCGTCTGCCGACTACTGACCCCCTCCGATTACTGACCCTACCCCGATTACTTATCCTCCGGCGATTACTGACCCTCCGCCGATTACTGACCCTCTGCCGACTACTGACCTCCTCCGATTACTGACCCTACCCCGATTACTTATCCTCCGGCGATTATTGACCTCCTCCGATTACTAACCCTCCCCCGATTACTGACACTTCCCCGATTACTGACCCTCCCCTGATTACTTAACCCCCGATTATTGACCCTCCCCCGATTACTGACCTCCCCCAATTACTGACCCTCTCCCGATTACTGAGCCTCCCCCGATTACTGACCCCCCAATTACTGACCTTCTCCGATTACTGATCCACCCCCGATTCCTGACCTCCCGATTACTGATCCCCGATTACTGAACATCCCTGCTTACTGACCACCCTGATTTCTGACCCTCCCGATTACTGACCTCCCCCGAATACTGATCCCCTGATTACTGACCCCTGATTACTGACCCCCCAATTACTGATCTCCACCTATTACTGACCTCCCCCGATTACTGACCATCCCCCGATTACTGATCCCCCGATTACTGACATCCCCCGATTACTGACCCCCCGATTACTGACCCCCCGATTACGGAACCCCCAATTACTAACCCTCCCCGGATTACTGACCCCCGATTACTGACCCCCCAATTACTGACCCACCCCCAATTACTGACCCCCCAATTACTGACCCTCCCCCGATTACTGACCCCCGATTATTGACCCGCCCGATTACTGACCTCCCCCGATTATTGACCTCCCGATTACTGACACTCCCCCATTAATGACAGTCCCCGGATTACTGACCGCCTGATGACAGACTCCCTTGATTACTGACACTCCCCCGATTACTGACCCTCCCCCGATAACTGGCCCACCACCTTGATTACTCACCTCCCCGATTACTGACGTTCCCCGATTACTGACCTCCCCCAATTACTGACCTTCCCCCGATTACTGACCCCCCGATTACTGACCCCCCTCGATTGCTGACCTCACACGATTACTGACCACCACTGATTACTGACCCACAGATTACTGACCTCCCCTGCTTACTGACCACCCTGATTACTGACCCTCCCGATTACTGACCTCCCCCGAATACTGACCCCCCGATTACTGACCCCCGAAAACTGACCCCCGATTACTGACCTCCACCTATTACTGACCTCCCCCGATTACTGACCCCCCGATTACGGACCCCCCGATTACAGCCCCCCCCAATTACTAACCCTCCCCGGATTACTGACCCCCTGATTACTGACCCCTCAATTACTGACCCACTCCCGATTACTGCCCCCCCAATTACTGACCCCCCAATTACTGACTCTCCCCCGATTACTGACTCCCGATTATTGACCCGCCCGATTACTGACCTCCCCCGATTATTGACCCAAATGATTGACCCCCTGATTACTGACCTCCCCCGATTACTGACCTCCCGATTACTGACCCTCCGATTACTGACACTCCCCCGATTATTGTATCTCCCCCCATTATTGACCCCCCCGATTACTGACCCCCCCGGTTACTGACCTCACCCGATTACTGATCTCCCCCAATTACTGACCCCCCGATTACTGACCCACCCTCGATTACTGAACCCCAATTATTGACCCCCTGATTACTGACCTCCCCCAATTACTGACCCTCCGATTGCTGACACTCCCTCGATTACTGAACCTCCCCCCCATTACTAACCCCCGATTACTGAAACTCCCCCGATAACTGACCCTCCCCCGATTACAGGCCCTCCCCCCTGATTACTGACCTCCCCGATAACTGACCTCCCCCGATTACTGACCTCCCCCGATTACTGACCTTACCCCGATTACTGGCCTCCCGATTACTGAACTCCCCCGATTACTGACCTCCCCGATTACTGACCTCCCCGATTACTGACCCTCCCCCGATTACTGACCCCCCGATTACTGACCCTCCCCCGATTACTGATCCTCCCCCGATTACTGAACCGCCCTGATTACTGACCCTCTGATTCCTGACCTCCCCGATTACTGACCTCCCCCGATTACTGACGCTCCCGATTACTGACCCTCCGCCAACTACTGACCCCCCCATTACTGACCCCCTGATTACTGACCACACGATTACTGAACCTCCGATGATTACTGACCCTCCGACGATTACTAACCTCCTCCAATTACTGACCCCCCCCGATTAGTGACCTCCCCGATTACTGACCTCCCCAATTACTGACCCTCCCCCGATTACTGACCCTCCCCCGATTATTGACCCTCCCCCGATTACTGACCCTCCCCCGATTACTGACCTCCCCCGATTACTGACCCTCCCCCGATTACTGACACCCTGATTACTGACCTGCCCCGATTACTGACCCCCGATTACTGACCCTCCCCCGATTACTGACACTCCCCCGATTATTGACCCTCCCCCGATTACTGACCCTCCCCCGATTACTGACCTCCCGATTACTGATCCCCGATTACTGACCTCCCCCGATTACTGACCCCAAATTATTGACCCCCTGATTACTGACCTCCCCCGATTACTGACCTCCCGATTACTGTCCCTCCGATTACTGACATTCCCCCGATTACTGAACCTCCCCCGCATTACTGACCGCCCGATTACTGACACATTCCCCCGATTACTGACCCTCCCCCCCATTACTGACCCCCCGATTACTAACCCCCCGATTACTGACCCTCCCCCGATTACTGGCCCTCCCCCCTGATTACTGACCTCCCCCGATTACTGACCCCCTGAATACTGACCCCCCGATTACTGACCCCTGATTACTGACCCCCCAATTACTGACCTCCACCTATTACTGACCTCCCTGATTACTGACACTCCCCCGATTACTGACCCTCCGATTACTGACCTTCCCCCGATTACTGACAGTCCCCCGATTACTGACCCTCCCCGATTACTTACCCCCCGATTACTGACCCTCCGCCGATTACTGACCTCCTCCGATTACTGACGCTCCCCCGATTATTGACCCTCCCCCGATTACTGACCTCACCCGATTACTGACCTCACCCGATTACTGACCCTCTCCCAATTACTGACCCTCCCCCGATTACTGATCCCCAATAACTGCCCCTCCCCGATTATTGATCCTCTACCGATTACTGACCTCACCCGATTACTGACCCTGTCCCAATTACTGACCCTCCCCCGATTACTGATCCCCAATGACTGCCCCTCCCCGATTATTGATCTTCCCCCGATTACTGACCTCCCCGATTACTGACCTCCCCCGATTACTAACCTCCCGATTACTGATCCCCGATTACTGACCTCCCCCGATTACTGACCACCACCGATTACTGACCCACGGATTACTGACGTCCCCTGTTTACTGACCACCCTGATTACTGACCACCCCCGATTACTGACCACCACCGATTACTGACCCACGGATTACTGACCTTCCCTGCTTACTGACCACCCTGTTTACTGACCCTCCCAATTACTGACCTCCCCGAATACTGACCCCCCCGATTACTGACCCCCGAATACTGATCCCCGATTACTGACCTCCACCTATTACTGACCTCCACTGATTACTGACCCTCCCCCGATTACTGACCCCCTGATTACTGACCTCCCCCGATTACTGACCCGCCGATTACGGACCCCTCGATTACCAACCCTCCCCGGATTACTGACCCCCCGATTACTGACCCCCCAAATACTGACGCAGCTCTGATTACTGCCCACCCAATTACTGACCCCCCAATTACTGACCATCCCCCGATTACTGACCCCCGATTATTGACCCGCCCGATTAATGACCTCCCCCGATTATTGACCTCCCGATTACTGACACTCCCCGATTAATGACAGTCCTCGGATTACTGACGCCTGATGACTGACCCCCTTGATTACTGACACTCCCCTGATTACTGACCCTCCCCCGATTACTGGCCCACCCCCTTGATTACTGACCTCCCCGATTACTGACCTCCCCGATTACTGACCTCCCCCGATTACTGATCTCCCCCAATTACTGACCTTCCCCCGATTACTGACCCCCCCCCGGTTACTGACCTCACCCGATTACTGATCTCCCCCAATTACTGACCCCCCGATTACTGACCCTCCCCCGATTACTGACCCCAAATTATTGACACCCTGATTACTGACCTCCCCCGATTACTGACGTCCCGATTACTGTCCCTCCGATTACTGACATTCCCCCGATTACTGAACCTCCCCCCCATTACTGACCCCCCGATTACTGACCGCGCGATTACTGACACTCCCCCGATTACTGACCCTCCCCCCCATTACTGACCCCTTGATTACTAACCCCCCGATTACTGACCCTCCCCTGATTACTGGTCCTCCCCCCTGATTACTGACCTCCCCCAATTACTGACCTCCCGATTACTGACCCTACGATGACTCACCCTCCCCCGACTACTGCCCTCCCCCCTAATTACTGACCTCCACGATTACTGACCTCCCCCGATTACTGACCTCCCCCGATTACTGACCTCCAGATTACTGATCCCCGATTGCTGATCCTACCCCGATTACTGACCCTCCCCCGATTACTGACCCTCCCCCGATCACTGACCGTCTGCCGACTACTGACCTCCTCCGATTACTGACCCTACCCCGATTACTTATCCTCCGGCGATTACTGACCCTCCGCCGATTACTGACCCTCTGCCGACTACTGACCTCCTCCGATTACTGACCCTACCCCGATTACTTATCCTCCGGCGATTACTGACCTCCTCCGATTACGAACCCTCCCCCGATTACTGACACTCCACCGATTACTGACCCTCCCCTGATTACTTAACCCCCGATTATTGACCCACCCCCGATTACTGACCTCCCCCAATTACTGACCCTCTCCCGATTACTGACCCTCCCCCGATTACTGACCCCCCAATTACTGACCTTCTCCGATTATTGATCCACCCCCGATTCCTGACCTCCCGATTACTGATCCCTGATTACTGACCACCCTGATTTCTGACCCTCCCGATTACTGACCTCCCCCGAATACTGATCCCCTGATTACTGACCCCCGATTACTGACCCCCCAATTACTGATCTCCACCTATTACTGACCTCCCCCGATTACTGACCATCCCCCGATTACTGATCCCCCGATTACTGACATCCCCCGATTACTGACCCCCCGATTACTGACCCCCCGATTACGGACCCCCCAATTACTAACCCTCCCCGGATTACTGACCCCCGATTACTGACCCCCCAATTACTGACCCACCCCCAATTACTGACCCCCCAATTACTGACCCTCCCCCGATTACTGACCCCCGATTATTGACCCTCCCGATTACTGACCTCCCCCGATTATTGACCTCCCGATTACTGACACTCCCCCATTAATGACAGTCCCCGGATTACTGACCGGCTGATGACAGACTCCCTTGATTACTGACACTCCCCCGATTACTGACCCTCCCCCGATAACTGGCCCACCACCTTGATTACTCACCTCCCCGATTACTGACGTTCCCCGATTACTGACCTCCCCCAATTACTGACCTTCCCCCGATTACTGACCCCCCGATTACTGATCCCTGATTACTGAACATCCCTGCTTACTGACCACCACTGATTACTGACCCACAGATTACTGACCTCCCCTGCTTACTGACCACCCTGATTACTGACCCTCCCGATTACTGACCTTCCCCGAATACTGACCCCCCGATTACTGACCCCCGAATACTGACCCCCGATTACTGACCTCCACCTATTACTGACCTCCCCCGATTACTGACCCCCCGATTACGGACCCCCCGATTACAGCCCCCCCCAATTACTAACCCTCCCCGGATTACTGACCCCCCGATTACTGACCCCTCAATTACTGACCCACTCCCGATTACTGCCCCCCCAATTACTGACCCCCCAATTACTGACTCTCCCCCGATTACTGACCCCCGATTATTGACCCGCCCGATTACTGACCTCCCCCGATTATTGTATCTCCCCCATTATTGACCCCCCCGATTACTGACTCCCCGATTACTGACACTCCCCCGTTAACTGACCCTCCCCCCCATTACTAACCCCCCGATTACTAACCCCCCGATAACTGACACTCCCCCGATTACTCCCCCTCCCCGATTACTATCCCTCCCCCCTGATTACTGACCTCCCCCGATAACTGACCTCCCGATTACTGACCCTCCGATTACTGACACTCCCCCGATGACTGACCCTCCCCCGATTACTGGCCCTCCCCGATTACTGGCCCTCCCCCCTGATTACTGACCATCCCCCGATTACTGGCCCTCCCCCCTGATTACTGACCTCTCCCGATTACTGATCCCCCGAATACTGACCCCCCGATTACTGACCCCCGATTACTGACCCCCCAATTACTGACCTCCACCTATTACTGACCTCACTGTTTACTGACACTCCCCCGATTACTGACCCTCCGATTACTGACCCTCCCCCGATTACTGACAGTCCCCCGATTACTGACCCTCCCCCGATTACTTACCCCCCGATTACTGACCCTCCGCCGATTACTGACCTCCTCCGATTACTGACGCTCCCCCGATTATTGACCCTCCCCCGATTACTGACCTCACCCGATTACTGACCTCACCCGATTACTGACGCTCTCCCAATTACTGACCCTCCCCCGATTACTGATCCCCAATGACTGCCCCTCCCCGATTATTGATCCTCTACCGATTACTGACCTCACCCGATTACTGACCTCACCCGATTACTGACCCTGTCCCAATTACTGACCCTCCCCCGATTACTGATCCCCAATGACTGCCCCACCCCGATTATTGATCCTCCCCCGATTACTGACCTCCCCGATTACTGACCTCCCCCGATTACTGACCTCCCGATTACTGATCCCCGATTACTGACCTCCCCCGATTACTGACCACCACCGATTACTGACCCATGGATTACTGACGTCCCCTGTTTACTGACCACCCTGATTGCTGACCACCCCCGATTACTGACCACCACCGATTACTGACCCACGGATTACTGACCTTCCCTGCTTACTGACCACCCTGTTTACTGACCCTCCCAATTACTGACCTCCCCGAATACTGACCCCCCGATTACTGACCCCCAAATACTAATCCCCGATTACTGACCAACATCGATTACTGACCCTCCCCCGATTACTGACCCCCTGATTACTGACCTCCCCCGATTACTGACCCGCCGATTACGGACTCCCCGATTACGGACCCCCCGATTACTAACCCTCCCCAGATTACTGACCCCCCGATTACTGACCCCCCAAATACTGACGCAGCCCTGATTACTGCCCCCCAATTACTGCCCCCCCAATTACTGACCATCCCCCGATTACTGACCCCCGATTAATGACCCGCCCGATTAATGAGCTCCCCCGATTATTGACCTCCCGATTACTGACACTCCCCGATTAATGACAGTCCTCGGATTACTGACGCCTGCTGACTGACCCCCTCGATTACTGACACTCCCCTGATTACTGACCCTCCCCCGATTATTGGCCCAGCCCCTTGATTACTGACCTCCCCGGTTACTGACCTCACCCGATTACTGATCTCCCCCAATTACTGACCCCCCGATTACTAACCCTCCCCCGATTACTGATCCCAAATTATTGACCCCCTGATTAGTGACCTCCCCCGATTACTGACCTCCCGATTACTGTCCCTCCGATTACTGACATTCCCCGGATTACTGAACCTCCCCCCCATTACTGACCCCCCGATTACTGACCGCCCGATTACTGACACTCCCTCGATTACTGACCCTCCCCCCATTACTGACCCCTCGATTACTAACCCCCTGATTACTGACCCTCCCCCGATTACTGGCCCTCCCCCCTGATTACTGACCTCCCCCAATTACTGACCTCCCGATTACTGACCCTACGATGACTCACCCTCCCCCGACTACTGGCCCTCCCCCCTAATTACTGACCTCCACGATTACTGACCTCCCCCGATTACTGACCTCCCCCGATTACTGACCTCCCCCGATTACTGATCCCCGATTGCTGACCCTACCCCGATTACTGACCCTCCCCCGATTACTGACCCTCCCCCGATCACTGACCGTCTGCCGACTACTGACCTCCTCCGATTACTGACCCTACCCCGATTACTTATCCTCCGGCGATTACTGACCCCTCAATTACTGACCCTCTCCGATTACTGATCCACCCCCGATTCCTGACCTCCCCGATTACTGACCTCCCCCGATTACTGACCTCCCAATTACTGATCCCCGATTACTGAACATCCCTGCTTACTGACCACCCTGATTTCTGACCCTCCCGATTACTGACCTCCCCCGAATACTGATCCCCTGATTACTGACCCCCGATTACTGACCCCCCAATTACTGACCTCCACCTATTACTGACCTCCCCCGATTACTGACCCTACACCGATTACTGACCCCCCGATTACTGACTGCCTCCGATTACTGACCCTCCCCCGATTATTGACCCTCCCCCGATCACTGACCTCCCCCGATTACTGATCCTCTCCCGATGACTGACCCTCCCCTGATTACTGATCCCCAATTACTGACCCTCAAAGATTACTGATCCTCCCCCGATTACTGACCTCCCCGATTACTGACCTCCCCGATTACTGACCGACTGATTACTGATCTCCACCTATTACTGACCTCCCCCGATTACTGACCATCCCCCGATTACTGATCCCCCGATTACTGACATCCCACGATTACTGACCCCCCGATTACTGACTCCCCGATTACGGACCCCCCAATTACTAACCCTCCCCGGATTACTGACCCCCGATTACTGACTCCCCAATTACTGACCCGCCCCCGATTACTGCCCCCCCAATTACTGACCCCCCAATTACTGACCCTCCCCCGATTACTGACCCCCGATTATTGACCCGCCCGATTACTGACCTCCCCCGATTATTGACCTCCCGATTACTGACACTCCCCCATTAATGACAGTCCCCGGATTACTGACCCCCTGATGACAGATTTCCTTGATTACTGACACTCCCCCGATTACTGACCCTCCCCCGATAACTGGCCCACCCCCTTGATTACTCACCTCCCCGATTACTGACGTTCCCCGATTACTGACCTTCCCCCGATTACTGACCCCCCGATTACTGAGCCCCTCAATTGCTGACCTCACACGATTACTGACCACCACCGATTACTGACCCACAGATTACTGACCTCCCCTGCTGACTGACCACCCTGATTACTGACACTCCCGATTACTGACCTCCCCCGAATACTGACCCCCCGATTACTGACCCCCGAATACTGACCCCCAATTACTGACCTCCACCTATTACTGACCTCCCCCGATTACTGACCCCCAGATTACGGACCCCCCCGATTACAGACCCCCCCATTACTAACCCTCCCCGGATTACTGACCCCCCGATTACTGACCCCTCAATTACTGACCCACTCCCGATTACTGCCCCCCCAATTACTGACCCCCCAATTACTGACTCTCCCCTGATTACTGACCCCCGATTATTGACCGGCCCGATTACTGACCTCCCCCGATTATTGACCCCCTCGATTACTGACACTCCCCCGATTACTGACCCTCCCCCGATTACTGGCCAACCCCCTTGATTACTGATCTCCCCGATTACTGACCTCCCCCGATTACTGACCTCCCCCGATTACTGACCTTCCCCCGATTACTGACCCCCCCAATTACTGACCCCCCGATTACTGACCCTCCCCCGATTAGTGACCCAAATTATTGACCCCCTGATTACTGACCTCCCCCGGTTACTGACCTCCCGATTTCTGTCCCTCCGATTACTGACATTCCCCCGATTACTGAACCTCCCCCCCATTACTGACCCCCCGATTACTGACCGCCCGATTACTGACACTCCCCCGATTACTGACCCTCCCCCCCATTACTGACCCCCCGATTACTAACGCCCCGATTACTGACCCTCCCCCGATTACTGACATTCCCCCGATTACTGAACCTCCCCCCCATTACTGACCCCCCGATTACTGACCGCCTGATTACTGACACTCCCCCGATTACTGACCCTCCCCCCCATTACTGACCCCCCGATTACTAACCCCCCGATTACTGACCCTCCCCTGATTACTGGCCCTCCCCCCTGATTACTGACCTCCCCCAATTCCTGACCTCCCGATTACTGACCCTACGATGACTCACCCTCCCCCGACTACTGGCCGTCCCCCTAATTACTGACCTCCACGATTACTGACCTCCCCCGATTACTGACCTCCCCCGATTACTGACCTCCAGATTACTGATCCCCGATTGCTGACCCTACCCCGATTACAGACCCTCCCCCGATTACTGACCCTCCCCCGATCACTGACCATCTGCCGACTACTGACCTCATCCGATTACTGACCCTCCCCCGATCACTGACCATCTGCCGACTACTGACCTCCTCCGATTACTGACCCTACCCCGATTACTTATCCTCCAGCGATTACTGACCCTCCGCCGATTACTGACACTCCGGCGATTACTGACCTCCCCCGATTACTGACCCTCCCCTGATTACTTAACCCCCGATTATTGACCCTCCCCCGATTACTGACCTCCCCCAATTACTGACCCTCTCCCGATTACTGACCCTCCCCCGATTACTGACCCCCCAATTACTGACCCTCTCCGATTACTGGTCCACCCCCGATTCCTGACCTCCCCGATTACTGACCTCCCCCGATTACTGACCTCCCGATTACTGATCCCCGATTACTGAACATCCCTGCTTACTGACCACCCTGATTTCTGACCCTCCCGATTACTGACCTCCCCCGAATACTGATCCCCTGTTTACTGACCCCCTATTACTGACACCCCAATTACTGACCTCCACCTATTACTGACCTCCCCCGATTACTGACCGTACCCCGATTACTGACCCCCCGATTGCTGACCCAACCGATTACTGAACCTCCCCCGATTACTGACCGCCTCCGATTACTGAACCTCACCCCCATTACTGACCCCCCGATTACTGACCGCCTGATTACTGACACTCCCCCGATTACTGACCCTCCCCCCCATTACTGACCCCCCGATTACTAACCCCCCGATTACTGACCCTCCCCCAATTACTGGCCCTCCCCCCTGATTACTGACCTCCCCAATTACTGACCTCCCGATTACTGACCCTACGATGACTCACCCTCCCCCGACTACTGGCCGTCCCCCTAATTACTGACCTCCACGATTACTGACCTCCCCCGATTACTGACCTCCAGATTACTGATCCCCGATTGCTGACCCTACCCCGATTACTGACCCTCCCCCGATTACTGACCCTCCCCCGATTACTGACCATCTGCCGACTACTGACCTCCTCCGATTACTGACCCTCCCCCGATCACTGACCATCTGCCGACTACTGACCTCCTCCGATTACTGACCCTACCCCGATTACTTATCCTCCGGCGATTACTGACCCTCCGCCGATTACTGACCCTCCGGCGATTACTGACCTCCTCCGATTACTGACCCTCCCCCGATTACTGACACTCCCCCGATTACTGACCCTCCCCTGATTACTTAACCCCCGATTATTGACCCTCCCCCGATTACTGACCTCCCCCAATTACTGACCCTCTCCCGATTACTGACCCTCCCCCGATTACTGACCCCCCAATTACTGACCCTCTCCGATTACTGATCCACCCCCGATTCCTGACCTCCCCGATTACTGACCTTCCCCGATTACTGACCTCCCGATTACTGTTCCCCGATTACTGAACATCCCTGCTTACTGACCACCCTGATTACTGACCCTCCCGATTACTGACCTCCCCCGAATACTTATCCCCTGTTTACTGACCCCCGATTACTGACACCCCAATTACTGACCTCCATCTGTTACTGACCTCCCCCGATTACTGACCGTACCCCGATTACTGACCCCCCGATTGCTGACCCAACCGATTACTGAACCTCCCCCGATTACTGACCGCCTCCGATTACTGAACCTCCCCCCCATTACTGACCCCCCGATTACTGACCGCCTGATTACTGACACTCCCCCGATTACTGACCCTCCCCCCATTACTGACCCCCCGATTACTAACCCCCAGATTACTGACCCTCCCCCAATTACTGGCCCTCCCCCCTGATTACTGACCTCCCCCAATTACTGACCTCCCGATTACTGACCCTACGATGACTCACCCTCCCCCGACGACTGGCCGTCCCCCTAATTACTGACCTCCACGATTACTGACCTCCCCCGATTACTGACCTCCAGATTACTGATCCCCGATTGCTGATCCTACCCCGATTACTGACCCTCCCCCGATTACTGACCCTCCCCCGATCACTGACCATCTGCCGACTACTGACCTCCTCCGATTACTGACCCTCCCCCGATCACTGACCATCTGCCGACTACTGACCTCCTCCGATTACTGACCCTACCCCGATTACTTATCCTCCGGCGATTACTGACCCTCCGCCGATTACTGACCCTCCGGCGATTACTGACCTCCTCCGATTACTGACCCTGCCCCGATTACTGACACTCCCCCGATTACTGACCCTCCCCTGATTACTTAACCCCCGATTATTGACCCTCCCCCGATTACTGACCTCCCCCAATTACTGACCCTCTCCCAATTACTGACCCTCCCCCGATTACTGACCTCCCCGATTACTGACCTCCCCCGATTACTGACCTCCCGATTACTGATCCCCGATTACTGAACATCCCTGCTTACTGACCACCCTGATTTCTGACCCTCCCGATTACTGACCTCCCCCGAATACTGATCCCCTGTTTACTGACCCCCGATTACTGACACCCCAATTACTGACCTCCACCTATTACTGACCTCCCCCGATTACTGACCCTACCCCGATTACTGACCCCCCGATTGCTGACCCAACCGATTACTGAACCTCCCCCGATTACTGACCGCCTCCGATTACTGACCCTCCCTCGATTATTGACCCTCCCCCGATCACTGACCTCCCCCGATTACTGACCCTCTCCCGATGACTGACCCTCCCCCGATTACTGATCCCCAATTACTGACCCTCAAAGATTACTGATCCTCCCCCGATTACTGACCTCCCCTGCTTACTGACCACCCTGATTACTGACCCACCCGATTACTGACCTCGCCCGAATACTGACACCCCGATTACTGACCCCCGATTACTGACCCCCCAATTACTGATCTCCACCTATTACTGACCTCCCCCGATTACTGACCATCCCCCGATTACTGATCCCCCGATTACTGACATCCCCCGATTACTGACCCCCCGATTACTGACCCCCCGATTACGGACCCCCCAATTACTAATCCTCCCCGGATTACTGACCCCCGATTACTGACCCCCCAATTACTGACCCACACCCGATTACTGTCCCCCCAATTACTGACACCCCAATTACTGACCCTCCCCCGATTACTGACCCCCGATTATTGACCCGCCCGATTACTGACCTCCCCCGATTATTGACCCCGCATTACTGACCCTCCCCAAATTACTGACTTCTCCAAGTACTGACCCCAGATTACTGACCCTCCCCGGATTACTGACCCTCCCCCGATTACTGACTCCCCGATTACAGACCTCCCCTGATTACTGATCCTCCCCCAATTACTGACCCTCCCCAAATTACTGACCTCTCCGATTACTGACCCTCCCCCGATTACTGACCCTGCCTCGATAACTGCCCCCCGATTACTGACTAACCGCCGATTACAGACCCTCCCCCAATTACTGACCTCTCCGATTACTGACCCTCCCGATTACTGACCTCCCTGATTACTGACCCTCTCCCGATTACTGAGCTCTCCGATTACTGACTCCCCAATTCCTGACACTCCCAAAATTACTGACCTCTCCGATTACTGACCCCCAGATGACTGTCCCTCCCCCGATTACTGACCCTCCCCGGATTACTGACACTCCCCCGATTACTGACCTCTCCGATTACTGACCCTCCCGATTACTGACCTCCCCGATTACTGACCCTCTCCCGATTACTGAGCTCTCCGATTACTGACCCCCCAATTCCTGACCCTCCCAAAATTACTGACCTCTCCAATTACGGACCCCCAGATGACTGTCCCTCCCCCGATTACTGACCCTCCCCGGATTACTGACACTCCCCCGATTACTGACCCCCCCGATTACTGACCCCCCCCGATTATTGACCTCCCCTGATAACTGACCCTCCCCCGATTACTGACCCTCCACCAATTACTGATCTCCCTGATGACTGACCCTCCCCCGATTACTGACCCTCCCCCCAATAACAGACCCTACCCCGATTACTGACACCCAGATTACTGACCACTCCGATTACTGACCCCCCGATTACTGATCCTCCCCCGATTACTGACCTCTCCGATTACTGGCCCTCCCCGATTACTGACCCCCCGATTACTGACCATCCCCAATTTCCGACCTCTCCGATTACTGACCCCGCGATTACTGACCCTCCCCCGATTACTGACATTGCCCCGATTACTGCTCCCCCGATTACTGACTCTCTGCCGATTACAGACCATCCCCCAATTACTGACCTTTCGGATTACTGACCCCCAGATTACTGACCCACCCTCGATTACTGACCTCCCCGATTACTGACCCTACCTCGATTACTGCCCCCGATTACTGACCCTCTCCAGGTTACTGACCTCTCCGAGTATTGACCTTCCGATTACTGACCCCCCGATTACTGATCCTCCCCCGATTACTGACCCTCCCCGATTACTGACCCCCTGATTACTGACCATCCCCAATTTCTGACCTCTCCGATTACTGACCCCCCGATTACTGACCCTCCCCCGATTACTGACATTGCCCCGATTACTGCTTCCCCAATTACTGACTCTCTGCCGATTACAGATCATCCCCCGATTACTGACCTCTCCGATTACTGACCTCCCCTGATAACTGACCCTCCCCCAATTACTGACCCTCCCCCGATTACTGACCTCCCCGATTACTGACCCTCCCCCGATTACTGACCTTCCCCCCGATAACAGACCCTACCCCGATTACTGATACCCAGATTACTGACCACTCCGATTACTGACCACCCGATTACTGATCCTCCCGCGATGACTGACCTCTCCGATTACTGAACCTCCCGATTACTGACCTCCTCGATTACTGACCCTCCCCGATTACTGACCCCCCGATTACTGACCATCCCCAATTTCCGACCTCTCCGATTACTGACCCCCCGATTACTGACCCTCCCCCGATTACTGACCCTCCCCCCGATAACAGACCCTACCCCGATTACTGACACCCAGATTACTGACCACTCCGATTACTGACCCCCCAATTACTGATCCTCCCCCGATTACTGACCTCTCCGATTACTGACCCTCCCCGATTACTGACCCCCTGATTACTGACCATCCCCAATTTCCGACCTCTCCGATTACTGACCCCGCGATTACTGACCCTCCCCCGATTACTGACATTGCCCCGATTACTGCTCCCCCTATTACTGACTCTCTGCCGATTACAGACCATCCCCCAATTACTGACCTTTCGGATTACTGACCCCCAGATTACTGACCCACCCTCGATTACTGACCTCCCCGATTACTGACCCTACCTCGATTACTGCCCCCGATTACTGACCCTCTCCAGGTTACTGACCTCTCCGAGTATTGACCTTCCGATTACTGACCCCCCGATTACTGATCCTCCCCCGATTACTGACCCTCCCCGATTACTGACCCCCTGATTACTGACCATCCCCAATTTCTGACCTCTCCGATTACTGACCCCCCGATTACTGACCCTCCCCCGATTACTGACATTGCCCCGATTACTGCTTCCCCGATTACTGACTCTCTGCCGATTACAGATCATCCCCCGATTACTGACCTCTCCGATTACTGACCTCCCCTGATAACTGACCCTCCCCCAATTACTGACCCTCCCCCGATTACTGACCTCCCCGATTACTGACCCTCCCCCGATTACTGACCTTCCCCCCGATAACAGACCCTACCCCGATTACTGACACCCAGATTACTGACCACTCCGATTACTGACCACCCGATTACTGATCCTCCCGCGATGACTGACCTCTCCGATTACTGAACCTCCCGATTACTGACCTCCTCGATTACTGACCCTCCCCGATTACTGACCCCCCGATTACTGACCATCCCCAATTTCCGACCTCTCCGATTACTGACCCCCCGATTACTGACCCTCCCCCGATTACTGACCCTCCCCCCGATAACAGACCCTACCCCGATTACTGACACCCAGATTACTGACCACTCCGATTACTGACCCCCCAATTACTGATCCTCCCCCGATTACTGACCTCTCCGATTACTGACCCTCCCCGATTACTGACCCCCTGATTACTGACCATCCCCAATTTCCGACCTCTCCGATTACTGACCCCGCGATTACTGACCCTCCCCCGATTACTGACATTGCCCCGATTACTGCTCCCCCTATTACTGACTCTCTGCCGATTACAGACCATCCCCCAATTACTGACCTTTCGGATTACTGACCCCCAGATTACTGACCCACCCTCGATTACTGACCTCCCCGATTACTGACCCTACCTCGATTACTGCCCCCGATTACTGACCCTCTCCAGGTTACTGACCTCTCCGAGTATTGACCTTCCGATTACTGACCCCCCGATTACTGATCCTCCCCCGATTACTGACCCTCCCCGATTACTGACCCCCTGATTACTGACCATCCCCAATTTCTGACCTCTCCGATTACTGACCCCCCGATTACTGACCCTCCCCCGATTACTGACATTGCCCCGATTACTGCTTCCCCGATTACTGACTCTCTGCCGATTACAGATCATCCCCCGATTACTGACCTCTCCGATTACTGACCTCCCCTGATAACTGACCCTCCCCCAATTACTGACCCTCCCCCGATTACTGACCTCCCCGATTACTGACCCTCCCCCGATTACTGACCTTCCCCCCGATAACAGACCCTACCCCGATTACTGACACCCAGATTACTGACCACTCCGATTACTGACCACCCGATTACTGATCCTCCCGCGATGACTGACCTCTCCGATTACTGAACCTCCCGATTACTGACCTCCTCGATTACTGACCCTCCCCGATTACTGACCCCCCGATTACTGACCATCCCCAATTTCCGACCTCTCCGATTACTGACCCCCCGATTACTGACCCTCCCCCGATTACTGACCCTCCCCCCGATAACAGACCCTACCCCGATTACTGACACCCAGATTACTGACCACTCCGATTACTGACCCCCCAATTACTGATCCTCCCCCGATTACTGACCTCTCCGATTACTGACCCTCCCCGATTACTGACCCCCTGATTACTGACCATCCCCAATTTCCGACCTCTCCGATTACTGACCCCGCGATTACTGACCCTCCCCCGATTACTGACATTGCCCCGATTACTGCTCCCCCTATTACTGACTCTCTGCCGATTACAGACCATCCCCCAATTACTGACCTCTCCGATTACTGACCCCCAGATTACTGACCCACCCTCGATGACTGACCTCCCCGATTACTGACCCTCCCTCGATTACTGCCCCCGATTACTGACCCTCTCCAGGTTACTGACCTCTCCGAGTATTGACCCTCCGATTACTGACCCTTCACAAATTAATGACTTCTCTAATTACTGATCCTCCCCCGATTACTGACCCTCCCTCGATTACTGCCCCCCGATTACTGACCCCCCGATTACTGACCATCCCCAATTTCCGACCTCTCCGATTACTGACCCCCCGATTACTGACCCTCCCTCGATTACTGACCCCGATAACGTACTCTCCGCCGATTACAGACCCTCCACTGATTACTGACCTCTCCGATTACTGACCCCCCCGCTGACTGACCTCCCCGATTACTGACCCTCTCCCGATTACTAACCTCTCGGATTACTGACCCCCAGATTACTGACCCTCCACTGATTACTGACCCTCCCCCGGTTACTGACCCCCCCGATAACTGACCTCCCGATTACTGACCTCCTGATTACTGACCCTCCACCGATTACTGACATTGCCCCGATTACTGCTCCCCCGATGACTGACACTCTGCCGATTACTGACCTCTCCGATTACTGACCCCGCATTACTGACCCTCCCCAAATTACAGACTTCTCCGAGAACTGACCCCAGATTACTGACCCTCCCCTGATTACTGACCTTCCCCGGATTACTGACCCTCCCCCGATTACTGACCCCCCCCCGATTACAGACCTCTCCTGATTACTGATCCACCCCCAATTACTGACCCTCCCCAAATTACTGACCTCTCCGATTACTGACCCTCCCCCGATTACTGACCCTGCCTCGATAACTGCCCCCCGATTACTGACTCTCCGCCGATTACAGACCCTCCCCCAATTACTGACCTCTCCGATTACTGACCCTCCCGATTACTGACCTCCCCGATGACTGACCCTCTCCCGATTACTGAGCTCTCCGATTACTGACCCCCCAATTCCTGACCCTCCCAAAATTACTGACCTCTCCGATTACTGACCCCCAGATGACTGTCCCTCCCCCGATTACTGACCCTCCCCAGATTACTGACACTCCCCCGATTACCGACCTCTCCGATTACTGACCCTCCCGATTACTGACCTCCCCGATTACTGACCCTCTCCCGATTACTGAGCTCTCCGATTACTGACCCCCCAATTCCTGACCCTCCCAAAATTACTGACCTCTCCGATTACTGACCCCCAGATGACTGTCCCTCCCCCGATTACTGACCCTCCCCGGATTACTGACACTCCCCCGATTACTGACCCCCCCCCGATTACTGACCCCCCCCGATTATTGACATCCCCTGATAACTGACCCTCCCACCGATTACCGACCCTCCACCAATTACTGATCTCCCCGATTACTGATCCTTCCCCGATTACTGATCCTCCCCCCGATAACAGACCCTACCCCGATTACTGACACCCAGATTACTGACCACTCCGATTACTGACCCCCCAATTACTGATCCTCCCCCGATTACTGACCTCTCCGATTACTGACCCTCCCCGATTACTGACCCCCTGATTACTGACCATCCCCAATTTCCGACCTCTCCGATTACTGACCCCGCGATTACTGACCCTCCCCCGATTACTGACATTGCCCCGATTACTGCTCCCCCTATTACTGACTCTCTGCTGATTACTGACCATCCCCCAATTACTGACCTCTCCGATTACTGACCCCCAGATTACTGACCCACCCTCGATTACTGACCTCCCCGATTACTGACCCTCCCTCGATTACTGCCCCCGATTACTGACTAACCGCCGATTACAGACCCTCCCCCAATTACTGACCTCTCCGATTACTGACCCTCCCGATTACTGACCTCCCTGATTACTGACCCTCTCCCGATTACTGAGCTCTCCGATTACTGACTCCCCAATTCCTGACACTCCCAAAATTACTGACCTCTCCGATTACTGACCCCCAGATGACTGTCCCTCCCCCGATTACTGACCCTCCCCGGATTACTGACACTCCCCCGATTACTGACCTCTCCGATTACTGACCCTCCCGATTACTGACCTCCCCGATTACTGACCCTCTCCCGATTACTGAGCTCTCCGATTACTGACCCCCCAATTCCTGACCCTCCCAAAATTACTGACCTCTCCGATTACGGACCCCCAGATGACTGTCCCTCCCCCGATTACTGACCCTCCCCGGATTACTGTCCCTCCCCGGATTTCTGACCCTCCCACGATTACTGACCCCCGCGATTACTCACCTCCCGATTTCTGACATCCCGATTACTGACCCTCCCCCGATTACTGACCCTCCCTCGATTACTGCCCCCCGATAACTGACTCTCCGCCGATTACAGATCGTCCCCCGATTACTGACCTCTCCGATTACTAGCCCCCAGATTACTGACCCACCCTCGATTACTGACCTCCCCGATTACTGACCCTCCCTCGATTACTGCCCCCCGATTACTGACCATCTCCAGGTTACGGACCTCTCCGAGTATTGACCCTCCCGATTACTGACCTCCCCGATTACTGACCTCCACTGATAACTGACCCTCCGCCGATTACTGACCCTCCCCCAATTACTGACCTCCCCGATTACTGACCCTCCCCTGATTACTGACCCTCCCACCGATAACAGACCCTACCCCGATTACTGACACCCAGATTACTGACCACTCCGATTACTGACCCTCCCGATTACTGACCTCCCCGATTGCTGACCCTCCCTGATTACTGACCAACCGACTACTGACCACCCTCAATTTCCGACCTCTCCGATTACTGACCCCCCGATCACTGACCCTCCCCCGATTACTGACATTGCCCCGATTACTGCTCCCCCGCTTACTGACTCTCTGCCGATTACAGACCATCCCCCGATTACTGACCTCTCCGATTACTGACCACCAGATTACTGACCCACCCTCGATTACTGACCTCCCCGATTACTGACCGTCCCTCGATTACTGCCCCCCGATTACTGACCCTCTCCAGGTTACTGACCTCTCCGAGTATTGACCCTTCGATCACTGACCCTCCCCAAATTAATGACCTCTCTGATTACTGATCCTCTCCCGATTACTGACCCTCCCTCGATTACTGCCCCCCGATTACTGACTCTCCGCCGATTACAGACCCTCGCCCGATTACTGACCTCTCCGATCACTGACCCTCACGATTACTGACCTCCCCGTTTCCTGACCCTCCCCCGATTACTGACCTCCCCCGATTATTGACCCTCTCCCGATTACTGACCTCTCCGATTACTGACCCCCCGATTACTGACCCTCCCCAAATTACTGACCTCTCCGATTACTGACCCCCAGATTACTGATCCACCCTCGATTACTGACCCTCCCCGGATTTCTGACCCTCCCCCGATTACTGACCCCCGCGATTACTCACCTCCCGATTACTGACCCTCCCTCGATTGCTGCCCCCCGATAACTGACCCCCTGATTACTGACCTTCCCCCAATTACTGACCCTTCCCCGATTACTGACCAGCCCGATTACTGACCTCCCCGATTACTGACTCTCTGCCGATTACAGACACTCCCCCGATTACTGACCTCTCCGATTACTGACCCTCCCGAGTACTGACCTCCCGATTACTGGCCCTCCCCCGATTACTGACCTCACCCGATTCCTGACCCTCTCCCGATTACTGACCTCTCCGATTACTGACCCTCTACTCAATTACTGACCCTCCCCAAATTACTGACCTGTCCGATTACTGACCCTCCCCCGATTATTGACCCTGTCTCGATAACTGCCCCCGATTACCGAATCTCCGCCGATGACAGGCACTCCCCCGGTTACTGACCTCTCCGATTACTGACCCTCCCGATTACTGACCCCCCAATTACTGACCCTCTCCAAATTACTGACCTCTCCGACTACTGAACCCCAGATGACTGACCCTCCCCTGATTACTGACCCTCCCCGGATTACTGACACTCCCCCGATTACTGACCCCCCGATTACTGACCCCCCCGATTACTGACCTCCCCTGATAACTGACCCTCTCCCGATTACTGACCGTCCCCCGATTACTGACCTCCCCGATTACTGACCCTCCCGCGATTACTGACCTTCCCCCCGATAACAGACCCTACCCTGATTACTGACACCCAGATTACTGACTACTCCGATTACTGACCCCCCGATTACTGATCCTCCCGCGATGACTGACCTCTCCGATTACTGAACCTCCCGATTACTGACCTCCTCGATTACTGACCCTCCCCGATTACTGACCCCCCAATTACTGACCATCCCCAATTTCCAACCTCCCCGATTACTGACCCCCGATTACTGACCCTCCCTCGATTACTGACCCCGATAACGTACTCTCCGCCGATTACAGACCCTCCCCTGATTACTGACCTCTCAGATTACTGACCCTCCCGCTTACTGACCTCCCCGATTACTGACCCTCTCCCGATTACTGACCTCTCCGATTAATGACCACCAGATTACTGACCCTCCCCTGATTACTGACCTTCCCCGGATTACTGACCCTCCCCCGATTACTGACCCTCCCCCGATTACTGACCCCCCGATAACTGACCTCCCGATTACTGACCTCCTGATTACTGACCCTCCACCGATTACTGACATTGCCCCGATTACTGCTCCCCCGATGACTGACACTCTGCCGATTACTGACCTCTCCGAATACTGACCCCGCATTACTGACCCTCCCCAAATTATAGACTTCTCCGAGTACTGACCCCAGATTACTGACCCTCCCCTGATTACTGACCTTCCCCGGATTACTGACCCTCCCCCGATTACTGACCCCCCGATTACAGACCTCCCCTGATTACTGATCCTCCCCCAATTACTGACCCTCCCCAAATTACTGACCTCTCCGATTACTGACCCTCCCCCGATTACTGACCCTGCCTCGATAACTGCCCCCCGATTACTGACTCTCCGCCGATTACAGACCCTCCCCCAATTACTGACCTCTCCGATTACTGACCCTCCCGAATACTGACCTCCCCGATGACTGACCCTCTCCCGATTACTGAGCTCTCCTATTACTGACCCCCCAATTCCTGACCCTCCCAAAATTACTGACCTCTCCGATTACTGACCCCCAGATGACTGTCCCTCCCCCGATTACTGACCATCCCCAGATTACTGACACTCCCCCGATTACTGACCTCTCCGATTACTGACCCTCCCGATTACTGACCTCCCCGATTACTGACCCTCTCCCGATTACTGAGCTCTCCGATTACTGACCCCCCAATTACTGACCCTCTCCGATTACTGATCCACCCCCGATTCCTGACCTCCCCGATTACTGACCTCCCCCGATTACTGACCTCCCGATTACTGATCCCCGATTACTGACACCCCAATTACTGACCTCCACCTATTACTGACCTCCCCCGATTACTGACCCTACCCCGATTACTGACCCCCCGATTGCTGACCCAACCGATTACTGAACCTCCCCCGATTACTGACCGCCTCCAATTACTGACCCTCCCTCGATTATTGACCCTCCCCCGATCACTGACCTCCCCCGATTACTGACCCTCTCCCGATGACTGACCCTCCCCCGATTACTGATCCCCAATTACTGACCCTCAAAGATTACTGATCCTCCCCCGATTACTGACCTCCCCTGCTTACTGACCACCCTGATTACTGACCCACCCGATTACTGACCTCGCCCGAATACTGACACCCCGATTACTGACCCCCGATTACTGACCCCCCAATTACTGATCTCCACCTATTACTGACCTCCCCCGATTACTGACCATCCCCCGATTACTGATCCCCCGATTACTGACATCCCCCGATTACTGACCCCCCGATTACTGACCCCCCGATTACGGACCCCCCAATTACTAATCCTCCCCGGATTACTGACCCCCGATTACTGACCCCCCAATTACTGACCCACACCCGATTACTGTCCCCCCAATTACTGACACCCCAATTACTGACCCTCCCCCGATTACTGACCCCCGATTATTGACCCGCCCGATTACTGACCTCCCCCGATTATTGACCCCGCATTACTGACCCTCCCCAAATTACTGACTTCTCCAAGTACTGACCCCAGATTACTGACCCTCCCCGGATTACTGACCCTCCCCCGATTACTGACCCCCCGATTACAGACCTCCCCTGATTACTGATCCTCCCCCAATTACTGACCCTCCCCAAATTACTGACCTCTCCGATTACTGACCCTCCCCCGATTACTGACCCTGCCTCGATAACTGCCCCCCGATTACTGACTAACCGTCGATTACAGACCCTCCCCCAATTACTGACCTCTCCGATTACTGACCCTCCCGATTACTGACCTCCCCGATTACTGACCCTCTCCCGATTACTGAGCTCTCCGATTACTGACTCCCCAATTCCTGACACTCCCAAAATTACTGACCTCTCCGATTACTGACCCCCAGATGACTGTCCCTCCCCCGATTACTGACCCTCTCCGGATTACTGACACTCCCCCGATTACTGACCTCTCCGAGTACTGACCCTCCCGATTACTGACCTCCCCGATTACTGACCCTCTCCCGATTACTGAGCTCTCCGATTACTGACCCCCCAATTCCTGACCCTCCCAAAATTACTGACCTCTCCGATTACTGACCCCCAGATGACTGTCCCTCCCCCGATTACTGACCCTCCCCGGATTACTGACACTCCCCCGATTACTGACCCCCCCGATTACTGACCCCCCCGATTATTGACCTCCCCTGATAACTGACCCTCCCACGATTACTGACCCTCCACCAATTACTGATCTCCCTGATGACTGACCCTCCCCCGATTACTGACCCTCCCCCCAATAACAGACCCTACCCCGATTACTGACACCCAGATTACTGACCACTCCGATTACTGACCCCCCGATTACTGATCCTCCCCCGATTACTGACCTCTCCGATTACTGACCCTCCCCGATTACTGACCCCCCGATTACTGACCATCCCCAATTTCCGACCTCTCCGATTACTGACCCCGCGATTACTGACCCTCCCCCGATTACTGACATTGCCCCGATTACTGCTCCCCCGATTACTGACTCTCTGCCGATTACAGACCATCCCCCAATTACTGACCTCTCGGATTACTGACCCCCAGATTACTGACCCACCCTCGATTACTGACCTCCCCGATTACTGACCCTACCTCGATTACTGCCCCCGATTACTGACCCTCTCCAGGTTACTGACCTCTCCGAGTATTGACCTTCCGATTACTGACCCTCCCCGATTACTGACCCCCTGATTACTGACCATCCCCAATTTCTGACCTCTCCGATTACTGACCCCCCGATTACTGACCCTCCCCCGATTACTGACATTGCCCCGATTACTGCTTCCCCGATTACTGACTCTCTGCCGATTACAGATCATCCCCCGATTACTGACCTCTCCGATTACAGACCTCCCCTGATAACTGACCCTCCCCCAATTACTGACCCTCCCCAGATAACTGACCCTCCCCCGATTACTGACCCTCCCCCCGATAACAGACCCTACCCCGATTACTGACACCCAGATTACTGACCTCCCCGATTACTGACCCTCCCCCGATTACTGACCTTCCCCCCGATAACAGACCCTACCCCGATTACTGACACCCAGATTACTGACCACTCCGATTACTGACCACCCGATTACTGATCCTCCCGCGATGACTGACCTCTCCGATTACTGAACCTCCCGATTACTGACCTCCTCGATTACTGACCCTCCCCGATTACTGACCCCCCGATTACTGACCATCCCCAATTTCCGACCTCTCCGATTACTGACCCCCCGATTACTGACCCTCCCTCGATTACTGACCCCGATAACGTACTCTCCGCCGATTACAGACCCTCCACTGATTACTGACCTCTCCGATTACTGACCCCCCTGCTTACTGACCTCCCCGATTACTGACCCTCTCCCGATTACTGACCTCTCGGATTACTGACCCCCAGATTACTGACCCTCCACTGATTACTGACCCTCCCCCGGTTACTGACCCCCCGATAACTGACCTCCCGATTACTGACCACCTGATTACTGACCCTCCACCGATTACTGACATTGCCCCGATTACTGCTCCCCCGATGGCTGACACTCTGCCGATTACTGACCTCTCCGATTACTGACCCCGCATTACTGACCCTCCCCAAATTACAGACTTCTCCGAGTACTGACCCCAGATTACTGACCCTCCCCTGATTACTGACCTTCCCCGGATTACTGACCCTCCCCCGATTACTGACCCCCCCCGATTACAGACCTCCCCTGATTACTGATCCACCCCCAATTACTGACCCTCCCCAAATTACTGACCTCTCCGATTACTGACCCTCCCCCGATTACTGACCCTGCCTCGATAACTGCCCCCCGATTACTGACTCTCCGCCGATTACAGACCCTCCCCCAATTACTGACCTCTCCGATTACTGACCCTCCCGATTACTGACCTCCCCGATGACTGACCCTCTCCCGATTACTGAGCTCTCCGATTACTGACCCCCCAATTCCTGACACTCCCAAAATTACTGACCTCTCCGATTACTGACCCCCAGATGACTGTCCCTCCCCCGATTACTGACCCTCCCCAGATTACTGACACTCCCCCGATTACCGACCTCTCCGATTACTGACCCTCCCGATTACTGACCTCCCCGATTACTGACCCTCTCCCGATTACTGAGCTCTCCGATTACTGACCCCCCAATTCCTGACCCTCCCAAAATTACTGACCTCTCCGATTACTGACCCCCAGATGACTGTCCCTCCCCCGATTACTGACCCTCCCCGGATTACTGACACTCCCCCGATTACTGACCCCCCCCCCCGATTACTGACCCCCCCGATTATTGACCTCCCCTGATAACTGACCCTCCCCCGATTACTGACCCTCCACCAATTACTGATCTCCCCGATTACTGACCCTCCCCCGATTACTGACCCTCCCCCCGATAACAGACCCTACCCCGATTACTGACACCCAGATTACTGACCACTCCGATTACTGACCCCCCAATTACTGATCCTCCCCCGATTACTGACCTCTCCGATTACTGACCTTCCCCGATTACTGACCCCCTGATTACTGACCATCTCCAATTTCCGACCTCTCCGATTACTGACCCCGCGATTACTGACCCTCCCCCGATTACTGACATTGCCCCGATTACTGCTCCCCCTATTACTGACTCTCTGCCGATTACAGACCATCCCCCAATTACTGACCTCTCCGATTACTGACCCCCAGATTACTGACCCACCCTCGATGACTGACCTCCCCGATTACTGACCCTCCCTCGATTACTGCCCCCGATTACTGACCCTCTCCAGGTTACTGACCTCTCCGAGTATTGACCCTCCGATTACTGACCCTTCACAAATTAATGACTTCTCTAATTACTGATCCTCCCCCGATTACTGACCCTCCCTCGATTACTGCCCCCCGATTACTGACCCCCCGATTACTGACCATCCCCAATTTCCGACCTCTCCGATTACTGACCCCCCGATTACTGACCCTCCCTCGATTACTGACCCCGATAACGTACTCTCCGCTGATTACAGACCCTCCACTGATTACTGACCCTCCCCCGGTTACTGACCCCCCCGATAACTGACCTCCCGATTACTGACCTCCTGATTACTGACCCTCCACCGATTACTGACATTGCCCCGATTACTGCTCCCCCGATGACTGACACTCTGCCGATTACTGACCTCTCCGATTACTGACCCCGCATTACTGACCCTCCCCAAATTACAGACTTCTCCGAGTACTGACCCCAGATTACTGACCCTCCCCTGATTACTGACCTTCCCCGGATTACTGACCCTCCCCCGATTACTGACCCCCCCCGATTACAGACCTCCCCTGATTACTGATCCACCCCCAATTACTGACCCTCCCCAAATTACTGACCTCTCCGATTACTGACCCTCCCCCGATTACTGACCCTGCCTCGATAACTGCCCCCCGATTACTGACTCTCCGCCGATTACAGACCCTCCCCCAATTACTGACCTCTCCGATTACTGACCCTCCCGATTACTGACCTCCCCGATGACTGACCCTCTCTCGATTACTGAGCTCTCCGATTACTGACCCCCCAATTCCTGACCCTCCCAAAATTACTGACCTCTCCGATTACTGACCCCCAGATGACTGTCCCTCCCCCGATTACTGACCCTCCCCAGATTACTGACACTCCCCCGATTACCGACCTCTCCGATTACTGACCCTCCCGATTACTGACCTCCCCGATTACTGACCCTCTCCCGATTACTGAGCTCTCCGATTACTGACCCCCCAATTCCTGACCCTCCCAAAATTACTGACCTCTCCGATTACTGACCCCCATATGACTGTCCCTCCCCCGATTACTGACCCTCCCCGGATTACTGACACTCCCCCGATTACTGACCCCCCCCCGATTACTGACCCCCCCCGATTATTGACCTCCCCTGATAACTGACCCTCCCACCGATTACCGACCCTCCACCAATTACTGATCTCCCCGATTACTGACCCTCCCCCGATTACTGACCCTCCCCCCGATAACAGACCCTACCCCGATTACTGACACCCAGATTACTGACCACTCCGATTACTGACCCCCCAATTACTGATCCTCCCCCGATTACTGACCTCTCCGATTACTGACCCTCCCCGATTACTGACCCCCTGATTACTGACCATCCCCAATTTCCGACCTCTCCGATTACTGACCCCGCGATTACTGACCCTCCCCCGATTACTGACATTGCCCCGATTACTGCTCCCCCTATTACTGACTCTCTGCCGATTACTGACCATCCCCCAATTACTGACCTCTCCGATTACTGACCCCCAGATTACTGACCCACCCTCGATGACTGACCTCCCCGATTACTGACCCTCCCTCGATTACTGCCCCCGATTACTGACCCTCTCCAGGTTACTGACCTCTCCGAGTATTGACCCTCCGATTACTGACCCTTCACAAATTAATGACTTCTCTAATTACTGATCCTCCCCCGATTACTGACCCTCCCTCGATTACTGCCCCCTGATTACTGACTCTCCGCCGATTACAGACCCTCGCCCGATTACTGACCTCTCCGATTACTGACCTTCACGATTACTGACCTCCCCGATCCCTGACCCGCCCCCGATTACTGACCTCCCCCGATTACAGACCCTCTCCCGATTACTGACTTCTCTGATTACTGACCCCCCGATTACTGACACTCCCCAAATTACTGACCTCTCCGATTACTGACCCCCAGATTACTGACCCACCCTCGATTACTGTCCCTCCCCGGATTTCTGACCCTCCCACGATTACTGACCCCCGCGATTACTCACCTCCCGATTTCTGACATCCCGATTACTGACCCTCCCCCGATTACTGACCCTCCCTCGATTACTGCCCCCCGATTACTGACCATCTCCAGGTTACGGACCTCTCCGAGTATTGACCCTCCCGATTACTGACCTCCCCGATTACTGACCTCCACTGATAACTGACCCTCCCCTGATTACTGACCCTCCCCCAATTACTGACCTCCCCGATTACTGACCCTCCCCTGATTACTGACCCTCCCACCGATAACAGACCCTACCCCGATTACTGACACCCAGATTACTGACCACTCCGATTACTGACCCTCCCGATTACTGACCTCCCCGATTGCTGACCCTCCCTGATTACTGACCAACCGACTACTGACCACCCTCAATTTCCGACCTCTCCGATTACTGACCCCCCGATCACTGACCCTCCCCCGATTACTGACATTGCCCCGATTACTGCTCCCCCGCTTACTGACTCTCTGCCGATTACAGACCATCCCCCGATTACTGACCTCTCCGATTACTGACCACCAGATTACTGACCCACCCTCGATTACTGACCTCCCCGATTACTGACCGTCCCTCGATTACTGCCCCCCGATTACTGACCCTCTCCAGGTTACTGACCTCTCCGAGTATTGACCCTTCGATCACTGACCCTCCCCAAATTAATGACCTCTCTGATTACTGATCCTCTCCCGATTACTGACCCTCCCTCGATTACTGCCCCCCGATTACTGACTCTCCGCCGATTACAGACCCTCCCCCGATTACTGACCTCTCCGATCACTGACCCTCACGATTACTGACCTCCCCGTTTCCTGACCCTCCCCCGATTACTGACCTCCCCCGATTATTGACCCTCTCCCGATTACTGACCTCTCCGATTACTGACCCCCCGATTACTGACCCTCCCCAAATTACTGACCTCTCCGATTACTGACCCCCAGATTACTGACCCACCCTCGATTACTGACCCTCCCCGGATTTCTGACCCTCCCCCGATTACTGACCCCCGCGATTACTCACCTCCCGATTACTGACCCTCCCTCGATTGCTGCCCCCCGATAACTGACCCCCTGATTACTGACCTTCCCCCAATTACTGACCCTTCCCCGATTACTGACCAGCCCGATTACTGACCTCCCCGATTACTGACTCTCCGCCGATTACAGACACTCCCCCGATTACTGACCTCTCCGATTACTGACCCTCCCGAGTACTGACCTCCCGATTACTGGCCCTCCCCCGATTACTGACCTCACCCGATTCCTGACCCTCTCCCGATTACTGACCTCTCCGATTACTGACCCTCTACTCAATTACTGACCCTCCCCAAATTACTGACCTGTCCGATTACTGACCCTCCCCCGATTATTGACCCTGTCTCGATAACTGCCCCCGATTACCGAATCTCCGCCGATGACAGGCACTCCCCCGGTTACTGACCTCTCCGATTACTGACCCTCCCGATTACTGACCCCCCAATTACTGACCCTCTCCAAATTACTGACCTCTCCGATTACTGAACCCCAGATGACTGACCCTCCCCTGATTACTGACCCTCCCCGGATTACTGACACTCCCCCGATTACTGACCCCCCGATTACTGACCCCCCCGATTACTGACCTCCCCTGATAACTGACCCTCTCCCGATTACTGACCGTCCCCCGATTACTGACCTCCCCGATTACTGACCCTCCCGCGATTACTGACCTTCCCCCCGATAACAGACCCTACCCTGATTACTGACACCCAGATTACTGACCACTCCGATTACTGACCCCCCGATTACTGATCCTCCCGCGATGACTGACCTCTCCGATTACTGAACCTCCCGATTACTAACCTCCTCGATTACTGACCCTCCCCGATTACTGACCCCCCAATTACTGACCATCCCCAATTTCCGACCTCTCCGATTACTGACCCCCGATTACTGACCCTCCCTCGATTACTGACCCCGATAACGTACTCTCCGCCGATTACAGACCCTCCCCTGATTACTGACCTCTCAGATTACTGACCCTCCCGCTTACTGACCTCCCCGATTACTGACCCTCTCCCGATTACTGACCTCTCCGATTAATGACCACCAGATTACTGACCCTCCCCTGATTACTGACCTTCCCCGGATTACTGACCCTCCCCCGATTACTGACCCTCCCCCGATTACTGACCCCCCGATAACTGACCTCCCGATTACTGACCTCCTGATTACTGACCCTCCACCGATTACTGACATTGCCCCGATTACTGCTCCCCCGATGACTGACACTCTGCCGATTACTGACCTCTCCGAATACTGACCCCGCATTACTGACCCTCCCCAAATTATAGACTTCTCCGAGTACTGACCCCAGATTACTGACCCTCCCCTGATTACTGACCTTCCCCGGATTACTGACCCTCCCCCGATTACTGACCCCCCGATTACAGACCTCCCCTGATTACTGATCCTCCCCCAATTACTGACCCTCCCCAAATTACTGACCTCTCCGATTACTGACCCTCCCCCGATTACAGACCCTGCCTCGATAACTGCCCCCCGATTACTGACTCTCCGCCGATTACAGACCCTCCCCCAATTACTGACCTCTCCGATTACTGACCCTCCCGAATACTGACCTCCCCGATGACTGACCCTCTCCCGATTACTGAGCTCTCCTATTACTGACCCCCCAATTCCTGACCCTCCCAAAATTACTGACCTCTCCGATTACTGACCCCCAGATGACTGTCCCTCCCCCGATTACTGACCATCCCCAGATTACTGACACTCCCCCGATTACTGACCTCTCCGATTACTGACCCTCCCGATTACTGACCTCCCCGATTACTGACCCTCTCCCGATTACTGAGCTCTCCGATTACTGACCCCCCAATTACTGACCCTCTCCGATTACTGATCCACCCCCGATTCCTGACCTCCCCGATTACTGACCTCCCCCGATTACTGACCTCCCGATTACTGATCCCCGATTACTGAACATCCCTGCTTACTGACCACCCTGATTTCTGACCCTCCCGATTACTGACCTCCCTCGAATACTGATCCCCTGTTTACTGACCCCCGATTACTGACACCCCAATTACTGACCTCCACCTATTACTGACCTCCCCCGATTACTGACCCTACCCCGATTACTGACCCCCTGATTGCTGACCCAACCGATTACTGAACCTCCCCCGATTACTGACCGCCTCCGATTACTGACCCTCCCTCGATTATTGACCCTCCCCCGATCACTGACCTCCCCCGATTACTGACCCTCTCCCGATGACTGACCCTCCCCCGATTACTGATCCCCAATTACTGACCCTCAAAGATTACTGATCCTCCCCCGATTACTGACCTCCCCTGCTTACTGACCACCCTGATTACTGACCCACCCGATTACTGACCTCGCCCGAATACTGACACCCCGATTACTGACCCCCGATTACTGACCCCCCAATTACTGATCTCCACCTATTACTGACCTCCCCCGATTACTGACCATCCCCCGATTACTGATCCCCCGATTACTGACATCCCCCGATTACTGACCCCCCGATTACTGACCCCCCGATTACGGACCCCCCAATTACTAATCCTCCCCGGATTACTGACCCCCGATTACTGACCCCCCAATTACTGACCCACACCCGATTACTGTCCCCCCAATTACTGACACCCCAATTACTGACCCTCCCCCGATTACTGACCCCCGATTATTGACCCGCCCGATTACTGACCTCCCCCGATTATTGACCCCGCATTACTGACCGTCCCCAAATTACTGACTTCTCCAAGTACTGACCCCAGATTACTGACCCTCCCCGGATTACTGACACTCCCCCGATTACTGACCTCTCCGATTACTGACCCTCCCGATTACTGACCTCCCCGATTACTGACCCTCTCCCGATTACTGAGCTCTCCGATTACTGACCCCCCAATTCCTGACCCTCCCAAAATTACTGACCTCTCCGATTACTGACCCCCAGATGACTGTCCCTCCCCCGATTACTGACCCTCCCCGGATTACTGACACTCCCCCGATTACTGACCCCCCCGATTACTGACCCCCCCGATTATTGACCTCCCCTGATAACTGACCCTCCCCCGATTACTGACCCTCCACCAATTACTGATCTCCCTGATGACTGACCCTCCCCCGATTACTGACCCTCCCCCCAATAACAGACCCTACCCCGATTACTGACACCCAGATTACTGACCACTCCGATTACTGACCCCCCGATTACTGATCCTCCCCCGATTACTGACCTCTCCGATTACTGACCCTCCCCGATTACTGACCCCCCGATTACTGACCATCCCCAATTTCCGACCTCTCCGATTACTGACCCCGCGATTACTGACCCTCCCCCGATTACTGACATTGCCCCGATTACTGCTCCCCCGATTACTGACTCTCTGCCGATTACAGACCATCCCCCAATTACTGACCTCTCGGATTACTGACCCCCAGATTACTGACCCACCCTCGATTACTGACCTCCCCGATTACTGACCCTACCTCGATTACTGCCCCCGATTACTGACCCTCTCCAGGTTACTGACCTCTCCGAGTATTGACCTTCCGATTACTGACCCCCCGATTACTGATCCTCCCCCGATTACTGACCCTCCCCGATTACTGACCCCCTGATTACTGACCATCCCCAATTTCTGACCTCTCCGATTACTGACCCCCCGATTACTGACCCTCCCCCGATTACTGACATTGCCCCGATTACTGCTTCCCCGATTACTGACTCTCTGCCGATTACAGATCATCCCCCGATTACTGACCTCTCCGATTACAGACCTCCCCTGATAACTGACCCTCCCCCAATTACTGACCCTCCCCCGATTACTGACCTCCCCGATTACTGACCCTCCCCCGATTACTGACCTTCCCCCCGATAACAGACCCTACCCCGATTACTGACACCCAGATTACTGACCACTCCGATTACTGACCACCCGATTACTGATCCTCCCGCGATGACTGACCTCTCCGATTACTGAACCTCCCGATTACTGACCTCCTCGATTACTGACCCTCCCCGATTACTGACCCCCCGATTACTGACCATCCCCAATTTCCGACCTCTCCGAATACTGACCCCCCGATTACTGACCCTCCCTCGATTACTGACCCCGATAACGTACTCTCCGCCGATTACAGACCCTCCACTGATTACTGACCTCTCCGATTACTGACCCCCCCGCTTACTGACCTCCCCGATTACTGACCCTCTCCTGATTACTGACCTCTCGGATTACTGACCCCCAGATTACTGACCCTCCACTGATTACTGACCCTCCCCCGGTTACTGACCCCCCGATAACTGACCTCCCGATTACTGACCTCCTGATTACTGACCCTCCACCGATTACTGACATTGCCCCGATTACTGCTCCCCCGATGGCTGACACTCTGCCGATTACTGACCTCTCCGATTACTGACCCCGCATTACTGACCCTCCCCAAATTACAGACTTCTCCGAGTACTGACCCCAGATTACTGACCCTCCCCTGATTACTGACCTTCCCCGGATTACTGACCCTCCCCCGATTACTGACCCCCCCCGATTACAGACCTCCCCTGATTACTGATCCACCCCCAATTACTGACCCTCCCCAAATTACTGACCTCTCCGATTACTGACCCTCCCCCGATTACTGACCCTGCCTCGATAACTGCCCCCCGATTACTGACTCTCCGCCGATTACAGACCCTCCCCCAATTACTGACCTCTCCGATTACTGACCCTCCCGATTACTGACCTCCCCGATGACTGACCCTCTCCCGATTACTGAGCTCTCCGATTACTGACCCCCCAATTCCTGACACTCCCAAAATTACTGACCTCTCCGATTACTGACCCCCAGATGACTGTCCCTCCCCCGATTACTGACCCTCCCCAGATTACTGACACTCCCCCGATTACCGACCTCTCCGATTACTGACCCTCCCGATTACTGACCTCCCCGATTACTGACCCTCTCCCGATTACTGAGCTCTCCGATTACTGACCCCCCAATTCCTGACCCTCCCAAAATTACTGACCTCTCCGATTACTGACCCCCAGATGACTGTCCCTCCCCCGATTACTGACCCTCCCCGGATTACTGACACTCCCCCGATTACTGACCCCCCCCCGATTACTGACCCCCCCCGATTATTGACCTCCCCTGATAACTGACCCTCCCCCGATTACTGACCCTCCACCAATTACTGATCTCCCCGATTACTGACCCTCCCCCGATTACTGACCCTCCCCCCGATAACAGACCCTACCCCGATTACTGACACCCAGATTACTGACCACTCCGATTACTGACCCCCCGATTACTGATCCTCCCCCGATTACTGACCTCTCCGATTACTGACCCACCCCGATTACTGACCCCCTGATTACTGACCATCCCCAATTTCCGACCTCTCCGATTACTGACCCCGCGATTACTGACCCTCCCCCGATTACTGACATTGCCGCGATTACTGCTCCCCCTATTACTGACTCTCTGCCGATTACAGACCATCCCCCAATTACTGACCTCTCCAATTACTGACCCCCAGATTACTGACCCACCCTCGATGACTGACCTCCCCGATTACTGACCCTCCCTCGATTACTGCCCCCGATTACTGACCCTCTCCAGGTTACTGACCTCTCCGAGTATTGACCCTCCGATTACTGACCCTTCACAAATTAATGACTTCTCTAATTACTGATCCTCCCCCGATTACTGACCCTCCCTCGATTACTGCCCCCCGATTACTGACCCCCCGATTACTGACCATCCCCAATTTCCGACCTCTCCGATTACTGACCCCCCGATTACTGACCCTCCCTCGATTACTGACCCCGATAACGTACTCTCCGCCGATTACAGACCCTCCACTGATTACTGACCTCTCCGATTACTGACCCCCCCGCTGACTGACCTCCCCGATTACTGACCCTCTCCCGATTACTGACCTCTCGGATTACTGACCCCCAGATTACTGACCCTCCACTGATTACTGACCCTCCCCCGGTTACTGACCCCCCGATAACTGACCTCCCGATTACTGACCTCCTGATTACTGACCCTCCACCGATTACTGACATTGCCCCGATTACTGCTCCCCCGATGGCTGACACTCTGCCGATTACTGACCTCTCCGATTACTGACCCCGCATTACTGACCCTCCCCAAATTACAGACTTCTCCGAGTACTGACCCCAGATTACTGACCCTCCCCTGATTTCTGACCTTCCCCGGATTACTGACCCTCCCCCGATTACTGACCCCCCCCGATTACAGACCTCCCCTGATTACTGATCCACCCCCAATTACTGACCCTCCCCAAATTACTGACCTCTCCGATTACTGACCCTCCCCCGATTACTGACCCTGCCTCGATAACTGCCCCCCGATTACTGACTCTCCGCCGATTACAGACCCTCCCCCAATTACTAACCTCTCCGATTACTGACCCTCCCGATTACTGACCTCCCCGATGACTGACCCTCTCCCGATTACTGAGCTCTCCGATTACTGACCCCCCAATTCCTGACACTCCCAAAATTACTGACCTCTCCGATTACTGACCCCCAGATGACTGTCCCTCCCCCGATTACTGACCCTCCCCAGATTACTGACACTCCCCCGATTACCGACCTCTCCGATTACTGACCCTCCCGATTACTGACCTCCCCGATTACTGACCCTCTCCCGATTACTGAGCTCTCCGATTACTGACCCCCCAATTCCTGACCCTCCCAAAATTACTGACCTCTCCGATTACTGACCCCCAGATGACTGTCCCTCCCCCGATTACTGACCCTCCCCGGATTACTGACACTCCCCCGATTACTGACCCCCCCCCGATTACTGACCCCCCCCGATTATTGACCTCCCCTGATAACTGACCCTCCCCCGATTACTGACCCTCCACCAATTACTGATCTCCCCGATTACTGACCCTCCCCCGATTACTGACCCTCCCCCCGATAACAGACCCTACCCCGATTACTGACACCCAGATTACTGACCACTCCGATTACTGACCCCCCGATTACTGATCCTCCCCCGATTACTGACCTCTCCGATTTCTGACCCACCCCGATTACTGACCCCCTGATTACTGACCATCCCCAATTTCCGACCTCTCCGATTACTGACCCCGCGATTACTGACCCTCCCCCGATTACTGACATTGCCCCGATTACTGCTCCCCCTATTACTGACTCTCTGCCGATTACAGACCATCCCCCAATTACTGACCTCTCCGATTACTGACCCCCAGATTACTGACCCACCCTCGATGACTGACCTCCCCGATTACTGACCCTCCCTCGATTACTGCCCCCGATTACTGACCCTCTCCAGGTTACTGACCTCTAAGAGTATTGACCCTCCGATTACTGACCCTTCACAAATTAATGACTTCTCTAATTACTGATCCTCCCCCGATTACTGACCCTCCCTCGATTACTGCCCCCCGATTACTGACCCCCCGATTACTGACCCTCCCTCGATTACTGACCCCGATAACGTACTCTCCGCCGATTACAGACCCTCCACTGATTACTGACCTCTCCGATTACTGACCCCCCCGCTGACTGACCTCCCCGATTACTGACCCTCTCCCGATTACTGACCTCTCGGATTACTGACCCCCAGATTACTGACCCTCCACTGATTACTGACCCTCCCCCGGTTACTGACCCCCCCGATAACTGACCTCCCGATTACTGACCTCCTGATTACTGACCCTCCACCGATTACTGACATTGCCCCGATTACTGCTCCCCCGATGACTGACACTCTGCCGATTACTGACCTCTCCGATTACTGACCCCGCATTACTGACCCTCCCCAAATTACAGACTTCTCCGAGTACTGACCCCAGATTACTGACCCTCCCCTGATTACTGACCTTCCCCGGATTACTGACCCTCCCCCGATTACTGACCCCCCCCGATTACAGACCTCCCCTGATTACTGATCCACCCCCAATTACTGACCCTCCCCAAATTACTGACCTCTCCGATTACTGACCCTCCCCCGATTACTGACCCTGCCTCGATAACTGCCCCCCGATTACTGACTCTCCGCCGATTACAGACCCTCCCCCAATTACTGACCTCTCCGATTACTGACCCTCCCGATTACTGACCTCCCCGATGACTGACCCTCTCCCGATTACTGAGCTCTCCGATTACTGACCCCCCAATTCCTGACACTCCCAAAATTACTGACCTCTCCGATTACTGACCCCCAGATGACTGTCCCTCCCCCGATTACTGACCCTCCCCAGATTACTGACACTCCCCCGATTACCGACCTCTCCGATTACTGACCCTCCCGATTACTGACCTCCCCGATTACTGACCCTCTCCCGATTACTGAGCTCTCCGATTACTGACCCCCCAATTCCTGACCCTCCCAAAATTACTGACCTCTCCGATTACTGACCCCCAGATGACTGTCCCTCCCCCGATTACTGACCCTCCCCGGATTACTGACACTCCCCCGATTACTGACCCCCCCCCGATTACTGACCCCCCCCGATTATTGACCTCCCCTGATAACTGGCCCTCCCGGGATTACTGACCCTCCACCAATTACTGATCTCCCCGATTACTGACCCTCCCCCGATTACTGGCCCTCCCCCCGATAACAGACCCTACCCCGATTACTGACACCCAGATTACTGACCACTCCGATTACTGACCCCCCAATTACTGATCCTCCCCCGATTACTGACCTCTCCGATTACTGACCCTCCCCGATTACTGACCCCCTGATTACTGACCATCCCCAATTTCCGACCTCTCCGATTACTGACCCCGCGATTACTGACCCTCCCCCGATTACTGACATTGCCCCGATTACTGCTCCCCCTATTACTGACTCTCTGCCGATTACTGACCATCCCCCAATTACTGACCTCTCCGATTACTGACCCCCAGATTACTGACCCACCCTCGATTACTGACCTCCCCGATTACTGACCCTCCCTCGATTACTGCCCCCGATTACTGACCCTCTCCAGGTTACTGACCTCTCCGAGTATTGACCCTCCAATTACTGACCCTTCACAAATTAATGACTTCTCTAATTACTGATCCTCCCCCGATTACTGACCCTCCCTCGATTACTGCCCCCTGATTACTGACTCTCCGCCGATTACAGACCCTCGCCCGATTACTGACCTCTCCGATTACTGACCTTCACGATTACTGACCTCCCCGATCCCTGACCCGCCCCCGATTACTGACCTCCCCCGATTACAGACCCTCTCCCGATTACTGACTTCTCTGATTACTGACCCCCCGATTACTGACACTCCCCAAATTACTGACCTCTCCGATTACTGACCCCCAGATTACTGACCCACCCTCGATTACTGTCCCTCCCCGGATTTCTGACCCTCCCACGATTACTGACCCCCGCGATTACTCACCTCCCGATTTCTGACATCCCGATTACTGACCCTCCCCCGATTACTGACCCTCCCTCGATTACTGCCCCCCGATAACTGACTCTCCGCTGATTACAGATCCTCCCCCGATTACTGACCTCTCCGATTACTGGCCCCCAGATTACTGACCCACCCTCGATTACTGACCTCCCCGATTACTGACCCTCCCTCGATTACTGCCCCCCGATTACTGACCATCTCCAGGTTACGGACCTCTCCGAGTATTGACCCTCCCGATTACTGACCTCCCCGATTACTGACCTCCACTGATAACTGACCCTCCCCCGATTACTGACCCTCCCCCAATTACTGACCTCCCCGATTACTGACCCTCCCCTGATTACTGACCCTCCCACCGATAACAGACCCTACCCCGATTACTGACACCCAGATTACTGACCACTCCGATTACTGACCCTCCCGATTACTGACCTCCCCGATTGCTGACCCTCCCTGATTACTGACCAACCGACTACTGACCACCCTCAATTTCCGACCTCTCCGATTACTGACCCCCCGATCACTGACTCTCCCCCGATTACTGACATTGCCCCGATTACTGCTCCCCCGCTTACTGACTCTCTGCCGATTACAGACCATCCCCCGATTACTGACCTCTCCGATTACTGACCACCAGATTACTGACCCACCCTCGATTACTGACCTCCCCGATTACTGACCGTCCCTCGATTACTGCCCCCCGATTACTGACCCTCTCCAGGTTACTGACCTCTCCGAGTATTGACCCTTCGATCACTGACCCTCCCCAAATTAATGACCTCTCTGATTACTGATCCTCTCCCGATTACTGACCCTCCCTCGATTACTGCCCCCCGATTACTGACTCACCGCCGATTACAGACCCTCCCCCGATTACTGACCTCTCCGATCACTGACCCTCACGATTACTGACCTCCCCGTTTCCTGACCCTCCCCCGATTACTGACCTCCCCCGATTATTGACCCTCTCCCGATTACTGACCTCTCCGATTACTGACCCCCCGATTACTGACCCTCCCCAAATTACTGACCTCTCCGATTACTGACCCCCAGATTACTGACCCACCCTCGATTACTGACCCTCCCCGGATTTCTGACCCTCCCCCGATTACTGACCCCCGCGATTACTCACCTCCCGATTACTGACCCTCCCTCGATTGCTGCCCCCCGATAACTGACCCCCTGATTACTGACCTTCCCCCAATTACTGACCCTTCCCCGATTACTGACCAGCCCGATTACTGACCTCCCCGATTACTGACTCTCCGCCGATTACAGACACTCCCCCGATTACTGACCTCTCCGATTACTGACCCTCCCGAGTACTGACCTCTCGATTACTGGCCCTCCCCCGATTACTGACCTCACCCGATTCCTGACCCTCTCCCGATTACTGACCTCTCCGATTACTGACCCTCTACTCAATTACTGACCCTCCCCAAATTACTGACCTGTCCGATTACTGACCCTCCCCCGATTATTGACCCTGTCTCGATAACTGCCCCCGATTACCGAATCTCCGCCGATGACAGGCACTCCCCCGGTTACTGACCTCTCCGATTACTGACCCTCCCGATTACTGACCCCCCAATTACTGACCCTCTCCAAATTACTGACCTCTCCGATTACTGAACCCCAGATGACTGACCCTCCCCTGATTACTGACCCTCCCCGGATTACTGACACTCCCCCGATTACTGACCCCCCGATTACTGACCCCCCCGATTACTGACCTCCCCTGATAACTGACCCTCTCCCGATTACTGACCGTCCCCCGATTACTGACCTCCCCGATTACTGACCCTCCCGCGATTACTGACCTTCCCCCCGATAACAGACCCTACCCTGATTACTGACACCCAGATTACTGACCACTCCGATTACTGACCCCCCGATTACTGATCCTCCCGCGATGACTGACCTCTCCGATTACTGAACCTCCCGATTACTGACCTCCTCGATTACTGACCCTCCCCGATTACTGACCCCCCAATTACTGACCATCCCCAATTTCCGACCTCTCCGATTACTGACCCCCGATTACTGACCCTCCCTCGATTACTGACCCCGATAACGTACTCTCCGCCGATTACAGACCCTCCCCTGATTACTGACCTCTCAGATTACTGACCCTCCCGCTTACTGACCTCCCCGATTACTGACCCTCTCCCGATTACTGACCTCTCCGATTAATGACCACCAGATTACTGACCCTCCCCTGATTACTGACCTTCCCCGGATTACTGACCCTCCCCCGAGTACTGACCCTCCCCCGATTACTGACCCCCCGATAACTGACCTCCCGATTACTGACCTCCTGATTACTGACCCTCCACCGATTACTGACATTGCCCCGATTACTGCTCCCCCGATGACTGACACTCTGCCGATTACTGACCTCTCCGATTACTGACCCCGCATTACTGACCCTCCCCAAATTATAGACTTCTCCGAGTACTGACCCCAGATTACTGACCCTCCCCTGATTACTGACCTTCCCCGGATTACTGACCCTCCCCCGATTACTGACCCCCCCGATTACAGACCTCCCCTGATTACTGATCCTCCCCCAATTACTGACCCTCCCCAAATTACTGACCTCTCCGATTACTGACCCTCCCCCGATTACTGACCCTGCCTCGATAACTGCCCCCCGATTACTGACTCTCCGCCGATTACAGACCCTCCCCCAATTACTGACCTCTCCGATTACTGACCCTCCCGAATACTGACCTCCCCGATGACTGACCCTCTCCCGATTACTGAGCTCTCCTATTACTGACCCCCCAATTCCTGACCCTCCCAAAATTACTGACCTCTCCGATTACTGACCCCCAGATGACTGTCCCTCCCCCGATTACTGACCATCCCCAGATTACTGACACTCCCCCGATTACTGACCTCTCCGATTACTGACCCTCCCGATTACTGACCTCCCCGATTACTGACCCTCTCCCGATTACTGAGCTCTCCGATTACTGACCCCCCAATTACTGACCCTCTCCGATTACTGATCCACCCCCGATTCCTGACCTCCCCGATTACTGACCTCCCCCGATTACTGACCTCCCGATTACTGATCCCCGATTACTGAACATCCCTGCTTACTGACCACCCTGATTTCTGACCCTCCCGATTACTGACCTCCCTCGAATACTGATCCCCTGTTTACTGACCCCCGATTACTGACACCCCAATTACTGACCTCCACCTATTACTGACCTCCCCCGATTACTGACCCTACCCCGATTACTGACCCCCCGATTGCTGACCCAACCGATTACTGAACCTCCCCCGATTACTGACCGCCTCCGATTACTGACCCTCCCTCGATTATTGACCCTCCCCCGATCACTGACCTCCCCCGATTACTGACCCTCTCCCGATGACTGACCCTCCCCCGATTACTGATCCCCAATTACTGACCCTCAAAGATTACTGATCCTCCCCCGATTACTGACCTCCCCTGCTTACTGACCACCCTGATTACTGACCCACCCGATTACTGACCTCGCCCGAATACTGACACCCCGATTACTGACCCCCGATTACTGACCCCCCAATTACTGATCTCCACCTATTACTGACCTCCCCCGATTACTGACCATCCCCCGATTACTGATCCCCCGATTACTGACATCCCCCGATTACTGACCCCCCGATTACTGACCCCCCGATTACGGACCCCCCAATTACTAATCCTCCCCGGATTACTGACCCCCGATTACTGACCCCCCAATTACTGACCCACACCCGATTACTGTCCTCCCAATTACTGACACCCCAATTACTGACCCTCCCCCGATTACTGACCCCCGATTATTGACCCGCCCGATTACTGACCTCCCCCGATTATTGACCCCGCATTACTGACCCTCCCAAATTACTGACTTCTCCAAGTACTGACCCCAGATTACTGACCCTCCCCGGATTACTGACCCTCCCCCGATGACTGACCCCCCGATTACAGACCTCCCCTGATTACTGATCCTCCCCCAATTACTGACGCTCCCCAAATTACTGACCTCTCCGATTACTGACCCTCCCCCGATTACTGACCCTGCCTCGATAACTGCCCCCCGATTACTGACTAACCGCCGATTACAGACCCTCCCCCAATTACTGACCTGTCCGATTACTGACCCTCCCGATTACTGACCTCCCCGATTACTGACCCTCTCCCGATTACTGAACTCTCCGATTACTGACTCCCCAATTCCTGACACTCCCAAAATTACGGACCTCTCCGATTACTGACCCCCAGATGACTGTCCCTCCCCCGATTACTGACCCTCCCCGGATTACTGACACTCCCCCGATTACTGACCTCTCCGATTACTGACCCTCCCGATTACTGACCTCCCCGATTACTGACCCTCTCCCGATTACTGAGCTCTCCGATTACTGACCCCCCAATTCCTGACCCTCCCAAAATTACTGACCTCTCCGATTACTGACCCCCAGATGACTGTCCCTCCCCCGATTACTGACCCTCCCCGGATTACTGACACTCCCCCGATTACTGACCCCCCCGATTACTGACCCCCCCGATTATTGACCTCCCCTGATAACTGACCCTCCCCCGATTACTGACCCTCCACCAATTACTGATCTCCCTGATGACTGACCCTCCCCCGATTACTGACCCTCCCCCCAATAACAGACCCTACCCCGATTACTGACACCCAGATTACTGATCCTCCCCCGATTACTGACCTCTCCGATTACTGACCCTCCCCGATTACTGACCCCCCGTTTACTGACCATCCCCAATTTCCGACCTCTCCGATTACTGACCCCGCGATTACTGACCCTCCCCCGATTACTGATATTGCCCCGATTACTGCTCCCCCGATTACTGACTCTCTGCCGATTACAGACCATCCCCCAATTACTGACCTCTCGGATTACTGACCCCCAGATTACTGACCCACCCTCGATTACTGACCTCCCCGATTACTGACCCTACCTCGATTACTGCCCCCGATTACTGACCCTCTCCAGGTTACTGACCTCTCCGAGTATTGACCCCGCATTACTGACCCTCCCCAAATTACTGACTTCTCCAAGTACTGACCCCAGATTACTGACCCTCCCCGGATTACTGACCCTCCCCCGATGACTGACCCCCCGATTACAGACCTCCCCTGATTACTGATCCTCCCCCAATTACTGACGCTCCCCAAATTACTGACCTCTCCGATTACTGACCCTCCCCCGATTACTGACCCTGCCTCGATAACTGCCCCCCGATTACTGACTAACCGCCGATTACAGACCCTCCCCCAATTACTGACCTGTCCGATTACTGACCCTCCCGATTACTGACCTCCCCGATTACTGACCCTCTCCCGATTACTGAACTCTCCGATTACTGACTCCCCAATTCCTGACACTCCCAAAATTACGGACCTCTCCGATTACTGACCCCCAGATGACTGTCCCTCCCCCGATTACTGACCCTCCCCGGATTACTGACACTCCCCCGATTACTGACCTCTCCGATTACTGACCCTCCCGATTACTGACCTCCCCGATTACTGACCCTCTCCCGATTACTGAGCTCTCCGATTACTGACCCCCCAATTCCTGACCCTCCCAAAATTACTGACCTCTCCGATTACTGACCCCCAGATGACTGTCCCTCCCCCGATTACTGACCCTCCCCGGATTACTGACACTCCCCCGATTACTGACCCCCCCGATTACTGACCCCCCCGATTATTGACCTCCCCTGATAACTGACCCTCCCCCGATTACTGACCCTCCACCAATTACTGATCTCCCTGATGACTGACCCTCCCCCGATTACTGACCCTCCCCCCAATAACAGACCCTACCCCGATTACTGACACCCAGATTACTGATCCTCCCCCGATTACTGACCTCTCCGATTACTGACCCTCCCCGATTACTGACCCCCCGTTTACTGACCATCCCCAATTTCCGACCTCTCCGATTACTGACCCCGCGATTACTGACCCTCCCCCGATTACTGATATTGCCCCGATTACTGCTCCCCCGATTACTGACTCTCTGCCGATTACAGACCATCCCCCAATTACTGACCTCTCGGATTACTGACCCCCAGATTACTGACCCACCCTCGATTACTGACCTCCCCGATTACTGACCCTACCTCGATTACTGCCCCCGATTACTGACCCTCTCCAGGTTACTGACCTCTCCGAGTATTGACCTTCCGATTACTGACCCTCCCCGATTACTGACATTGCCCCGATTACTGCTTCCCCGATTACTGACTCTCTGCCGATTACAGATCATCCCCCGATTACTGACCTCTCCGATTACAGACCTCCCCTGACAACTGACCCTCCCCCAATTACTGACCCTCCCCAGATAACTGACCCTCCCCCGATTACTGACCCTCCCCCAATTACTGACCTCCCCGATTACTGACCCTCCCCTGATTACTGACCCTCCCCCCGATAACAGACCCTACCCCGATTACTGACACCCAGATTACTGACCACTCCGATTACTGATCCCCCGATTACTGATCCTCCCCCGATTACTGACCTCTCCGATTACTGACCCTCCCGATTACTGACCTCCCCGATTGCTGACTCTCCCCGATTACTGACCCCCCGACTACTGACCACCCTCAATTTCCGACCTCTCCGATTACTGACCCCCCGATTACTGACCCTCCCCCAATTACTGACATTGCCCCGATTACTGCTCCCCCGATTACTGACTCTCTGCCGATTACAGACCATCCCCCGATTACTGACCTCTCCGATTACTGACCACCAGATTACTGACCCACCCTCGATTACTGACCTCCCCGATTACTGACCCTCCCTCGATTACTGCCCCCCGATTACTGACCCTCTCCAGGTTACTGACCTCTCCGAGTATTGACCCTTCGATCACTGACCCTCCCCAAATTAATGACCTCTCTGATTACTGATCCTCCCCCGATTACAGACCCTCCCCCGATTAGTGACCTCTCCGATCACTGACCCTCAAGATTACTGACCTCCCCATTTCCTGACCCTCCCCCGATTACTGACCTCCCCCGATTACTGACCCTCTCCCGATTACTGACCTCTCCGATTACTGACCCCCTGATTACTGACCCTCCCCAAAGTACTGACCTCGCCGATTACTGATGCCCAGATTACTGACCCACCCTCGATTACTGACCCTCCCCGGATTTCTGACCCTCCCCCGATGACTGACCCCCGCGATTACTCACCACCCGATTACTGACCCTCCCTCGATTACTGCCCTCCGATAACTGACCCCCTGATTACTGACCTTCCCCCAATTACTGACCCTTCCCCAATTACTGACCAGCCCGATTACTGACCTCCCCCGATAACTGACTCTCCGCCGATTTCAGACACACCCCCCGATTACTGACCTCTCCGATTACTGCCCCTCCCCCGATTGCTGACCTCTCCGATTACTGACCCTCTACTCAATTACTGACACTCCCCAAATTACTGCCCAGCCCGATTACTGACCCTCCCCCGATTATTGACACTGTCTCGATAACTGCCCCCGATTACCGAATCTCCGCTGATGACATACACTCCCCCGATTACTGACCTCTCCGATTACTGACCCTCCCGATTACTGACCCCCCAATTACTGACCCTCCCCAAATTACTGACCTCTCCGATGACTGAACCCCAGATGACTGACCCTCCCCTGATTACTGACCCCCCCGATTACTGACCCCCCCGATTACTGACCTCCCCTGATAACTGACCCACCCCCGATTACTGACCCTCCCCCGATTACTGACCTCCCCGATTACTGATCCTCCCCCGATTACTGACCCTCCCCCCGATAACAGACCCTACCCCGATTACTGACACCCAGATTACTGACCACTCCGATTACTGACCCCCCGATTACTGATCCTCCCGCGATGACTGACCTCTCCGATTACTGAGCCTCCCGATTACTGACCTCCTCGATTACTGACCCTCCCCGATTACTGACCCCCCGATTACTGACCATCCCCAATTTCCGACCTCTCCGATTACTGACCCCCCGATTACTGACCCTCCCCCGATTACTGACATTGCCCCGATTACTGCTCCCCGATTACTGACTCTCTGCCGATTACAGACCCTCCCCCGATTACTGACCTCTCCGATTACTGACCTCTCAGATTACTGACCTCCCGATTACTGACCCTCCTCCGATTAGTGACCCCCCCGATTATTGACCATCCCCTCAGTACAGCCCCTCCCCAATTACTGACTCTCCGATTACTGACTCCCCGATTACTGACCTCCCCCGATTACTGACCCTCCCTCGATTACTGCCCCACGATTACTGACCTCTCCGATTACTGACCCTCCAGATTACTGACCTCCCCGATTACTGACCCTCCCTCAATTACTGACCTCCCCCGATTACTGACCCTCTCCAGGTTTCTGACCTCTCCGAGTATTGACCCTCCGATTACTGACCCTCCCCAAATTACTGACTTCTCCAATTACTGATCCTCCCCCGATTACTGACACTCCCTCGATTACTGCCCCCCGATTACTGACTCTCCGCCGATTTCAGACCCTCCCCCGATTACTGACCTCTCCGATTACTGACGCTCATGCTTACTGACCTCCCTGATTCCTGACCCTCCCGCGATTACTGACCTCCCCCGATTACTGACCCTCTACCGATTACTGACCTCTCCGATTACTGACCTCCAGATTACTGACCCACCCTCGATTACTGACGCTCCCCGGATTTCTGACCCTCCCTCGATTACTGACCCCCCCGATTACTCACCTCCCGATTACTGACCTCCCGATTACTGACCCTCCCCCGATTACTGACCCTCCCTCGATTACTGACCCCGATAACTTACTCTCCGCCGATTACAGACCCTCCCCTGATTACTGACCTCTCCGATTACTGACCCTCCCGCTTACTGACCTCCCCGATTACTGACCCTCTCCCGATTACTGACCTCTCCGATTACTGACCCCCAGATTACTGACCCTCCCCAGATTACTGACCTTCCCCGGATTACTGACCCTCCCCCGATTACTGACCCTCCCCCGATTACTGACCCCCCCGATAACTGACCTCCCGATTACTGACCTCCTGATTACTGACCCTCCGCCGATTACTGACATTGCCCCGATTACTGCTCCCCCGATTACTGACATTCTGCCGATTACTGACCTCTCCGATTACTGACCCCGCATTACTGACCCTCCCCAAATTACTGACTTCTCCGAGTACTGACCCCAGATTACTGACCCTTCCGTTGATGACTGACCTTCCCCGGATTGCTGACCCTCCCCCGATTACTGACCCCCCCGATTACAGACCTCTCCTGATTACTGATCCTCCCCCAATTACTGACCCTCCCCAAATTACTGACCTCTCCGATTACTGACCCTCCCCCGATTACTGACCCTCCCTCGATTACTGCCCCCGATTACTGACTCTCCGCCGATTACAGACCCTCGCCCGATTACTGACCTCTCCGATTACTGACCTTCACGATTACTGACCTCCCCGATTCCTGACCCTCCCCCGATTACTGACCTCCCCCGATTACTGACACTCTCCCGATTACTGACTTCTCCGATTACTGACCCCCCGATTACTGACACTCCCCAAATTACTGACCTCCCCGATTACTGACACCCAGATTACTGACCCACCCTCGATTACTGTCCCTCCCCGGATTTCTGACCCTCCTACGATTACTGACCCCCGCGATTACTCACCTCCCGATTACTGACATCCCGATTACTGACCCTCCCCCGATTACTGACCCTCCCTCGATTACTGACCCCCGATAACTGACTCTCCGCCGATTACAGATCCTCCCCGATTACTGACCTCTCCGATTACTGACCTCCCGCTTACTGACCTCCCCGATTACTGACCGACCCCCGATTACAGATCTCCCCCGATTACTGACCCTCTCCCGATTACTGACCTCTCCGATTACTGACCCTCTACCCAATTACTGACCCTCCCCACATTACTGACCCTCCCGATTACTGACCTCCCCTGATAACTGACCCTCCCCCGATTGCTGACCCTCCCCGATTACTGACCTCCCCGATTACTGACCCTCCCCCGATTACTGACCCTCCCCCCGATAACAGACCCTACCCCGATTACTGACACCCAGATTACTGACCACTCCGATTACTGACCCCCCGATTACTGATGCTCCCCCGATTACTGACCTCTCCGATTACCGACCCTCCCGATTACTGACCTCCCCCATTACTGACCCTCCCCGATTACTGACCCCCCGATTACTGACCATCCCCAATTTCCGACCTCTCCGATTACTGACCCCCCGATTACTGACCCTCACCCGATTACTGCTCCCCGATTACTGACTCTCTGCCCATTACAGACCCTCCCCCGATTACTGACCTCTCCGATTACTGACCTCTCAGATTACTGACCTCCCGATTACTGACCCTCCCCCGATCACTGACCCTCTCTCGATTACTGCCCCACAATTACTGACTCTCCACCGATTACAGACCCTCCCCCGATGACTGACCTCTCCGATTACTGACCCACCCGATTACTGACCTCCCCGATTACTGACCCTCTCCAGGTTACTGACCTCTCCGAGTATTGACCCTCCGATTACTGACCCTCCCCAAATTACTGACTTCTCCGATTACTGATCTTCCCCCGATTACTGACCCTCCCTCGATTACTGCCCCCCGATTACTGACTCTCCGCCGATTTCAGACCCTCCTCTGATTAGTGACCTCTCAGATTACTGACCCTCACGATTACTGACCTCCCTGATTCCTGACCCTCCCCCGATCATTGACCTCCCCCAATTACTGACCCTCCCCCCATTACTGACCCCCAGATTACTGACCCACCCTCGATTACTGACGCTCCCCGGATTTCTGACCCTCCCTCGATTACTGACCCCCCCGATTACTCACCTCCCGATTACTGACCTCCCGATTACTGACCCTTCCCACGATTACTGACCCTCCCTCGATTACTGACCCCGATAACTTACTCTCCGCCGATTACAGACCCTCCCCTGATTACTGACCTCTCTGATTACTCACCCTCCCGCTTACTGACCTCCCTGATTACTGACCCTCCCCCGATTACAGATCTCTCCCGATTACTGACTCTCTCCCGATTACTGACCTCTCCGATTACTGACCCCCAGATTATTGACCCTCCCCTGATTACTGACCTTTCCCGGATTACTGACCCTCCCCTGATTATTGACCCCTCCGATTACTGACCTCCCCCGATTACTGACACTCTCCCGATTACTGACTTCTCCGATTACTGACCCCCCGATTACTGACACTCCCCAAATTACTGACCTCCCCGATTACTGACACCCAGATTACTGACCCACCCTCGATTACTGTCCCTCCCCGGATTTCTGACCCTCCTACGATTACTGACCCCCGCGATTACTCACCTCCCGATTACTGACATCCCGATTACTGACCCTCCCCCGATTACTGACCCTCCCTCGATTACTGACCCCCGATAACTGACTCTCCGCCGATTACAGATCCTCCCCCGATTACTGACCTCTCCGATTACTGACCTCCCGCTTACTGACCTCCCCGATTACTGACCGATCCCCGATTACAGATCTCCCCCGATTACTGACCCTCTCCCGATTACTGACCTCTCCGATTACTGACCCTCTACCCAATTACTGACCCTCCCCACATTACTGACCCCCCCGATTACTGACCTCCCCTGATAACTGACCCTCCCCCGATTGCTGACCCTCCCCGATTACTGACCTCCCCGATTACTGACCCTCCCCCGATTACTGACCCTCCCCCTGATAACAGACCCTACCCCGATTACTGACACCCAGATTACTGACCACTCCGATTACTGACCCCCCGATTACTGATGCTCCCCCGATTACTGACCTCTCCGATTACCGACCCTCCCGATTACTGACCTCCCCCATTACTGACCCTCCCCGATTACTGACCCCCCGATTACTGACCATCCCCAATTTCCGACCTCTCCGATTACTGACCCCCCGATTACTGACCCTCACCCGATTACTGCTCCCCGATTACTGACTCTCTGCCCATTACAGACCCTCCCCCGATTACTGACCTCTCCGATTACTGACCTCTCAGATTACTGACCTCCCGATTACTGACCCTCCCCCGATCACTGACCCTCTCTCGATTACTGCCCCACAATTACTGACTCTCCACCGATTACAGACCCTCCCCCGATGACTGACCTCTCCGATTACTGACCCACCCGATTACTGACCTCCCCAATTACTGACCCTCTCCAGGTTACTGACCTCTCCGAGTATTGACCCTCCGATTACTGACCCTCCCCAAATTACTGACTTCTCCGATTACTGATCTTCCCCCGATTACTGACCCTCCCTCGATTACTGCCCCCCGATTACTGACTCTCCGCCGATTTCAGACCCTCCTCTGATTAGTGACCTCTCAGATTACTGACCCTCACGATTACTGACCTCCCTGATTCCTGACCCTCCCCCGATCATTGACCTCCCCCGATTACTGACCCTCTCCCGATTACTGACCTCTTCGATTACTGACCCCCAGATTACTGACCCACCCTCGATTACTGACGCTCCCCGGATTTCTGACCCTCCCTCGATTACTGACCCCCCCGATTACTCACCTCCCGATTACTGACCTCCCGATTACTGACCCTTCCCACGATTACTGACCCTCCCTCGATTACTGACCCCGATAACTTACTCTCCGCCGATTACAGACCCTCCCCTGATTACTGACCTCTCTGATTACTCACCCTCCCGCTTACTGACCTCCCTGATTACTGACCCTCCCCCGATTACAGATCTCTCCCGATTACTGACTCTCTCCCGATTACTGACCTCTCCGATTACTGACCCCCAGATTATTGACCCTCCCCTGATTACTGACCTTTCCCGGATTACTGACCCTCCCCTGATTATTGACCCCTCCGATTACTGACCTCCCCTGATGACTAACCCTCCCCCGATTCCTGACCTCCCCGATTACTGTCTCCCCCGATTACTGACCTCCCCTGATTACTGACCCTCCCCCGATTACTGAGCCTCCTCCCGATTACAGACACGACCCCGATTACTGACCTCTCCGATTACTGATCCCCAGATTACTGACCCTCCCCTGATTACTGACCTTCCCCGGATTACTGACCCTCCCCTGATTATTGACCCCCCCGATTACTGACCTCCCCTGATGACTAACCCTCCCCTGATTACTGACCTCTCCGATTACTGACCCTCCCGATTCCTGACCTCCCCGATTACTGACTCCCCCGATTACTGACCTCCCCTGATTACTGACCCTCCCCCGATTACTGAGCCTCCCCCCGATTACAGACATGACCCCGATTACTGAACCTCCCCTGATTATTGACCCCCCAATTACTGACCCTCCCCCGATTACTGACATTCCCCCGATTTCTGCTCCCCTGATTACTGACCTCTCCCGATTATTGAAACTCTCCCGATTACTGACCTCTCCCATTACTGACCCCGCATTACTGACCCTCCCCAAATTACTGACTTCTCCGAGTACTGACCCCCCGATTACTGACCCCCCCGATTACTGACGTCCCCCGGATTTCTGACCCTCCCCCAATTCCTGACCCTCCCCAAATTACTGACCTCTCCGATTACTGACCCTCCCGATTACTGACCTTCCTAATTACTGACCCTCCCCGATTACTCACCTCCCCCGATTACTGACCCTCCCCGATTACTCACCTCTCAGATTACTGAACCCCGATTACTGACCCTCCCCCGATTACTGACCCCCCGATTACTGACCTCCCGATTACTGACCTCCCAATTACTGACCCTCCCCCGATTACTGACCCTCCCTCGATTACTATCCCCCGATTACTGACTCTCCGCCGATTACAGACCCTCCCCCTATTACTGACCTCTCCGATTACTGACTCTCCCGCTTACTGACCTCCCCGATTACAGACCCTTCCCCGATTACTGACCTCCCCCGATTACTGAAACTCTCCCGATTACTGACCTCTCCGATTACTGACCCCGCATTACTGACCTTCCCCAAATTACTGACTTCTCCGAGTACTGACCCCAGATTACTGACCCTTCCCTTGATTACTGACCTTCCCCGGATTACTGACCCTCCTCCGATTACTGACCCCCCCGATTCCTGACCCTCCCCCGATCATTGACCTCCCCCGATTACTGACCCTCTCCCGATTACTGACCTCTTCGATTACTGACCCCCAGATTACTGACCCACCCTCGATTACTGACGCTCCCCGGATTTCTGACCCTCCCTCGATTACTGACCCCCCCGATTACTCACCTCCCGATTACTGACCTCCCGATTACTGACCCTTCCCACGATTACTGACCCTCCCTCGATTACTGACCCCGATAACTTACTCTCCGCCGATTACAGACCCTCCCCTGATTACTGACCTCTCTGATTACTCACCCTCCCGCTTACTGACCTCCCTGATTACTGACCCTCCCCCGATTACAGATCTCTCCCGATTACTGACTCTCTCCCGATTACTGACCTCTCCGATTACTGACCCCCAGATTATTGACCCTCCCCTGATTACTGACCTTTCCCGGATTACTGACCCTCCCCTGATTATTGACCCCTCCGATTACTGACCTCCCCTGATGACTAACCCTCCCCCGATTACTGACCTCTCCAATTACTGACCCTCCCGATTCCTGACCTCCCCGATTACTGTCTCCCCCGATTACTGACCTCCCCTGATTACTGACCCTCCCCCGATTACTGAGCCTCCTCCCGATTACAGACACGACCCCGATTACTGACCTCTCCGATTACTGATCCCCAGATTACTGACCCTCCCCTGATTACTGACCTTCCCCGGATTACTGACCCTCCCCTGATTATTGACCCCCCCGATTACTGACCTTCCCTGATGACTAACCCTCCCCTGATTACTGACCTCTCCGATTACTGACCCTCCCGATTCCTGACCTCCCCGATTACTGACTCCCCCGATTACTGACCTCCCCTGATTACTGACCCTCCCCCGATTACTGAGCCTCCCCCCGATTACAGACATGACCCCGATTACTGAACCTCCCCTGATTATTGACCCCCCAATTACTGACCCTCCCCCGATTACTGACATTCCCCCGATTTCTGCTCCCCTGATTACTGACCTCTCCCGATTATTGAAACTCTCCCGATTACTGACCTCTCCCATTACTGACCCCGCATTACTGACCCTCCCCAAATTACTGACTTCTCCGAGTACTGACCCCCCGATTACTGACCCCCCCGATTACTGACGTCCCCCGGATTTCTGACCCTCCCCCAATTCCTGACCCTCCCCAAATTACTGACCTCTCCGATTACTGACCCTCCCGATTACTGACCTTCCTAATTACTGACCCTCCCCGATTACTCACCTCCCCCGATTACTGACCCTCCCCGATTACTCACCTCTCAGATTACTGAACCCCGATTACTGACCCTCCCCCGATTACTGACCCCCCGATTACTGACCTCCCGATTACTGACCTCCCAATTACTGACCCTCCCCCGATTACTGACCCTCCCTCGATTACTATCCCCCGATTACTGACTCTCCGCCGATTACAGACCCTCTCCCTATTACTGACCTCTCCGATTACTGACTCTCCCGCTTACTGACCTCCCCGATTACAGACCCTTCCCCGATTACTGACCTCCCCCGATTACTGAAACTCTCCCGATTACTGACCTCTCCGATTACTGACCCCGCATTACTGACCTTCCCCAAATTACTGACTTCTCCGAGTACTGACCCCAGATTACTGACCCTTCCCTTGATTACTGACCTTCCCCGGATTACTGACCCTCCTCCGATTACTGACCCCCCCGATTACAGACCTCCCCTGATTACTGATCCTCCCCCAATTACTGACCCTCCCCAAATTACTGACCTCTCTGATTACTGACCCTCCCCCGATTACTGACCCTCCCTCGATTACTGCCCCCCGATTACTGACTCTCCGCCGATTACAGACACTCGCCCGATTACTGACCTCTCCGATTACTGACCTTCACGATTACTGACCTCCCCGATTCCTGACCCTCCCCCGATTACTGACCTCCCCCGATTACTGACACTCTCCCGATTACTGACTTCTCCGATTACTGACCCCCCGATTACTGACACTCCCCAAATTACTGACCTCCCCGATTACTGACCCCCAGATTACTGACCCACCCTCGATTACTGTCCCTCCCCGGATTTCTGACCCTCCTAGGATTACTGACCCCCGCGATTACTCACCTCCCGATTACTGACATCCCGATTACTGACCCTCCCCCGATTACTGACCCTCCCTCGATTACTGACCCCCGATAACTGACTCTCCGCCGATTACAGATCCTCCCCCGATTACTGACCTCTCCGATTACTGACCTCCCGCTTACTGACCTCCCCGATTACTGACCGACCCCCGATTACAGATCTCCCCCGATTACTGACCCTCTCCCGATTACTGACCTCTCCGATTACTGACCCCCCATTACTGACCTCCCCGATTACTGACTCACCCCCGATTACAGATCTCTCCCGATTACTGACCCTCTCCCGATTACTGACCTCTCCGATTACTGACCGTCCCCCAATTACTGACCCTCCCCCGATTACTGACCTCTCCGATTACTGACCCTCCCCCGATCACTGACCCTCTCTCGATTACTGCCCCACAATTACTGACTCTCCACCGATTACAGACCCTCCCCCGATGACTGACCTCTCCGATTACTGACCCACCCGATTACTGACCTCCCCAATTACTGACCCTCTCCAGGTTACTGACCTCTCCGAGTATTGACCCTCTGATTACTGACCCTCCCCAAATTACTGACTTCTCCGATTACTGATCTTCCCCCGATTACTGACCCTCCCTCGATTACTGCCCCCCGATTACTGACTCTCCGCCGATTTCAGACCCTCCTCTGATTAGTGACCTCTCAGATTACTGACCCTCACGATTACTGACCTCCCTGATTCCTGACCCTCCCCCGATCATTGACCTCCCCCGATTACTGACCCTCTCCCGATTACTGACCTCTTCGATTACTGACCCCCAGATTACTGACCCACCCTCGATTACTGACGCTCCCCGGATTTCTGACCCTCCCTCGATTACTGACCCCCCCGATTACTCACCTCCCGATTACTGACCTCCCGATTACTGACCCTTCCCACGATTACTGACCCTCCCTCGATTACTGACCCCGATAACTTACTCTCCGCCGATTACAGACCCTCCCCTGATTACTGACCTCTCTGATTACTCACCCTCCCGCTTACTGACCTCCCTGATTACTGACCCTCCCCCGATTACAGATCTCTCCCGATTACTGACTCTCTCCCGATTACTGACCTCTCCGATTACTGACCCCCAGATTATTGACCCTCCCCTGATTACTGACCTTTCCCGGATTACTGACCCTCCCCTGATTATTGACCCCTCCGATTACTGACCTCCCCTGATGACTAACCCTCCCCCGATTACTGACCTCTCCAATTACTGACCCTCCCGATTCCTGACCTCCCCGATTACTGTCTCCCCCGATTACTGACCTCCCCTGATTACTGACCCTCCCCCGATTACTGAGCCTCCTCCCGATTACAGACACGACCCCGATTACTGACCTCTCCGATTACTGATCCCCAGATTACTGACCCTCCCCTGATTACTGACCTTCCCCGGATTACTGACCCTCCCCTGATTATTGACCCCCCCGATTACTGACCTTCCCTGATGACTAACCCTCCCCTGATTACTGACCTCTCCGATTACTGACCCTCCCGATTCCTGACCTCCCCGATTACTGACTCCCCCGATTACTGACCTCCCCTGATTACTGACCCTCCCCCGATTACTGAGCCTCCCCCCGATTACAGACATGACCCCGATTACTGAACCTCCCCTGATTATTGACCCCCCAATTACTGACCCTCCCCCGATTACTGACATTCCCCCGATTTCTGCTCCCCTGATTACTGACCTCTCCCGATTATTGAAACTCTCCCGATTACTGACCTCTCCCATTACTGACCCCGCATTACTGACCCTCCCCAAATTACTGACTTCTCCGAGTACTGACCCCCCGATTACTGACCCCCCCGATTACTGACGTCCCCCGGATTTCTGACCCTCCCCCAATTCCTGACCCTCCCCAAATTACTGACCTCTCCGATTACTGACCCTCCCGATTACTGACCTTCCTAATTACTGACCCTCCCCGATTACTCACCTCCCCCGATTACTGACCCTCCCCGATTACTCACCTCTCAGATTACTGAACCCCGATTACTGACCCTCCCCCGATTACTGACCCCCCGGTTACTGACCTCCCGATTACTGACCTCCCAATTACTGACCCTCCCCCGATTACTGACCCTCCCTCGATTACTATCCCCCGATTACTGACTCTCCGCCGATTACAGACCCTCCCCCTATTACTGACCTCTCCGATTACTGACTCTCCCGCTTACTGACCTCCCCGATTACAGACCCTTCCCCGATTACTGACCTCCCCCGATTACTGAAACTCTCCCGATTACTGACCTCTCCGATTACTGACCCCGCATTACTGACCTTCCCCAAATTACTGACTTCTCCGAGTACTGACCCCAGATTACTGACCCTTCCCTTGATTACTGACCTTCCCCGGATTACTGACCCTCCTCCGATTACTGACCCCCCCGATTACAGACCTCCCCTGATTACTGATCCTCCCCCAATTACTGACCCTCCCCAAATTACTGACCTCTCTGATTACTGACCCTCCCCCGATTACTGACCCTCCCTCGATTACTGCCCCCCGATTACTGACTCTCCGCCGATTACAGACACTCGCCCGATTACTGACCTCTCCGATTACTGACCTTCACGATTACTGACCTCCCCGATTCCTGACCCTCCCCCGATTACTGACCTCCCCCGATTACTGACACTCTCCCGATTACTGACTTCTCCGATTACTGACCCCCCGATTACTGACACTCCCCAAATTACTGACCTCCCCGATTACTGACCCCCAGATTACTGACCCACCCTCGATTACTGTCCCTCCCCGGATTTCTGACCCTCCTAGGATTACTGACCCCCGCGATTACTCACCTCCCGATTACTGACATCCCGATTACTGACCCTCCCCCGATTACTGACCCTCCCTCGATTACTGACCCCCGATAACTGACTCTCCGCCGATTACAGATCCTCCCCCGATTACTGACCTCTCCGATTACTGATCTCCCGCTTACTGACCTCCCCGATTACTGACCGACCCCCGATTACAGATCTCCCCCGATTACTGACCCTCTCCCGATTACTGACCTCTCCGATTACTGACCCCCCATTACTGACCTCCCCGATTACTGACTCACCCCCGATTACAGATCTCTCCCGATTACTGACCCTCTCCCGATTACTGACCTCTCCGATTACTGACCGTCCCCCAATTACTGACCCTCCCCCGATTACTGACCTCTCCGATTACTGACCATCCCCCAATTACTGACCCTGTCTCGATAACTGCCCCCGATTACTGACTCTCCGCCGATGACAGACCCCCCCCGATTACTGACCTCTCTGATTACTGACCCTCCCGATTACTGACCTCCCCGATTACTGACCCTCTCCCGATTACTGACCTTTCCGATTACTGACCCCCTGATTACTGACCCTCGCCAAATTACTGACTTCTCCGACTACTGACCCCAGATGACTGACCCTCCCCTGATTACTGACCCTCCCCGGATTATAGACCCTACCCCGAATACTGACCCCCCGATTACTGACCACTACGATTACTGACCCCCCGATTACTGATCCTCCCCCAAATGCTGACCCTCCCCGATTACTGACCTCTCAGATTACTGACCCCCCGATTACTGACCCTCCCCCGATTACTGACCACCCCGATTATTAACCGTCCCCGAGTACTGACCCTCCCCCGATTACTGACTCACCCCCGAGTACTGCCCCTCCCCCGATTACTGACCTCTCCGATTACTGACCCCCTTATTACTGACCCCACCCCGATTACTGACTTCTCCGATTACTGACCATCCCCCAATTACTGATCCTTCCCCGATTACTGACCTCACTGATTACTGACCCTCCCCCAATTACTGACCCTGCCTCGATAACTGCCTCTCGATTACAGACTCTCCGCCAATGACAGACCCCCCCCCGATTACTGACCTCTCTGATTACTGACCCTCCCGATTACTGACCTCCCTGATTACTGACCCTCTCCCGATTACTGACCTTTCCGATTACTGACCCCCCGATTACTGACCCTCGCCAAATTACTGACTTCTCCGATTACTGACCCCCAGATGACTGACCCTCCCCTGATGACTGACCCTCCCCGGATTATAGACCCTACCCCGATTACTGACCCCCCGATTACTGACCACTCCGATTACTGACCCCCCGATTAATGATCCTCCCCCGATTACGGACCTCTCCGATTACTGACCCTCCCGATTACTGACCTCCCCGATTACTGACCCTTCCCGATTACTGACTCTCCGCCGATTACTGACCCTCTCCCGATTACTGACCTCTCCGATTACTGACCCCCCGATTACTGACCCACCCCCAATTACCGACCTCTCCGATTACTGAACCCCGATTACTGACACTCCCCCGATTACTGACATTCTCCCGATTACTGACCTCCCCGATTACTGACCCTCTCCCGATTACTGACCTCTCCGATTACTGACCCCCCGATTACTGTTCCACCCCCGATTACGGACCTTTCCGATTACTGACCCTCCCGATTACTGACCTCCCCGATTACTGACCCCCCGATTACTGACTCTCCACGGATTACAGTCCCTCGCCCGATTACTGACCTCTCCGATTACTGACCCTCCCGATTACTGACCTCTTAGATGACTGACCCTCCCCCGATTCCTGACCTCCCTCGATTACTGACCCTCTCCTGATTACTGACCTCTCCGATTGCTGACCCCCCGATTACTGACCCTCCCTAAATTACTGACCTCTCCGATTACTGACCGCCAGATTACTGACCCACCCTCGATTACTGACCCTCCCCGGATTTCTGACACTCCCCCGATTACTGACCCCCCTGATTACTGACCTCCCGATTACTGACCTCCCGATTACTGGCCTTCCCCCGATTACTGACCCTTCCTCGATTACTGCCCCCCGATTACTGACTCTCCGCCGATTACAGACCCTCGCCCGATTATTGACCCTCGCCCGATTACTGACCCTCCCGCTTACTGACCTTCACGATTACTGACCCCCTGATTACTGACCCTCACCCGATTACTGAGCCTCCCATGATTACTGACCCCCGATTACTGACTCTCCACCGATTACAGACCCTCCCCCGATTACTGACCTCTCCGATTACTGACCCTCCCGATTACTGACCTCCCCGAGTACTGACCCTCCCCCAATTACTGACCTCCCCCGATTACTGACACTCTCCAGGTTACTGACCTCTCCAAGTACTGACCCTCCGATTACTGACTCTCCCGAAATTACTGAACTCTCCGATTACAGACCCTCCCCCGATTACTGACCTCTCCGATTACTGACCCTCCCGATTACTGACCTCCCCGATTACTGACCCTCCCCCGATTACTGACCTCCCCCGATTACTGACCCTCTCCTGATTACTGACCTCTCCCATTACTGACCCCCCCATTACAAACACTCCCCAAATTTCTGACCTCTCCGATTACTGACCCCTAGATTACTGACCCACTCTCAATTACTGACCCTCCCCGGATTTCTGACCTACCCCGATTACTGACCCTTCCGATTACTGACCTCCCTATTACTGACCCACCCGATTACTGACCCACCCGATTACGGACCCCCCTGATTACTGACACAGCCGATTACTGACCCTCCCCGATTACTGATCCTCCCCCGATTACTGACCGCCGTGATTACTCACCTCCCGATTACTGACATCCCAATTACTGACCCTCCCCCGATTACTGACGCTCCCTCTATTACTGCCTCCCGATAACTGACTCTCTGCCGATTACAGATCCTCCCCCGATTACTGACCTCTCCGATTACTGACCTCCTGCTTACTGACCTCCCCGAGTACTGACCCTCCCCCAATTACTGACCGCCCCCGATTACTGACCCTCTCCAGGTTACTGACCTCTCCGAGTACTGACCCTCCGATTACTGACCCTCCTGAAATTACTGACCTCTCCGATTACAGACCCTCCCCTGATTACTGACCTCTCCGATTACTGACCCTCCCGATTACTGACCTCCCCGATTACTGACGCTACCCCGATTACTGACCTCCCCCGATTACTGACCCTCTCGTGATTACTGACCCTCTCCCGATTACTGACCTCTCCGATTACTGACCCTCCCCCAATTACTAACCCTCCCCAAATTACTGAACTCTCCAATTACTGACCCTCCCCAGATTACTGACCCTGCCTCGATAACTGACCCCGATTACTGACACTCTGCCGATGACAGACCCTCCCCCGATTACTGACCTCTCCGATTACTGACCTCCCGATTACTGACCTCCCGATTACTGACCCTCCCCCGATTACTGACCCTCCCTCGATTACAGACCCTCCCCCGATTACTGACCTCTCCGATTACTGACCCTCCCGATTACTGACCTCCCCGATTACTGCCCCTCCCCCGATTAGACCTCCCACAATTACTGACCCTCTCCCGATTACTGACTTCTCCGATTACTGACCCTCCCCCAATTACTGACCCTCCCCAAATTACTGACCTTTCCAATTACTGACCTTCCCCCGATTACTGACCCGCTGATAACTGACCCACCTCTGATTACTGACCCCCCGATTACTGACCCTCCCCCGTTTACTGACATTCCCCCGATTACTGCTCCCCCGATTACTGACTCTCCGCCGATTACAGACCCCCCCCGATTACTGACACTGCCGATTACTGACCCTCCTGATTACTGACTTCCCAGATTACTGACCCTCCCCGATTACTGACCTCTCAGATTACTGACCATCCCGATTACTGACCTCCCCGATTACTGCCCCTCCCCCGATTAGACCTCCCACAATTACTGACCCTCCCCCGATTATTGACCGTCCCCCGAGTACTGACCCTCCCCCGATTACTGACTCTCCCCGGAGTACTGCCTCTGCCCCGATTACTGACTCTCCCCCGAGTACTGCCCCTCCCCCGATTACTGACCTCTCCGATTACTGACCCCCCGATTACTGACCCTCCCCCGATTACTGACCTCTCCGATTACTGACCCTCCCGATTACTGACCTCCCTGATTACTGACACTCCCCCAATTACTGACCCTGCCTCGATAACTGCCCCCCGATTACTGACTCTCCGCCGATGACAGACCCTCCCCCGATTACTGACCTCTCCGATTACTGACCTTCACGATTACTGACCTCCCCCGATTACTGACCCTCTCCCGATTACTGACCTCCCCGATTACTGACCCTCCCCCAATTACTGACCCTGCCTCGATAACTGCCCCCCGATTACTGACTCCGCCGATGACAGACCCTCCCCCGATTACTGACCTCTCCGATTACTGAACTTCACGATTACTGACCTCCCCCGATTACTGACACTCTCCAAGTTACTGACCTCTCCGAGTATTGACCCTCCGATTACTGACCCTCCCCAAATTACTGAATTCTCCGATTACTGATCCTCCCCCGATTACTGACCCTCCCTCGATTACTGCCCCCCGATTACTGACTCTCCGCCGATTTCAGACCCTCCCCCGATTACTGACCTCTCCGATTACTGACCCTCATGATTACTGACGTGCCTAATTCCTGACCCTCCCCCGATTACTGACCTTCCCCGATTACTGACCCTCTCCCGATTACTGACCTCTCCGATTACTGACCCCCAGATTACTGACCCACCCTCGATTACTGAAGCTCCCCGCATCTCTGACCCTCCCTCGATTACTGACACCCCCGATTACTCACCTGCCGATTACTGACCTCCCGATTACTGACCCTTCCCACGATTACTGACCCTCCCTCGATTACCTACCCCGATAACGTACTCTCCGCCGATTACAGACCCTCCCCTGATTACTGACCTCTCCGATTACTGATCCTCCCGCTCACTTTCCTTCCCGATTACTGACCCTGCCCCGATTACAGATCTCCCCCGATTACTGACCCTCTCCCGATTACTGACCTCTCCGATTACTGACCCCCCCGATTACTGACCTGCCCTGATTACTAACCCTCCCCCCATTACTGACCTCTCCGATTACTGACCCTCCTGATTCCTGACCTCACCGATTACTGACTCCCCCGATTACTGACCCTCCCCTGATTATTGACCCCCCGATTACTGACCCTCCCCCAATTACTGACATTCCCCCGATTACTGCTCCCCCGATTAATGACTCTCCGCCGATTACAGACTCTCCCCCGATTACTGACCTTTCCGATTACTGACCCTCCTGATTACTGACCTCCCAGATTACTGACCCTCCCCGATTACTCACCTTCCCCGATTACTGACCCTCCCCGATTACTCACCTCTCAGATTACTGAACCCCGATTACTGACCCTCCCCCGATTACTGACCCCTAGATTACTGACCCACTCTCGATTACTGACCCTCCCTGGATTTCTGACCCACCCGATTACTGACCCTTCTGATTACTGACCTCCCTTTTACTGACCCACCCGATTACTGACCCACCCGATTACTGACCCCCCCGATCACTGACACCGGCGATTACTGACCCTCCCCGATTACTGACCCTCCCCGATTACTGATCCTCGCCCGATTACTGACCCTTCCCCGATTACAGACGCTACCCCGATTACTGACCTCCTCGATTACTGACCTCCCCTGATTACTGACCCTCTCCCGATTACTGACCTCTCCGATTACTGACCCTCCCCCAATTACTAACCCTCCCCAAATTACTGAACTCTCCAATTACTGACCCTCCCCAGATTACTGACCCTGCCTCGATAACTGACCCCGATTACTGACACTCTGCCGATGACAGACCATCCCCCGATTACTGACCTCTCCAATTACTGACCTCCCGATTACTGACCTCCCGATTACTGACCCTCCCCCGATTACTGACCCTCCCTCGATTACTGTCCCCCGATTACTGACTCTCCGCCGATTACAGACCCTCCCCCGATTACTGACCTCTCCGATTACTGACTCTCCCGCTTACTGACCTCCCTGATTACAGACACTCCCCTGATTACTGACCTCCCCCGATTACTGACCCTCTCCCGATTACTGACCTCTCCCATTACTGACCCCGCATTACTGACCCTCCCCAAATGACTGACTTCTCCGAATACTGACCCCCTGATTACTGATCCTCCCCTGATTACTGACCTCTCCGATTACTGACTCTCCCGCTTACTGACCTCCCCGATTACAGACCCTCCCCTGATTACTGACCTCCCCCGATTACTGACCCTCTCCCGATTACTGACCTCTCCCATTACTGACGCCGCATTACTGACCCTCCCCAAATGACTGACTTCTCCGAGTACTGACCCCCAGATTACTGACCCTCCCCTGATTACTGACCTTCCCCGGATTACTGACCATCCCCCGATTACTGACTCGCCCCCGATTATTGACCTCACCTGATCACTGACCCTCCCCCAATTACTGACACTTCCCAAATAACTGACCTCTCCGATTACTGACCCTTCCCGATTACTGACCCTGCCTCGATAACTGCCCCCGATTACTGATTCTCCGCCGATTACAGACCCTCCACCGATTACTGACCTCCCCGATTACTGACCCTCTCCCGATTACTGACCTTTCCGATTACTGACCCCCCGATTACTGACCCTCCCCAAATTACTGACCTCTCCGATTACTGACCCCCAGCTGACTGACCCTCCCCCGATTACTGACCCTCCCTGGATTACTGATCCTCCCCCAATTACTTACCCGCTCATAACTGACCCTCCCCTGATTACTGACCCCTAGATTACTGACCCTCTCCCGATTACTGACCCTCCTCCGATTACTGACCCACTGTTAACTGACCCCCCCCTGATTACGGACCCCCCAATTACTGAACTCCCCTGATTACTGACCCTCCCCTGATTACTGACTCTGCCCCGATTACTGACCCCCGATTACTGACCCTCCCCCAATTACTGACCTCTCCGATTACTGACCCCCCGATTACTAACCCCCTCGATTACTGACCCTCCCCCGATTACTGACTCTCCACAGATTACAGACCCTCCCCCGATTACTGACCTCTCCGATTACTGGCCCTCCCGATTACTGACCTCCCCGATTACTGCCCCTCCCCCGATTAGACCTCCTACAATTACTGACCCTCTCCCGATTACTGACTTCTCCGATTACTGACCCTCCCACAATTACTGACCCTCCCCAAATTACTGACCTTTCCAATTACTGACCTTCCCCCGATTACTGACCCGCTGATAACTGACCCACCTCTGATTACTGACCCCCCGATTACTGACCCTCCCCCGTTTACAGACATTCCCCCGATTACTGCTCCCCCGATTACTGACTCTCCGCCGATTACAGACCCCCCCCCGATGACTGACCTCTCTGATTACTGACCCTCCCGATTACTGACCTCCCCGATTACTGACCCTCCCTCAATTACTGACCTCCCCCAATTACTGACCCTCTCCAAGTTACTGACCTCTCCGAGTATTGACCCTCCGATTACTGACCCTCCCCAAATTACTGAATTCTCCGATTACTGATCCTCCCCCGATGACTGACGCTCCCTCGATTACTGCCCCCTGATTACTGACTCTCCCCCGATTACTGATCCTCCCCCGATTACTGACCTCTCCGATTACTGACCCTCATGATTACTGACCTGCCTAATTCCTGACCCTCCCCCGATTACTGACGTTCCCCGATTACTGACCCTCTCCCGATTACTGACCTCTCCGATTACTGACCCCCAGATTACTGACCCACCCTCGATTACTGACGCTCCCCGGATCTATGACCCTCCCTCGATTACTGACCCCCCCGATTACTCACCTGCCGATTACTGACCTCCCGATTACTGACCCTTCCCACGATTACTGACCCTTCCCACGATTACTGACCCTCCCTCGATTACCTATCCCGATAACGTACTCTCCGCCGATTACAGACCCTCCCCTGATTACTGACCTCTCCGATTACTGACCCTCCCGCTCACTTTCCTTCCCGATTACTGACCCTCCCCCGATTACTGACCCTCTCCCGATTACTGACCTCTCCGATTACTGACCCCCAGATTACTGACCCTCACCTGATTACTGACCTTCCCCGGATTACTGACATTCCCCTGATTACTGCTCCCCCGATTACTGACTCTCCGCCGATTACAGACTCTCCCCCGATTACTGACTTCTCCGATTACTGACCCTCCCCCAATTACTGACCCTCCCCAAATTACTGACCTTTCCAATTACTGACCTTCCCCCGATTACTGACCCGCTGATAACTGACCCACCTCTGATTACTGACCCCCCGATTACTGACCCTCCCCCGTTTACAGACATTCCCCCGATTACTGCTCCCCCGATTACTGACTCTCCGCCGATTACAGACCCCCCCCACGATGACTGACCTCTCCGATTACTGACCCTCCCGATTACTGACCTCCCCCAATTACTGACCCTCTCCAAGTTACTGACCTCTCCGAGTATTGACCCTCCGATTACTGACCCTCCCCAAATTACTGAATTCTCCGATTACTGATCCTCCCCCGATGACTGACCCTCCCTCGATTACTGCCCCCCGACTACTGACTCTCCCCCGATTACTGATCCTCCCCCGATTACTGACCTCTCCGATTACTGACCCTCATGATTACTGACCTGCCTAATTCCTGACCCTCCCCCGATTACTGACATTCCCCGATTACTGACCCTCTCCCGATTACTGACCTCTCCGATTACTGACCCCCAGATTACTGACCCACCCTCGATTACTGACGCTCCCCGGATCTCTGACCCTCCCTCGATTACTGACCCCCCGATTACTCACCTGCCGATTACTGACCTCCCGATTACTGACCCTTCCCACGATTACTGACCCTCCCTCGATTACCTATCCCGATAACGTACTCTCCGCCGATTACAGACCCTCCCCTGATTACTGACCTCTCCGATTACTGACCCTCCCGCTCACTTTCCTTCCCGATTACTGACCCTCCCCCGATTACTGACCCTCTCCCGATTACTGACCTCTCCGATTACTGACCCCCAGATTACTGACCCTCCCCTGATTACTGACCTTCCCCGGATTACTGACCCTCCCCCAATTACTGACATTCCCCTGATTACTGCTCCCCCGATTACTGACTCTACGCTGATTACAGACTCTCCCCCGATTACTGACCTTTCCGATTACTGACCCTCCCGATTACTGACCTCCCAGATTACTGACCCTCCCCGATTACTCACCTTCCCCGATTACTGACCCTCCCCGATTACTCACCTCTCAGATTACTGAACCCCGATTACTGACCCTCCCCTGATTACTGACCCCTAGATTACTGACCCACTCTCGATTACTGACCCTCCCTGGATTTCTGACCCACCCCGATTACTGACCCTTCTGATTACTGACCTCCCTTTTACTGACCCACCCGATTACTGACCCACCCGATTACTGACCCCCCCGATCACTGACACCGGCGATTACTGACCCTCCCCGATTACTGACCCTCCCCAATTACTGATCCTCGCCCGATTACTGACCCTTCCCCCGATTACAGACACTACCCCGATTAATGACCTCCTCGATTACTGACCTCCCCTGATTACTGACCCTCTCACGATTACTGACCTCTCCGATTACTGACCCTCCCCCAATTACTAACCCTCCCCAAATTAATGAACTCTCCAATTACTGACCCTCCCCAGATTACTGACCCTGCCTCGATAACTGACCCCGATTACTGACACTCTGCCGATGACAGACCCTCCCCCGATTACTGACCTCTCCGATTACTGACCTCCCGATTACTGACCTCCCGATTACTGACCCTCCATCGATTACTGACCCTCCATCGATTACTGTCCCCCGATTACTGACTCTCCGCCGATTACAGACCCTCCCCCGATTACTGACCTCTCCGATTACTGACTCTCCCGCTTACTGACCTCCCCGATTACAGACCCTCCCCTGATTACTGACCTCCCCCGATTACTGACCCTCTCCCGATTACTGACCTCTCCCATTACTGACCCCGCATTATTGACCCTCCCCAAATGACTGACTTCTCCGAGTACTGACCCCCAGATTACTGACCCTCCCCTGATTACTGACCTTCCCCGGATTACTGACCATCCCCGATTACTGACCCGCCCCCGATTATTGATATCACCTGATTACTGACCCTCCCCCAATTACTGACACTCCCCAAATTACTGACCTCTCCGATTACTGACCCACCCCGATTACACACCCTGCCTCGATAACTGTCCCCGATTACTGATTCTCCGCCGATTACAGACACTCCACCGATTACTGACCTCCCCGATTACTGACCCTCTCCCGATTACTGACCTTTCCGATTACTGACCCCCCGATTACTGACCCTCCCCAAATTACTGACCTCTCCGATTACTGACCCCCAGCTGACTGACCCTCCCCCGATTACTGACCCTCCCCGGATTACTGATCCTCCCCCAATTACTTACCCGCTGATAACTGACCCTCCCCTGATTACTGACCCCTAGATTACTGACCCTCTCCCGATTACTGACCCTCCTCCGATTACTGGCCCACTGTTAACTGACCCCCCCTGATTACGGACCCCCCGATTACTGATCCTCCCTCGATTACTGACCCTCCCCCGATTACTGACCCCCCTGATTACTGACCATCCCCCAATTACTGAACTCCCCTGATTACTGACCCTCCCCTGATTACTGACTCTGCCCCGATTACTGACCCCCGATTACTGTCCCTCCCCCAATTACTGACCTCTCCGATTACTGACCCCCCGATTACTAACCCCCTCGATTACTGACCCTCCCCCGATTACTGACTCTCCGCAGATTACAGACCCTCCCCCGATTACTGACCTCTCCGATTACTGACCCTCCCGATTACTGACCTCCCCGATTACTGCCCCTCCCCCAATTAGACCTCTCACAATTACTGACCCTCTCCCGATTACTGACTTCTCCGATTACTGACCCTCCCCCAATTACTGACCCTCCCCAAATTACTGACCTTTCCAATTACTGATCTTCCCCCGATTACTGACCCGCTGATAACTGACCCACCTCTGATTACTGACCCCCCGATTACTGACCCTCCCCCGTTTACAGACATTCCCCCGATTACTGCTCCCTCGATTACTGACTCTCCACCGATTACAGACCCCCCCCGATTACTGACACCGCTGATTACTGACCCTCCTGATTACTGACCTCCCAGATTACTGACCCTCCCCCGATTACAGACCTCCCCCGATTACTGACCCTCCCCGATTACTGACCTCTCAGATTACTGACCCCCCGATTACTGACCCTCCCCCGATTATTGACCGTCCCCCGAGTACTGACCCTCCCCCGATTACTGACTCTCCCCCGAGTACTGCCCCTGCCCCGATTACTGACTCTCCCCCGAGTACTGCCCCTCCCCCGATGACTGACCTCTCCGATTACTGACCCCCTGATTACTGACCCTACCCCGATTACTGACTTCTCCAATTACTGACCCTCCCCCGATTACTGACCTCTCCGATTACTGACCCTCCCCCAATTACTGACGCTGCCTCGATAACTGCCCCCCGATTACTGACTCTCCGCCGATGACAGACCTTCCCCCGATTACTGACCTCTCCGATTACTGACCTTCACGATTACTGACCTCCCCCGATTACTGACCCTCTCCCGATTACTGACCTCCCCGATTACTGGCCCTCCCCCAATTACTGACCCTGCCTCGATAACTGTCCCCCGATTACTGACTCTCCGCCGATGACAGACCCTCCCCCGATTACTGACCTCTCCGATTACTGACCTTCACGATTACTGACCTCCCCCGATTACTGACCCTCTCCCGATTACTGACCTCTCCGATTACTGACCTCCCCGATTACTGACCCTCTCCCGATTACTGACCTTTCCGATTACTGACCCCCCGATTACTGACCCTCGCCAAATTACTGACTTCTCCGATTACTGACCCCCAGATGACTGACCCTTCCCTGATTACTGACCCTCCCCGGATTATAGACCCTACCCCGATTACTGACCCCCCCGATTACTGACCACTCCGATTACTGACCCCCTGATTACTGATCCTCCCCCGATTACTGACCTCCCGATTACTGACCTCCCGATTACTGTCCCTCCCCTGATGACTGACCCTTCCTCGATTACTGCCCCCTGATTACTGACTCTCCGCCGATTACAGACCCTCGCCCGATCACTGACCCTCGCCCGATTACTGACCCTCCCGCTTACTGACCTTCACGATTACTGACCTCCCCCAATTACTGACCCTCTCCTGATTACTGACCTATCCGATTACTGACCCCCCATTACTGACCCTCCCCAAATTACTGACCTCTCCGATTACTGACCCCCCGATTACTGACCCTCCCCCGATTACTGAGCCTCCCATGATTACTGTCCCCCGATTACTGACTCTCCGCCGATTACAGACCCTCCCCCGATTACTGACCTCTCCGATTACTGACCCTCCAGATTACTGACCTCCCCGATTACTGACCCTCCCCCAATTACTGACCTCCCCCGATTACTGACCCTCTCCAGGTTACTGACCTCTCCGAGTAGTGACCCTCCGATTACTGACCCTCCCGAAATTACTGACCTCTCCGATTACAGACCCTCCCCCGATTACTGACCTCTCCGATTACTGACCCTCCCGATTACTGACCTCCCCGATTACTGACCCTCCCCCGATTACTGACCCTCTCCTGATTACTGACCTCTCCCATTACTGACCCCCCGATTACTGACCCTCCCCAAATTTCTGACCTCTCCGATTAATGACCCCTAGATTACTGGCCCACTCTCGATTACTGACCATCCCCGGATTTCTGACGCACCCCGATTACTGACCCTTCCGATTACTGACCTCCCTATTACTGACCCACCCAATTACTGACCCACCCGATTACTGACCCCCCCGATTACTGACACCGGCGATTACTGACCCTCCCCGATTACTGATCCTCCCCCGATTACTGACCTCGCCCGATTACTGATCCGCGCCCGATTACTGATCCTTCCCCCGATTACAGACGCTACCCCGATTACTGACCTCCTCGATTACTGACCTCCCCCGATTACTGACCCTCTCCCGATTACTGACCTCTCTGATTACTGACCCTCCCCCAATTACTAACCCTCCCCAAATTACTGAACTCTCCGATTACTGACCTCCCCGATTACTGACCCTCTCCCGATTACTGACCTTTCCGATTACTGACCTCCCGATTACTGACCCTCCCCAAATTACTGACCTCTCCGATTACTGACCCCCAGCTGACTGACCCTCCCCCGATTACTGACCCTGCCCGGATTACTGATCCTCCCCCAATTACTTACCCACTGATAACTGACCCTCCCCTGATTACTGACCCCTAGATTACTGACCCTCTCCCGATTACTGACCCTCCTCCGATTACTGACCCACTGTTAACTGACCCTCCCCTGATTACGGAGCCCCCGAATACTGATCCTCCCCCGATTACTGACCCTCCCCCGATTACTGACCCCCCTGATTACTGACCATCCCCCAATTACTGAACTCCCCTGATTACTGACCCTCCCGATTACTGACCTCCCCGATTACTGCCCCTCCCCCGATTAGACCTCCCACGATTACTGACCCTCTCCCGATTACTGACTTCTCCGATTACTGACCCTCCCCCAAATACTGACCCTCCCCAAATTACTGACCTTTCCAATTACTGACCTTTCCCCGATTACTGACCCGCTGATAACTGACCCACCTCTGATTACTGACCCCCCGATTACTGACCCTCCCCCGTTTACTGACATTCCCCCGATTACTGCTCCCCGATTACTGACTCTCCGCCGATTACAGACCCCCCCCGATTACTGACACTGCCGATTACTGACCCTCCTGATTACTGACCTCCCAGATTACTGACCCTCCCCCGATTACAGACCTCCCCCGATTACTGACCCTCCCCGATTACTGACCTCTCAGATTACTGACCCCCCGATTACTGACCCTTCCCGATTATTGACCGTCCCCCGAGTACTGACACTCCCCCGATTACTGACTCTCCCCCGAATACTGCCCCTGCCCCGATTACTGACTCTCCCCCGAGTATTGCCCCTCCCCCGATTACTGACCTCTCCGATTACTGACCCCCTGATTACTGACCCTACCCCGATTCCTGACTTCTCCGATTACTGACCTCTCCGATTACTGACCCTCCCGATTACTGACCTCCCCGATTACTGACCCTCCCCCAATTACTGACCCTGCCTCGATAACTGCCCCCCGATTACCGACTCTCCGCCGATGACAGACCCTCCCCCGATTACTGACCTCTCCGATTACTGATCTCACGATTACTGACCTCCCCCGATTACTGACCCTCTCCCGATTACTGACCTCCCCGATTACTGACCCTCCCCCAATTACTGACCTGCCTCGATAACTGCCCCCCGATTACTGACTCTCCGCCGATGGCAAAGCCTCCCCCGATTACTGACCTCTCCGATTACTGACCTTCACGATTACTGACCTCCCCCGATTACTGACCCTCTCCTGATTACTGACCTCTCCGATTACTGACCTCCCCGATTACTGACCCTCTCCCGATTACTGACCTTTCCGATTACTGACCCCCCGATTACTGACCCTCGCCAAATTACTGACTTCTCCGATTACTGACCCCCAGATGACTGACCCTCCCCCGATTACTGACTCTCCCCGGATTATAGACCCTCCCCCGATTACTGACCCCCCCGATTACTGACCACTCCGATTACTGACCTCCCGATTACTGTCCCTCCTCTGATTACTGACCCTTCCTCGATTACTGCCCCCTGATTACTGACTCTCCGCCGATCACAGAGCCTCGCCCGATCACTGACCCTCGCCCGATTACTGACCCACCCGCTTACTGACCTTCACGATTACTGACCACCCCCGATTACTGACCCTCTCCCGATTACTGACCTCTCCGATTACTGACCCCCCATTACTGACCCTCCCCAAATTACTGACCTCTCTGATTACTGACCCCCCAATTACTGACCCTCCCCCGATTACTGAGCCTCCCATGATTACTGTCCCCCGATTACTGACAATCCGCCGATTACAGACACCCCCCGATTACTGACACCGCCGATTACTGACCCTCCTGATTACTGACCTCCCAGATTACTGACCCTCCCCCGATTACAGACCTCCCCCGATTACTGACCCTCCCCGATTACTGACCTCTCAGATTACTGACCCCCCGATTACTGACCCTCCCCCGATTATTGACCGTCCCCCGAGTACTGACCCTCCCCCGATTACTGACTCTCCCCCGAGTACTGCCCCTGCCCCGATTACTGACTCTCCCCCGAGTACTGCCCCTCCCCCGATTACTGACTTCCCCGATTACTGACCGTCCCCCAATTACTGACCCTCCCCCGATTACTGACCACTCCGATTACTGACCCTCCCCCAATTACTGACCCTGCCTCGATAACTGCCCCCCGATTACTGACTCTCCGCCGATGACAGATCCTCCCCCGATTACTGACCTCTCTGATTACTGACCCCCCGATTACTGACCCTCCCCCGATTACTGAGCCTCCCATGATTACTGTCCCCCGATTACTGACAATCCGCCGATTACAGACACCCCCCGATTACTGACACCGCCGATTACTGACCCTCCTGATTACTGACCTCCAAGATTACTGACCCTCCCCCGATTACAGACCTCCCCCGATTACTGACCCTCCCCGATTACTGACCTCTCAGATTACTGACCCCCCGATTACTGACCCTCCCCCGATTATTGACCGTCCCCCGAGTACTGACCCTCCCCCGATTACTGACCCTCCCCCGAGTACTGCCCCTGCCCCGATTACTGACTCTCCCCCGAGTACTGCCCCTCCCCCGATTACTGACTTCTCCGATTACTGACCGTCCCCCAATTACTGACCCTCCCCCGATTACTGACCTCTCCGATTACTGACCCTCCCCCAATTACTGACCCTGCCTCGATAACTGCCCCCCGATTACTGACTCTCCGCCGATGACAGATCCTCCCCCGATTACTGACCTCTCCGATTACTGACCTTCACGATTACTGACCTCCCCCGATTACTGACCCTCTCCCGATTACTGACCTCCCCGATTACTGACCCTCCCCCAATTACTGACCCTGCCTCGATAACTGCCCCCCGATTACTGACTCTCCGCCGATGGCAGACCCTCCCCCGATTACTGACCTCTCCGATTACTGACCTTCACGATTACTGACCTCCCCCGATTACTGACCCTCTCCCGATTACTGACCTCTCCGATTACTGACCACCCCGATTACTGACCTTTCCGATAACTGATCCCCCGATTACTGACCCTCGCCAAATTACTGACTTCTCCGATTACTGACCCCCAGATGACTGACCCTCCCCCGATTACTGACTCTCCCCGGATTATAGACCCTACCCCGATTACTGACCCCCCCGATTACTGACCACTCCGATTACTGACCCCCCGATTACTGATCCTCCCCCGATTACTGACCTCCCGATTACTGACCTCCCGATTACTGTCCCTCCCCTGATTACTGACCCTTCCTCGATTACTGCCCCCTGATTACTGACTCTCCGCCGATTACAGACCCTCGCCCGATCACTGACCCTCGCCCGATTACTGACCCTCCCGCTTACTGACCTTCACGATTACTGACCACCCCCGATTACTGACCCTCTCCCGATTACTGACCTCTCCGATTACTGACCCCCCATTACTGACCCTCCCCAAATTACTGAACTCTCTGATTACTGACCCCCCGATTACTGACCCTCCCCCGATTACTGAGCCTCCCATGATTACTGTCCCCCGATTACTGACCCTCCCCCGATTACTGACCTCTCCGATTACTGACCCTCCCGATTACTGACCTCCCCGATTACTGACCCTCCCCCAATTACTGACCTCCCCCGATTACTGACCCTCTCCAGGTTACTGACCTCTCCGAGTACTGACCTTCCCGAAATTACTGACCTCTCCGATTACAGACCCTCCCCCGATTACTGACCACTCCGATTACTGACCCTCCCGATTACTGACCTCCCCGATTACTGACCCTCCCCCGATTACTGACCTCCCCCGATTACTGACCCTCTCCTGATTACTGACCTCTCCCATTACTGACCTCCCGATTACTGACCTTCCCCAAATTTCTGACCTCTCCGATTAATGACCCCTTGATTACTGGCCCACTCTCGATTACTGACCATCCCCGGATTTCTGACGCACCCCGATTACTGACCCTTCCGATTACTGACCTCCCTATTACTGACCCACCCGATTACTGACCCACCCGATTACTGACCCTCCCGATTACTGACCCCGCATTACTGACCCTCCCCAAATTACTGACTTCTCTGAGTACTGACCCCCAGATTACTGACCCACCCCTGATTACTGACCTTTCCCTGATTACTGACCCTCCCCCAATTACTGACCCTCCCCAAATTACTGACCTCTCCTATTACTGACCCTCCCCGATTACTGACCCTGCCTCGATAACTGCCCCCGATTATTGATTCTCCGCCGATAACAGACCCTCCACCGATTACTGTCCTCTCCGATTGCTGACCCTCCCGATTACTGACCTCCCCAATTACTGACCCTCTTCCGATTACTGACCTTTCCGATTACTGACCCCCTCATTACTGACCCTCCCCAAATTACTGACCTCTCCGATGACTGACCCCCAGCTGACTGACCCTCCCCCGATTACTGACCCTCCCCGGATTACTGATCCTCTCCCAATTACTTACCCGCTGATAACTGACCCTCCCCTGATTACTGACCCTAGATTACTGACCCTCTCCTGATTGCTGACCCTCCTCCGATTACTGACCCACTGTTAACTGACCCTCCCCTGATTACGGACCCCCCGATTACTGATCCTCCCCTGATTACTGACTCTTCCCTCGATTACTGACCCCCCTGATTACTGACCATCCCCCAATTACCGAACTCCCCTGATTACTGACCCTCCCCTGATTACTGACTCTGCCCCGATTACTGACCCCGGATTACTGACCCTCCCCCAATTACTGACCCTTCCCCGATTACTAACCCCCCCGATTACTGACCCTCCCCCGATTACTGACTCTCCGCAGGTTACAGACCCTCCCCCGATTACTGACCTCTCCGATTACTGACCCTCCCGATTACTGACCTCCCCGATTACTGCCCCTCCCCCGATTAGACCTCCCACGATTACTGACCCTCTCCCGATGACTGACTTTTCCGATTACTGACCCTCCCGCAATTACTGACCCTCCCCAAATTACTGACATTTCCAATTACTGACCTTCCCCCGATTACTGACCCGCTGATAACTGACCCACCTCTGATTACTGACCCCCCGATTACTGACCCTCCCCCGTTTACTGACATTCCCCCGATTACTGCTCCCCCGATTACTGACTCTCCGCCGATTACAGATCCCCCCTGATTACTGACACCGCCGATTACTGACCCTCCTGATTACTGACCTCCCAGATTACTGACCCTCCCCCGATTACTGACCTCCCCTGATTACTGACCCTCCCCGATTACTGACCTCTCAGATTATTGACCCCCCGATTACTGACGCTCCCCGATTATTGACCGTCCCCCGAGTACTGACCCTCCCCCGATTACTGACTCTCCCCCGAGTACTGCCCCTGCCCCGATTACTGACTCTCCCCCGAGTACTGCCCCTCCCCCGATTACTGACCTCTCCGATTACTGACCCCCTGATTACTGACCCTACCCCGATTACTGACCTCTCAGATTACTGACCCCCCGATTACTGACCCTCCCCCGATTATTGACCGTCCCCCGAGTACTGACCCTCCCCCGATTACTGACTCTCCCCCGAGTACTGCCCCTGCCCCGATTACTGACTCTCCCCCGAGTACTGCCCCTCCCCCGATTACTGACTTCTCCGATTACTGACCGTCCCCCAATTACTGACCCTCCCCCGATTACTGACCTCTCCGATTACTGACCCTCCCCCAATTACTGACCCTGCCTCGATAACTGCCCCCCGATTACTGACTCTCCGCCGATGACAGATCCTCCCCCGATTACTGACCTCTCCGATTACTGACCTTCACGATTACTGACCTCCCCCGATTACTGACCCTCTCCCGATTACTGACCTCCCCGATTACTGACCCTCCCCCAATTACTGACCCTGCCTCGATAACTGCCCCCCGATTACTGACTCTCCGCCGATGGCAGACCCTCCCCCGATTACTGACCTCTCCGATTACTGACCTTCACGATTACTGACCTCCCCCGATTACTGACCCTCTCCCGATTACTGACCTCTCCGATTACTGACCACCCCGATTACTGACCTTTCCGATAACTGATCCCCCGATTACTGACCCTCGCCAAATTACTGACTTCTCCGATTACTGACCCCCAGATGACTGACCCTCCCCCGATTACTGACTCTCCCCGGATTATAGACCCTACCCCGATTACTGACCCCCCCGATTACTGACCACTCCGATTACTGACCCCCCGATTACTGATCCTCCCCCGATTACTGACCTCCCGATTACTGACCTCCCGATTACTGTCCCTCCCCTGATTACTGACCCTTCCTCGATTACTGCCCCCTGATTACTGACTCTCCGCCGATTACAGACCCTCGCCCGATCACTGACCCTCGCCCGATTACTGACCCTCCCGCTTACTGACCTTCACGATTACTGACCACCCCCGATTACTGACCCTCTCCCGATTACTGACCTCTCCGATTACTGACCCTCCCGATTACTGACCTCCCCGATTACTGACCCTCCCCCAATTACTGACCTCCCCCGATTACTGACCCTCTCCAGGTTACTGACCTCTCCGAGTACTGACCTTCCCGAAATTACTGACCTCTCCGATTACAGACCCTCCCCCGATTACTGACCACTCCGATTACTGACCCTCCCGATTACTGACCTCCCCGATTACTGACCCTCCCCCGATTACTGACCTCCCCCGATTACTGACCCTCTCCTGATTACTGACCTCTCCCATTACTGACCTCCCGATTACTGACCTTCCCCAAATTTCTGACCTCTCCGATTAATGACCCCTTGATTACTGGCCCACTCTCGATTACTGACCATCCCCGGATTTCTGACGCACCCCGATTACTGACCCTTCCGATTACTGACCTCCCTATTACTGACCCACCCGATTACTGACCCACCCGATTACTGACCCTCCCGATTACTGACCCCGCATTACTGACCCTCCCCAAATTACTGACTTCTCTGAGTACTGACCCCCAGATTACTGACCCACCCCTGATTACTGACCTTTCCCTGATTACTGACCCTCCCCCAATTACTGACCCTCCCCAAATTACTGACCTCTCCTATTACTGACCCTCCCCGATTACTGACCCTGCCTCGATAACTGCCCCCGATTATTGATTCTCCGCCGATAACAGACCCTCCACCGATTACTGTCCTCTCCGATTGCTGACCCTCCCGATTACTGACCTCCCCAATTACTGACCCTCTTCCGATTACTGACCTTTCCGATTACTGACCCCCTCATTACTGACCCTCCCCAAATTACTGACCTCTCCGATGACTGACCCCCAGCTGACTGACCCTCCCCCGATTACTGACCCTCCCCGGATTACTGATCCTCTCCCAATTACTTACCCGCTGATAACTGACCCTCCCCTGATTACTGACCCTAGATTACTGACCCTCTCCTGATTGCTGACCCTCCTCCGATTACTGACCCACTGTTAACTGACCCTCCCCTGATTACGGACCCCCCGATTACTGATCCTCCCCCGATTACTGACTCTTCCCTCGATTACTGACCCCCCTGATTACTGACCATCCCCCAATTACCGAACTCCCCTGATTACTGACCCTCCCCTGATTACTGACTCTGCCCCGATTACTGACCCCGGATTACTGACCCTCCCCCAATTACTGACCCTTCCCCGATTACTAACTCCCCCGATTACTGACCCTCCCCCGATTACTGACTCTCCGCAGGTTACAGACCCTCCCCCGATTACTGACCTCTCCGATTACTGACCCTCCCGATTACTGACCTCCCCGATTACTGCCCCTCCCCCGATTAGACCTCCCACGATTACTGACCCTCTCCCGATGACTGACTTTTCCGATTACTGACCCTCCCGCAATTACTGACCCTCCCCAAATTACTGACATTTCCAATTACTGACCTTCCCCCGATTACTGACCCGCTGATAACTGACCCACCTCTGATTACTGACCCCCCGATTACTGACCCTCCCCCGTTTACTGACATTCCCCCGATTACTGCTCCCCCGATTACTGACTCTCCGCCGATTACAGATCCCCCCTGATTACTGACACCGCCGATTACTGACCCTCCTGATTACTGACCTCCCAGATTACTGACCCTCCCCCGATTACTGACCTCCCCTGATTACTGACCCTCCCCGATTACTGACCTCTCAGATTATTGACCCCCCGATTACTGACGCTCCCCGATTATTGACCGTCCCCCGAGTACTGACCCTCCCCCGATTACTGACTCTCCCCCGAGTACTGCCCCTGCCCCGATTACTGACTCTCCCCCGAGTACTGCCCCTCCCCCGATTACTGACCTCTCCGATTACTGACCCCCTGATTACTGACCCTACCCCGATTACTGACCTCTCAGATTACTGACCCCCCGATTACTGACCCTCCCCCGATTATTGACCGTCCCCCGAGTACTGACCCTCCCCCGATTACTGACTCTCCCCCGAGTACTGCCCCTGCCCCGATTACTGACTCTCCCCCGAGTACTGCCCCTCCCCCGATTACTGACTTCTCCGATTACTGACCGTCCCCCAATTACTGACCCTCCCCCGATTACTGACCTCTCCGATTACTGACCCTCCCCCAATTACTGACCCTGCCTCGATAACTGCCCCCCGATTACTGACTCTCCGCCGATGACAGATCCTCCCCCGATTACTGACCTCTCCGATTACTGACCTTCACGATTACTGACCTCCCCCGATTACTGACCCTCTCCCGATTACTGACCTCCCCGATTACTGACCCTCCCCCAATTACTGACCCTGCCTCGATAACTGCCCCCCGATTACTGACTCTCCGCCGATGGCAGACCCTCCCCCGATTACTGACCTCTCCGATTACTGACCTTCACGATTACTGACCTCCCCCGATTACTGACCCTCTCCCGATTACTGACCTCTCCGATTACTGACCACCCCGATTACTGACCTTTCCGATAACTGATCCCCCGATTACTGACCCTCGCCAAATTACTGACTTCTCCGATTACTGACCCCCAGATGACTGACCCTCCCCCGATTACTGACTCTCCCCGGATTATAGACCCTACCCCGATTACTGACCCCCCCGATTACTGACCACTCCGATTACTGACCCCCCGATTACTGATCCTCCCCCGATTACTGACCTCCCGATTACTGACCTCCCGATTACTGTCCCTCCCCTGATTACTGACCCTTCCTCGATTACTGCCCCCTGATTACTGACTCTCCGCCGATTACAGACCCTCGCCCGATCACTGACCCTCGCCCGATTACTGACCCTCCCGCTTACTGACCTTCACGATTACTGACCACCCCCGATTACTGACCCTCTCCCGATTACTGACCTCTCCGATTACTGACCCCCCATTACTGACCCTCCCCAAATTACTGAACTCTCTGATTACTGACCCCCCGATTACTGACCCTCCCCCGATTACTGAGCCTCCCATGATTACTGTCCCCCGATTACTGACCCTCCCCCGATTACTGACCTCTCCGATTACTGACCCTCCCGATTACTGACCTCCCCGATTACTGACCCTCCCCCAATTACTGACCTCCCCCGATTACTGACCCTCTCCAGGTTACTGACCTCTCCGAGTACTGACCTTCCCGAAATTACTGACCTCTCCGATTACAGACCCTCCCCCGATTACTGACCACTCCGATTACTGACCCTCCCGATTACTGACCTCCCCGATTACTGACCCTCCCCCGATTACTGACCTCCCCCGATTACTGACCCTCTCCTGATTACTGACCTCTCCCATTACTGACCTCCCGATTACTGACCTTCCCCAAATTTCTGACCTCTCCGATTAATGACCCCTTGATTACTGGCCCACTCTCGATTACTGACCATCCCCGGATTTCTGACGCACCCCGATTACTGACCCTTCCGATTACTGACCTCCCTATTACTGACCCACCCGATTACTGACCCACCCGATTACTGACCCTCCCGATTACTGACCCCGCATTACTGACCCTCCCCAAATTACTGACTTCTCTGAGTACTGACCCCCAGATTACTGACCCACCCCTGATTACTGACCTTTCCCTGATTACTGACCCTCCCCCAATTACTGACCCTCCCCAAATTACTGACCTCTCCTATTACTGACCCTCCCCGATTACTGACCCTGCCTCGATAACTGCCCCCGATTATTGATTCTCCGCCGATAACAGACCCTCCACCGATTACTGTCCTCTCCGATTGCTGACCCTCCCGATTACTGACCTCCCCAATTACTGACCCTCTTCCGATTACTGACCTTTCCGATTACTGACCCCCTCATTACTGACCCTCCCCAAATTACTGACCTCTCCGATGACTGACCCCCAGCTGACTGACCCTCCCCCGATTACTGACCCTCCCCGGATTACTGATCCTCTCCCAATTACTTACCCGCTGATAACTGACCCTCCCCTGATTACTGACCCTAGATTACTGACCCTCTCCTGATTGCTGACCCTCCTCCGATTACTGACCCACTGTTAACTGACCCTCCCCTGATTACGGACCCCCCGATTACTGATCCTCCCCCGATTACTGACTCTTCCCTCGATTACTGACCCCCCTGATTACTGACCATCCCCCAATTACCGAACTCCCCTGATTACTGACCCTCCCCTGATTACTGACTCTGCCCCGATTACTGACCCCGGATTACTGACCCTCCCCCAATTACTGACCCTTCCCCGATTACTAACCCCCCCGATTACTGACCCTCCCCCGATTACTGACTCTCCGCAGGTTACAGACCCTCCCCCGATTACTGACCTCTCCGATTACTGACCCTCCCGATTACTGACCTCCCCGATTACTGCCCCTCCCCCGATTAGACCTCCCACGATTACTGACCCTCTCCCGATGACTGACTTTTCCGATTACTGACCCTCCCGCAATTACTGACCCTCCCCAAATTACTGACATTTCCAATTACTGACCTTCCCCCGATTACTGACCCGCTGATAACTGACCCACCTCTGATTACTGACCCCCCGATTACTGACCCTCCCCCGTTTACTGACATTCCCCCGATTACTGCTCCCCCGATTACTGACTCTCCGCCGATTACAGATCCCCCCTGATTACTGACACCGCCGATTACTGACCCTCCTGATTACTGACCTCCCAGATTACTGACCCTCCCCCGATTACTGACCTCCCCTGATTACTGACCCTCCCCGATTACTGACCTCTCAGATTATTGACCCCCCGATTACTGACGCTCCCCGATTATTGACCGTCCCCCGAATACTGACCCTCCCCCGATTACTGACTCTCCCCCGAGTACTGCCCCTGCCCCGATTACTGACTCTCCCCCGAGTACTGCCCCTCCCCCGATTACTGACCTCTCCGATTACTGACCCCCTGATTACTGACCCTACCCCGATTACTGACTTCTCCGATTACTGACCGTCCCCCAATTACTGACCCTCCCCCGATTACTGACCTCTCCGATTACTGACCACCCCGATTACTGACCTTTCCGATAACTGATCCCCCGATTACTGACCCTCGCCAAATTACTGACTTCTCCGATTACTGACCCCCAGATGACTGACCCTCCCCCGATTACTGACTCTCCCCGGATTATAGACCCTACCCCGATTACTGACCCCCCCGATTACTGACCACTCCGATTACTGACCCCCCGATTACTGATCCTCCCCCGATTACTGATCTCCCGATTACTGACCTCCCGATTACTGTCCCTCCCCTGATTACTGACCCTTCCTCGATTACTGCCCCCTGATTACTGACTCTCCGCCGATTACAGACCCTCGCCCGATCACTGACCCTCGCCCGATTACTGACCCTCCCGCTTACTGACCTTCACGATTACTGACCACCCCCGATTACTGACCCTCTCCCGATTACTGACCTCTCCGATTACTGACCCCCCATTACTGACCCTCCCCAAATTACTGAACTCTCTGATTACTGACCCCCCGATTACTGACCCTCCCCCGATTACTGAGCCTCCCATGATTACTGTCCCCCGATTACTGACCCTCCCCCGATTACTGACCTCTCCGATTACTGACCCTCCCGATTACTGACCTCCCCGATTACTGACCCTCCCCCAATTACTGACCTCCCCCGATTACTGACCCTCTCCAGGTTACTGACCTCTCCGAGTACTGACCCTCCCGAAATTACTGACCTCTCCGATTACAGACCCTCCCCCGATTACTGACCACTCCGATTACTGACCCTCCCGATTACTGACCTCCCCGATTACTGACCCTCCCCCGATTACTGACCTCCCCCGATTACTGACCCTCTCCTGATTACTGACCTCTCCCATTACTGACCCCCCGATTACTGACCTTCCCCAAATTTCTGACCTCTCCGATTAATGACCCCTTGATTACTGGCCCACTCTCGATTACTGACCATCCCCGGATTTCTGACGCACCCCGATTACTGACCCTTCCGATTACTGACCTCCCTATTACTGACCCACCCGATTACTGACCCACCCGATTACTGACCCTCCCGATTACTGACCCCGCATTACTGACCCTCCCCAAATTACTGACTTCTCTGAGTACTGACCCCCAGATTACTGACCCACCCCTGATTACTGACCTTTCCCTGATTACTGACCCTCCCCCAATTACTGACCCTCCCCAAATTACTGACCTCTCCTATTACTGACCCTCCCCGATTACTGACCCTGCCTCGATAACTGCCCCCGATTATTGATTCTCCGCCGATAACAGACCCTCCACCGATTACTGTCCTCTCCGATTGCTGACCCTCCCGATTACTGACCTCCCCAATTACTGACCCTCTTCCGATTACTGACCTTTCCGATTACTGACCCCCTCATTACTGACCCTCCCCAAATTACTGACCTCTCCGATGACTGACCCCCAGCTGACTGACCCTCCCCCGATTACTGACCCTCCCCGGATTACTGATCCTCTCCCAATTACTTACCCGCTGATAACTGACCCTCCCCTGATTACTGACCCTAGATTACTGACCCTCTCCTGATTGCTGACCCTCCTCCGATTACTGACCCACTGTTAACTGACCCTCCCCTGATTACGGACCCCCCGATTACTGATCCTCCCCCGATTACTGACTCTTCCCTCGATTACTGACCCCCCTGATTACTGACCATCCCCCAATTACCGAACTCCCCTGATTACTGACCCTCCCCTGATTACTGACTCTGCCCCGATTACTGACCCCGGATTACTGACCCTCCCCCAATTACTGACCCTTCCCCGATTACTAACCCCCCCGATTACTGACCCTCCCCCGATTACTGACTCTCCGCAGGTTACAGACCCTCCCCCGATTACTGACCTCTCCGATTACTGACCCTCCCGATTACTGACCTCCCCGATTACTGCCCCTCCCCCGATTAGACCTCCCACGATTACTGACCCTCTCCCGATTACTGACTTTTCCGATTACTGACCCTCCCGCAATTACTGACCCTCCCCAAATTACTGACATTTCCAATTACTGACCTTCCCCCGATTACTGACCCGCTGATAACTGACCCACCTCTGATTACTGACCCCCCGATTACTGACCCTCCCCCGTTTACTAACATTCCCCCGATTACTGCTCCCCCGATTACTGTCTCTCCGCCGATTACAGATCCCCCCTGATTACTGACACCGCCGATTACTGACCCTCCTGATTACTGACCTCCCAGATTACTGACCCTCCCCCGATTACTGACCTCCCCTGATTACTGACCCTCCCCGATTACTGACCTCTCAGATTATTGACCCCCCGATTACTGACGCTCCCCGATTATTGACCGTCCCCCGAGTACTGACCCTCCCCCGATTACTGACTCTCCCCCGAGTACTGCCCCTGCCCCGATTACTGACTCTCCCCCGAGTACTGCCCCTCCCCCGATTACTGACCTCTCCGATTACTGACCCCCTGATTACTGACCCTACCCCGATTACTGACTTCTCCGATTACTGACCGTCCCCCAATTACTGACCCTCCCCCGATTACTGACCTCTCCGATTACTAACCCTCCCCAAATTACTGAACTCTCCGATTACTGACCCTCCCCAGATTACTGACCCTGCCTCGATAACTGCCCCCGATTACTGTCTCTCCGCCGATGACAGACCCTCCCCGATTACTGACCCCCCCGATTACTGACCTCCCGCTTACTGACCTCCTGATTACTGACCTCCCCCGATTACTGACCCTCTCCCGATTACTGACCTCTCCCATTACTGACCCCGCATTACTGACCCTCCCCAAATTACTGACCTCTCCGATTACTGACCCTCCCGATTACTGACCCTCCCCGATTACTGAGCCTCCCATGATTACTGTCCCCTGATTACTGACTCTCCGCCGATTACAGACCTTCCCCCGATTACTGACTTCTCCGATTACTGACCCTCCCGATTACTGACCTCCCCGATTACTGACCCTCCCCCAATTACTGACCTCCCCCGATTACTGCCCCTCTCCTGATTACTGACCTCTCCCATTACTGACCCCCCGATTACTGACCCTCCCCAAATTTCTGACCTCTCCGATTACTGACCCCTAGATTACTGACCCACTCTCGATTACTGACCCTCCCCGGATTTCTGACCCACCCCGATTACTGACCCTTCCGATTACTGACCTCGCTATTACTGACCCACCCAATTACTGACACCGGCGATTACTGACCCTCCCCGATTACTGATCCTCCCCCGATTACTGACCTCGCCCGATTACTGATCCTCGCCCGATTACTGACCCTTCCCCCGATTACAGACGCTACCCCGATTACTGACCTCCTCGATTACTGAACTACCCCGATTACTGACCCTCTCCCGATTACTGACCTCTCCGATTACTGACCCTCCCCCAATTACTAACCCTCCCCAAATTACTGAACTCTCCGATTACTGACCCTCCCCAGATTACTGACCCTGCCTCGATAACTGCCCCCCCATTATTGACTCTCCGCCGATGACAGACACTCCCCCGATTACTGACCTCTCCGATTACTGACCCTCCCGATTACTGATCCTCCCCCGATTACTGACCCTGCCTCGATAACTGCCCCCCGATTACTGACTCTCCGCCAATGACAGACACTCCCCCGATTACTGAGCTTTCCGATTTTTGACCCTCCCGATTACTGACCTCCCCGATTACTCACCCTCTCCCGATTACTGACCTCTCCGATTACTGACCCCCCAATTACTGACCCTCTACAAATTACTGACCTCTCCGATGACTGACCCCCAGATGACTGACCCTCCCCCAATTACTGAACCTCCCCGGATTACTGACACTCCCCCGATTAGTGACCCCCCCGATTAGTGACCCCCCGATTACTGAACTCCCCGATTACTGACCTCCCCTGATAACTGACCCTCCCCCGATTACTGACCCTCCCCTGATTACTGAACTCCCCGATTACTGACCCTCCCCCGATTACTGACACTCCCCCGATTACAGACCCTACCCCGATTACTGACCCACCCGATTACTGACCACTCCGATTACTGACCCCCCAATTACTGATCCTCCCCCGATTACTGACATCTCTAATTACTGACCCTCCCGGTTACTGACCTCCCCGTTTACTGACCCTCCCCGATTACTGACCTCCCCTGATTACTGACCCTCCCCCGATTACTGACCCTCCCCCGATTACTGACCCTCCCCAAATTACTGACCTCTCCGATTATTGACCCCCAGATGACTGACCCTCCCCCGATTACTGACACTCCCGGAATTACTGACCCTCCCCCGATTACTGACCCTCCACCGATTACTGACCCCCTGATTACTGACCCTCCCGCAATTACTGACCCTTCCCCGATTACTGACCACCCCGATTACTGCCCCTCCCCCGATTACTGACCTCCCCCGATTACTGACCCTCTCCTGATTACTGACCTCTCCGATTACTGACCCCCAGATGACTGACCCTCCCCCGATTATTGACCCTCCCCGGATAACTGACCCTCTCCCAATTACTGACCCGCTTATAACTGACCCTCATCTGATTACTGACCCCCCGATTACTGACTCTCCCCCGATTACTGACCCTCCTCCGATTACTGACCCGCTGATACCTGACCCTCCCCTGATTACTGACCCCCGATTACTGACTCTCCCCCGATTACTGACCCTCCCCCGATTACTCATCACCTCTGATTACTGACGCTCCCCCGATTACTGACTCTTCCCTGATTACTGAACCTTCCCCGATTACTGATCCCCCGATTACTGACCCTCCCCTAATTACTGACCCATCCCCGATTACTGACCCCCCTGATTACTGAACCTCCCCCGATTACTGACTCTCCGCCGATGACAGACCCTCCCCCGATTACTGACCTCTCCGATGACTGACCCTCCCGATTACTGACCTCCCCGATTACTGACTCTGCCCCGATTACTGACCCCGGATTACTGACCCTCCCCCAATTACTGACCCTTCCCCGATTACTAACCCCCCCGATTACTGACCCTCCCCCGATTACTGACTCTCCGCAGGTTACAGACCCTCCCCCGATTACTGACCTCTCCGATTACTGACCCTCCCGATTACTGACCTCCCCGATTACTGCCCCTCCCCCGATTAGACCTCCCACGATTACTGACCCTCTCCCGATGACTGACTTTTCCGATTACTGACCCTCCCGCAATTACTGACCCTCCCCAAATTACTGACATTTCCAATTACTGACCTTCCCCCGATTACTGACCCGCTGATAACTGACCCACCTCTGATTACTGACCCCCCGATTACTGACCCTCCCCCGTTTACTGACATTCCCCCGATTACTGCTCCCCCGATTACTGACTCTCCGCCGATTACAGATCCCCCCTGATTACTGACACCGCCGATTACTGACCCTCCTGATTACTGACCTCCCAGATTACTGACCCTCCCCCGATTACTGACCTCCCCTGATTACTGACCCTCCCCGATTACTGACCTCTCAGATTATTGACCCCCCGATTACTGACGCTCCCCGATTATTGACCGTCCCCCGAGTACTGACCCTCCCCCGATTACTGACTCTCCCCCGAGTACTGCCCCTGCCCCGATTACTGACTCTCCCCCGAGTACTGCCCCTCCCCCGATTACTGACCTCTCCGATTACTGACCCCCTGATTACTGACCCTACCCCGATTACTGACTTCTCCGATTACTGACCGTCCCCCAATTACTGACCCTCCCCCGATTACTGACCTCTCCGATTACTGACCACCCCGATTACTGACCTTTCCGATAACTGATCCCCCGATTACTGACCCTCGCCAAATTACTGACTTCTCCGATTACTGACCCCCAGATGACTGACCCTCCCCCGATTACTGACTCTCCCCGGATTATAGACCCTACCCCGATTACTGACCCCCCCGATTACTGACCACTCCGATTACTGACCCCCCGATTACTGATCCTCCCCCGATTACTGACCTCCCGATTACTGACCTCCCGATTACTGTCCCTCCCCTGATTACTGACCCTTCCTCGATTACTGCCCCCTGATTACTGACTCTCCGCCGATTACAGACCCTCGCCCGATCACTGACCCTCGCCCGATTACTGACCCTCCCGCTTACTGACCTTCACGATTACTGACCACCCCCGATTACTGACCCTCTCCCGATTACTGACCTCTCCGATTACTGACCCCCCATTACTGACCCTCCCCAAATTACTGAACTCTCTGATTACTGACCCCCCGATTACTGACCCTCCCCCGATTACTGAGCCTCCCATGATTACTGTCCCCCGATTACTGACCCTCCCCCGATTACTGACCTCTCCGATTACTGACCCTCCCGATTACTGACCTCCCCGATTACTGACCCTCCCCCAATTACTGACCTCCCCCGATTACTGACCCTCTCCAGGTTACTGACCTCTCCGAGTACTGACCCTCCCGAAATTACTGACCTCTCCGATTACAGACCCTCCCCCGATTACTGACCACTCCGATTACTGACCCTCCCGATTACTGACCTCCCCGATTACTGACCCTCCCCCGATTACTGACCTCCCCCGATTACTGACCCTCTCCTGATTACTGACCTCTCCCATTACTGACCCCCCGATTACTGACCTTCCCCAAATTTCTGACCTCTCCGATTAATGACCCCTTGATTACTGGCCCACTCTCGATTACTGACCATCCCCGGATTTCTGACGCACCCCGATTACTGACCCTTCCGATTACTGACCTCCCTATTACTGACCCACCCGATTACTGACCCACCCGATTACTGACCCTCCCGATTACTGACCCCGCATTACTGACCCTCCCCAAATTACTGACTTCTCTGAGTACTGACCCCCAGATTACTGACCCACCCCTGATTACTGACCTTTCCCTGATTACTGACCCTCCCCCAATTACTGACCCTCCCCAAATTACTGACCTCTCCTATTACTGACCCTCCCCGATTACTGACCCTGCCTCGATAACTGCCCCCGATTATTGATTCTCCGCCGATAACAGACCCTCCACCGATTACTGTCCTCTCCGATTGCTGACCCTCCCGATTACTGACCTCCCCAATTACTGACCCTCTTCCGATTACTGACCTTTCCGATTACTGACCCCCTCATTACTGACCCTCCCCAAATTACTGACCTCTCCAATGACTGACCCCCAGCTGACTGACCCTCCCCCGATTACTGACCCTCCCCGGATTACTGATCCTCTCCCAATTACTTACCCGCTGATAACTGACCCTCCCCTGATTACTGACCCTAGATTACTGACCCTCTCCTGATTGCTGACCCTCCTCCGATTACTGACCCACTGTTAACTGACCCTCCCCTGATTACGGACCCCCCGATTACTGATCCTCCCCCGATTACTGACTCTTCCCTCGATTACTGACCCCCCTGATTACTGACCATCCCCCAATTACCGAACTCCCCTGATTACTGACCCTCCCCTGATTACTGACTCTGCCCCGATTACTGACCCCGGATTACTGACCCTCCCCCAATTACTGACCCTTCCCCGATTACTAACCCCCCCGATTACTGACCCTCCCCCGATTACTGACTCTCCGCAGGTTACAGACCCTCCCCCGATTACTGACCTCTCCGATTACTGACCCTCCCGATTACTGACCTCCCCGATTACTGCCCCTCCCCCGATTAGACCTCCCACGATTACTGACCCTCTCCCGATGACTGACTTTTCCGATTACTGACCCTCCCGCAATTACTGACCCTCCCCAAATTACTGACATTTCCAATTACTGACCTTCCCCCGATTACTGACCCGCTGATAACTGACCCACCTCTGATTACTGACCCCCCGATTACTGACCCTCCCCCGTTTACTGACATTCCCCCGATTACTGCTCCCCCGATTACTGACTCTCCGCCGATTACAGATCCCCCCTGATTACTGACACCGCCGATTACTGACCCTCCTGATTACTGACCTCCCAGATTACTGACCCTCCCCCGATTACTGACCTCCCCTGATTACTGACCCTCCCCGATTACTGACCTCTCAGATTATTGACCCCCCGATTACTGACGCTCCCCGATTATTGACCGTCCCCCGAGTACTGACCCTCCCCCGATTACTGACTCTCCCCCGAGTACTGCCCCTGCCCCGATTACTGACTCTCCCCCGAGTACTGCCCCTCCCCCGATTACTGACCTCTCCGATTACTGACCCCCTGATTACTGACCCTACCCCGATTACTGACTTCTCCGATTACTGACCGTCCCCCAATTACTGACCCTCCCCCGATTACTGACCTCTCCGATTACTGACCACCCCGATTACTGACCTTTCCGATAACTGATCCCCCGATTACTGACCCTCGCCAAATTACTGACTTCTCCGATTACTGACCCCCAGATGACTGACCCTCCCCCGATTACTGACTCTCCCCGGATTATAGACCCTACCCCGATTACTGACCCCCCCGATTACTGACCACTCCGATTACTGACCCCCCGATTACTGATCCTCCCCCGATTACTGACCTCCCGATTACTGACCTCCCGATTACTGTCCCTCCCCTGATTACTGACCCTTCCTCGATTACTGCCCCCTGATTACTGACTCTCCGCCGATTACAGACCCTCGCCCGATCACTGACCCTCGCCCGATTACTGACCCTCCCGCTTACTGACCTTCACGATTACTGACCACCCCCGATTACTGACCCTCTCCCGATTACTGACCTCTCCGATTACTGACCCCCCATTACTGACCCTCCCCAAATTACTGAACTCTCTGATTACTGACCCCCCGATTACTGACCCTCCCCCGATTACTGAGCCTCCCATGATTACTGTCCCCCGATTACTGACCCTCCCCCGATTACTGACCTCTCCGATTACTGACCCTCCCGATTACTGACCTCCCCGATTACTGACCCTCCCCCAATTACTGACCTCCCCCGATTACTGACCCTCTCCAGGTTACTGACCTCTCCGAGTACTGACCCTCCCGAAATTACTGACCTCTCCGATTACAGACCCTCCCCCGATTACTGACCACTCCGATTACTGACCCTCCCGATTACTGACCTCCCCGATTACTGACCCTCCCCCGATTACTGACCTCCCCCGATTACTGACCCTCTCCTGATTACTGACCTCTCCCATTACTGACCCCCCGATTACTGACCTTCCCCAAATTTCTGACCTCTCCGATTAATGACCCCTTGATTACTGGCCCACTCTCGATTACTGACCATCCCCGGATTTCTGACGCACCCCGATTACTGACCCTTCCGATTACTGACCTCCCTATTACTGACCCACCCGATTACTGACCCACCCGATTACTGACCCTCCCGATTACTGACCCCGCATTACTGACCCTCCCCAAATTACTGACTTCTCTGAGTACTGACCCCCAGATTACTGACCCACCCCTGATTACTGACCTTTCCCTGATTACTGACCCTCCCCCAATTACTGACCCTCCCCAAATTACTGACCTCTCCTATTACTGACCCTCCCCGATTACTGACCCTGCCTCGATAACTGCCCCCGATTATTGATTCTCCGCCGATAACAGACCCTCCACCGATTACTGTCCTCTCCGATTGCTGACCCTCCCGATTACTGACCTCCCCAATTACTGACCCTCTTCCGATTACTGACCTTTCCGATTACTGACCCCCTCATTACTGACCCTCCCCAAATTACTGACCTCTCCGATGACTGACCCCCAGCTGACTGACCCTCCCCCGATTACTGACCCTCCCCGGATTACTGATCCTCTCCCAATTACTTACCCGCTGATAACTGACCCTCCCCTGATTACTGACCCTAGATTACTGACCCTCTCCTGATTGCTGACCCTCCTCCGATTACTGACCCACTGTTAACTGACCCTCCCCTGATTACGGACCCCCCGATTACTGATCCTCCCCCGATTACTGACTCTTCCCTCGATTACTGACCCCCCTGATTACTGACCATCCCCCAATTACCGAACTCCCCTGATTACTGACCCTCCCCTGATTACTGACTCTGCCCCGATTACTGACCCCGGATTACTGACCCTCCCCCAATTACTGACCCTTCCCCGATTACTAACCCCCCCGATTACTGACCCTCCCCCGATTACTGACTCTCCGCAGGTTACAGACCCTCCCCCGATTACTGACCTCTCCGATTACTGACCCTCCCGATTACTGACCTCCCCGATTACTGCCCCTCCCCCGATTAGACCTCCCACGATTACTGACCCTCTCCCGATTACTGACTTTTCCGATTACTGACCCTCCCGCAATTACTGACCCTCCCCAAATTACTGACATTTCCAATTACTGACCTTCCCCCGATTACTGACCCGCTGATAACTGACCCACCTCTGATTACTGACCCCCCGATTACTGACCCTCCCCCGTTTACTAACATTCCCCCGATTACTGCTCCCCCGATTACTGTCTCTCCGCCGATTACAGATCCCCCCTGATTACTGACACCGCCGATTACTGACCCTCCTGATTACTGACCTCCCAGATTACTGACCCTCCCCCGATTACTGACCTCCCCTGATTACTGACCCTCCCCGATTACTGACCTCTCAGATTATTGACCCCCCGATTACTGACGCTCCCCGATTATTGACCGTCCCCCGAGTACTGACCCTCCCCCGATTACTGACTCTCCCCCGAGTACTGCCCCTGCCCCGATTACTGACTCTCCCCCGAGTACTGCCCCTCCCCCGATTACTGACCTCTCCGATTACTGACCCCCTGATTACTGACCCTACCCCGATTACTGACTTCTCCGATTACTGACCGTCCCCCAATTACTGACCCTCCCCCGATTACTGACCTCTCCGATTACTAACCCTCCCCAAATTACTGAACTCTCCGATTACTGACCCTCCCCAGATTACTGACCCTGCCTCGATAACTGCCCCCGATTACTGTCTCTCCGCCGATGACAGACCCTCCCCGATTACTGACCCCCCCGATTACTGACCTCCCGCTTACTGACCTCCTGATTACTGACCTCCCCCGATTACTGACCCTCTCCCGATTACTGACCTCTCCCATTACTGACCCCGCATTACTGACCCTCCCCAAATTACTGACCTCTCCGATTACTGACCCTCCCGATTACTGACCCTCCCCGATTACTGAGCCTCCCATGATTACTGTCCCCTGATTACTGACTCTCCGCCGATTACAGACCTTCCCCCGATTACTGACTTCTCCGATTACTGACCCTCCCGATTACTGACCTCCCCGATTACTGACCCTCCCCCAATTACTGACCTCCCCCGATTACTGCCCCTCTCCTGATTACTGACCTCTCCCATTACTGACCCCCCGATTACTGACCCTCCCCAAATTTCTGACCTCTCCGATTACTGACCCCTAGATTACTGACCCACTCTCGATTACTGACCCTCCCCGGATTTCTGACCCACCCCGATTACTGACCCTTCCGATTACTGACCTCGCTATTACTGACCCACCCAATTACTGACACCGGCGATTACTGACCCTCCCCGATTACTGATCCTCCCCCGATTACTGACCTCGCCCGATTACTGATCCTCGCCCGATTACTGACCCTTCCCCCGATTACAGACGCTACCCCGATTACTGACCTCCTCGATTACTGAACTACCCCGATTACTGACCCTCTCCCGATTACTGACCTCTCCGATTACTGACCCTCCCCCAATTACTAACCCTCCCCAAATTACTGAACTCTCCGATTACTGACCCTCCCCAGATTACTGACCCTGCCTCGATAACTGCCCCCCCATTATTGACTCTCCGCCGATGACAGACACTCCCCCGATTACTGACCTCTCCGATTACTGACCCTCCCGATTACTGATCCTCCCCCGATTACTGACCCTGCCTCGATAACTGCCCCCCGATTACTGACTCTCCGCCAATGACAGACACTCCCCCGATTACTGAGCTTTCCGATTTTTGACCCTCCCGATTACTGACCTCCCCGATTACTCACCCTCTCCCGATTACTGACCTCTCCGATTACTGACCCCCCAATTACTGACCCTCTACAAATTACTGACCTCTCCGATGACTGACCCCCAGATGACTGACCCTCCCCCAATTACTGAACCTCCCCGGATTACTGACACTCCCCCGATTAGTGACCCCCCCGATTAGTGACCCCCCGATTACTGAACTCCCCGATTACTGACCTCCCCTGATAACTGACCCTCCCCCGATTACTGACCCTCCCCTGATTACTGAACTCCCCGATTACTGACCCTCCCCCGATTACTGACACTCCCCCGATTACAGACCCTACCCCGATTACTGACCCACCCGATTACTGACCACTCCGATTACTGACCCCCCAATTACTGATCCTCCCCCGATTACTGACATCTCTAATTACTGACCCTCCCGGTTACTGACCTCCCCGTTTACTGACCCTCCCCGATTACTGACCTCCCCTGATTACTGACCCTCCCCCGATTACTGACCCTCCCCCGATTACTGACCCTCCCCAAATTACTGACCTCTCCGATTATTGACCCCCAGATGACTGACCCTCCCCCGATTACTGACACTCCCGGAATTACTGACCCTCCCCCGATTACTGACCCTCCACCGATTACTGACCCCCTGATTACTGACCCTCCCGCAATTACTGACCCTTCCCCGATTACTGACCACCCCGATTACTGCCCCTCCCCCGATTACTGACCTCCCCCGATTACTGACCCTCTCCTGATTACTGACCTCTCCGATTACTGACCCCCAGATGACTGACCCTCCCCCGATTATTGACCCTCCCCGGATAACTGACCCTCTCCCAATTACTGACCCGCTTATAACTGACCCTCATCTGATTACTGACCCCCCGATTACTGACTCTCCCCCGATTACTGACCCTCCTCCGATTACTGACCCGCTGATACCTGACCCTCCCCTGATTACTGACCCCCGATTACTGACTCTCCCCCGATTACTGACCCTCCCCCGATTACTCATCACCTCTGATTACTGACGCTCCCCCGATTACTGACTCTTCCCTGATTACTGAACCTTCCCCGATTACTGATCCCCCGATTACTGACCCTCCCCTAATTACTGACCCATCCCCGATTACTGACCCCCCTGATTACTGAACCTCCCCCGATTACTGACTCTCCGCCGATGACAGACCCTCCCCCGATTACTGACCTCTCCGATGACTGACCCTCCCGATTACTGACCTCCCCGATTACTGCCCCTCCCCCGATTACTGACCTCCCCCGATTACTGACCTCTCCCGATTACTGACCCCCCGATTGCTGACCCTCTCCCGATTACTGACCTCTCCGATTACTGACCCCCCGATTACTGACCCACCCCAAATTACTGACCTCTCCGATTATTGACCCCCAGATGACTGACCCTCCCCCGATTATTGACCCTCCCCGGATAACTGACCCTCTCCCAATTACTGACCCGCTTATAACTGACCCTCATCTGATTACTGACCCCCCGATTACTGACTCTCCCCCGATTACTGACCCTCCTCCGATTACTGACCCGCTGATACCTGACCCTCCCCTGATTACTGACCCCCGATTACTGACTCTCCCCCGATTACTGACCCTCCCCCGATTACTCATCACCTCTGATTACTGACCCTCCCCCGATTACTGACTCTTCCCTGATTACTGAACCTTCCCCGATTACTGATCCCCCGATTAATGACCCTCCCCTAATTACTGACCCATCCCCGATTACTGACCCCCCTGATTACTGACCCTCCCCCGATTACTGACTCTCCGCCGATGACAGACCCTCCCCCGATTACTGACCTCTCCGATGACTGACCCTCCCGATTACTGACCTCCCCGATTACTGCCCCTCCCCCGATTACTGACCTCCCCCGATTACTGACCTCTCCCGATTACTGACCCCCCGATTGCTGACCCTCTCCCGATTACTGACCTCTCCGATTACTGACCCCCCGATTACTGACCCACCCCAAATTACTGACCTCTCCGATTATTGACCCCCAGATGACTGACCCTCCCCCGATTACCTACCCTTCCCGGATTACTGACCCTCCCCCGATTACTGAACCCTCCGATTACTGACCCCCCGATTACTGACCTCCCCTGATTACTGACTTTCCCCCAATTACTGACCCTCTCCCGATTACTGACCCTCACCCGATTACTGACTTCTCCGATTTCTGACCCTCCACCAATTACTGAACCCTCCGATTACTGACCCCCCGATTACTGACCTCCCCTGATTACTGACCCTCCCCCGATTGCTGACCTTCCCCCGATTACTGACCCTCACCCAATTACTGACCTCTTCGATTACTGACCCTCCCCCAATTACTGACCCTCCCCCGATTACAGACACTACCCCGATTACTGACCCTCCCCTGATTACTGACCCCCCCGATTACTGACCTCCCCTGATTACTGACCATCACCCGATTACTGACCTCTTCGATTACTGACCCTCCACCAATTACTGACCCTCCCCCCGATTACAGACCCTACCCCGATTACTGACCCTCCCCTGATTACTGACCCCCCCGATTACTGACCTCCCCTGATTACTGACCCTCCCCAAATTTCTGACCTCTCCGATTACTGACCCCTAGATTACTGACCCACTCTCGATTACTGACCCTCCCCGGATTTCTGACACACCCCGATTACTGACCCTTCCGATTACTGACCTCGCTATTACTGACCCACCCAATTACTGACACCGGCGATTACTGACCCTCCCCGATTACTGATCCTCCCCCGATTACTGACCTCGCCCGATTACTGATCCTCGCCCGATTACTGACCCTTCCCCCGATTACAGACGCTACCCCGATTACTGATCTCCTCGATTACTGACCTACCCCGATTACTGACCCTCTCCCGATTACTGACCTCTCCGATTACTGACCCTCCCCCAATTACTAACCCTCCCCAAATTACTGAACTCTCCGATTACTGACCCTTCCCAGATTACTGACCCTGCCTCGATAACTGCCCCCCATTACAGACTCTCCGCCGATGACAGACACCCCACCGATTACTGACCTCTCTGATTACTGACCCTCCCGATTACTGATCCTCCCCCGATTACTGACCCTGCCTCGATAACTGCATCCCGATTACTGACTTTCCGCCAATGACAGACACTCCCCCGATTACTGAGCTTTCCGATTTTTGACCCTCCCGATGACTGACCTCCCCGATTACTCACCTTCTCCCGATTACTGACCTCTCCGATTACTGACCCCCCAATTACTGACCCTCCACAAATTACTGACCTCTCCGATTACTGACCCCCAGATGACTGACCCTCCCCCAATTACTGAACCTCCCCGGATTACTGACACTCCCCCGATTAGTGACCCCCCCGATTACTGACCTCCCCTGATAACTGACCCTCCCCCGATTACTGACCCTCCGCTGATTACTGAACTCCCCGATTACTGACCCTCCCCCGATTACTGACACTCCCCCGATTACAGACCCTATCCCGATTACTGACCCACCCGATTACTGACCACTCCGATTACTGACCCCCCAATTACTGATCCTCCCCCGATTACTGACATCTCTAATCACTGACCCTCCCGGTTACTGACCTCCCCGTTTACTGACCCTCCCCGATTACTGACCTCCCCTGATTACTGACCCTCCCCCGATTACTGACCCTCCCCCGATTACTGACCCTCCCCCGATTACTGACCTCTCCGATTATTGACCCCCAGATGACTGACCCTCCCCCGATTACTGACACTCCCGGAATTACTGACCCTCCCCCGATTACTGACCCTCCACCGATTACTGACCCCCTGATTACTGACCCTCCCGCAATTACTGACCCTTCCCCGATTACTGACCTCCCGCTTACTGACCTCCCGCTTACTGACCCTCCCCCGATTACTGACCTTCCCTCGATTACTGTCCCCCGATTACTGACTCTCCGCCGATTACAGACCCTCCCCCGATTACTGACCGCTCCGATTACTGACTCTCCCGCTTACTGACCTCCCCGATTACAGACCCTCCCCCGATTACTGACCTCCCCCGATTACTGACCCTCTCCCGATTACTGACCTCTCCCATTACTGACCCCGCATTACTGACCCTCCCCAAATTACTGACTTCTCTGAGTACTGACCCCCAGATTACTGACCGTCCCCTGATTACTGACCTTCCCCGGATTACTGACCCTCCCCCGATTACTGACCCCCCCCGATTACTGACCTCGCCTGATTACTGACCCTCCCCCAATTACTGACCCTCCCCAAATTACTGACCTCTCCTATTACTGACCCTCCCCGATTACTGACCCTGCCTTGATAACTCCCCCCGATTACTGATTCTCCGCCGATTACAGACCCTCCACCGATTACTGATCTCTCCGATTGCTGACCCTCCCGATTACTGACCTCCCAGATTACTGACCCTCTCCCGATTACTGACCTTTCCGATTACTGACCCGCTAATTACTGACCCTCCCCAAATTACTGACCTCTCCGATTACTGACCCCCAGCTGACTGACCCTCCCCCGATTACTGACCCTCCCCGGATTACTGATCCTCCCCCAATTACTTACCCGCTGATAACTGACTCTCCCCTGATTACTGACCCCCCGATGACTGATCCTCCCCCGATTACTGACCCTCCCCCGATTACTGACCCCCCTGATTACTGACCATCCCCCAATTACCGAACTCCACTGATTACTGACCCTCCCCTGATTACTGACTCTGCCCCGATTACTGACCCCGGATTACTGACCCTCCCCCAATTACTGACCCTTCCACGATTACTAACCCCCCCGATTACTGACCCTCCCCCGATTACTGACTCTCCGCAGGTTACAGATCCTCCCCCGATTACTGACCTCTCCGATTACTGACCCTCCCGATTACTGACCTCCCCGATTACTGTCCCTCCCCCGATTACTCACCTCCCCCGATTACTGACCCTCTCCCAATTACTGACTTCTCCGATTACTGACCCTCCCCCAATTACTGACCCCCCCCAAATTACTGACCTTTCCAATTACTGACCTTCTCCCGATTACTGACCCACTGATAACTGACCCTCCTCTGATTACTGAGCCCCCGATTACTGACCCTCTCCCGATTACTGACATTCCCCCGATTACTGCTCCCCCGATTACTGACTCTCCGCCGATTTCAGACCCCCCCGATTACTGACACCGCCGATTACTGACCTCTCAGGTTACTGACCCCCCGATTACTGATCCTCCCCCGATTACTGACCACCCCGATTATTGACCGTCCCCCGAGTACTGACCCTCCCCCTATTACTGACTCTCCCCCGAATACTGCCCCTCCCCCGATTACTGACTCTCCCCCGAGTACTGCCCCTCCCCCGATTACTGACCTCTCCGATTACTGACCCCCTGATTACTGACCCTACCCCGATTACTGACTTCTCCGATTACTGACCGTCCCCCAATTACTGACCCTCCCCCGATTACTGACCTCTCTGATTACTGACCATCCCCCAATTACTGACCCTGCCTCGATAACTGCCCCCTGATTACTGACTCTCCGCCGATGACAGACCCTCCCCCGATTACTGACCTCTCCGATTACTGACCCTCCCGATTACTGACCTCCCCGATTACTGACCCTCTCCCGATTACTGACCTTTCCGATTACTGACCCCCCGATTACTGACCCTCGCGAAATTACTGACTTCTCCGATTACTGACCCCCAGATGACTGACCCTCCCCCGATTACTGACCCTCCCCGGATTATAGAACCTACCCCGATTACTGACCCCCCGATTACTGACCACTCCGATTACTGACCCCCCGATTACTGATCCTCCCCCGATTACTGACCTCCCGATTACTGACCTCCCGATTACTGACCCTCCCGCAATTACTGACCCTTCCTCGATTATTGCCCCCCGATTACTGACTCTCCGCCGATTACAGACCCTCGCCCGATTACTGACCCTCGCCCGATTACTGACCCTCCCGCTTACTGACCTTCACGATTACTGACCTCCCCCGATTACTGACCCTCTCCCGATTACTGACCTCTCCGATTACTGACCCCGCATTACTGACCCTCCCCAAATTACTGACCTCTCCGATTACTGACCCCCCGATTACTGAACCTCCCCCGATTACTGAGCCTCCCATGATTACTGTCCCCTGATTACTGACTCTCCGCCGATTACAGACCTTCCCCCGATTACTGACTTCTCCGATTACTGACCCTCCCGATTACTGACCTCTCCGATTACTGACCCTCCCGATTACTGACCTCCCCGATTACTGACCCTCCCCCAATTACTGACCTCCCCCGATTACTGACCCTCTCCAGGTTACTGACCTCTCTGAGTACTGACCCTCCGATTACTGACCCTCCCAAAATTACTGACCTCTCCGATGACAGATCCTCCCACGATTACTGACCTCTCCGATTACTGACCCTTCCGATTACTGACCTCCCCAATTACTGACCCTCCCCCGATTACTGACCTCCCCCGATTACTGACCCTCTCCTGATTACTGACCTCTCCCATTACTGACCCCCCGATTACTGACACTCCCCAAATTTCTGACCTCTCCGATTACTGACCCCTAGATTACTGACCCACTCTCAATTACTGACCCTCCCCGGATTTCTGACCCACCCCGATTACTGACCCTTCTGATTACTGACCTCGCTATTACTGACCCACCCAATTACTGACACCGGCGATTACTGACCCTCCCCGATTACTGATCCTCCCCCGATTACTGACCTCGCCCGATTACTGATCCTCGCCCGATTACTGACCCTTCCCCCGATTACAGACGCTACCCGATTACTGACCTCCTCGATTACTGACCTACCCCGATTACTGACCCTCTCCCGATTAATGACCTCTCCGATTACTGACCCTCCCCCAATTACTAACCCTCCCCAAATTACTGAACTCTCCGATTACTGACCCTCCCCAGATTACTGACCCTGCCTCGATAACTGCCCCCCCATTACTGACTCTCCGCCGATGACAGACACTCCCCCGATTACTGACCTCTCCGATTACTGACCCTCCCGATTACTGATACTCCCCCGATTACTGACCCTGCCTCGATAACTGCCCCCCGATTACTGACTCTCCGCCAATGACAGACACTCCCCCGATTACTGAGCTTTCCGATTTTTGACCCTCCCGATGACTGACCTCCTCGATTACTCACCCTCTCCCGATTACTGACCACTCCGATTACTTACCCCCCAATTACTGACACTCCACAAATTACTGACCTCTCCGATTACTGACCCCCAGATGACTGACCCTCCCCCAATTACTGAACCTCCCCGGATTACTGACACTCCCCCGATTAGTGACCCCCCCCGATTAGTGACCCCCCCGATAACTGAACCCCCCGATTACTGACCTCCCCTGATAACTGACCCTCCCCCGATTACTGACCCTACCCTGATTACAGAACTCCCCGATTACTGACCCTCCCCCTATTACTGACACTCCCCCGATTACAGACCTTATCCCGATTACTGACCCACCCGATTACTGACCACTCCGATTACTGACCCCCCAATTACTGATCCTCCCCCGATTACTGACATCTCTAATTACTGACCCTCCCGGTTACTGACCTTCCCATTTACTGACCCTCCCCGATTACTGACCTCCCCTGATTACTGACCCTCCCCCGATTACTGACCCTCCCCCGATTACTGACCCTCCCCAAATTACTGACCTCTCCTATTATTGACCCCCAGATGACTGACCCTCCCCCAATTACTGACACTCCCGGAATTACTGACCCTCCCGCAATTACTGACCCTTCCCCGATTACTGACCACCCCGATTACTGACCCTCCCCCGATTACTGACTCTCCGCCGATTACAGACCGTCCGCCGATTACTGACCTCCCCGATTACTGCCCCTCCCCCGATTACTGACCTCCCCCGATTACTGACCCTCTCCTGATTACTGACCTCTCCGATTACTGACCCCCGGATGACTGACCCTCCCCCGATTATTGACCCTCCCCGGATAACTGACCCTCTCCCAATTACTGACCCGCTTATAACTGACCCTCCCCTGATTACTGACCCCCCGATTACTGACCCTCCCCCGATTACTGACCCTCCTCCGATTACTGCCCCTCCCCCGATTACTGACCTCCACCGATTACTGACCTCTCCCGATTACTGACCCCCCGATTACTGACCCTCTCCCGATTACTGACCTCTCCGATTACTGACCCCCCGATTACTGACCCACCCCAAATTACTGACCTCTCCGATTATTGACCCCCAGATGACTGACCCACCCCCGATTACCTACCCTCCCCGGATTACTGACCCTCCCCCGATTACTGAACCCTCCGATTACTGACCCCCCGATTACTGATCTCCCCTGATTACTGACCTTCCCCCGATTACTGACCCTCTCCCGATTACTGACCCTCACCCGATTACTGACTTCTCCGATTTCTGACCCTCCATCAATTACTGAACCCTCCGATTACTGACCCCCCGATTACTGACCTCCTCTGATTACTGACCCTCCCCTGATTACTGACCCTCCCCCGATTACTGACCCTCACCCGATTACTGACCTCTTCGATTACTGACCCTCCCCCAATTACTGACCCTCCCCCCGATTACAGACCCTACCCCGATTACTGACCCTCCCCTGATTACTGACCCCCCCGATTACTGACCTCCCCTGATTACTGAACCTCCCCCGATTACTGACCCTCCCCCCGATTACAGACCCTACCCCGCTTACAGACCCCCCCGATTACTGACCTCCCCGATTACTGACCTCCCGATTATGACCCTCCCCCAATTACCGAGATCTCCGATTACTGACCCCCCGATTACTGACCCTCCCCCGATTACTGACCTCCCCGATTACTGACCCTCTCCGGATTACTGACCCCCCGATTACTGACCCTCCCCAAATTACTGACCTCTCCGATTACTGACCCCCAGATGACTGACCTTCCCCCGATTACTGACCCTCCCCGGATAACTGACCCTCACCCAATTACTGACCCGCTGATACCTAACCCTCCCCTGATTACTGACCCCCCGATTACTGACCCTCCCCCGATTACTGACTCTCCTCCGATTACTGTCCCGCTGATAACTGACCCTCCCCTGATTACTGACCCCCCGATTACTGACCCTCCCCCGATTACTGAACCTCCCCCGATTACTGACCCCCCCGATTACTGACCTCTCCAATTACTGACCCTCCCGATTACTGACCTCCCCGATTACTGCCCCTCCCCCGATTACTGACCCTCCACCAATTACTGAACCCTCCGATTACTGACCCCCCGATTACTGACCTCCCCTGATTACTGACCCTCCCCCGATTACTGACCCTCCCCCGATTACTGACCCTCACCCGATTACTGACCTCTTCGATTACTGACCCTCCCCCAATTACTGACCCTCCCCCCGATTACAGACCCTACCCCGATTACTGACCCTCCCCTGATTACTGACCCTCCCGATTACTGACCTCCCCTGATTACTGACCCTCCCCCGATTACTGACCCTCCCCCCGATTACAGACCCTACCCAAATTACTGACCTCTCCGATTACTGACCCCCAGATGACTGACCGTCCCCCGATTACTGACCCTCCCCGGATAACTGACCCTCTCTCAATTACTGACCCGCTGATACCTAACCCTCCCCTGATTACTGACCCCCCGATTACTGACCCTCCCCCGATTACTGACTCTCCTCCGATTACTGTCCTGCTGATAACTGACCCTCCCCTGATTACTGACCCCCCGATTACTGACCCTCCCCCGATTACTGAACCTCCCCCGATTACTGACCCCCCCGATTACTGACCTCTCCAATTACTGACCCTCCCGATTACTGACCTCCCCGATTACTGCCCCTCCCCCGATTACTGACCTCTCCGATTACTGACCCCCCGATTACTGACCCACCCCAAATTACTGACCTCTCCGATTATTGACCCCCAGATGACTGACCCTCCCCCGATTACCTACCCTCTCCCGATTACTGACTCTCCGCCGATTACAGACCCTCCCCCGATTACTGACCTCTCCGATTACTGACCCTCCCGATTACTGACCTCCCCGATTACTGCCCCTCCCCCGATTACTGACCTCTCCAATTACTGACCTCTCCCGATTACTGACCCCCCGATTGCTGACCCTCTCCTGATTACTGACCTCTCCGATTACTGACCCCCCGATTACTGACCCACCCCAAATTACTGACCTCTCCGATTATTGACCCCCAGATGACTGACCCTCCCCCGATTACCTACCCTCCCCGGATTACTGACCCTCCCCTGATTACTGAACCCTCCGATAACTGACCCCCCGATTACTGACCTCCCCTGATTACTGACCTTCCTCCGATTACTGACCCTCTCCCGATTAGTGACCCTCACCCGATTACTGACTTCTCCGATTTCTGACCCTCCACCAATTACTGAACCCTCCGATTACTGACCCCCCGATTACTGACCTCCCCTGATTACTGACCCTCCCCCGATTACTGACCCTCCCCCGATTACTGACCCTCACCCGATTACTGACCTCACCGATTACTGACCCTCCCGATTACTGACCCTCCCGATTACTGCCCCTCCCTCGATTACTGACCTCCCCGATTACTGACCTCTCCCGATTACTGACCCCCCGATTACTGACCCTCTCCCGATTACTGACCCCCCGATTACTGACCCACCCCAAATTACTGACCTCTCCGATTATTGACCCCCAGATGACTGACCCTCCCCCGATTACCTACCCTCCCCGGATTACTGACCCTCCCCCGATTACTGAACCCTCCGATTACTGACCCCCCGATTACTGACCTCCCCTGATTACTGACCTTCCCCCGATTACTGACCCTCTCCCGATTACTGACCCTCACCCGATTACTGACTTCTCCGATTTCTGACCCTCCACCAATTACTGAACCCTCCGATTACTGACCCCCCGATTACTGACCTCCCCTGATTACTGACCCTCCCCCGATTACTGACCCTCCCCCGATTACTGACCCTCACCCGATTACTGACCTCTTCGATTACTGACCCTCCCCCAATTACTGACCCTCCCCCCGATTACAGACCCTACCCCGATTACTGACCCTCCCCTGATTACTGACCCCCCCGATTACTGACCTTCCCTGATTACTGACCCTCCCCCGATTACTGACCCTCCCCCCGATTACAGACCCTACCCCGCTTACAGACCCCCCCGATTACTGACCTCCCCGATTACTGACCTCCCGATTATGACCCTCCCCCGATTACTGACCCTCCTCCGATTACTGACCCGCTGATAACTGACCCTCCCCTGATTACTGACCCCCCGATGACTGACCCTCCCCCGATTACTGAACCTCCCCCGATTACTGACCCCCCCGATTATTGACCCTTCCCCCATTACTCATCACCTCTGATTACTGACCCTACCCTGATTACTGACCCTTCCCCGATTACTGAACCTTCCCCGATTACTGACCCCCCGATTACTGACCCTCCACTAATTACTGACCCATCCCCGATTACTGACCCCCCCGATTACTGACCCTCTCCCGATTACTGACTCTCCGCCGATTACAGACCCTCCCCCGATTACTGACCTCTCCGATTACTGACCCTCCCGATTACTGACCTCCCCGATTACTGCCCCTCCCCCGATTACTGACCTCCACCGATTACTGACCTCTCCCGATTACTGACCCCCCGATTACTGACCCTCTCCCGATTACTGACCTCTCCGATTACTGACCCCCCGATTACTGACCCACCCCAAATTACTGACCTCTCCGATTATTGACCCCCAGATGACTGACCCTCCCCCGATTACCTACCCTCCCCGGATTACTGACCCTCCCCCGATTACTGAACCCTCCGATTACTGACCCCCCGATTACTGACCTCCCCTGATTACTGACCTTCCCCCGATTACTGACCCTCTCCCGATTACTGACACTCACCCGATTACTGACTTCTCCGATTTCTGACCCTCCACCAATTACTGAACCCTCCGATTACTGACCCACCCGATTACTGACCTCCCCTGATTACTGACCCACCCCCGATTACTGACCCTCCCCCCGATTACAGACCCTACCCCGCTTACAGACCCCCCCGATTACTGACCTCCCCGATTACTGACCTCCCGATTATGACACTCCCCCGATTACTGACCTCCCCGATTACTGACCCTCTCCCGATTACTGACCCCCCGATTACTGACCCTCCCCCGATTACTGACCTCCCCGATTACTGACCATCTCCCGATTACTGACCCCCCGATTACTGACCCTCCCCGAATTACTGACCTCTCCGATTACTGACCCCCAGATGACTGACCCTCCCCCGATTACTGACCCTCCCCGGATAACTGACCCTCTCCCAATTACTGACCCGCTGATACCTAACCCTCCCCTGATTACTGACCCCCCGATTACTGACCCTCCCCCGATTACTGACTCTCTTCCGATTACTGTCCCGCTGATAACTGACCCTCCCCTGATTACTGACCCCCCGATTACTGACCCTCCCCCGATTACTGAACCTCCCCCGATTACTGACCCCCCCGATTACTGACCTCTCCAATTACTGACCCTCCCGATTACTTACCTCCCCGATTACTGCCCCTCCCCCGATTACTGACCTCCCCCGATTACTGGCCCTCTCGATTACTGACCTCTCCGATTACTGACCCTCCTCCAATTACTGACCCTCCCAAAATTACTGACCTCTCCGATTAATGACCCTCCCGCGATTACTGACCCTGCCTCAATAACTGCCCCCCGATTATTGACTCTCCGCCGATGACAGACCCTCCCCCGATTACTGACCTCTCCGATTACTGATCTCCCCGATTACTGACCCTCTCCCGATTACTGACCGCTCCGATTACTGACCCCCCGATTACTGACCCTCCCCAAATTACTGACATCTCCGATTACTGACCCCCAGATGACTGACCCTCCCCCGATTACTGACCCTCCCCCGATTACTGATGCACCCGATTACTGACCCTCCCCCGATTACAGAACTCCCCTGATTACTGACCCTCCACCGATTACTGACCCTCCCCGATTACTGACCCCCGATTAATGAACATCCCCCAATTACTGACCCTTCCCCGATTACTAACCCCCCTTATTACTGACCCTCCCCCGATTACTGAATCTCCACCGACTACAGACCCTCCCCCGATTACTGACCTCTCCGATTACTGACCCTCCCGATGACTGACCTCCCCGATTACTGCCCCTCCCCGATTACTGACCTCCCCTGATTACTGACCCTCCCCCGATTACTGACCTCCCCCGATTACTGACCCTCTCCCGTTTACTGACCTCTCCGATTACTGACCCTCCCCCAATTATTGACCCTCCCCAAATTACTGAACTCTCCGATTACTGACCCTCCCCAGATTACTGACCCTGCCTCGATAACTGCCCCCGATGACTGACTCTCCGCCAATGACAGACCCTCCCCCGATTACTGACCTGTCCGATTACTGACCCTCCCAATTTACTGATCTCCCCGATTACTGACCCTCTCCCGATTACTGACCTCTCCGATTACTGACCCCCCGATTACTGACCCTCCCCAAATTACTGACCTCTCCGATTATTGACCCCCAGATGACTGACCCTCCCCCGATTACTGACCCTCCCCGGATTACGGACCCTCCCCCGATTACTGACCCTCTCCCGATTGCTGACTCCCTGATTACTGACCTTCCCCCAATTACTGACCCGTCCCCGATTACTGACCACCCCGATTACTGACCCTCCATGATTACTGACTCTCCGCTGATTACAGACCCTCCCCCGATTACTGACCTCTCCGATTACTGACCCTCCCGATTACTGATCTCCCCGATTACTGCCCCTCCCCGATTACTGACCTCCCCCGATTACTGACCCTCCCCTGATTACTGACCTCTCTGATTACTGATCCTCCCGCGATTACTGACCCTGCCTCGATAACTGCCTCCCCATTACTGACTCTCCGCCGATGACAGACACTCCCCCGATTACTGACCTCTCCGATTACTGACCCTCTCGGTTACTGATCCTCCCCCGATGACTGAACCTGCCTCGATAACTGGCCCCCCGATTACTGACTCTCCGCCGATGACAGACATTCCCCCGATTACTGACCTCTCCGATTACTGACCCTCCTGATTACTGACCTTCCCGATTACTGACCCTCTCCTGATTACTGATCTCTCTGATTACTGACCCTACCCCAATTACTGACCCCCCCGATTACTGATCACTCCGATTACTTACCCCCCAATTACTGATCCTCCCCCGATTACTGACATCTCTAATTACTGACCCTCCCGATTACTGACCTCCCCATTTACTGACCCTCCCCGATTACTGACCCCCCGATTACTGACCCTCTCCCGATTATTGACCTCTCCGATTACTGACCCCCCGATTACTGACCCACCCCAAATTACTGACCTCTCCGATTATTGACCCCCAGATGACTGACCCTCCCCCGATTACCTACCCTCCCCGGATTACTGACCCTCCCCCGATTACTGAACTCTCCGATTGCTGACCCACCGATTAATGACCTCCCCTGATTACTGACCCTCCCCCGATTACTGACCCTTGCCCGATTACTGACCCTCACCCGATTACTCACTTCTCCGATTTCTGACCCTACCCCGATTACTGAACCTTTCGATTACTGACCCCCCGATTACTGACCTCCCGTGATTACTGAACCTCCCCCGATTACTGACCCCCCCCGATTACTGACCTCCCCTGATGACTGACCCTCCCCCGATTACTGACCCTCCCCCCGATGACAGACCCTACCCCAATTACAGACCCCCCCGATTACTGACCCCCCGATTGCTGATCCTCTCCCGATTACTGACCTCTCCGATTACTGACCCTCCCGATTACTGACCTCCCCGATTACTGACCCTCCCCGATTACTGACCCCCCGATTACTGACCCACCCCCAATTACCGACCTCTCCGATTACTGACCCCCCGATTACTGACCCTCCCCCGATTACTGACCTCCCCGATTACTGAACCTCTCCCGATTACTGACCCCCCGATTACTGACCCTCCCCAAATTACTGACCTCTCCGATTACTGACCCCCAGATGACTGACCCTCCCCCGATTATTGACCCTCCCCGGATAACTGACCCTCTCCCAATTACTGACCCGCTGATAACTGACCCTCCCCTGATTACTGACCCCCCGATTACTGACCCTCCCCCGAGTACTGACCCTCCTCCGATTACTGACCCGCTGATAACTGACCCTCCCCTGATTACTGACCCCCCGATGACTGACCCTCCCCCGATTACTGAACCTCCCCCGATTACTGACCCCCCGATTATTGACCCTTCCCCGATTACTCATCACCTCTGATTAGTGACCCTCCCCCGATTACTGACCCTTCCCCGATTACTGAACCTTCCCCAATTACTGACCCCCCGATTACTGACCCTCCCCTAATTACTGACCCATCCTCGATTACTGACCCCCCCGATTACTGACACTCCCCCGATTACTGACTCTCTGCCGATTACACACCCTCCCCCGATTACTGACCTCTCCGATTACTGACCCTCCCGATTACTGACCTCCCCGATTACTGCCCCTCCCCCGATTACTGACCTCCTCCGATTACTGACCTCTCCCGATTACTGACCCCCCGATTACTAACCCTCTCCCGATTACTGACCTCTCCGATTACTGACCCCCCGATTACTGACCCATCCCAAATTACTGACCTCTCCGATTATTGACCCCCAGATGACTGACCCTCCCCCGATTACCTACCCTCCCCGGATTACTGACCCTCCCCCGATTACTGAACCCTCCGATTACTGACCCCCCGATTACTGACCTCCCCTGATTACTGACCTTCCCCTGATTACTGACCCTCTCCCGATTACTGACCCTCACCCGATTACTGACTTCTCCGATTTCTGACCCTCCACCAATTACTGAACCCTCCGATTACTGACCCCCCGATTACTGACCTCCCCTGATTACTGACCCTCCCCCGATTACTGACCCTCCCCCGATTACTGACCCTCACCCGATTACTGACCTCTTCGATTACTGACCCTCCCCCAATTACTGACCCTCCCCCCGATTACAGACCCTACCCCGATTACTGACCCTCCCCTGATTACTGACCCCCCCGATTACTGACATCCCCTGATTACTGACCCTCCCCCGATTACTGACCCTCCCCCCGATTACAGACCCTACCCGGCTTACAGATCCCCCCGATTACTGACCTCCCCGATTGCTGACCTCCCGATTATGACCCTCCCCCAATTACCGAGATCTCTGATTACTGACCCCCCGATTACTGACCCTTCCCCGATTACTGACCTCCCCGATTACTGACCCTCTCCCGATTACTGACCCCCCGATTACTGACCCTCCCCAAGTTACTGACCTCTCCGATTACTGACCCCCAGATGACTGACCCTCCCCCGATTACTGACCCTCCCCGGATAACTGACAGTCTCCCAATTACTGACCCGCTGATACCTGACCCTCCCCTGATTACTGACCCCCCGATTACTGACCCTCCCCCGATTACTGACTCTCCTCCGATTACTGTCCCGCTGATAACTGACCCTCCCCCGATTACTGAACCTCCCCCGATTACTGGCCCCCCCGATTACTGACCTCTCCAATTACTGACCCTCCCGATTACTGACCTCCCCGATTACTGCCCCTCCCCCGATTACTGACCTCCCCCGATTACTGGCCCTCTCGATTACTGACCTCTCCGATTACTGACCCTCCTCCAATTACTGACCCTCCCCAAATTACTGACCTCTCCGATTAATGACCCTCCCGCGATTACTGACCCTGCCTCAATAACTGCCCCCCGATTATTGACTCTCCGCCGATGACAGACCCTCCCCCGATTACTGACCTCTCCGATTACTGACCCTCCCGATTACTGATGTCCCCGATTACTGACCCTCTCCCGATTACTGACCCCCCGATTACTGACCCTCCCCAAATTACTGACCTCTCCGATTACTGACCCTCAGATGACTGACCCTCCCCCGATTACCTACCCTCCCCGGATTACTGACCCTCCCCCGATTACTGAACTCTCCGATTGCTGACCCCCCGATTAATGACCTCCCCTGATTACTGACCTTCCCCCGATTACTGACCCTCCCCCGATTACTGACCCTCACCCGATTACTCACTTCTCCGATTTCTGACCCTACCCCGATTACTGAACCTTTCGATTACTGACCCCCCGATTACTGACCTCCCGTGATTACTGACCCTCCCCCGATTACTGACCCTCCCCCGATTACTGATCCTCACCCGATTACTGACCTCTCCGATTACTGACCCTCCACCGATTACTGACGCTACCCACCGATTACAGACCGTACCCCGATTACTGAACCTCCCCCGATTACTGACCCCCCCCGATTACTGACCTCCCCTGATGACTGACCCTCCCCCGATTACTGACCCTCCCCCCGATAAAAGACCCTACCCCAATTACAGACCCCCCCGATTACTGACCCCCCGATTGCTGATCCTCTCCCGATTATTGACCTCTCCGATTACTGACCCTCCCGATTACTGACCTCCCCGATTACTGACCCTCCCCGATTACTGACCCCCCGATTACTGACCCACCCCCAATTACCGACCTCTCCGATTACTGACCCCCCGATTACTGACCCTCCCCCGATTACTGACCTCCCCGATTACTGAACCTCTCCCGATTACTGACCCCCCGATTACTGACCCTCCCCAAATTACTGACCTCTCCGATTACTGACCCCCAGATGACTGACCCTCCCCCGATTATTGACCCTCCCCGGATAACTGACCCTCTCCCAATTACTGACCCGCTGATAACTGACCCTCCCCTGATTACTGACCCCCCGATTACTGACCCTCCCCCGAGTACTGACCCTCCTCCGATTACTGACCCGCTGATAACTGACCCTCCCCTGATTACTGACCCCCCGATGACTGACCCTCCCCCGATTACTGAACCTCCCCCGATTACTGACCCCCCGATTATTGACCCTTCCCCGATTACTCATCACCTCTGATTAGTGACCCTACCCGATTACTGACCCTTCCCCGATTACTGAACCTTCCCCAATTACTGACCCCCCGATTACTGACCCTCCCCTAATTACTGACCCATCCTCGATTACTGACCCCCCCGATTACTGACACTCCCCCGATTACTGACTCTCTGCCGATTACACACCCTCCCCCGATTACTGACCTCTCCGATTACTGAACCCTCCCGATTACTGACCTCCCCGATTACTGCCCCTCCCCCGATTACTGACCTCCTCCGATTACTGACCTCTCCCGATTACTGACCCCCCGATTACTAACCCTCTCCCGATTACTGACCTCTCCGATTACTGACCCCCCGATTACTGACCCACCCCAAATTACTGACCTCTCCGATTATTGACCCCCAGATGACTGACCCTCCCCCGATTACCTACCCTCCCCGGATTACTGACCCTCCCCCGATTACTGAACCCTCCGATTACTGACCCCCCGATTACTGACCTCCCCTGATTACTGACCTTCCCCTGATTACTGACCCTCTCCCGATTACTGACCCTCACCCGATTACTGACTTCTCCGATTTCTGACCCTCCACCAATTACTGAACCCTCCGATTACTGACCCCCCGATTACTGACCTCCCCTGATTACTGACCCTCCCCCGATTACTGACCCTCCCCCGATTACTGACCCTCACCCGATTACTGACCTCTTCGATTACTGACCCTCCCCCAATTACTGACCCTCCCCCCGATTACAGACCCTACCCCGATTACTGACCCTCCCCTGATTACTGACCCCCCCGATTACTGACATCCCCTGATTACTGACCCTCCCCCGATTACTGACCCTCCCCCCGATTACAGACCCTACCCGGCTTACAGATCCCCCCGATTACTGACCTCCCCGATTGCTGACCTCCCGATTATGACCCTCCCCCAATTACCGAGATCTCTGATTACTGACCCCCCGATTACTGACCCTCCCCCGATTACTGACCTCCCCGATTACTGACCCTCTCCCGATTACTGACCCCCCGATTACTGACCCTCCCCAAGTTACTGACCTCTCCGATTACTGACCCCCAGATGACTGACCCTCCCCCGATTACTGACCCTCCCCGGATAACTGACAGTCTCCCAATTACTGACCCGCTGATACCTGAACCTCCCCTGATTACTGACCCCCCGATTACTGACCCTCCCCCGATTACTGACTCTCCTCCGATTACTGTCCCGCTGATAACTGACCCTCCCCCGATTACTGAACCTCCCCCGATTACTGGCCCCCCCGATTACTGACCTCTCCAATTACTGACCCTCCCGATTACTGACCTCCCCGATTACTGCCCCTCCCCCGATTACTGACCTCCCCCGATTACTGGCCCTCTCGATTACTGACCTCTCCGATTACTGACCCTCCTCCAATTACTGACCCTCCCCAAATTACTGACCTCTCCGATTAATGACCCTCCCGCGATTACTGACCCTGCCTCAATAACTGCCCCCCGATTATTGACTCTCCGCCGATGACAGACCCTCCCCCGATTACTGACCTCTCCGATTACTGACCCTCCCGATTACTGACCCTCCCCAAATTACTGACCTCTCCGATTACTGACCCCCAGATGACTGACCCTCCCCCGATTACTGACCCTCCCCGGATTACAGACCATACCCCGATTCTGACCACCCTCCCGATTACTGACCACTCCGATTACTGACCCCCCGATTACTGATCCTCCCCCGATTGCGGACCTGTCCGATTGCTGACCCTCCCGATTACTGACCTCCCCGACTACTGACCCTCCCCGATTACTGACCTCCCTGATTGCTGACCCACTCCCGATCACTGACCTCTCCGATTATTGACCCCCCGATTACTGATCCTCCCCCGATTACTGACCTCTCTGATTACTGACCCTCCCGATTACTGACCTCCCCATTTACTGACCCTCCCCGATTACTGACCCCCCCGATTACTGAGCCTCTCTCGATTACTGACCTCTCCGATTACTGACCCCCCGATTACTGATCCTCCCCAAATTACTGACCTCTCCAATTATAGTCCCCCAGATGACTGACCCTCCCGCGATTACTGACAATCCCCGGATTACTGACCCTCTCCCGATTACTGACCCCCCCCGATTATTGACCCCCCGTTTAATGACCTCCCCTGATTACTGACCCTCCCCTGATTACTGACTCTTCTCCGATTACTGACCCTCCCCCAATTACTGACCCTCCCCCGATTACTGATCCTCCCCTGATTACTGATCCTCCCCTGATTACTGACCTTCCCCAGATTACTGGCCCCCCGATTAAGAAAGACTGGATCAACTGGGCTTGTATTCACTGGAGTTCAGAAGAATGAGAGGGGACCTCATAGAAACGTTTAAAATTCTGACGGGGTTAGACAGGTTAGATGCAGGAAGAATGTTCCCAATGTTGGGGAAGTCCAGAACCAGGGGACACAGTCTAAGGATAAGGGGGAAGCCATTTAGGACCGAGATGAGGAGGAATTTCTTCACCCAGAGAGTGGTGAACCTGTGGAATTCTCTACCACAGAAAGTTGTTGAGGCCAATTCACTAAATATATTCAAAAAGGAGTTAGATGAAGTCCTTATTACTAGGGGAATCAAGGGGTATGGTGAGAAAGCAGGAATGGGGTACTGAAGTTGCATGTTCAGCCATGAACTCATTGAATGGCGGTGCAGGCTAGAAGGGCCGAATGGCCTACTCCTGCACCTATTTTCTATGTTTCTATGTTTCTATGATTACTGAGCTTCCCCGATTACTGGCCCCCTGATTACTGACTCCCCGATTACTGACTTCCCCGATTACTGACCCTCCCCTGATTACTGACCTTCCCCAGATTACTGGCCCCCCGATTAGTGACTCCCCGATAACTGACCCCCGATTACTGACCCTCCCCCGATTACTGACCTCCCCCGATTACTGACCCTCCCCCGATTACTGACCTCCCCTGATTACTGACCTTCCTCAGATTACTGGCCCCCCGATTACCTACTCCCAGATTACTGGCCCCCCGATTACTGACTCCCCGATTACTGACCTCCCCCGATTACTGACCTCCCCTGATTACTGACCTCCCCCGATTACTGACCCTCCCCCGATTACTGACCTCCCCTGCTTACTGACCCTCCCCTGATTACTGACCTCCCACGATTACTGACCCTCCCGATTACTGATCTCCCCGATTACTGCCCCTCCCCGATTACTGACCTCCCCCGATTACTGACCCTCCCCTGATTACTGACCTCTCTGATTACTGATCCTCCCCCGATTACTGACCCTGCCTCGATAACTGCCTCCCCATTACTGACTCTCCGCCGATGACAGACACACCCCCGATTACTGACCTCTCCGATTACTGACCCTCCCGGTTACTGATCCTACCCCGATTACTGACCCTGCCTCGATAACTGCCCCCCGATTACTGACTCTCCGCCGATGACAGACATTCCCCCGATTACTGACCTCTCCGATTACTGACCCTCCTGATTACTGACCTCCCCGATTACTGACCCTCTCCTGATTACTGATCTTTCTGATTACTGACCCTACCCCAATTACTGACAACCCCGATTACTGACCACTCCGATTACTTACCCCCCAATTACTGATCCTCCCCCGATTACTGACATCTCTAATTACTGACCCTCCCGATTACTGACCTCCCCATTTACTGACCCTCCCCGATTACTGACCCCCCGATTACTGACCCTCTCCCGATTATTGGCCTCTCCGATTACTGACCCCCCGATTACTGACCCACCCCAAATTACTGACCTCTCCGATTATTGACCCCCAGATGACTGACCCTCCCCCGATTACCTACCCTCCCCAGATTACTGACCCTCCCCTGATTACTGAACTCTCCGATTGCTGACCCCCCGATTAATGACCTCCCCTGATTACTGACCCTCCCCCGATTACTGACCCTCCCCCGATTACTGACCCTCACCCGATTACTCACTTCTCCGATTTCTGACCCTACCCCGATTACTGAACCCTTCGATTACTGACCCCCCGATTACTGACCTCCCGTGATTACTGACCCTCCCCCGATTACTGACCCTCCCCCGATTACTGATCCTCACCCGATTACTGACCTCTCCGAGTACTGACCCTCCACCGATTACTGACGCTACCCACCGATTACAGACCCTACCCCGATTACTGACCCTCCCCCCGATTACTGACCTCTCCGATTACTGACCCTCCCGATTACTGACCTCCCCGATTACTGACCCTCCCCGATTACTGACCTCCCCGATTACTGACCCATTCCCGATTACTGACCTCTCCTATTACTGACCTCCCGATTACTGACCCACCCCCAATTACCGACCTCTCCGATTACTGACCCCCCGATTACTGACCCTCTCCCGATTACTGACCTCCCCGATTACTGAACCTCTCCCGATTACTGACCCCCCGATTACTGACCCTCCCCAAATTACTGACCTCTCCGATTACTGACCCCCAGATGACTGACCCTCCCCCGATTATTGACCCTCCCCGGATAACTGACCCTCTCCCAATTACTGACCCGCTGATAACTGACTCTCCCCTGATTACTGACCCCCCGATTACTGACCCTCCCCCGAGTACTGACCCTCCTCCGATTACTGACCCGCTGATAACTGACCCTCCCCTGATTACTGACCCCCCGATGACTGACCCTCCCCCGATTACTGAACCTCCCCTGATTACTGACCCCCCCGATTATTGACCCTTCCCCGATTACTGAACCTTCCCCGATTACTGACCCCCCGATTACTGACCCTCCCCTAATTACTGACCCATCCCCAATTACTGACCCCCCCGATTACTGACCCTCCCCCGATTACTGACTCTCCGCCGATTACAGACCATCCCCTGATTACTGACCCCCCGATGACTGACCCTCCCCCGATTACTGAACCTCCCCTGATTACTGACCCCCCTGATTACTGACCCTTCCCCGATTACTGAACCTTCCCCGATTACTGACCCCCCGATTACTGACCCTCCCCTAATTACTGACCCATCCCCGATTACTGACCCCCCCGATTACTGACCCTCCCCCGATTACTGACTCTCCGCCGATTACAGACCATCCCCCGATTACTGACCTCTCCGATTACTGACCCTCCCGATTACTGACCTCCCCGATTACTGCCCCTCCCCCGATTACTGACCTCCCCCGATTACTGACCTCTCCCGATTACTGACCCCCCGATTACTGACCCTCTCCCGATTACTGACCTCTCCGATTACTGACCCCCCGATTACTGACCCACCCCAAATTACTGACCTCTCCGATTATTGACCCCCAGATGACTGACCCTCCCCCGATTACCTCCCCTCCCCGGATTACTGACCCTCCCCCGATTACTGAACCCTCCGATTACTGACCCCCCGATTACTGACCTCCCCTGATTACTGACCTTCCCCCGATTACTGACCCTCTCCCGATTACTGACCCTCACCCGATTACTGACTTCTCCGATTTCTGACCCTCCACCAATTACTGAACCCTCCGATTACTGACCCCCCGATTACTGACCTCCCCTGATTACTGACCCTCCCCCGATTACTGACCCTCCCCCGATTACTGACCCTCACCCGATTACTGACCTCTTCGATTACTGATCCTCCCCCAATTACTGACCCTCCCCCTGATTACAGACCCTACCCCGATTACTGACCCTCCCCTGATTACTGACCCCCCCGATTACTGACCTCCCCTGATTACTGACCCTCCCCCGATTACTGACCCTCCCCCCGATTTCAGACCCTACCCCGCTTACAGACCCCCCCGATTACTGACCTCGCCGATTACTGACCTCCCGATTATGACCCTCCCCCAATTACCGAGATCTCCGATTACTGACCCCCCGATTACTGACCCTCCCCCGATTACTGACCTCCCCGATTACTGACCCTCTCCCGATTACTGACCCCCCGATTACTGACCCTCCCCAAATTACTGACATCTCCGATTACTGACCCCCAGATGACTGACCCTCCCCCGATTACTGACCCTCCCCGGATAACTGACCCTCTTCCAATTACTGACCCGCTGATACCTGACCCTCCCCTGATTACTGACCCCCCGATTACTGACCCTCCCCCGATTACTGACTCTCCTCCGATTACTGTCCCGCTGATAACTGACCCTCCCCTGATTACTGACCCCCCGATTACTGACCCTCTCCCGATTACTGAACCTCCCCCGATTACTGACCCCCCGATTACTGACCTCTCCAATTACTGACCCTCCCGATTACTGACCTCCCCGATTACTGCCCCTCCCCCGATTACTGACCTCCCCCGATTACTGGCCCTCTCGATTACTGACCTCTCCAATTACTGACCCTCCTCCAATTACTGACACTCCCCAAATTACTGACCTCTCCGATTAATGACCCTCCCGCGATTACTGACCCTGCCTCAATAACTGCCCCCCGATTATTGACTCTCCGCCGATGACAGACCCTCCCCCGATTACTGACCTCTCCGATTACTGACCCTCCCCCGATTGCGGACCTCTCCGATTACTGACCCTCCCCGATTACTGACCTCCCTGATTGCTGACCCACTCCCGATCACTGACCTCTCCGATTATTGACCCCCCGATTACTGATCCTCCCCCGATTACTGACCTCTCTGATTACTGACCCCCCCGATTACTGACCCTCTCTCGATTACTGACCTCTCCGATTACTGACCCCCCGATTACTGATCCTCCCCAAATTACTGACCTCTCCAATTATAGACCCCCAGATGACTGACCCTCCCGCGATTCCTGACCCTCCCCGGATTACTGACCCTCCCCCGATTATTGACCTCCGTTTAATAACCTCCCCTGATTACTGACCCCCCCCTGATTACTGACTCTTCTCCGATTACTGACCCTCCCCCAATTACTGACCCTCCCCTGATTACTGATCCTCCCCTGATTACTGATCCTCCCCGATTACTGACCTTCCCCGATTACTGGCCCCCTGATTACTGACTCCCCGATTACTGACTTCCCCGGTTACTGATCCTCCCCCGATTACTGACCCTGCCTCGATAACTGCCCCCCGATTACTGACTCTCCGCCGATGACAGACATTCCCCCGATTACTGACCTCTCCGATTACTGACCCTCCTGATTACTGACCTCCCCGATTACTGACCCTCTCCTGATTACTGATCTCTCTGATTACTGACCTTACCCCAATTACTGACAACCCCGATTACTGACCACTCCGATTACTTACCCCCCAATTACTGATCCTCCCCCGATTACTGACATCTCTAATTACTGACCCTCCCGATTACTGACCTCCCCATTTACTGACCCTCCCCGATTACTGACCCCCCGATTACTGACCCTCTCCCGATTATTGACGTCTCCGATTACTGACCCCCCGATTACTGACCCACCCCAAATTACTGACCTCTCCGATTATTGACCCCCAGATGACTGACCCTCCCCCGATTACCTACCCTCCCCGGATTACTGACCCTCCCCCGATTACTGAACTCTCCGATTGCTGACCCCCCGATTAATGACCTCCCCTGATTACTGACCCTCCCCCGATTACTGACCCTCCCCCGATTACTGACCCTCACCCGATTACTCACTTCTCCGATTTCTGACCCTACCCCGATTACTGAATCCTTCGATTACTGACCCCCCGATTACTGACCTCCCGTGATTACTGACCCTCCCCCGATTACTGACCCTCCCCCAATTACTGATCCTCACCCGATTACTGACCTCTCCGATTACTGACCCTCCACCGATTACTGACGCTACCCACCGATTACAGACCCTACCCCGATTACTGACCCTCCCCCCGATTACTGACCTCTCCGATTACTGACCCTCCCGATTACTGACCTCCCCGATTACTGACCCTCCCCGATTACTGACCTCCCCGATTACTGACCCATTCCCGATTACTGACCTCTCCTATTACTGACCCCCCGATTACTGACCCACCCCCAATTACCGACCTCTCCGATTACTGACCCCCCGATTACTGACCCTCCCCCGATTACTGACCTCCCCGATTACTGAACCTCTCCCGATTACTGACCCCCCGATTACTGACCCTCCCCAAATTACTGACCTCTCCGATTACTGACCCCCAGATGACTGACCCTCCCCCGATTATTGACCCTCCCCGGATAACTGACCCTCTCCCAATTACTGACCCGCTGATAACTGACTCTCCCCTGATTACTGACCCCCCGATTACTGACCCTCCCCCGAGTACTGACCCTCCTCCGATTACTGACCCGCTGATAATTGACCCTCCCCTGATTACTGACCCCCCGATGACTGACCCTCCCCCGATTACTGAACCTCCCCCGATTACTGACCCCCCCGATTATTGACCCTTCCCCGATTACTCATCACCTCTGATTACTGACCCTCCCCCGATTACTGACCCTTCCCCGATTACTGAACCTTCCCCGATTACTGAACCCCCGATTACTGACCTCCCCTGATTACTGACCCTCACCCGATTACTGACCCTCTCCTGATTACTGACCCTCACCCGATTACTGACTTCTCCGATTTCTGACCCTCCACCAATTACTGAACCCTCCGATTATTAAGCCCCCGATTACTGACCTCCCCTGATTACTGACCCTCACCCGATTACTGACCTCTTCGATTACTGACCCTCCCCCAATTACTGACCCTCCCCCCGATTACAGACCCTACCCCGATTACTGACCCTCCCCTGATTACTGACCCCCCGATTACTGACCTCCCCTGATTACTGACCCTCCCCCGATTACTGACCCTCCCCCCGATTTCAGACCCTACCCCGCTTACAGACCCCCCCGATTACTGACCTCCCCGATTACTGACCTCCCGATTATGACCCTCCCCCAATTACCGAGATCTCCGATTACTGACCCCCCGATTACTGACCCTCCCCCGATTACTGACCTCCCCGATTACTGACCCTCTCCCGATTACTGACCCCCCGATTACTGACCCTCCCCAAATTACTGACCTCTCCGATTACTGACCCCCAGATGCCTGACCCTCCCCCGATTACTGACCCTCCCCGGATAACTGACCCTCTCCCAATTACTGACCCGCTGATACCTGACCCTCCCCTGATTACTGACGCCCCGATTACTGACCCTCCCCCGATTACTGACTCTCCTCCGATTACTGTCCCGCTGATAACTGACCCTCCCCTGATTACTGACCCCCCGATTACTGACCCTCTCCCGATTACTGAACCTCCCCCGATTACTGACCCCCCCGATTACTGACCTCTCCAATTACTGACCCTCCCGATTACTGACCTCCCCGATTACTGCCCCTCCCCCGATTACTGACCTCCCCCGATTACTGGCCCTCTCGATTACTGACCTCTCCAATTACTGACCCTCCTCCAATTACTGACACTCCCCAAATTACTGACCTCTCCGATTAATGACCCTCCCGCGATTACTGACCCTGCCTCAATAACTGCCCCCCGATTATTGACTCTCCGCCGATGACAGACCCTCCCCCGATTACTGACCTCTCCGATTACTGACCCTCCCCCGATTGCGGACCTCTCCGATTACTGACCCTCCCCGATTACTGACCTCCCTGATTGCTGACCCACTCCCGATCACTGACCTCTCCGATTATTGACCCCCCGATTACTGATCCTCCCCCGATTACTGACCTCTCTGATTACTGACCCCCCCGATTACTGACCCTCTCTCGATTACTGACCTCTCCGATTGCTGACCCCCCGATTACTGATCCTCCCCAAATTACTGACCTCTCCAATTATAGACCCCCAGATGACTGACCTTCCCGCGATTACTGACCCTCCCCGGATTACTGACCCTCCCCCGATTACTGACCCCCCCCGATTATTGACCCCCCGTTTAATGACCTTCCCTGATTACTGACCCTCCCCTGATTACTGACCCCCCGATTACTGACCCTCCCCCGATTACTGACTCTCCTCCGATTACTGTCCCGCTGATAACTGACCCTCCCCTGATTACTGACCCCCCGATTACTGACCCTCTCCCGATTACTGAACCTCCCCCGATTACTGACTCTTCTCCGATTACTGACCCTCCCCCAATTACTGACCCTCCCCCGATTACTGATCCTCCCCTGATTACTGATCCTCCCCCGATTACTGACCCTCCCCCCGATTACAGACCCTACCCCAATTACAGACCCCCCCGATTACTGACCCCCCGATTGCTGATCCTCTCCCGATTACTGACCTCTCCGATTACTGACCCTCCCGATTACTGACTTCCCCGATTACTGACCCTCCCCGATTACTGACCCCCCGATTACTGACCCACCCCCAATTACCGACCTTCTCCGATTACTGACCCCCCGATTACTGACCCTCCCCCGATTACTGACCTCCCCGATTACTGAACCTCTCCCGATTACTGACCCTCCCCAAATTACTGACCTCTCCGATTACTGACCCCCAGATGACTGACCCTCCCCCGATTATTGACCCTCCCCGGATAACTGACCCTCTCCCAATTACTGACCCGCTGATAACTGACCCTCCCCTGATTACTGACCCCCCGATTACTGACCCTCCCCCGAGTACTGACCCTCCTCCGATTACTGACCCGCTGATAACTGACCCTCCCCTGATTACTGACCCCCCGATGACTGACCCTCCCCCGATTACTGAACCTCCCCCGATTACTGACCCCCCGATTATTGACCCTTCCCCGATTACTCATCACCTCTGATTAGTGACCCTCCCCCGATTACTGACCATTCCCCGATTACTGAACCTTCCCCAATTACTGACCCCCCGATTACTGACCCTCCCCTAATTACTGACCCATCCCCGATTACTGACCCCTCCGATTACTGACACTCCCCCGATTACTGACTCTCCGCCGATTACACACCCTCCCCCGATTACTGACCTCTCCGATTACTGACCCTCCCGATTACTGACCTCCCCGATTACTGCCCCTCCCCCGATTACTGACCTCCTCCGATTACTGACCTCTCCCGATTACTGACCCCCCGATTACTGACCCTCTCCCGATTACTGACCTCTCCGATTACTGACCCCCCGATTACTGACCCACCTCAAATTACTGACCTCTCCGATTATTGACCCCCAGATGACTGACCCTCCCCCGATTACTGAACCCTCCGATTACTGACCCCCGATTACTGACCTCCCCTGATTACTGACCTTCCCCCGATTACTGACCCTCTCCCGATTACTGACCCTCACCCGATTACTGACTTCTCCGATTTCTGACCCTCCACCAATTACTGAACCCTCCGATTACTGACCCCCCGATTACTGACCTCCCCTGATTACTGACCCTCCCCCGATTACTGACCCTCCCCCGATTACTGACCCTCACCCGATTACTGACCTCTTCGATTACTGACCCTCCCCCAATTACTGACCCTCTCCCGATTACTGACCTCCCCGATTACTGACCCTCTCCTGATTACTGACCCCCAGATTACTGATCCTCCCCAAATTACTGACCTCTCCGCTTACTGACCCCCAGATGACTGACCCTCCCCCGATTACTGACCCTCCCCGGATAACTGACCCTCTCCCAATTACTGACCCGCTGATACCTGACCCTCCCCTGATTACTGACCCCCCGATTACTGACCCTCCCCCGATTACTGACTCTCCTCCGATTACTGTCCCGCTGATAACTGACCCTCCCCCGATTATTGAACCTCCCCCGATTAATGACCTCTCCAATTACTGACCCTCCCGATTACTGACCTCCCCGATTACTGCCCCTCCCCCGATTACTGACCTCCCCCGATTGCTGGCCCTCTCGATTACTGACCTCTCCGATTACTGACCCTCCTCCAATTACTGACCCTCCCCAAATTACTGACCTCTCCGATTAATGACCCTCCCGCGATTACTGACCCTGCCTCAATAACTGCCCCCCGATTATTGACTCTCCGCCGATGACAGACCCTCCCCCGATTACTGACCTCTCCGATTACTGACCCTCCCGATTACTGATGTCCCCGATTACTGACCCTCTCCCGATTACTGACCGCTCCGATTACTGACCCCCCGATTACTGACCCTCCCCAAATTACTGACCTCTCCGATTACTGACCCCCAGATGACTGACCCTCCCCCGATTACTGACCCTCCCCAGATTACAGACCATACCACGATTCTGACCACCCTCCCGATTACTGACCACTCCGATTACTGACCCCCCGATTACTGATCCTCCCCCGATTGCGGACCTGTCCGATTACTGACCCTCCCGATTACTGACCTCCCCGACGACTGACCCTCCCCGATTACTGACCTCCCTGATTGCTGACCCACTCCCGATCACTGACCTCTCCGATTATTGACCCCCCGATTACTGATCCTCCCCCGATTACTGACCTCTCTGATTACTGACCCTCCCGATTACTGACCTCCCCATTTACTGACCCTCCCCGATTACTGACCCCCCCGATTACTGACCCTCTCTCGATTACTGACCTCTCCGATTACTGACCCCCCGATTACTGATCCTCCCCAAATTACTGACCTCTCCAATTATAGACCCCCAGATGACTGACCCTCCCGCGATTACTGACCCTCCCCTGATTACTGACCCTCTCCCGATTACTGACCCCCCCCCCGATTATTGACCCCCCCGTTTAATGACCTCCCCTGATTACTGACCCTCCCCTGATTACTGACTCTTCTCCGATTACTGACCGTCCCCCAATTACTGACCCTCCCCCGATTACTGATCCTCCCCTGATTACTGATCCTCCCCTGATTACTGACCTTCCCCAGATTACTGGCCCCCCGATTAAGAAAGACTGGATCAACTGGGCTTGTATTCACTGGAGTTCAGAAGAATGAGAGGGGACCTCATAGAAACGTTTAAAATTCTGACGGGGTTAGACAGGTTAGATGCAGGAAGAATGTTCCCAATGTTGGGGAAGTCCAGAACCAGGGGACACAGTCTAAGGATAAGGGGGAAGCCATTTAGGACCGAGATGAGGAGGAATTTCTTCACCCAGAGAGTGGTGAACCTGTGGAATTCTCTACCACAGAAAGTTGTTGAGGCCAATTCACTAAATATATTCAAAAAGGAGTTAGATGAAGTCCTTACTACTAGGGGAATCAAGGGGTATGGTGAGAAAGCAGGAATGGGGTACTGAAGTTGCATGTTCAGCCATGAACTCATTGAATGGCGGTGCAGGCTAGAAGGGCCGAATGGCCTACTCCTGCACCTATTTTCTATGTTTCTATGTTTCTATGATTACTGACCTTCCCCGATTACTGGCCCCCTGATTACTGACTCCCCGATTACTGACTTCCCCGATTACTGACCCTCCCCCGATTACTGACCTCCCCCGATTACTGACCCTCCCCCGATTACTGACCTCCCCTGATTACTGACCTTCCTCAGATTACTGGCCCCCCGATTACTGACTCCCAGATTACTGGCCCCCCGATTACTGACTCCCCGATTACTGACCTCCCCCGATTACTGACCTCCCCTGATTACTGACCTCCCCCGATTACTGACCCTCCCCCGATTACTGACCTCCCCTGCTTACTGACCCTCCCGATTACTGATCTCCCCGATTACTGCCCCTCCCCGATTACTGACCTCCCCCGATTACTGACCCTCCCCTGATTACTGACCTCTCTGATTACTGATCCTCCCCCGATTACTGACCCTGCCTCGATAACTGCCTCCCCATTACTGACTCTCCGCCGATGACAGACACTCCCCCGATTACTGACCTCTCCGATTACTGACCCTCCCGGTTTCTGATCCTCCCCCGATTACTGACCCTGCCTCGATAACTGCCCCCCGATTACTGACTCTCCGCCGATGACAGACATTCCCCCGATTACTGACCTCTCCGATTACTGACTCTCCTGATTACTGACCTCCCCGATTACTGACCCTCTCCTGATTACTGATCTCTCTGATTACTGACCCTACCCCAATTACTGACAACCCCGATTACTGACCACTCCGATTACTTACCCCCCAATTACTGATCCTCCCCGATTACTGACATCTCTAATTACTGACCCTCCCGATTACTGACCTCCCCATTTACTGACCCTCCCCAATTACTGACCCCCCGATTACTGACCCTCTCCCGATTATTGACCTCTCCGATTACTGACCCCCCGATTACTGACCCACCCCAAATTACTGACCTCTCCGATTATTGACCCCCAGATGACTGACCCTCCCCCGATTACCTACCCTCCCCGGATTACTGACCCTCCCCCGATTACTGAACTCTCCGATTGCTGACCCCCCGATTAATGACCTCCCCTGATTACTGACGCTCCCCCGATTACTGACCCTCCCCCGATTACTGACCCTCACCCGATTACTCACTTCTCCGATTTCTGACCCTACCCCGATTACTGAACCCTTCGATTACTGACCCCCCGATTACTGACCTCCCGTGATTACTGACCCTCCCCCGATTACTGACCCTCCCCCGATTACTGATCCTCACCCGATTACTGACCTCTCCGATTACTGACCCTCCACCGATTACTGACGCTACCCACCGATTACAGACCCTACCCCGATTACTGACCCTCCCCCCGATTACTGACCTCTCCGATTACTGACCCTCCCGATTACTGACCTCCCCGATTACTGACCCTCCCCGATTACTGACCCTCCCCGATTACTGACCCATTCCCGATTACTGACCTCTCCTATTACTGACCCCCCGATTACTGACCCACCCCCAATTACCGACCTCTCCGATTACTGACCCCCCGATTACTGACCCTCCCCCGATTACTGACCTCCCCGATTACTGAACCTCTCCCGATTACTGACCCCCCGATTACTGACCCTCCCCAAATTACTGACCTCTCCGATTACTGACCCCCAGATGACTGACCCTCCCCCGATTATTGACCCTCCCCGGATAACTGACCCTCTCCCAATTACTGACCCGCTGATAACTGACTCTCCCCTGATTACTGACCCCCCGATTACTGACCCTCCCCCGAGTACTGACCCTCCTCCGATTACTGACCCGCTGATAACTGACCCTCCCCTGATTACTGACCCCCCGATGACTGACCCTCCCCCGATTACTGAACCTCCCCCGATTACTGACCCCCCCGATTATTGACCCTTCCCCGATTACTCATCACCTCTGATTACTGACCCTCCCCTGATTACTGACCCTTCCCCGATTACTGAACCTTCCCCGATTACTGACCCCCCGATTACTGACCCTCCCCTAATTACTGACCCATCCCCGATTACTGACCCCCCCGATTACTGACCCTCCCCCGATTACTGACTCTCCGCCGATTACAGACCCTCCCCCGATTACTGACCTCTCCGATTACTGACCCTCCCGATTACTGACCTCCCCGATTACTGACCCTCTCCCGATTACTGACCTCTCCGATTACTGACCCCCCGATTACTGACCCATCCCAAATTACTGACTTCTCCGATTATTGACCCCCAGATGACTGACCCTCCCCCGATTACCTACCCTCCCCGGATTACTGACCCTCCCCCGATTACTGAACCCTCCGATTACTGACCCCCCGATTACTGACCTCCCCTGATTACTGACCTTCCCCCGATTACTGACCCTCTCCCGATTACTGACCCTCACCCGATTACTGACTTCTCCGATTTCTGACCCTCCACCAATTACTGAACCCTCCGATTACTGACCCCCCGATTACTGACCTCCCCTGATTACTGACCCTCCCCCGATTACTGACCCTCCCCCGATTACTGACCCTCACCCGATTACTGACCTCTTCGATTACTGACCCTCCCCCAATTACTGACCCTCCCCCCGATTACAGAACCTACCCCGATTACTGACCCTCCCCTGATTACTGACCCCCCGATTACTGACCTCCCCTGATTACTGACCCTCCCCCGATTACTGACCCTGCCCCCGATTACAGACCCAACCCCGCTTACAGACCCCCCCGATTACTGACCTCCCCGATTACTGACCTCCCGATTATGACCCTCCCCCAATTACCGAGATCTCCGATTACTGACCCCCCGATTACTGACCCTCCCCCGATTACTGACCTCCCCGATTACTGACCCTCTCCCGATTACTGACCCCCCGATTACTGACCCTCCCCAAATTACTGACCTCTCCGATTACTGACCCCCAGATGACTGACCCTCCCCCGATTACTGACCCTCCCCGGATAACTGACCCTCTCGCAATTACTGACCCGCTGATACCTGACCCTCCCCTGATTACTGACCCCCCGATTACTGACCCTCCCCCGATTACTGACTCTCCTCCGATTACTGTCCCGCTGATAACTGACCCTCCCCTGATTACTGACCCCCCGATTACTGACCCTCTCCCGATTACTGAACCTCCCCCGATTACTGACCCCCCGATTACTGACCTCTCCAATTACTGACCCTCCCGATTACTGACCTCCCCGATTACTGCCCCTCCCCCGATTACTGACCTCCCCCGATTACTGGCCCTCTCGATTACTGACCTCTCCAATTACTGACCCTCCTCCAATTACTGACACTCCCCAAATTACTGACCTCTCCGATTAATGACCCTCCCGCGATTACTGACCCTGCCTCAATAACTGCCCCCCGATTATTGACTCTCCGCCGATGACAGACCCTCCCCCGATTACTGACCTCTCCGATTACTGACCCTCCCCCGATTGCGGACCTCTCCGATTACTGACCCTCCCCGATTACTGACCTCCCTGATTGCTGACCCACTCCCGATCACTGACCTCTCCGATTATTGACCCCCCGATTACTGATCCTCCCCCGATTACTGACCTCTCTGATTACTGACCCCCCCGATTACTGACCCTCTCTCGATTACTGACCTCTCCGATTGCTGACCCCCCGATTACTGATCCTCCCCAAATTACTGACCTCTCCAATTATAGACCCCCAGATGACTGACCTTCCCGCGATTACTGACCCTCCCCGGATTACTGACCCTCCCCCGATTACTGACCCCTCCCGATTATTGACCCCCCGTTTAATGACCTCCCCTGATTACTGACCCTCCCCTGATTACTGACTCTTCTCCGATTACTGACCCTCCCCCAATTACTGACCCTCCCCCGATTACTGATCCTCCCCTGATTACTGATCCTCCCCCGATTACTGACCTTCCCCGATTACTGGCCCCCTGATTACTGACCCCCCGATTACTGACTTCCCCGATTACTGACCCTCCCCTGATTACTGACCTTCCCCAGATTACTGGCCCCCCGATTAGTGACTCCCCGATAACTGAGCACCGATTACTGACCCTCCCCCGATTACTGACCTCCCCCGATTACTGACCTCCCCTGATTACTGACCTTCCCCAGATTACTGGCCCCCCGATTACTGACTCCCAGATTACTGGCCCCCCGATTACTGACTCCCCGATTACTGACCTCCCCCGATTACTGACCTCCCCTGATTACTGACCCTCCCCCGATTACTGACCCTCCCCCGATTACTGACCTCCCCTGATTACTGACCCTCCCCTGATTACTGAACTCCCCCGATTACTGACCCTCCCCCGATTACTGACCTCCCCCGATTACTAACCTCCCCCGATTACTGACCCTCCCCTGATTACTGACCTCCCCCGATTACTAACCTCCCCCGATTACTGACCTCCCCTGATTACTGACCTCCCCCGATTACTGACCCTCCCCCGATTACTGACCCTCCCCCGATTACTGACCCTCCCCCGATTACTGACCCTCCCCCGATTACTAACCTCCCCCGATTACTGACCTCCCCTGATTACTGACCTCCCCCGATTACTGACCCTCCCCCGATTACTGACCCTCCCCCGATTACTGACCTCCCCTGATTACTAACCTCCCTGATTACTGACCTCCCCTGATTACTGACCTCCCCCGATTACTGACCCTACCCCGATTACTGACCTCCCCCGATTACTGACCTCCCCTGATTACTGACCTCCCCCGATTACTGACCTCCCCCGATTACTGACCCTCCCCCGATTACTGACCTCCCCTGATTACTGACCTCCCCCGATTACTGACCCTCCCTCGATTACTGACCCTCCCCTGATTACTGACCTCCCCCGATTACTAACCTCCCCCGATTACTGACCCTCCCCGGATTACTGACCCTCCCCCGATTACTGACCCTCCCCGGATTACTGACCCTCCCCCGATTACTGACCTACCCCCATTAATGAGGTCTTGTTGCTCAATTGCATGCCTCCGGTTTTTCCGGGTTGTCTGATTATTATCCGCCTCTCCCGCACCCTCCCCACCTCACTGTAACTATCAGGACCACTGTGTCTGTGAGCATGCGGCTGTTGAGCCTGTAATGGTATCTCAGACATTCCATTAATGCCTTCGTTGAGCCCTCCCTCAACACTGCGATTGTGCCACGTGAGCTGCAGACTCCAGGCTTTGGACAATCTGTAAGATGCCGTTTGCAAACTCGCTGTCTGCAAAGTTGTTTTCACAGCACCGAGAAATGTAGTTGTGATTACAATCAGGCAATGCTGCATTATTAGGAGCCCGCACAAGAATTGAATCCCAGTACTGAGGCCACTGGAGCTGTGAGGTGGTTGGCGACTGGCCCGACCGCTACAGCTGCTGTTTGCTCTCACTGCACACCTGTTTTGGTTTATTTTTAAACGGCTGCTGGCTTATGGGAAAGTCGTTCTATTTGGATTTGGCTTCAATTTCATTTTCCGCACAAATAGTACTCGTCACGTGATGTCATCCGCATAAATTACAGTGATTCGATGTGATAGAGATGGCGCTGGCAAATATCAGCTTGAGGTCTGTCACCAACGTGAGATGGGATGTAGCTAAAATTATCCCGTCAGCACCCTGCGGGGTGATTGCTTTTCCGCAATTGCCATTTCCGCGGACTCTCTGAGGTACCCAGGGCTCTTTCTCCGGTTACGTTGACCGAGTGGGATATTCCTGTGGGGATTCCCCCTCCCCCACCCTGAGTGTAACGCGTTAAACGGCGATAAGATGCATCCTTCCTGTGGGGAAGAGCATAGCTAGAGGCCATCAATATAAGATAGTCACCCAGAAATCCAACAGGGAATTCAGAAGGAAGTTCCTTACCCAGAGAGTGGTGAGAATGTGGAACTCGCTGCCACAGGGAGTGGTTGAAGCGAATAGTATCGATGCATTTAAGGGGAGGCTAGACAAGCATATGAGGGAGGAGGGAATAGAAGGTTATGCTGAGTTAGATGAGGAAAGACAGGTGGAGGCTGGAGTGGAGCATAATCGCGGGCTCTGTGCCTATATCCCGTGTAACCCTGAAAGCAGTGGACAATAGCAAAATACTGCGGTGCTGGAATCTGAAATAAAAACAGAAATGCTGGAAATCTCAGCATGTCAGGGAGCATCTGTGGGGAGAGAAACAGAGATAATGTTTCAGGTTGATGAACTTTCAGCAGAACGAAGGGTCACAGACCTGAAGCATTAACTCTGTTTCTCTCCACAGATACTGCCTGATCCGCTGAGATTTCCAGCATCTTCTGTTTCTATATTAGGGCAATGGACCATGTCTGCTCCTGGAGCTGGGAGGAGCCCGTTACACCAAACGTTGCTCCCACAGGCAGGCAGGATCGACTGACCCATCGTGTCAGGGTGCCAAGATGTTAAACCTTTCTCCGCACATATTATTTTTATTCACTCCAGGATAAGGGTGTCGCTGGCAACAAGAGCAGCAGGTCCATGGGAACACCACCACCTCCACGTTCCTCTCCAAGTCACACACCATCCTGACTTGGAAGTATATCACCGTTCCTTCATCGTCGCTGGGTCAAAATCCTGGAACTCCCTCCCTAACATCACTGTGGGAGCACCTTCACCACACGGACTGCAGCGGTTCAAGAAGGTGGCTCACCACCACCTTCTCAAGGGGCAATTATGGGATGGGCAATAAATGCTGGCCTTGTCAGTGACTCCCACAGCCCAGAAATTAATTTAAAAAAAACTTGTTCCTGTCTGCTTTGTAGAAACATAGAAAATAGGTGCAGGAGCAGGCCATTCGGCCCTTCGAACCTGCGCCACCATTCAATAAGATCATGGCTGATCATACAACTTTAGTACCCCATTCCTGCTTTCTCTCCATACCCTCTGATTCCTTTAGCCGTAAGGGCCACATCTAACTCCCTTTTGAATGTATCTAACGAACTGGCATCAACAACTCTCTGCTGCAGGGAATTCCACAGGTTTACTACTCTCTGAGTGAAGAAGTTTCTCCTCATCTCAGTCCTAAATTCCTTCTCCTCCTGAGAGCTACATGGTTCAGCCCCAGACAACCTGTACTCCCTCAGATCCAGGGGCAGGCTGAAGATCACATACACATGTTGCGGTATATCCCACAGATGTTGTCTATCTTTGTAGTGAGGAGACTGGTACCTTGCCTTGATCAGAGTGCACCTTCGAGCGCTCAGCAGCAAAGGCCATGCTAACCTGCATGTTGCAGAGAGCCGCAGTTGCCGCTAGCTCCAATGGGTATGAGGCTGAATTAGGTGTACGCTGTTGATTAGTGGCTACCACTCTCACTTCTGAGTCACAAGGTCACACCTCCAGAGACTTGAGCACATAATCCAGGCCGACACTCCCGGTGCAGTGCTGAGGGAGTGCTGCGCTGCCGGAGGTGCCAGCGTTAAGATGAGATGTGAAGCCGAGGCCCAGTCTTCCCTGTCAGGTGGATGTAAAAGATCCCGTGGTACTATTCGAAGGAGAGCCTCTCTCGACACTGCACACGGCGCTATAATATGTAACAACAGCAGAAGTTATTGTTCAAAAAGGAACAACAGCCACCATTCCATCGTGTTGGACGAAGGTGTGATGAGAAATAAATGGTCATCAAGCCCAGGAAGGTGATGTTGGAGGGGTGACCAAAACCCTGAGCAGAACGCTGTTTTTTAAGGAGGGATGTATCATCATCATCATCATCATAGGCAGTCCCTCAGAATCGAGGAAGACTTGCTTCCACTCTACACATGAGTTCTTAGGTGACTGAACAGTCCAATACGAGAGCCACAGGCTCTGCCACAGGTGGGACAGATAGTCGTTGAGAGAAGGGATGGGTGGGACTGTTTTGCCGCACACTCTTTCCGCTGCCTGCACATGATTTCTGCATGCTCTCGCCGTTGAGACTCGAGGTACTCAGCGCCCTCCCGGATGCACTTCTTCCACATAGGGCGGTCTTTGGCCAGGGACTCCCAGGTGTCAGTGGGGATGTTGCACTTTATCAGGGAGTCTTTGAGGGTGTCCTTTGACGGTGTAAAGGTGGACAGGGATGTCAATGAAGTTTAGGGAGGGCATTCCAGGACGTAGGGCCAAGGCAGCTGATGGCACAGCCACCAATGGTTGGGCAAAGGGAGTACGAGCGATGCACGACAGGCCCGAGTCGGAGGAATGGAGAGCTCAGGAGGATTGTAGAGCTGGAGGAGGTTACACAAATGGATCCGAGAGATGAGACTATAAAGGTTTTTAAACATGAGATGGAGATTTTTAAATTGGAGGCTTTGGGAGACCAGAAGCCAATGTAGATGAACAAAGACAGAAGTGATGAGGGAGTAGAACGTGGTTTGACATAGGATATGAGCAGTAGAATTTTTAAAGAGCTGACGAGGGTGGAGGCTGGAAGGCCGGTCTGGGGAGCATTGGGAGAGCTGAGTCTGGAGGTAATGAAGGTACAGATGAGGTAACAGATAGGCTGAGGCAGGGACGGAGATAGGTGATGCTGTGGAGGTAGGAGGGGCAGGTTTTGTGATGGAGCGTCGATGGGGACGGACGCCGGCTCGAGCTGGAACCAGCATCAAGGTCAAACTGAGGCAGCAATTTGATTTCACAGATGGGGAATGGGAGATCTAATACAGGTTCTCTAAATGGTAAAAGACTTTGCGAGGGTAAATAATGAGAGATTGTTTCCACTGGTTGGCAAGTTGGAACAAGAGCATGTATATAGAAGACTAGTGTAAGCAGGGGACGTTAGAAGGATTTGTTTCACTTAATAGGTTATTAGAACATCGAGTATTTGACCAATCAGGGCTTTTGAGGGGGAGACTATAATATAAATGTTGTGACGTCACACACATCATGTCTTTGTTATCTCGAGACCTGACTATTCCTGGTTAGCCTCCCATCTTCCACCCTCCGTAAGCATGAGCTCATCAAAAACTCTGCCCGTTTCCTACCTCGCACCAAGTCCCATTCATCCATTACCCCTGTGCTCGCTGATCCAGAAACACCTCTATTTTAAACTTTCCATCCTTGTTTTCAAATCCCTCCCTGGCCTCGCCCCTCCCTATCTCTGTAACCTCCCCCAGTCCTGCAACCCTCCAAGATATCTACACTACTCCAATTCTAGCCTCTTGCCCATCCCTGATTTTAAACATTCCAGCATTGACGGCTTTGACTTCAGCTGCCTGGGCCCCAAGCTCTGGAATTCCCTCCCTGAACCTCTCCGCTTCTCTACCTCTCTCTCCTCCTTTAAACACTCCTTAAACCTACCTCTTTGACCAAGCTTTTGGTCACCTGCGCTCGGTGTCAAACTTTGTTCAATAAAGCTCCTATGAAGCACCCTGGGACATTTTACTGCATTAAAGGCGCTATATAAATACAAGTTGTTGTTGTTGTTCACAAACCTTACTTCCTGTTGTGATTTTTGGTCACATTTTCGTGCCAACATTTACCATTGTAAATTGTAATGTCAACATTTTCATTCAAATTTTCTGAGTCATCTGTCACGATGTAATTGGCAGTTCTGCTACTAGGTGGCTCTGTGGAGCAAGTTTCTGATTTCTCTTTGTTGTTTCCTTACACACTACAGCAAATCAACACAAGGCACATACTGGAGACAAGGTCACTCTGTGACCTGTACCTTTATTCACAGGACCAAGAAGTGATGACCCTGCCTGGGACCTCCCTTTGGATGACCAGGTGAGGAGTGTCTCCCACAAGTTCACCTCCTGTGGTCAAGATGTGCATTTCTCAGGTGTATACAGTGTACAGTGTTGTTACATAAAGGTTACAGTTATGTGAAGGTTACAAACATGACATCACCTCCCCCCCAACGTCTTTGGGTCAAAGATTGAGTCTTTCAGGCGGTCGACGCTCTCTCGTGGAGCGCCGCAGTTGGGGCTCTTGTTGTTGAGCCTTGGCATGCGTCTTTGTCACCTGTGGTGATTCCGGCTCGTCCGGGCTGGCCGCAGGGACTGTGCATGCTGCTGATGGTTTTTGTTGCTCGTTCACTGGCAGTGGTGTGGGCAACATCTCATGATGTTCCTCAGGTTCCTCAGTGTCCATGCTGAACCTTTTTTTTACTTGGTCCAGATGCTTGCGGCATGTCTGCCCATTGTTAAGTCTGACCACTATGACCCTGTTCCCCTATTTACCAATTACAGTACCTCGAGCCACTTGGGCCCCACAGTGTGATTAAGAACAAATACAGGGTCATCGATTTCTATACATCTCCCCTTTGAGTTACGGTCGTGGCACTCATTTTGGGACTGGCGCTTGCCCTCAACAACGTCTGACAAGACTGGATGAATGGGAGACAGCCGAGTTTTGAGTGTACGTTTCATGAGTAGTTCCGCTGGCAGGACCCCCGTGAGTGAGTGCGGTCGGTACCTGTAGGCCAGCAGGAGGCGCGATAGACGGTATTGAAGGGAGGGTCCTTGAATCCGGAGCATGCCTTGTTTTATGATTTGGACCGCACGTTCCGCCTGACTATTGGAAGCCGGCTTGAACGGCGCTGTCCTGACATGTTTGATGTCTTTACCTGATGAACTCCCGGAATTCATAGCTAGTGAAACACGGGCCGTTGTCGCTAACTAGGATGTCCGGCAAGCTGTGGGTCGCAAAGACCGCACGCAGACTCTCCACTGTGGCGGATGTCGTGCATGAATTCAATACAATGCACTCGATCCATTTCGAGTACGCATCAACAACAATGAGGAACATTTTTCCCATGAACGGGCCCGCGTCGTCTACGTGAATACGTGCCCATGGCTTGGTGGGCCAGGGCCACGGGCTGAGTGGGGCCTCCCTGGGGGCATTGCCCAGCTGGGCACATGTCGTGCATCTGCGAACACAGTGTTCCAGGTCTGCATCAATACCTGGCCACCATACATGGGGCCGGGCAATGGCCTTCATAAGCACAATGCTTGGGTGCTCGCTGTGGAGTTCGCTGATGCATGCTTCCCTACCCCTCTGGGGCATGACTACCCGGCTGCCCCATAGTAGGCAGTCGGCTTGGAGGGAGAGTTCATCCATCCGTCTGTGAACTGGTCTGACCTGTTCAGGGCATGCTCCGTGTGCAGGCGCCCAATCCCCAGTCAGGACACATTTCTTAATCAGGGATAGGAGGGGATCTCTGTTTGTCCAGGTTTTGATCTGGTGGGCTGTGATGGGGGAGCCTGCGCTGCCAAAGGCATCGACAGCCATGACCATCTCCGCGCTTTGCTCCGCTGCCCCCTCAGTGGTGCCTAATGGAAGCCCGCTGAGCGCGTTAGCGCAATTTTCCATGCCTGGCCGGAGCCGTATGGTGTAGTCATATGCAGCCAGCGTGAGAGCCCATCGCTGTATGCGAGCTGACACATTGGCATTGACAGCTTTGCTGTCGGACAACAGGGATGTTAACGGCTTGTGGTCCGTTTCTAACTCGAACCTTCTGCCAAAAAGGTTCTGTTGCATCTTTTTCACCCCGTAGACACATGCGAGTGCTTCCTTTTCAACCATCCCATACCCGCTTTCTGCTTGGGAGAGCGACCTGGAGGCGTAAGCCACAGGTTGGAGTTGGTCCTCATCATTACTCTGTTGCAACACGCACCCAACCTCATAGAATGAATCATCGCATGTCAAAACCAATTTCTTACAGGGTTCGTACAGGGTCAATAGCTTATTAGAACAAAGCAGGTTCCGCGCCTGATTAAAAGCCCGTTCCTGACAGTCCCCCCAAAACCAATCACAACCCCTACGCAGGAGCACGTGTAGCAGCTCCAGCAATCTACTTAAGTTCGGTAGAAAGTTCTCGAAATAGTTTAATAGTCCCAGAAATGAACGCAACTCTGATGTGTTGCCAGGCCTGGGCGCATGACGGATCGCCTCCGTTTTGGATTCGGTAGGCTGGATCCCATCTGCGGCAACCCTCCTGCCCAAAAACTTGACCTCTGTGGCCAAAAACACACACTTGGGCTTCTGCAGGCGCAGGCCTACCCGGTCCAGTCGGCATTGCACCTCCTCCAGGTTGTGGAGGTGTTCCTCAGTGTCTCTACACGTGATAAGGATGTCGTTCTGAAATACAATTGTTTCGGGGATGGATTTGAGCAGGCTTTCCATGTTCCTTTGAAAGATAGCGGCTGCTGAACGAATGCCAAATGGAAACCTGTTGTAGACAAACAGCCCCTTTTGCGTGGTGATGGTGGTCAGTAGCTTGAATTCTTCGGCCAGTTCCTGGGTCATGTAGGCCGAAGTGAGGTCCAACTTGGTGAACAGCTTGCCGCCTGCCAGCATGGCAAAAAGATCCTCTGCTCTCAGAAGCAGGTATTGGTCCTGAAGGGACACTCGGTTGATGGTGGCCTTGTAGTCGCCACAGATCCTGACCAAGCCATCCGTTTTTAGAACAAGGACGATGGGGCTTGCCCAGTCGCTGAATTCAACGGGTGAAATTATGCCCTCTCTTAGCAACCTGTCCAACTCACTCTCAATTTTCTCCCGCATCACATACGGCACAGCTCTGGCTTTGGGGTGCACTGGTGTGGCGTCCGGGGTGATGCGTATCCTTACTTTGGTGCCTTTGAAAGTCCCGATGCCAGGTTGAAATAATGACTCAAACTTTTGTAGAACCTGTGAGCATGAACTTCGCTCCACAGATGAAATGGCGTGCACATCCCCCCATTTCCAGTTCATCTCGGCTAGCCAGCTCCTCCCCAAAAGCGCGGGACCATTTCCCGGGACAATCTAGAGTGGCAGCCAGTTCTGAGATCCATTATGTGCGACCACCAACATTGCACTGCCTAGCACTGGGATGATCTCTTTGGTGTACATCCGTAGTTGCGTGTCAATGCGTCCTAGTTTGGGTCTGCTAGCTCTGAGTGGCCATAGTTTCTCGAATTGTTGGACACTCATAAGTGACTGGCTGGCTCCTGTGTCCAGCTCCATGCATACTGGGATGCCGTTTAACAGTACTCTCAGCATGATAGGTGGTGTTTTTGTGTATGAGCTGTGGATATTTGCCACCTGGACTCGCTGAACTTCAGCATCCATTGCTGTGTCCCAGGCATACCCCTGCCTTGCAGAGACCCCTCTTGTGGTTCATCCACTTCGTAAACCAGCCTCGCTGCGGGCTTCCTGCACATCTTGGCTAAATGTCCACTCAAGTTACAATTTCTGCAGATGGATTGTTGAATCCGGCAGGTCTTCGCAGCATGTTTGCCCCCGCACCTCCAGCATGAGCTGAGATTGTTGTGAACAAAAGGGCTTTTACCAGGCATTCCTCTCTGATTGCCTCTTTGATTACTCTTGAGCACTCTGTTTGTGGGTGTCAATGGTCCCGTCCAGGACATATTGTTCCTTGTGATGGTGTAAATGTCTGCTCAACCTGTCATTGTCTCTGTTGAGGACCCACCCTAGAGTCTGTTACTGCCTGGTTGGTGTCGAATTGCCCTTGCCTGCCTGTGGGGTTCTGAGTCGCATTTAACATGTTAACTCCCTGCTCCATCGCCACGTTGGGAGCAGGGTTGTGTCCGTATATGATCTTGGTTTCCTCCTCCCACGCCATGAAGGTCTGAGCCATCAACGCCGCTGCTTCCAAGGTCAAGTCCTTGGTCTCAATTAGCTTCCTAAAAATCCCAGCATGACCAATGCCCTCAATGAAGAAATTCCATAACATCTCCCCCCTGCAGGCATCTGTGAACTTACAGAGGCTGGCCAAGCGCCGAAGGTCCGCAACAAAGTCTGGTATGCTCTGCCCTTCCCGACGTCGGTGCGTATAGAATCGGTGTCGGGCCATGTGTATACTGCTTGCCAGTTTGAGGAGCTCACCGATCAGTTTGCTGAGCTCCTCGAAGGTCTTGTCTGTCGGCTTCTCGGGTGCGAGCAGGTCTTTCATCAGCGCGTACGTCTTAGGTCCACAGCTGGTCAGTAGATGCACCCTTCGCTTGTCAGCCACTGCCGCTCCCAGCCAGTCCTTCGTGTCAAAGCTCTGCTGGAGCCTCTCAAAGAAATCGTCCCAATCCTCACCAACACACTACTGTTCCTCTGTGCTACCGGTGGCCATTCTCATGAGTCGTTGATTCCCGTTTCTCGTCGCCAAATGTTGTGTCCTTACACACTACAGCAAATCAACACGAGGCACATACTGGAGACAAGGTCACTCTGTGACCTGTACATTTATTCACAGGACCAAGAAGTGATGACCCTGCATAGACCTCCCTTTATATACCTGGATGACCAGGTGAGGAGTGTCTCCCACAAGTTCACCCCCTTTGGTCAAGGTGTGCATTTCTCAGGTGTATACAGTGTACAGTGTTGTTACATAAAGGTTACAGTTATGTGAAGTTACAAATATGACACTCTTCCCTAACTCCGCTGTCACCGTGTTCATTCGCTGAGTGTGGATAAAAGCATGGGCAATTTACCAATATCGCGGAAAAGGGAATTGGATCAGTATTTGAAAAGGAGCAATGGAGAAAAGTGTGGGGGGAAAGGCAGGGAAATGGGATGAGAGTAGCTAGTTGCAGTTGAGAAACTAGTGCAAGCACACGCACGATGTGCTGAATGGCCTCCTTCGGTGCAGTAAATTGTACAATTATTAGGATTGTGTTCTGAAGATAATAAGTGTTGGTGGGAGAAGGCCATGTTGTCCATCAATCCTGTTCACTGCCACACACTTCATATATTTCATGATGAATCTCCTCACCAAATATTCCATATTTATTTATTCTTTGACATATTTATTCTGTCACATACTTCATCAAAAATGGCTAATGCTGAAGGACCTGCAATCTACTAATGTCTATTTGCTCATTTATAAAGTCTTTAATGAAAGAATTGCCTGAATCATGGCAAAATTGAAACACTGTTCCAGGCATAATTCAAGTGAGATGCAGTTCCTCATTATTATACATCAAAAGAATTGCATTAAAATGTCCATAATTAGACTATCAAGATTAGTCAGGCTTTTATGTGTTAAAATAATTATTCTGGTGTACTTTGCATGATGCCTTACGTAGGAACCAAATCAATCTTTATTTTGAAAATTACTTTTTGACAGGTTCAATACACTTGTGATGGAGAATTTAATAGAGATTGTTTCTCTGGGTCTGACGTCATTCTTGGTAAATAGCTGCTAGTTCAGCATACAGAATTGCAGAGCTTCCCTTATCAACTGCATAGTCCCCTAAAGCAGCTTACATAGTTGGACGGGAAATCATATTATACAAACCACATTTCCGTGGCCCACTCAGACTTGTATTAGGAACATAGGAGCAGGAGGAGACCATTCAGCCCCTCGAGCCTGTTCTGACTTTCAATGACATCATGGCTGATCTGCACCTTAACTCCATCTACCTGCCTTGGTTCCGTCACACTTAATACCCTTGCCCAACAAAAATCTACTTATCTCAGTTTTTAAATGTTCAATTGACCCCTCCCCCACCCCCGGCAGCCTCTGCAGCTTTTTGTAAAGAGAATTCCAGATTCCCGCTATCCATCGTGTGAAGAAGTGCTTCCTGACATCACCCCTGAACGGCTGAGCTTTAATTTTAAGGTGACACCCCCTTGTTCTGGACTCACCCACCAGAGGAAAGAGTTTCTCCCTATTTATCCTATCCAATCCTTTCATCACTTTAAACACCTCCATTAGACAAAACCTTAATCTTCTACACTTGAGGGAATACAAGTCTAGACTATGCAACCTCATAACTTAACCCTTTTAACTTATATATTTAAACAATATTGCTCTATGAGGATTTAAGAGATTTTTTTTATCCAATTTTCACACAACCAGGTCCCACAACTAGCAATTAGAGAAAGGATCGGATCATCTGTTTTGAATGGTTTTGTTTGAGGGATAAATGTTGTCCAGGGTGCAGGAGAAATCCTCGCTCTCCGAATATTGCTGTGGGACCTCTTATGCCCAACTGACAGGACAGCTGGGTCCTTGGTCTTGTCTCATCACTCCCTCAGTACTTCACAAGGCAGGCTAAATGTTTTAAATAATATAATAAGGCCTCAGCCCTCCCTATCTCTGTTCCCTCATGCAGTCTGCCTGCCCTCCCCCTACTCTCTGTTTCTCTGACTCCAGCCTGTTGTGCGTCTACCCGCGGCAATGGAGCCTTCAGTCCTCTGTGTTCCATTTTCTGCAATTCCATCCCGAAATGCCTCCACCTCTCTACCTCCCTCTGCTCCTATAAAAACCTGCGAAACCTATTGTTTTTTTAGCCAATATTCTGGTCACCCCTCCTAATCTCTTCTTGTTAACTTGGCGTGAGTTTTCTTCATGCCTATCCGTGAAGTGCCGTGGGACAAGGTTTGTGTTAACGATGATAAATAAATACAAGTTGTTTACTCTCTGCTGGTCTCAGCACTCTCAGAAGATTGAGACTCTCGGGCTTGAGTACAATCATTTAGACTGAGGACCCGATTTTCAGCAAGGCCTCCACCCGCCCAAGTGCCGCCGATGGCCACCGAGGTACCGGACGGTACTTTGGGCGGGATATTCATGGCCGAGGCCCCTCGAAGGTCGGCGGGCAGCAAATGGACGATGTAAGCTGCCAATCTGGGCAGCAGCAGGCGGGAAGTCTCATTCTCAGCGGCAGAGGCGCTTGCCGCCCAAGTGCCGCTGAGGATGGAGTCAAAGACATGAAAAAAACATCACCAATAAAAAATGTAAAAACTATCGGAAGACCTTCAGGGGACCTCATGCAGGTAAGTCGCTGTGGAAATTAAAAAAAGAAATGTTCACTTACCTATTTTTCAGGATCTTCAGACTCACCGTCGGGGACAGACCAGCCTCCAGCCAGCGGTCCACCCCCGTTCTGCCGCCGAGTCCCGCCGACTTCCACCCGCAGGAATCTGGGAGCTCGGCGGGCGGGAGCTCAGCCGTCCGCTGACGTCAGCAGACGGTTTCCGGCGGCTCTCCCCTCCCACCCGCTCCAGGACACTTCCAAAGTGGCACTGGGCGGATCTTCAGGAGCAAAGTCGGCGGCAACGGACGATGAGCGATGTATTTCGCTCTCTCTGAGACTTCAGTACAGTAGTGAGAGAATGCTGCATTGTCGGAGGGGCTGTTCGACAGGAATGATGTTGGGATGAAAATTGAAGCCTCTCTGTGTGGGTACGATGTGCACACGCACCTGTAGAAGCCTCACAAATGCTGATTCGCAGGCACCGAGAACCAGCTTTTGTGATCTGTCAACTTTTGACAGATCGCATACATCTCCACAGGAAGGCAGGGCTATTTATCCAACTCTTGCCCAGTGAATGTCCTTCAAACTCTTACACTCAAATAGGTGTATAAACGACTTTTACCAGCATAAGTGTTTTAACATTTTTATATTAAAAACCCTGTCCATTAAGATAAGTTTATTTTTAACCTTATTAAAACGCATTAAAACAAATTTCAAAAAAATATTTTTTTCCTAAAACATTCAATTTCAATTAATTTTAAGTATGTGAGGTGTTTTTTAAATTTATTGTGTTGTGTTTCGGTGTTTTGTGGCGGTGGGGGGGGGGGTGGGGGTTGCGGGGGTTCTCATTGATAGTAATGAGAGCTTGTACAAACAGAGCTCCCATTATTATCGCTGAGAATATTACATAGTGATTGGTGGCCCAGGCCCACGCGATCTCAGGATACACATCAGTATCTGGAGGATATGTTCCATACGCGGCCCAGTAAATGGAGGCCTCCAACGTTCCTCCGGGACCACCAGGTACTTTTGTAACAAATTTACCGGTCGCCCGAAGGAAACCTCCGACTACAATTTCCTCCCATTAAGTCAAGCCTTCTGACAGAGAAGAGACAAAATAAAGTTAAGAAAGAAAAAAACACATTCATAACAGATTCATTCCTTCCTTCCTTCCTTCCTTCCTTCCGTCCTTCCTTCCTTCCTTCCTTCCTTCCTTTCTTTCTTTCTTTCTTTCTTTCTTTCTTTCTTTCTTTCTTTCTTTCTTTCTTTCTTTCTTTCTTTCTTTCTTTCTTTCCTCAAGTCTGTACCTTAGGTTTCCTGACCCTTCAGTTCTGCCTGTCACTCTCCTCCTTCAGCCACGGAAAAGTTAATCAACCTCCATCGTTTCTAAATTGCTGACACATTCCGCTAATTGTTCCCATTCCTTTAACTTTCACTTGAATGCAGTTTGCTGCTCCGACCACTAGTGCACACCCTTTCCCTGTCCGAATCAGCACTTGCAGCTGTGCGAACAAGATAAAATTGAATGTAAACTGAACAAAATCAAAGGGGGAGGGCTGGGGAGGAGGAGGAGACAGGGGGAGGGGGAGGGGAGGAGACAGGGGGAGGGGGAGGGGGAGGGGAGGAGACGGGGTGAGGACTGAGGTAAAGGGCAGAGCCGTGGGCCCAGCAGCAGCTTCCTGGTCTCGGTTTACTGCATTGATATCATTGGTGTCGTACCCAAAACCGTCAGAAAGCTGCAGTTGGCTTGTGACCGAGATCTGTACCCAGGGCAGCAAAAACTAAAAGTGGAGAAAGGTTGAAAATGTACAGACAGTCTTTCAGTATCTCTAAAGAGGAAAGACAGGTTGAACTTTCATGAATAGATCCTTTCTTCAAAGGGTGAGGGACTGAGAGCAGAACATAAGAACATAAGAACATAAGAATTAGGAACAGGAGTAGGCCATCTAGCCCCTCGAGCCTGCTCCGCCATTCAACAAGATCATGGCTGATCTGGCCGTGGACTCAGCTCCACTTATCCGCCCGCTCCCCGTAACCCTTAATTCCCTTATTGGTTAAAAAGCTATCTATCTGTGATTTGAATATATTCAATGAGCTAGCCTCAACTGCTTCCTTGGGCAGAGAATTTCACAGATTCACAACCATCTGGGAGAAGAAATTCCCTCTCAACTCGGTTTTAAATTGGCTCCCCCGTATTTTGAGGCTGTGCCCCCTAGTTCTAGTCTCCCCGACCAGTGGAAACAACCTCTCTGCCTCTATCTTGTCTATCCCTTTCATTATCTTAAATGTTTCTATAAGATCACCCCTCATCCTTCTGAATTTCAATGAGTAAAGACCCAGTCTACTCAATCTATCATCATAAGGTAACCCCCTCATCTCCAGAATCAGCCTAGTAAATCGTCTCTGTATGCCCTCCAAAGCCAGTATATCCTTCCTTAAGTAAGGTGACCAAAACTGCACGCAGTACTCCAGGTGCGGCCTCACCAATACCCTGTACAGTTGCAGCAGGAGCTCCCTGCTTTTGTACTCCATCCCTCTCGCAATGAAGGCCAACATTCCATTCGCCTTCCTGATTACCTGCTGCACCTGCAAACTAACTTTTTGGGATTCATGCACAAGGATCCAAAAAGAGTTTCATGCACAAGGACCCCCAGGTCCCTCTGCACCGCAGCATGTTGTAATTTCTCCCTATTCAAATAATATTCCCTTTTACTGGTTTTTTTCCCAAGGTGGATGACCTCACACTTTCCGACATTGTATTCCATCTGCCAAACCTTAGCCCATTCGCTTAACCTATCTAAATCTCTTTGCAGCCTCTCTGTGTCCTCTACACAACCCGCTTTCCCACTAATCTTTGTGTCATCTGCAAATTTTGTTACACTACACTCTGTCCCCTCTTCCAGGTCATCTATGTATATTGTAAACAGTTGTGGTCCCAGCACCGATCCCTGTGGCACACCACTAACCACCGATTTCCAACCCGAAAAGGACCCATTTATCTCGACTCTCTGCTTTCTGTTAGCCAGCCAATTCTCTATCCATGCTAATACATTTCCTCTGATTCCGCGTACCTTTATCTTCTGCAGTAACCTTTTGTGTGGCACCTTATCGAATGCCTTTTGGAAATCTAAATACACCACATCCATCGGTACACCTCTATCCACCATGCTCATTATATCCTCAAAGAATTCCAGTAAATTAGTTAAACATGATTTCCCCTTCATGAATCCATGTTGCGTCTGCTTGATTGCACTATTCCTATCTAGATGTCCTGCTATTTCTTCCTTAATGATAGCTTCAAGCATTTTCCCCACTACAAATGTTAAACTAACTGGCCTATAGTTACCTGCCTTTTGTCTGCCCCCTTTTTTAAACAGAGGTGTTACAATAGCTGCTTTCCAATCCGCTGGTACCTCCCCAGAGTCCAGAGAATTTTGATAGATTATAATGAATGCATCTGCTATAACTTCCGCCATCTCTTTTAATACCCTGGGATGCATTTCATCAGGACCAGGGGACTTGTCTACCTTGAGTCCCATTAGCCTGTCCAGCACTACCCTCCTAGTGATAGTGATTGTCTCGAGGTCCTCCCTTCCCACATTCCCGTCACCAGCAATTTTTGGCATGGTTTTTGTGTCTTCCACTGTGACGACCGAAGCAAAATAATTGTTTAAGGTCTCAGCCATTTCCACATTTCCCATTATTAAATCCCCCTTCTCATCTTCTAAGGGACCAACATTTACTTTAGTCACTCTTTTCCATTTTATATATCTGTAAAAGCTTTTACTATCTGTTTTTATGTTTTGCGCAAGTTTACTTTCATAATCTATCTTTTCTTTCTTTATTGCTTTCTTAGTCATTCTTTGCTGTCATTTAAAATTTTCCCAATCTCCTCATTTCCCACAAACCTTGGCCACCTTATACGCATTGGTTTTTAATTTGATACTCTCCTTTATTTCCTTGGTTATCCACAGCTGGTTATCCCTTCTCTTACCGCCCTTTTTTTTCACTGGAATATATTTTTGTTGAGCACTATGAAAGAGCTCCTTAAAAGTCCTCCACTGTTCCTCAATTGTGCCACCATTTAGTTTGTGTTTCCAGTCTACTTTAGCCAACTCTGTCCTCATCCCACTATAGTCCCCTTTGTTTAAGTATAGTACGCTCGCTTGAGACACTACTTCCTCACCCTCAATCTGTATTACAAATTCAACCATACTGTGATCACTCATTCCGAGAGGATCTTTTACTAGGAGATCGTTTATTATTCCTGTCTCATTACACAGGACCAGATCTAAGATCGCTTGCTCCCTTGTAGGTTCTGTAACATACTGTTCTAAGAAACAATCCCGTATGCATTCTATGAATTCCTCCTCAAGGCTACCCCATGCAATTTGATTTGACCAATCAATATGTACTTTAAAATCCCCCATGATTACTGCCGTTCCTCTTTCACATGCCTCCATTATTTCCTTGATTATTGCCCGCCCCACCATGAAGTTATTATTTGGGGGCCTATAAACTACGCCCAACAGTGACTTTTTCCCCTTACTATCTCTAATCTCCACCCACAATGATTCAACATTTTGTTCATAAGAGCCAATATCGTCTCTCACAACTGCCCTGATATCTTACTTTATTAACAGAGCTACCCCACCTCCTTTCCCTTCTTGTCTATCTTTCCGAATTGTCAGATACCCCTGTATGTTTAATTCCCAGTCTTGGCCACCCTGCAACCACGTTTCTGTAATGGCCACCAAATCATACCCATTTGTAATGATTTGTGCCGTCAACTCATTTACTTTATTTCGAATACTGCGTGCGTTTAGGTAGAGTGTTTTAATACTCATTTTTAAACCATGATTTTTAGCTTTGACTCCTCCTGCAGCCTGTGGAAATGTATTGTTATCTAAGCTGATACCATACGGTATTTGTGTGCCCTTTGCAATATATATATAACAAAATGGAGTCCTGGCCCTTCCAGAACTTTCTGCATTTTAGCAGTCAGCTTGCATAAACAGCTAAACCTGGTTTGAGATGGCTGATGGCCATCAGACAGCTAGGAGACAAGTCATGCTGAGACAAGTACCCCCCCATGGTGCTCTCCTATTGTGCTCTCCTATTGTCTACACGACAAGAGTTCCATGTCACCCCACCCTTATCTTCTAGACTCAAACCACCAGCCATTATCTCTTGTAGAGACCTCATCCATTTGATGCAAACAGATAAACTGACTAGGAAACTGAACAATGCAAGACAGGTAATAGCCCATTACCTCACTCTCATGGAGTAATGGCCGGCTGGCCAACTAATAACCCTGACAAAAGGAAATATCTGGAAACCATGTCAGGACAAGGATGTAGTAATTAACTCTTTATCTGTATTCACTGACTATGAGACAGAGCCAATACACAGGGAGAGGCCATAACTTGGGTTTTACTGTATAAATATCTTGTGAAACTGTACCATTTCGGAGGTGTTCACTTAGCCCTTGACTGAGTGTGACCTGCCCCTTGCTAGCAAGTAAATTAAATAAACTTCTGCCGGAGCTGTAAGTGTCGGAGTCATTCTTTTCGGAGGTCGAGATTTCGACAGTTACTTCTTGGAGGTCCCACCGAGATGCATACTCTCTGTCCTGTGAGTAAAACGGATACAGGCATAGTCCTCTCCAGTGAAAGGCTTCAGTGGCCAAAACAAGGTGAGCCTTTTGCTCACAAGATGTTTCTTCACTGTTGAATCGCATATGTAATCTGTTGTCCACAGGGGAGGTACTGCAATCTACAAGACTCGATATTTAAAAGCTAAAGTTATTTTTTATAACCACTTCTTTCTCAGCTCGCAAGCAGAAGAAAACGGGTTATGGAAAAATCTCGAAATAGCCCGGGGAAGGTTTCAGTAGGTAAGGGAGCGCTAGTCGATCGGAAAAGGTTCCTGAAGGTTCTTATGTGATAAGATTAGAAAATAAAAAGCGCTAATCGATCGAAGGTTCTTATGTGATAAGATTTTTATTGTTTTTAATTCGGAAAGGGTTCTTATGTGATAAGAGTAAGAAAAAAAGGGAAGCGCAATCGATCAAAGGTTCTTATGTGATAAGAGTTAGGGTATGGAACCATAAGTTTTATCAGTTTTATCAGTTTTATAAGTTTTATTAGGATAAGTTAAGGACTCGGTCTGTAGTGGCGTACAACGCAGACTGAGAATTGATTATTTGTTTAGATAGAGTGTAAGGTTATGATTTGTGTACTCGCGTGAATATTGTTTGTTGTCCTTGTGATACTGTTGTGTGCAATACCTTTGTGCGACATTGTCATTAGAGAAACGGGAAGAGTTACTAGGGAAAGTTGTGATTCGGAAAAAAAAAACACAAGGATTGATTAAGAAAAGAAACAGTAACTGATTGATCAACGACGGTTGGTTCGTGCCAACATATCTTACACACCCAGACTGAGCCCGAATTAAGAGCCTTTTCAGGCCACGTAACGGCCAGGAGAAGTGGGCGTAGAGAACTCGGTTGGCCGAAAGGATTGTGAGATCAGAAACTGTGGAAAATCTTAATCATCCAGAATGGGTGCCGGAGCAAGTTAAAACACCACAAAAGGCACACCAGCCTATGTCATGCTCCAGAATTGTGGTCAGTCTTCAATTGACCAAAGAAAGAAAAAACGGTAAAGTGGACTAAGGGTGAAAACAGGCCATTTCCACCCGATGGTTCATTTAATTTAGAGAGAACAACATGTCTAGAGGAGTGTCTTATAAACAGAGATCCAGGTAGAAGAAAAAAAAAGGAAAGTAATAGAAAAGGCCTGGGTTCCGACTCTTCAAGCCCATGTAAAATTAACAGAGGAAGTAAATCAAATGTAAAAAAAAAGAGAACCTGATAGTGACTTATGGATTAAAAAAAAAATAAAGCTAGCCAAAAAAAAAAGCTTTATTGAATGGAGAGAAACTTTTGTGAATGTCTTGTCTTTGAATGAGAGTGTGTGAATGTCTTGTCTTTGAATGAAAGTGCTTCTGTGTTTTTTCTTGTGTCTGGAAACCTGTTTGGAAAGGTTGTGGAGCTGCCTGTTTGTTTTAGCTCCACCCACTTTTTCAAACAAAGTGAAGTTTTTTAACCCTTGATCTGTATGTGGGAAGTTTAAGACATTTTAAGTTAGAAGCGCAGGTGTGGATTTATTCGGATGAGAAGTTACGGAGCTAGGAAATGCACAAAGGATAGGTTTGTTGAGACATGGTCCTGGTGGTTAAAAGTTGTAGTGCCTTGGGAAGTTGTAATGCCTTTTTTTTTAAAAAGCCTTTGTGGGTCTCTCGAGGTGCAGGCTGGGGGAGTACACTCTCATTGTCCTTGGTGTAAAATCTTGACGCGAAAGCTTCTAGCTCAGTAAGAGGATTTGTTTTTTGATAAAGAGTGGCAGTACAATAGTTGAATTGTGATTTTGAGATATTTCAGGTGATCTCTTTGATCAACATTTTGAGTGTATTGGAAAAATCTTGGGTTTGGAAGCCTTTTAATAAAATTATAAAACAAGTACTTTACATTCTGTGATCTGTGAATCACTATAAGCATAAATGAGAAGTCCGTGTAACACACCGATTCTTCCGGTTCAGAAGCCCGATAGTGACAAATGGAAGTTTGTCCAAGACCTATGAGCTGTGAATGAATCTACCATATTCTCACAATGCTTAAAGAAGGATTTGGAATGAAGTATCCCGGAATGCTTTCCAGAATCTTAAACAGTCCCTCACTTCAGCACCCGCCTTGGGATTACCAGATTACACTAAGCTATTCAACTTATTTGTGCATCACAAGTCGGGTTTTGCACAATCTGTTTTGACTCAGTTACATGGGGACAGGCAGCGACCGGTAGCGTATTTCAGTACCCAACTAGACCCAGTGGCACGCGGACTACCAGGATGTCTTCCTTCGCTGGCAGCAGCTTATTATGCTGTGCAACAGGCTCAGACAATAACTCTAAATCATCAGACCATTTTGTATATCCCACACTCTGTTGAGATCTTACTTACTAAATGTGCCACCCAACACCTAACCTCCGCAAGAACCACTAAATATGAATTTGAACTGTTATCAAATCCGAACCTTATAATTGCTCAGACCCGCCACCCACTGTTAATGACGTGCTCACTTTTCAGACACAGGCCAGTACGGAGGTGGTGGTGACCTGGACGAAGGATCAATGTTATAAAAATCCAGAAGGAATATGGGTTCACCATGACGGTTGCATGGTGGCGCCCAGATCCTTACTTCCATGGATTGCCCGATGTGTTCATACATTCACACATGCAGGCAAAGGGGGATTGGCAGATTACATTTTGGCAACTTGGTATGCACCAGGTATTTCAGCAATTGCAAAACAAATCTGTGAAAATTGTGTTACCTGTCAGACAATGAATCCGGGTAAGACGGAAAAAGTAGAATCTGCCTCCCACCCAAATCCAGTCGGGCCTTTTGTACATTTACAAATGGATTTTATTGAATTACCTATGTGTATGGGATTCAAGTATGTATTAGTTATTATAGATGTGTTCTCTAGATGGATTGAAGCCTTTCCATGTAAAAAGGCCGATGCCACTACTGTTGCTAAATGTTTGTTAAAGGAAATCGTACCGCGCTTCGGAATCCCTGCTAAGATTTCTAGTGATAACGGGTCACATTTCACAGGAACTGTTATAAGAGAAATGTGTAAAGCTTTGCAGATTAATCAACGTTTTCATTGCAGTTATCATCCACAATCAGCTGGACTTGTTGAAAGATATAATGGAATGCTTAAAAATAAGCTGGCAAAACTATGCAATGACACTGGACTGAAATGGACAGAACTGCTGCCCTTAGCTTTGATGGTAATGCGATCTGCAACCAACAGAACAACAGGCCTGTCACCGCATGAGATAGTTATGGGACGTCCCCAACGACTACCTTTTACAGCACCATTTACTGCAAAACAAATGGACATCCACAAAATGGAGGAAAATATGTTGAATTATTGTATTGCACTAACCAAATGTATTTCCAGCTTTCATTCACAGGTAAAGGAAGCTCAAGTCAAGCCAGCGGAAGGGAAGTGTCATAACCTGGAGCCAGGGGAATTCGTTTACATCAAGATTTTTAAAAGAAAAAGCAGTCTACAGCCCAGATTCGAAGGACCATACCAGGTCTTGTTGGCGACCAATACTGCAATCAAGGTAAAGGAAAGACCAACATGGATCCACGCATCCCATTGCAAACGGGCACCCGACCAGGAGGAAGGGAAGAAGGAACCAGAGGAACAGAAAAAGGAAGACTGAATAAGGAACTGTATGGACTATGGGGACTGATGGTGCTGGGCTTGACAGGGTTTTACTTTACATTATTGATTACACCAGGGATACAGACCCGCCACCAAAGGGAACTGCAAGTAAACTTATTTATGGCACTGAGTCATAAGTATGCTCAAGAAAGAAACTTGTCGAGTTGTTGGATATGTCCACTCCGAAGGGGGTATTCCCCTGAGATCTGTCCCCTTTAACGAATCAGAAATGGTAGAATGGTTGACAGTGCAAAATAGGACAAACCTAACAAAGGGGCCAGAAACGAAGGAGCAAACAGAATGGAGGTCGGCAGGGTATAAACTTACAACCTTCCAGGGATGGTACCAGCGCAATTATGATAATAACAATCAGCCTTCCTTCCTAAACATTACTCCCAGAATAGAAAATCCCAAAGGTATAATATGCCTCGTGAGTAATGAAACTAAAGGACCAGAAATGGGACGCAGCAAATATTCCCAAATGACTAAATGGCAAGCCACAACTAATCCCACTGATGGGAGAAAGATAGCAACCGTTGGCTGGACAATGGTCCATAACAAAGCCCCAGGTGAAGGGTGGGAAGGTGAGACCCATCGAGTATGGATGGCGCGAAAGGACCAGGAGCTGACGTCCTATAATTGCACCTACTTTATTTGTGGCCATAAAGCCTACCCATGGTTACCAGCCAACTGGACAGGGTCATGTTACTTAGGATATGTGGTACCCTTTATCAGATCAATAAAGACTCTAAGGGATGCCTATAGAAGTCATAATTTAAACGGGATTTGACATGGCTAAACGGAATATTCAAGGTAATGGTGCCACCCTATGGAATAGCATCGACCGAATGGCAGTTACGGGAACTGGCTAACTTAGTTGAATCAGTAGCCAACGTAACTTCCCAAGCCTTTGAGGGGGTAAATGATGAAATGGTAGCTATTCGAACAGTGGCTCTCCAAAATCGTATGGCCTTAGATGATCTCCTCGCCAAGGAAGGAGGGACATGCACATTAATAGGTGGAGAATGCTGTACGTATATCCCAGATAAATCAGAAGAAATCAGCAGTCTAGCTGAATACATCAGGAAAAAGGTAATAGAGTATAAACAGACAGTTGGCCAGGACGGTATCACCTTGTGGGGTTGGGCATCGGGATGGTTGGGATCCCTAGGGAAATCTGTTCGACAGGGTTTGATCATATTCTTGCTGATAGTCTTCGCCCTGTATCTATTATTTGTCGTCGTTAAGTGTTGCTGTGCCAGGGTGGAAGAAACTATGTTACCTACCGAGACCACGGCTAGAGTTATGGTAGCAACAACTGCTGAAGGCTCTTGTGTGGAAATGGAAATGGAGAGACTGTACAGGATCAGAATGGATTGAGTTGTCCTTGTGAAGGACAAAATGGGGGAATGTGGAAATGTATTTTTATCTAAGCTGATACCATATGGTATTTGTGTGCCCTTTGCAATATATATATAACAAAATGGAGTCCTGGCCCTTCCAGAACTTTCTGCATTTTAGCAGTCAGCTTGCATAAACAGCTAAACCTGGTTTGAGATGGCTGATGGCCATCAGACAGCTAGGAGACAAGTCATGCTGAGACAAGTACCCCCCCATGGTGCTCTCCTATTGTCTACACGACAAGAGTTCCATGTCACCCCACCCTTATCTTCTAGACTCAAACCACCAGCCATTATCTCTTGTAGAGACCTCATTCATTTGATGCAAACAGATAAACTGACTAGGAAACTGAACAATGCAAGACAGGTAATAGCTCATTACCTCATTCTCATGGAGTAATGGCCGGCTGGCCAACTAATAACCCTGACAAAAGGAAATATCTGGAAAACATGTCAGGTCAAGGATGTAGTAATTAACTCTTTATCTGTATTCACTGACTGCGAGACAGAGCCAATACACAGTGAGAGGCCATAACTTGGGTTTTACTGTATAAATATCTTGTGAAACTGTACCATTTTGGAGGTGTTCACTTAGCCCTTGACTGAGTGTGACTTGCCCCTTGCTAGCAAGTAAATTAAATAAACTTCTGCCGGAGCTGTAAGTGTCGGAGTCATTCTTTTCGGAGGTCGAGATTTCGACAAACCTCTTTATATTCATACATATTGTCCCTTCCTATCACCTTGTGGTTTACACTTACCCCAGAAGAGATAAGAAGATGGGAGGAGGCGGAGTGAGGGGTTAGCTGAACAGCTCTTCGAACATAAGAACATAAGAAATAGGAGCAGGAGTCGGCCACCTGGCCCCTCGAGCCTGCTCCGTCATTCTGTAAGATCATGGCTGATCTGGTTATGGACTCATTACCACGTGCCTGCCACTCCCCATAACCCTTTATCCCCTTATCACTCAAAACTCTGTCTATCTCCGCCTTAAATATATTCAACGACCCAGCCTCCACAGCTCGCTGGGACAGAGAATTCCATAGATTTACAACCCTCTGACAGAAGAAATTTCTCTTCATCTCAGTTTTAAATGGGCAACCCCTTATTCTGAGACTGTGTCCCTGAGTTATAGTTTCCCCTATCAGTGGAAATATCCTCTCTGCATCCACCTTTTTGAGCCCCCTCATTATCTTTTATGTTTCGATAAGATCACCTCTCATTCTTCTGAACTCCAATGTGTATAGGCCCAACCTACTCAACCTATCTTCATAATTCAATCACCGCATCTCCAGAACCTTCTCCGAACAGTCTCCAATGCAAGTATATCCTTCCTTAAATAGGGAGACCAAAACTGTACTCAGTACTCTAGGTGTCATCTCACCAATACCCTGTACAGTTGTAGCAGGACTTCTCTGCTTTTATACTCTATTCCCCCCTGCAATAAAGGCCACAGAAAATAACCTCACATTTTTCCACATTATACCCCATCTGCCAAATGTTTGCCCACTCACTTAGCCTGTCTATATCCCTTTGCAGATTTTTTGTGTCCTCCTCACACTTTGCTTTCCCATCCATTTTTGTATCATCAGCAAACTTGGCTACATTACACTCGGTCCCTTCATCCAAGTCATTAATATAGATTGTAAATAGTTGAGGACCCAGCACCAATTCCTGTAGCACCCCACTAGTCACTGTTTGCCAACCAGAAAATGACCTATTTATCCTGATTTTCTGTTTTCTGTTAGTTAGCCAATCCTCTATCTATGCTAATATATTACCCACAACCCCGTGAACTTTTATCTTGTGCAGTAACCTTTTATGTGTCACATTATCAAATGCTGTTTGGAAATCCAAATACACCACATGCACTGGTTCCCCCCTTATCCACCCTGCTCGTTACATCCTCAAAGTACTCCAGCAAGTTTGTCAAACATGATTTCCCTTTCATAAAACCATGCTGACTCTGCTTCATTGAATTATGCTTTTCCAAATGTCCCGCAATTGTTTCCTTAATAATGGACTCCAGCATTTTCCCAACGACAGATGTTAGGCTAACTGGTCTATAGTTTCCTGCTTTTTGTCTGCCTCCTTTTTTAAATAGGGGCGTTACATTTGCGGTTTTCCAATCTGCTGAGACTGCCCCAGAATCCAGAATCAAGGGAATTTTGGTAGATTATAACCAATGCATCCACTCTCCCTGCAGCCACTTCTTTTAAGATCCTGGGATGTAAGGCACAGAAGGGCGGGGAAAAGAGTGGGAGAGCTATAGTGATAGGGGACTCTATTGTAAGGGGAATAGATTGGAATTTCTGCGGCTGCAACCGAGACTCCAGGATGGTATGTTGCCTCCCTGGTGCAAGGGTCAAGGATGTCTCGGAACGGCTGCAGAGCATTCTGGAGAGGGAGGGTGACAGCCAGTTGTTGTGGTACATGTAGGTACCAACAATATAGGTAAGAAGCGGGAAGAAGTCCGACAAGCTGAATTTAGGGAGCTAGGAGTTAAATTAAAAAGTAGGATCTCAAAGGTAGTAATCTCTGGATTGCTACCAGTGGCACGTGCTAATCAGAGTAGAGGGAGCAGGATAGTTAGAATAAATACATAGCTTGAGCAGTGGTGCAAGAGGGAGGGATTCAAATTCCTGGGACATAGGAACCTGTTCTGGGGGAAGTGGGACCTGTACAAAAGGGATGGTCTGCACTTGGGCAGGACTGGAACTGATGTCCTGGGGGTAACATTTGCTAATGCAGTTCGGGATTGTTTAAACTAATATGACAGGGAGATGGGAACCTATGCAGCGAGACAGGGCAAAGTAATATGGAGTCAGAAACAGATGGCAGGAAGGTAAAAAGCAATAGTGGAAGGCCGAGTAAACAAAGGAAATAAACACAAAGGGCCACACTACATCATAATTCTAAAAGGACAAAGGGTGTTAAAAAACAAGCCTGAAGGCTTTGTGTCTTAATGCAAGGAGTATCCGTAATAAGGTGGATGAATTAACTGTGCAAATAGATGTTAACAGGTATGATATGATTGGGATTACAGAGACGTGGCTCCAGGATGATCAGGGCTGGGAACTCAACATCCAAGGGTATTCAACATTCAGGAAGGGAAGAATAAAAGGAAAAGGAGGTGGGGTAGCATTGCTGGTTAAAGAGGAGATTAATGCAATAGTTAGGAAGGACATTAGCTTGGATGATGTGGAATCTATATGGGTAGAGCTGCAGAACACCAAAGGGGGTTGTGTACAGACCTCCAAACAGTAGTAGTGATGTTGGGGAGGGCATCAAACAGGAAATTAGGGGTGCATGCAATAAAGGTGCAGCAGTTATCATGGGTGACTTTAATATGCATATAGATTGGGCTTACCAAACTGGAAGCAATATGGTGGAGGAGGATTTCCTGGAGTGCATAAGGGATGGTTTTCTAGACCAATATGTCGAGGAACCAACTAGGGGGGAGGCCATCTTAGACTGGGTGTTATGTAATGAGAGAGGATTAATTAGCAATCTCGTTGTGCGAGGCCCCTTGGGGAAGAGTGACCATAATATGGTGGAATTCTACATTAGGATGGAGAATGAACCAGTTAATTCATAGACCATGGTCCAGAACTTAAAGAAGGGTAACTTTGAAGGTATGAGGCGTGAATTGGCGAGGATAGATTGGCGAATGATACTTAAGGGGTGACGGTGGATGGGCAATGGCAGACATTTAGAGACCGCATGGATGAACTACAACAATTGTACATCCCTGTCTGGCGTAAAAATAAAAAAGGGAAGGTGGCTCAACCGTGACTATCAAGGGAAATCAGGGATAGTATTAAAGCCAAGGAAGTGGCATACAAATTGGCCAGAAATAGCAACGAACCCGAGGACTGGGAGAAATTTAGAACTCAGCAGGGGAGGACAAAGGATTTGATTAGGGCAGGGAAAATAGAGTACGAGAGGAAGCTTGCAGGGAACATTAAAACGGACTGCAAAAGCTTCTTTAGATATGTAAAGAGAAAAAGGTTAGTAAAGACAAACGTAGGTCCCCTGCAGTCAGAATCAGGGGAAGTCATAACGGGGAACAAAGAAATGGCAGACCAATTGAACAAGTACTTTGGTTCGGTATTCACTAAGGAGGACACAAACAACCTTCCGGATATAAAAGGGGTCAGAGAGTCTCATAAGAAGGAGGAACTGAGGGAAATCTTTATTATTCGAGAAATTGTGTTGGGAAAATTGATGGGATTGAAGGCCGATAAATCCCCAGGGCCTGATGGTCTGCATCCCAGAGTACTTAAGGAGGTTGCCTTGGACATAGCGGATGCATTGACAGTCATTTTCCAACATTCCATAGACTCTGGATCAGTTCCTATGGAGTGGAGGGTAACCAATGTAACCCCACTTTTTAAAAAAGGAGGGAGAGAGAAAATAGGGAATTATCGACCGGTCAGCCTGACATCGGTAGTGGGTAAAATGATGGAATCAATTATTAAAGATGTCATAGCATCGCATTTGGAAAGAGGTGACATGATAGGTCCAAGTCAGCATGGATTTGTGAAAGGGAAATCATGCTTGAGTGGACAAGGGAGAACCAGTTGATGTGGTGTATTTGGACTTTCAGAAGGCTTTTGACAAGGTCCCACACAAGAGATTAATGTGTAAAGTTAAAGCACATGGGGGTAGTGTGCTGACGTGGATTGAGAACTGGTTGTCAGACAGGAAGCAAAGAGTCGGAGTAAATAGGTACTTTTCAGAATGGCAGGCAGTGACTAGTGGGGTACCGCAAGGTTCTGTGCTGGGGCCCCAGCTGTTTACACTGTACATTAATGATTTAGACGAGGGGATTAAATATAGTATCTCCAAATTTGCAGATGACACTCAGTTGGGTGGCAGTGTGAGCTGCGGGGAGGATGCTATGAGGCTGCAGAGTGACTTGGATAGGTTAGGTAAGTGAGCAAATGCGTGGCAGATGAAGTATAATGTGGATAAATGTGAGGTTATCCACTTTGGTGGTAAAAACAGAGAGACAGACTATTATCTGAATAGTGACAGATGAGGAAAAGGGGAGGTGCAACGAGACCTGGGTGTCATGGTACATCAGTCATTGAAGGTTGGCATGCAGGTACAGCAGGCGGTTAAGAATGCAAATGGCATGTTGGCCTTCAGAGCGAGAGGATTTGAGCACAGGGGCAGGGATGTGTTACTACAGTTGTACAGGGCCTTGTTGAGGCCACACCTGGAGTATTGTGTACAGTTTTGGTCTCCTAACTTGAGGAAGGACATTCTTGCTATTGAGGGAGTGCAGCGAAGGTTCACCAGACTGATTCCCGGGATGGCGGGACTGACATATCAAGAAAGACTGGATCAACTGGGCTTGTATTCACTGGAGTTCAGAAGAATGAGAGGGGATCTCATCGAAACGTTTAAAACGGGTTTAGACAGGTTAGATGCAGGATGAATGTTCCCAATGTTGGGGAAGTCCAGAACCAGGGGTCACAGTCTAAGGATAAGGGGTAAGCCATTTAGGACCGAGATGAGGAGAAACTTCTTCACCCAGAGAGTGGTGATCCTGTGGAATTCTCTCCCACAGAAAGTTGTTGAGGCCAATACACTAAATATATTCAAAAAGGAGTTAGATGTAGTCCTTACTATTAGGGTGATCAAGGGGTATAGCGAGAAAGCAGGAATGGGGTACTGAAGTTGCATGTTCAGCCATGAACTGATTGAATGGTGGTACAGGCTCTAAGGGCCAAATGGCCCACCCCTGCACCTATTTTCTATGTATCTATGTTTCTATGTAAGGCATCAGGTCCAGGGGACTTGTCCACCTTTAGTCCCATTATTTTACTTAGTAATTGTATTAAGGTCCTTCCTCCCTATAGTCCCTTGATTATCCACTATAGAGATGGTTTGAGTGTCTTCTACCATGAAGTCCGATAAAAAATATTTGTTCAACATCTCTGCCATTTCCCTGTTCTCCATTATTAATTCCCCAGTCCCATCCTCGAGGGGACCAACATTTACTTTAGCCACTCTTTTCTTTTTTATGTACCTGTAGAAACTCTTACTATCTCTTTTTATATTTCATGCTCGTTTACTTTCATAATGTAGCTTTCCTCTCTTTATCATTTTTTTCGTCGTTCTTTGTTGGTTTTTAAGTTTCCCAATTCTCTGGCCTCCCACTAGTCTTGGCCACATTGTATGCCCTTGTTTTCAAGTTGATACCATCCCTTATTTCCTTAGTTAGCCACGAATGGTTAGCCCTCCTCTTACAGTCTTTCCTTCTCATTGGGACATATTTTTGTTACGAGTTATGAAATATCTCCTTAAATGTCTGCCACTGCTCATCAACCGACACATACTTTAATCTATTTCCCCAGTCCACTTTACACAGTGCCAGATCTAAGATAGCCTGCTCCCTGGTTGGTTCCGCAATGTACTGTTCAAGAAAACAATCCCGGATACACTCTATGAACTCTTCCTCAAGACCACCCTGGCCAATTTGCTTTTTCCAATCAATATGAAGGTTAAAATCGCCCATGATTATTGCCGTTCCTTTATTACAAGCCTGCATTATTTCTTGATTTATACTCCGTCCAACAGTGTGGCTACTGTTAGGGGGCCTATCGACTTTTCCCACTTATTATTCCTTATCTCCACCCAAACTGATTCAACATCTTGATCCTCTGAGCCAATACCATCCTTTATTAAAAGTGCTACCCCACCTCTTTTTCCTTTCTATCTGTCCTTCCGAATTGTCCTGGTCACCTTGCAGTCAGGTCTCTGTATTGCTTACCAGATCATACCCATTTGTATCTATTTCGTAACAACTCATCTATTTTGTTTCGAACGCTATGTGCATTCAGATAAAGAGCTTTTAAATGTTAAAAGGAGGGGAGATGATCAAGAGACGAGCAGAGACATGGTGAACGGGATGGAGCAGGATGAAAGCGGGATAGCTTCCGTTGTTCTTCATGCTGAAATACTACCCGCCCTTTCCACCTCCCCCACTACTCTCATGTACCCATCTACATCTTCCCTTACAGCTGCAGAATCCAGTCCTTCCCTCTCCCCCTGGGGAGCCCTAATGCGAGTGAATGCCGTGATCTCTCCAATGTCCTAAAGCCACCTACCCACATCCAACCTGGTACACCTTGCTTACCATCTTGCTGTTCCTCCAGCTCCCAAATAAATATTAAGTACATTGGTAACGGAACCAGAATAAACTTCATGACCAGCATTCCTTCAATTCCTGACACTGAAAGTATCTCAAGGCAATTATACATTTGTACATCAGTTCAACAGCACATTATGAATTGCACTGTATAATCCTCCCCTCCTCATCAAGTATGCACACAATTATGGAATTCAAGCCTGAAAATATTACTGACCTAGCCACAATACTCTAATAAATTTGACTCATTTAAACACGGATGATGTTAATTTCATGGAATAATATTGTATCTTCTGTGCCACTGGGAGCAACACCACGGGGACTCCACCAATAAGTATAAAAATGTTGAATCTTTCACAGTTCAAAGTATTAGATATATTAAAACGGCAAGAAAAGCTGGAATATCATATTGGTTTGTTCTGACCTGGAGCTGGGAATGTACACCACTCAATCTGCAAACTTCCCTCAATGACAGTAATTATTTAAGCACAGTATCAATAGACCTGTGATTTTTGAGACTTTAAAGGAGCAGATCTTTTAAAAACAGGTCCATGTCGAAAACAACAACAACAACTTTTATTTGCATAGCGCCTTTAATGTGGTAAAACATTCCTAGGTGCTTCACAGAAGCGTAATCAGACAAAAATTGACACCGAGCCACATATAAGGAGATATTAGAACACGTGACCTAAAGTTAGGGGTAGGTTTTAAGCAGTGTCTTAAAGGAGAAGAGTGTGGCGGAGAGGTTTATGGAGGGAATTCCAGAGCTTAGGACCGCAGGTTCGTGGCGGGCGATGTCAGCGGCGTGTCGTGGGCCTGCTGATGGCTCCACCCCGCTGTGTAAAATGACTTTCCATAGATTGGGTTTGTTAAGCCCGCCTAGTCCGTTACCCGGGCCTGGTGACATCATTTGATGACACGTCATCAGCCGGTTTCCTTAAAGGGATTATGGCCACTTTACTTTTGCCGTTTGTGCTGTCAGTGTTCTGCAGCATTGAGGTGCTGCAAACACTAACAATGGGCTAACTTTCACCTTCATTCCCGGCGGGTTTTCGGTGGTTTTCTCGGCGCTACAGCTGTTTTTGGGAGCGAAACCGCCTGGTGAAAGTTTCCCCCTTAGTTTTTTAATGGTATCGCCCAAACCTCAAAACGCCTGCCAGGAACAAACCACCGATGTGCAACAGCAAGAAAATTGGCAGGCGTAAGTTTGGCCTCAACAGAAGGCCGTCCAGATCGCTGAGGGAACCGCCCTGTGAAAGCTGCTTAAACCGAGTGGTAGGTGAGCACTCTGTAAAGAAAGGTCAGATAAAAGTTCTTTCATTGTTTTTTTTAAAATTCTAAAATGGCGATTAGCTTTAAACGTGTCTTGGGAATGATTTTTAACTTTTTATTCAGTGAAAATATATTTTTTAAGTTTTCCTCCCTCCCTAGGCCCAACCGCAGCCTTGGACTAAATTTAAAAACATTTTAAGAACCGCCCATTTTACTTAGTTTCCCCTTTAACTGCTGAGAAACCGTAGAGAATACTGGTGCAAGATCCATTTTCTCGCCGGGTGATTATTTTTAACTTAATAATGGAAATTTTCACCAGTGTTACTTGCAAAGCATTAGCGATTTCTGTTGTATATGCATGCCTGTGTACTATGTGATGTCTGTTACACTGTTATGCAACACTGAATGTACTCTTATACTGTACACACCTTACCTGTACACCAGAGGGTGCTGCTGCTGGAGACCTAAGGGTTACCTGCACACTGCAGGTAACCCAGTATAAAAAGGAGCTCACAGCTTGGTGTCCTCACTCGAGGAGCTTCAAATAAAGGATTACAGGTCTACACAGTTTCAGTATCATACCCTGCCTCGTGGAGTCATTACTAAAGGTATATACATCCACCACAACTGGCGACGAGGATACGAGGTCACGAACTACACGCTCAACATGTCTAACCTCAACAACTTTCAGCAATTTGCAGATGGGGAAGATTGGGATGCTTTCTTAGAAAGATTGGAACATTTCTTTATAGCCAACGACCTGGATGGGAGCACACTGGCTACACGACCGAACAAGCGCAGGGCCATCCTGCTTAACAGTTGTGGGCCCTCCATCCATTGTCTCGTCAGGGACTTGCTAGCCCCAGCGAAGACAACCACCAAAAGCTATGAGGAACTTGAAACACTGATACAGGAACAACTAAAGCTGAAAGAAAGCAACCTCACAGCCAGGCACCGGTTCTACACTTACCGGTGACCTGGGAGCCAAGAAATTGCTAAGTATGCTGCACATTTAAGAAGACTAGCTGCTCCGTGTGATTTTGGAGAGCACCTAAATGAAGCCCGAGGGGACATATTCGTTATTGGAATCGGCCACGAGGGCCTCCTGCACAAGTTGCTCTCTGCTGACATCACGGTCACCCTGCAGAAAGCAATTCAAGTGAGCCAGGCCTACATGGTTTCGGCCAGCGACTCCAAGGGAATACTGACCCAGGACTCTAAACCGGCGAGCGCAGTGCACCGCATGGATACATCGAAAGGCAGGAAGGCTGCCCCGAGTCCAGCAGCCCTGAGTCCGCCACCTGGGGCAAACCGGATGGCCCCGTGCTGGCGCTATGGGGGAAACCACAGGGCCCACCAGTGCCACTACAAAGCCTATGCATGCAAAGTCTGCAAAGAGAAAGGGTACCTCGAAAAATTGTGCAGAAAAAGCTGTACTCATTGCGTCTTTGATGAGTTGGCTGATCACCGGGGCTCCGACTCAGATGAAGTTGAGTTGCTCAAACCCTGGAAGAAGAAATCTATACCTGCTCCACCAAAAGTTCTCCATGGAGGATGGAAGTAGACATCAACGGGGTCCTAGTCTCCATGGAAATCGACACAGGGGTGAACCAATCTGTGGTGAGCCAAACAACCTTTGAAAAACTTTGGATAAATCCCACCAATCGACCAAAACTGTCTCCTGTCCAGGCGCAGCTCCTCACCTACAACAAAGGTAAAATCCAACTTATTGGCAGTGCGGACGTCCAGATCTCCCAGGGCGGCGTGTTGAACAAACTCCCCCTGTGGATTGTAGCCGGCGATGGTCCCACGCTGCTGGGTAGGAATTGGATGAACCCGGTCCACATCAGGCGAAGTGGCGACGGCCTCTGGTCTCCGGCAATCGACCTCGAACATGGATCCATCGCAGCATCCGGAGGTTCCACTGCCCAGCCCGACCCTGCGGCGATGACTCCACAGCACCCTGGCAAAATCTCCAGGACCGAGGATCCAAACTCCACTTTATGGACCAGGGCAGGACTCCAAGAGGTGAACAGCATTGAAAGAGGTGGATTCCCGATGTCCAGGGCCGAACCTGTGGAATAAAGGACCACCACAGCCTACCTGAAGGAGAGCCAGAAGGTGGTGGCCTCACCACGAGGAGCAGAACCTGTAATCAAAATGGCCACGGCCATACCATGAGGGGCAGCATTGGAGGAGTGACACATGGCACCAAGCGGCCAATCGGATTGGGAGGCTCCCTTAAAGAAGACTGGTAACCAAAAAAATTTAAAGGGACAGTTTCAACTATTTGAGTACAAGGACTTAAAGCTAAAGATGCAATTAAAGGGTGCAAGTATGAAAATGTATGCTATGTAACCATGAATTATGATGCTGGTTTAACTAATGTGACTAATGAGATGAATGCAGGTGTCAGTAAGGTTAAGAACAAGTTTATTATGCTTAACAATTATGATAGAGAATTTGAAATGCCTAATGTAACCATGTCTGTTGAAACCAGGACACCCAAAAGTGATGGAATGTACAATGCAGGCTCGAATATGTGTGATCAGAGCCAAGGTGTCATGTTTACTGGTAGGACACTGCCAAAGGACATTGGGTCCTACAGGGACCATGCTGATGTCAATGGAATCCCCCTGTGGGAGACCCCCAGGTCCAGCAGGCTACCTGACCATGTAGCGTGGACCTTTGGAATGAATGTGATGCCCCTTGCAGGACACGCACACACAGCCAGTGGGAGCAGACCCACTACAGGGACAGTGGTCAATGGGCAGCCCAGCCACCACCAATGGCAACCTGCACCAGACCAGCCCGACATCCCCTGGCCATCAGGGCCGACACCAGAAGCATGAGGCCAATATACTCCAGCTTCCCTGGCAAAGCCTGAGATGACCTGACCCTCATCCCAATTGGTGGACAAGGAGCCCACCCAGTCCTGTGGCCCTGCCCACCACCCCACAATTACCCACATCACAGAATATACACCACCCCCACTGCTGTTGTGGCTACCCCCCTGACGGATCCCACAACATTGACACCCACATGATCTGTGTGTGAGGGAGGGGAAATGTACGAGGCCAGCCTCAAACACAGGAGTCACATCTGGCAACCACACAACCTCACCACAACCTCCCATAGCCCACCATTGATCACCTACCCTGGTCATGACAATAGGGATATGAAAAATGCTTAGGGGATGTGTTGTTGTATATGCATGTTGGTTTACTGTGTGATGCCTGTAACACTGTTATGCAACACTGAATGTACCCTTATACTGTACACACCTTACCTGTACACCAGAGGGTGCTGCTGTTGGAGACATAAGGGTTACCTGCACACTGCAGGTAACCTAGTGTAAAAAGGAGCTCATAGCTTGGTGTCCTCACTCGAGGAGCTGCAAATAAAGGACTACAGGTCTACACAGTTTTAGTGTCATATCCTGCCTCGTGGAGTCATTACTAAAAGTGTCTACATACACCACAGTTTCTCTGGGCGGACAATTGGGCATTGAGGGGCTTTCAGGAAAGTCTAGCCCAAAGCCTGCACAAAGACACAGGGCTGCACCCAGGCTCTCCCATGCTTATGGAGGGAGTCACAGCAAGCAATGAGGTTCTCTTCCCTTCCCATGGGCGGAAGCGACCTCCCCAGGAGATCAACACAGCCTGGTTGCACATTGCAGAGGAGGTCACAAGCAGGGAGGTGGTCAGGAGGACCTTGGTGCAGTGCCACAAACCTTTCAATTATCTCTGTAGATCAGGAAAGATTGTACAAAGCCACACTCAACCTCATCCTGCTGTGCTTCTCATCACATACCCATCACTCTGCCTTCCCTGCCCTACCCCTGCACATCCTTACTCACACCAACTTACCTTGCACCTCCACCCAGCCCTCTCTCTATCTACATTATCACATCCCGATTTCACTAGCCACCCCTCAAACTCACCCTCATCCGAGTGCAATTATACCAACGAACCACACGCAAGGGTTGGCACTTGGGTGTTTTAAGCATTGTTCATGTAAAGTTTCTGTTAATATTGTGTGAAACATTGAAACCTTTATTTTCAACACATTGCGTTCTTGGACAGATTTGTGTACACCTTTGGAAGTGGCTTAGTGAGTTGCAGTGAATGGTGAGACATAATGGTACCCCCTGCAATGGTCTTGCATGTGAAAGGAATGGCTTGGGCATTGTAGGGATGCTTTATAGTGTTGGTGTGGGGTGGTACTGATACCCTGTGTCCTCTGCAGTATCAGGTGATTGCGGAGAAGGTTGGTGTTGTTGTTGGTGCTGCTGGTGTGTCTGGTCCTGCTGGAGTTGGGCCTGATCGTGGTGGGAATCTGAGGACCGAGGTGAGAGGGTATAAAGGACACCCATGTTGATGGAATAGATGGCAGGTGAAGTAGAGATGAAAGAAGCATTTGGTCAATGGTGAGAGAGTTCTTCCAATGAGGGGAGAGTGGGTGGAGAGTGGAAAGTGGAAAGCCTGCAGAATGTGTGCTGGAAATGGAGTGAGAATAGCTGCTGCCTGTGGAAAGTGAATATCAGTCAGATGGGAGCTTTTATTGTACGTTTGAAGCTGTCAAGTAATCAGCTGGAGCAATGGCCACTGAATTCACGCCTCAGCTTGACAGCCGTGGTTTGCACACAGCGGGGATCCCATGGTCTTGAAGTTGAAACGAAAGGAAAGAGCGTCTGGCAACTAGATGATAATCATGTGTTTAGGTCCCCCTCCACTGCCGGTCAGGCCTGACATTGGGAATGGCGCATGGCGGCGGGTTCACAGCGGGATCCCGACCCTCTGTTTAAAAAAAACACTTTCCCACCGACCCAGCACCGGCCACTCCCACTCACACCCCCCACCCCCCTGCCCCCCCATGCCCCCGCCACCCACTCCCAGAAGATTCCAACCCTGGTAACTGAAGGTCGGAGGAAACATATTCGGTGGGAGTTCCTTTGCTATATTGGGCTTACCGCCCCCGAGAGGAAATGGAGAGCAAAATCTCACACCCTGCTTCTTCTCGGGGGTAGGACCGGGGCGCAAAGGGGCGCAAATTTTCCAACGCCTAGCACTGGCGGGACAACAGGCCCCTCCCCTTCCATTAAAGGGCAGGGCCAAGGTGCTGACTCTGCAGGGGGGGATGAAGGCACCATCCCTGGACCACTGGGGAGCCGGGTGCCATGGTAGCAGCCCGGCACACAAGTGGAGTATCGGCCTGCATGGACCCCGCGATCTGCAGTGAAGAAGGCTGCGACCAGTAAATTGGCCATTGTTCTCTAGGCGCTGGCGAATTTTCACACTGGGGTACAAACGGGTCGCTGCCAGGGTGATCACTGGCGCAGCGGCCCGGTATGCCACCGATAGAAGCGGGACGCTACTGGTTAATGCTGCCGCTAAACTCCCACGGAATCTCACGGGAATTGGTAGCAGCACCATGCCCGAGCGAAGCGAGAGGCGCAAACGAACCAAATTGCTCTCCATTGTGCGTTGCACGGTATAAGGCTAATGTTATACAGCGCATCATCTCACTTACTGTAATATCACGGGAAACCCACTCGAAGATTGCGGAGCAAGTACATTGAGGTGCATTGGGGGTGTTGACTTTGTATAGCTGAGCTTCCAATGAAACACCACACATCTCTTTTGGATGTAGAATCAATCACAAGTTGAACTTTATAAGGATAATGTCTTGCAAGAAAGAAACATTTCTGTCGTGCCTTTTGTGTGCAAAGGATGTCCCAAAGTATGCTACAGCCAATCAATTCCTTTTGAAGTGTAGTCACTGTTGTAATATAGGAAATGCGGCTGACTATTTGCGCACAGCAAGGTTCCACATAGAACAATGAGATAAATAACCTGATAATTTGTTTTACTGATGTTGGTAGAGGGATAAATATTTTCCCAGGACACATTCTTTATTGTCTACTAGACAAGGCGCCTAGGCTCAGCTTTAATTCATTTGAAAGACGGCATCTCTGACAGTGCAGCTCTCCCTCAGTACTACACTGGAGTGTTGGCCTGGATTATGTGCTCAAGTCTCTGGAGTGAGGCTCGCACCCAAGAGTCCTAGCACGAGACCAAAGCTAACACTTAGAACTGGTTTCAGTTGAAAATGCTATTCCACCCCAAGAAGCTGCTGCATTTGGTTCCAGGTGCAAATTCAATGAGAAAAAAGGGTACCAAAAATCAGCAGTGGTGACATCTCGGAGTTAATATGTCAAAGGCTCTATATAAATAAAAGTTATTGTTGTTGTTGTTAATGCCGGGGTGCACCTGCCACTGGCTGGGCCAAAGTTCACAAGGTCAGGGGAAGGTTCCTTCATCTAAATAACCTGGCCAGATGTGCTGGAGAGCCCCTGACACAGGGGAGAGGCTGAAGATCTGGGCATAAGGTTAGGGGGTCTCCTGACTCTCTTGGCTGGCCTCCCATCTTCCATCCTCCATAAACTTGAGCTCATCCAAAACTCGGCTGCCCGTGTCCTAACTTGCACCAAGTCCCGCTCACCTATCACCCCCTGTGCTCGCTGCCCCGTGTCCTAACTCGCACCAAGACCCACTCACCTATCACCCCCAGTGCTCACTGCCTCGTGTCCTAACTCGCACCAAGTCCCGCTCACCCATCACCCCCTGTGCTTGCTGCCCCGTGTCCTAACTCGCACCAAGTCCTGCTCACCCATCACCCCCGTGCTCGCTGCCCCGTGTCCTAACTCGCACCAAGTCCCGCTCACCTATCACCCACTGTGCTCGCTGCCCCGTGTCCTAACTCGCATCAAGTCCCACTCACCCATCACCCCCTGTGCTCGCTGCCCCGTGTCCTAACTCGCATCAAGTCCCGCTCACCCATCACCCCCTGTGCTCGCTGCCCTGTGTCCTAACTCGCACCAAGTCCCGCTCACCCATCACCCCCGTGCTCGCTGCCCCGTGTCCTAACTCGCACCAAGACCCGTTCACCTATCACCCCCGTGCTCGCTACCCCATGTCCTAACTCGCATCAAGTCCCGCTCACCCATCACCCCCTGTGCTCGCTGCCCCGTGTCCTAACTCGCACCAAGACCCGCTCACCTATCACCCCCGTGCTCGCTGCCCCGTGTCCTAACTCGCACCAAGTCCCGCTCATCCATCACCCCCGTGCTCGCTGCCCCGTGTCCTAACTCGCACCAAGACCCGCTCACCTATCACCCCCGTGCTCGCTGCCCCGTGTCCTAACTCGCACCAAGTCCCGTTCACCCATCACCCCCGTGCTCGCTGCCCCGTGTCCTAACTCGCACCAAGACCCGCTCACCTATCACCCCCGTGCTCGCTGCCCCGTGTCCTAACTCGCACCAAGTCCCGCTCACCCATCACCCCCGTGCTCGCTGCCCTGTGTCCTAACTCGCACCAAGTCCCGCTCACCCATCACCCCCGTGCTCGCTGCCCTGTGTCCTAACTCGCACCAAGTCCCGCTCACCCATCACCCCCGTGCTCGCTGCCCCGTGTCCTAACTCGCACCAAGTCCCGCTCACCCATCACCCCCGTGCTCGCTGCCCTGTGTCCTAACTCGCACCAAGTCCCGCTCACCCATCACCCCCGTGCTCGCTGCCCCGTGTCCTAACTCGCACCAAGACCCGCTCACCCATCACCCCCGTGCTCGCTGCCCTGTGTCCTAACTCGCACCAAGTCCCGCTCACCCATCACCCCCGTGCTCGCTGCCCTGTGTCCTAACTCGCACCAAGTCCCGCTCACCCATCACCCCCGTGCTCGCTGACCTGCATTGGCTCCCAGCCCACCGACGCCTCGATTTTAAAATTCTCATCCTTGTTTTCAATTCCCTCCACGGCCTCACCCTCTCCCTATCTCTGTAACCTCCTCCAGCCCCACAACCCCCCGAGATGTCTGTGCTCCTCCAACTCTGGCCTCTTGTGCATCCCCGATTTGCTTTGACCACCAATAATTTTATTCTAATCTCTTTGCTTATTGATGTCTAAGTACAACAAACGTAAGTCGCATGGATTTAAGAAGTGTTAAAAGTTTAAAATATTCAAAAGAGCCGTTATTCATACTGAATTGCAACAGACTGAAAATATGGAAGGATTCACAATCCAACATGATAAGTATTGTATACCTGTACTTATCTCATAGTAACGCTGTAAATTTGATATAATTCATTATCCAAGAATGAACGATAGTGAATGTGGAATCATTCATTGTCTAACAATAACACAATGTATCGAATATTTTTTCATTCATTCTTGGGATGTAGGCACCCTGGGTAAAGACAGCAGGTTTCCTTCAGTAAAGGACATTAATACACAGTTGGGTTTTTACAACAATCAGACTTTTACTGATGCCGGCTTTTGCTTAACTGAATTCAAATTCACAATTTGTTGTGATGGAGATTTGAACTCAGGTTTAATCTGGATTATTAATCCTGGTTTCTGGATTACTAGTCCAGTAACATGATCACTACATTACCATACCGAGTACGATTAATTATCTAACCATGACAGACTGTCATTATGGAATAATTCATTATCTAACAGTAAAAGATATACATAATGGTTATTCACGATATAAAGGACAGACTAAACATGGAATAATTCAACCACTAACACTGGCAGACCCTAAACATTGAATAACTCATTTCAAGGAGACTTGTAATAAATATGCAATAATTAATGACCTGAAAGTAATGAATGGTGAATATGGAATATGCAACAAGAACAGATTGTAAATATGGAATAATTGATTGGGTAACTGATTGTAAATATGGATCAACTGATCGGGTAACAGTGACTGATTGTAAATATGGAATGGTTACAGGATAGAGAAGCGGGTAAAAAGGAAGGGAGGTCGTGGTATTGATTAAGGAAACTATTACAGCTGTGAGGAGGGACGATATGTTAGAGGGATCATCAAACGAGGCCATATGGGTCGATCTGAAAAACAAAAAAGGGGCGATCACACTGCTGGGCGTGTATTATAGACCCCCAAACAGTGGGAGGGAGATAGAAGAGCACATATGTAGGCAAATTTCTGAGAAGTGCAAAAACTATAGGGCAGTAATAGTAGAGTATTTCAACTATTGTAATAGTGGGCCCAAGTTTCCGCCCTCTGTAAGAACGACGCACCTCCATAAGGTGTGCCGATTTTCTGGAATAAAAATAGTGCCAAAAACTTACCTTGTGATTCTGCGAGCTCCTCAAGACGCCTTCATGCTCGGCGTGGCGCAGCACAAGGGGTCGGGAGCAGAGCCAGGTCCCGGCGCTGAAAACCGTGCCAGGACCTCTGCACATGCACGCTAGAGTGTGCGCGCATGAGCAGTAGCTCCTTGCCCCTGGGGCTGCATGGGAGGGGCCTGAAGCACGCTGCCCCTAGCCCTGGCCGAATGGGCTCACTGAGGCGAAGATCGGACTCGGGTCTCTTTCCCTCCCTCCCGTTCAGCTCCCGCTCACCCACCTCCCTCGCTCTCTCCCGTTCAGCTCCCGCTCCCCCCCTCCCTCGCTCCCTCCCGTTCAGCTCCTGCTCACCCCCCCTCCCTCGCTCCCTCCCGTTCAGCTCCCGCTCCCCCCCTCCCTCCCTCCCATTCAGCCGCTCCCCCTCCTCCACACCTCCCTCCCTCCCTCCATGTCCTCGGCTGGGGGTGGGCCCCGCCCGAAGTCTGCGGTGCGGCTAGGCGTTGTCGGAGTCGGGGCCCGTTCAGCTTCCCTCTCCCCCGCTCTCCTCTCCCCTGCCTCTCCTCTCCTCTTCCCCGCCTCTCCTCTCCTCTTCCCCTCCTCTCCTCTTCCCCCGCTCCTCTTCCCCCTCCTCTTCCCCCTGCTCCTCTTCCTTCCTCCTCTTCCCCCCGCTCCTCTTCCCACCTTCTCTCCCCCTCCTTCCCTCCCCCTCCTTCCCTCCCCCTCTCTCTTTCCCTCCTCCTCTCTCCCTCCCTCCCTCCCCTCTCTCTCCCTCCCTCCATTCTCCTCTTCCTCCCCCTCCTCTTCCCCCTCTCCCTTCCGTCACCCTCCCTCCCCTCTTCCCTCCCTCCTCTTCTCTTCCCCCCTCTCCTCTTCCCCTCTCCTCTTCCCCCCTTCTCTCCCCCTCCCTTCCTCCCTCCCTCCCCCTCTCTCCTTCCCTCCCCCTCCTCTCCCTCCCTCCCTTTTCTCTCCCTCCCTCCCTTCTCCTCTTCCTCCCCCTCCTCTTCCCCCCTCCCCCCCTCCCCCTTCTCTCCCCCCACTCCTCGCTGTCAGAAACACAGAGAGACACCGACAGAGAGAGAGAGAGAGACACTGACAGAGAGAGAGAGAGAGACACTGGAGGGGGGCGGGGCCCATCCCAGCATGCTGTTGGAGGGCTCCCGGTGCTGCAGTCGGTGAGTAGAAACTTAATTTTTTATTTATTGATTGATTTTTTATTATTTTTAATTTTTTAAGTTTTTTGATTGATTTATTGGTTAATTTATGATTTATTTATCATTTATTATTGATGATGGCTCTTTATTTGTAAAAGTGAAGTGTTTAATGTTTGTAAACCCCCCTTCCCCCCCCCAACATCTCTCGATCCCTATGCCTGATTTATAAGTGTAGGCAAGGTTTTTCTGAGCGTACAACAATTTACACTTACTCCATTCTAAGTTAATTGAGAGTAAGTTTTCGCTGCCTAAACTTGCAAAACAGGCGTAAGTGGCTGGACACGCCCCCTTTTGAAAAAAATATCTGTTCTAAAACGAAACTATCCTAACTAACTAGAACTGGAGCAAACTAAATGCCGAGAATTGCAATTTCTAAGATGCTCCATTCTAACGAGTTGCTCCAAAAAAATAGGAGCAACTCAGGCCGAAAGTTGAGCCCAATGGGACAACATTAGTGTGAAGGGTTTAGAGGTTGCGGAATTCCTAAAATGTATTCAAGAGAACTTTTTTAGCCAGCATGCAGCAAGCCCAACAAGGGAGGGGGCAGTTCTGGATTTAGTTTTGGGGAATGAAGCTGGCCGGATGGAAGGGTTTTCTGTGGGAGAACGTTTAGATGCTAGTGACCATAATTCAGTTAGATTTAAGATAGTTATGCAAAAGGACAAGTTTATACCAGGAATAAAAGTTTTAAATTGGGGAAAAGCCAACTTTGCTAAGCTGAGAGGTGATTTAGCCATAGTGGACTGGAAGCAGCTACTTGAAGGTGTTGTGTATCTGTAAAGCATGCACTCCCATGTTCCGCCACCAGGGAGCTCATCCCCTGAAGTCCCAAGAGATCCCAGCATCCCTTGGGAGCACTGTATATAAGACCTGTTCCTGACTCTGGAGTGTCTTATTAAAGACTGAGGTCACTGTTACTTTAACCTCCCTGTGTGCAGCCTCATCTGTGTTAGGAACACAATAACTGCCGAGGAGAATACGAATCCAATACAAAGATGCAGAAAATTGTGGCATCCTGGAGAAGTTCTCGGAGGGTGAGGACTGGGAAGCCTATGTCGAACGGCTAGACCAGTACTTTGTAGCCAACGAGTTGGACAGTGAAGGAAGTGCTGCAAAAAGGAGAGCGGTCCTCCTCACAGTCTGCGGGGCACCGACCTACAGCCTCATGAAGAATCTTCTGGCTCCGGTGAAACCCACAGATGAGGAGCTGTGTACACTGGTTCGGGAGCATCTTAACCCGAGGGAGAGTGTGCTGGTGGCGAGGTATCGGTTCTACACGTGCCAGCGATCTGAAGGTCAGGAAGTGGCGAGCTACGTCGCCGAGCTAAGGCGACTTGCAGGACAATGTGAGTTTGATGGCTACCTGGAGCAAATGCTCAGAGACTTTTTTATACTGGGCATTGGCCACGAGACCATCCTACGAAAACTCTTGACTGTAGAGACACCGAACCTCAGTAAGGCCATTGCGATAGCACAGGTGTTTATGTCCACCAGTGATAACACCAAACAAATCTCTCAGCACACAAGTGCGAGCAATGTTCATAAATTAACTGGAACTGTGTTTGTGAGCAGAAATGTACAGGGCAAAACCCATGAGACTGCAACTGCCAGATGACTCAGCGTCCCCAACAAAGGCTGAATGCAAGGCAATTCACACCTTGTTGGTGTTGAGAAGGCTTCCATTTAGCCTATTCATGCCACTTGAAAGATTATGTTTGCAAGAGCTGTGGAACAATGGGGCACCAAAACGAGCTTGCAAACGAGCTGCAAGCTCTGCAAAACCTGCTAACCACCACATAGCAGAGGAAGATTAGTCCATGGTGGATCAAAGCAATTTTGAGCCTCAGAGAGAGGAGGCAGATGCTGAAGTACACGGGGTGCACACATTTTCAACGAAATGTCCACTATAATGCTAAGTGTAAAATTGAATGGCTTACCCGTAACCATGGAACTGGACACTGGCGCTAGCCAATCCATCATGAGTAAAAACTTGTTTGAGAGACTGTGGTGCAGCAAGGCATTCAGACCAGCCCTGAGACCTATCCACACGAAACTGAGAACGTACACCAAAGAGCTCATCACTGTCCTGGGCAGCACCATGGTCAAGGTCACCTACGAGGGCACGGTGCACGAACTGTCACTCTGGATTGTCCCGGGCGATGGCCCCACATTGCTTGGAAGGAGCTGGCTGGGCAAAATCCGCTGGAACTGGGATGTCATCCGAACGCTATCACATGTCGATGAGGCCTCATGTACCCAGGTTCTTAACAAATTTCCTTTCTTTTTGAGCCAGGCATTGGAAACTTTTCTGGGGCAAAGGTGCGGTTCCACTTGGTCCCAGAGGCATGACTCATTCACCACAAGGCGCGAGCGGTACCTCACATGATGAGGGAGAGAGTGGAAATTGAGCTGGACAGGCTGCAACGCGAGGGCATCATCTCCCTAGTGGCATTCAGCGAGTGGGCCAGCCCGATTGTTCCAGTTCTCAAAAGTGATGGCACGGTCAGGATTTGCGGCGATTATAAAGTAACTATTAATCGTTTCTCGCTACAGGACCAATACCCGCTACCTAAGGCAGATAACCTATTTGCGACGGTGGCAAGAGGCAAGACATTCACCAAGCTTGACCTGACTTCTGCCTACATGACGCAGGAGCTGAAGGAGTCTTCTAAGGGCCTCACCTGCATCAACACGCACAAGGGACTGTTCATCTACAACAGATGCCCATTTGGAATTCGGTTGGCTGCAGCGATCTTTCCGAGAAACATGGAGAGCCTACTCAAGTCGGTACCACGCACGGTGGTTTTTCAGGACGACATATTGGTCACGGGTCGGGACACCGCTGAGCACCTACAAAACCTGGAGGAGGTCCTCCAGCGATTGGATCGCATAGGGCTGTGGCTGAAGAGGTCAAAATGCGTCTTCATGGCAACAGATGTGGAGTTTTTGGGGAGAAAGATCGCGGCGATCGGCATTCGGCCTACAGATGCCAAGACAGAGGCTATCAGGAATGCGCCCGGGCCACAGAACGTCATGGAGCTGCGGTCGTTCCTGGGACTCCTCAACTATGTTGGTAACTTCCTACCGGGGTTAAGCACCCTCTGAGAGCCCCTACATGTGTTATTGCGCAAAGGTGAGAACTGGGTAGGGGGAAAACACCAGGTAATTGCTTTTGAGAAAGCCAGAAACATTTTATGCTCCAACAAGCTGCTTGTGTTGTATAACCCGTGTAAAAGACTCATGCTAGCATGTGACGCATCGTTGTACAGAGTCGGGTGTGTATTACAACAAGCTAACATTGTGGGGACGTTGCAACCTGTTGCCTATGCTTCCAGGAGCTTGTCTAAGACCGAGAGCGCCTACAGCATGATTGAGAAAAAGGCATTAGTGTGTGTGTTCGGGGTAAAGAAAATGCATCAGTACCTGTTTGGCCTCAAATTTGAGCTGGAAACTGATCACAAGCCGCTCACATCGCTGTTCACTGAAAACAAGGAGATAACCACTAATGCCTCAGCCCACATACAAAGGTGGGCACTCGCGCTATCAGCGTATAAGCATACCATCCGCCACAGGCCAGATACCGAGAACTATGCGGATGCTCTCAGTCAGCTACCATTGCTCACCACGGGGGTGGAAATGGCGCAGCCTGCAAACTTGTTGATGGTGGTGCAGCCCACAGACTTGTTGATGGCAATGGAAGCGTTTGAAAATGATAAATCACCTGTCACGGCCGGCCAGATTAGGACTTGGATCAGCCAAGATCTTCTGCTGTCCCTAGTAAAAAACTGTGTGCTGCATGGGAGCTGGGCCAGCGTCCCTGTTGAAATGCAAGAGCCAATCAAGCCCTTCCAGCGGCGAAAGGATGAGCTGTCCATTCAGGCAGACTGCCTGTTATGGGGTAACCGCATAGTGCTACCCAAAAAGGGCAGGGAGACGTCCATCTTGGATCTCCACAGCACATACCCGGATATAGTAATGATGAAAGCGATAGCCAGATCCCACGTGTCGTGGCCCGGTATTGATTCTGACTTAGAGTCCTGTGTACGGCAATGCAGCATATGTGCTCAGTTGAGCAACGCGCGCAGAGAGGCACCACTAAGTTTGTGGTCCTGGCCCTCCAGACCATGGTCGAGGATCCATGTCGACTATGCTGGCCCGTTTCTTGGTAAAATGTTTAAGAACATAAGAACATAAGAATTAGGAACAGGAGTAGGCCATCTAGCCCCTCGAGCCTGCTCCGCTATTCAACAAGATCATGGCTGATCTGGCTGTGGACTCAGCTCCACTTACCCGCCCGCTCCCTGTAACCCTTAATTCCCTTATTGGTTAAAAATCTATCTATCTGTGACTTGAATACATTCAATGAGCTAGCCTCAACTGCTTCCTTGGGCAGAGAATTCCACAGATTCACAACCATCTGGGAGAAGAAATTCCTTCTCAACTCGGTTTTAAATTGGCTCCCCCGTATTTTGAGGCTGTGCCCCCTAGTTCTCGTCTCCCTGACCAGTGGAAACAACCTCTCTGCCTCTATCTTGTCTATCCCTTTCATTATTTTTAATGTTTCTATACGGATCACCCCTCATCCTTCTGAACTCCAACGAGTAAAGACCCAGTCTACTCAATCTATCATCATAAGGTAACCCCCTCATCTCCGAAATCAGCCTCGTGAATTTAGAAAGACATGGATTAATCAAGGACAGTCAGTATGGATTTGTTAAGGGAAAGTCATGTCTGACGAACTTGATAGAATTTTTCGAGGAGGTAACCAGGCGGGTTCTGAGGGCAGTTCATATGATGCAGTGTATATTGATTTTAGCAAAGCTTTTGATAAGGTCCCATATGGCAGACTGATCACAAAAGTAAAAGCCTATGGGATCCAGGGCAAAGTGGCAAGTTGGATCAAAGGAGCAAAGGGTAATGGTCGATGGATGTTTTTGTGACTGGAAGGATGTTTCCAGTGGGGTTCATAAGGGCTCAGTACTGGATCCCTTGCTTTTTGTGGCATACATCAATGATCTAAACTTGAATAGAAGGGATATGATTAAAAAGTTTGCAGATGATACAAAAATAGGCTGTGTGGTTGATAATGAAGAAGAAAGCTGTGGACTGCAGGAAGATATCAATGAACTGGTCAGGTGGGCAGAACAGTGGCAAATGGAATTTAATCCAGAGAAGTGTGAGGTAATGCAGTTGGGGAGGGCTAACAAGGAAAGGGAATACACATTAGATGGTAGGACATTGAGAAGTGTAAAGGAACAAAGGGACCTTGGAGTGCATGTCCAAAGATCCCTGAAGGTAGCAAGCCAGGTAGATAAGATGGTTAAGAAGGCATATGGAATGCTTACCTTTATTAGCCGAGGCATAGAATATAAGAACAGGTGGGTTATGCTTGAACTGTATAGAACACTGGTTAGGCCACAGCTGGAGTACTGCATACAGTTCTGATCACCGCATTACAGGAAGGACGTGATTGCACTAGAGAGGGTACAGAGGAGATTTACAAGGATGTTGCTGGGAGTGGAGAATCTTAGCTATAAGGACAGATTGGATAGGCTGGGTTTGTTTTCCTTGGGACAGAGGAGGCTGAGGGGCGACCTCATTGAGCTGTATAAAATTATGAGGGGCCTGGATATAGTGGATAGAAAGGGCCTATTTCCCTTAGCAGAGGGATCAACAACCAGGGGCATAAATTTAAAGTAATTGGTAGGAGGTTTAGAGGGGATTTGAGGGGAAATGTCTTCACCCAGAGGGTGGTGGGGGTCTGGAACTCACTGCCTGAAAGGATGGTAGAGGCAGAAACCCTCACCACATTTAAAAAGTACTTAGATGTGCACTTGAAGTGCTGTAGCCTGCAAGACTACGGACCGAGAGCTGGAAAGTGGGATTAGGTGGACAGCCTCTTGTTGGCCAGCACGGACACGATGGGCCGAAATGGCCTCCTTCCGTGCTGTAAATTTCTATGATTCTATGATAATTGATTGGGTAACAGTGACTGATTGCAAATATGGAATAATTCATTGGGTAACTGATTGTAAATATGGAGCGATTATCCAGGAACTGGACAGTAAATAGGGAATCATTCATTGTGTGACAGTAACAGTGTTTACATGTGAAAACCTTCGATATTCCACAGAAACAAATTCAGTATTGATTAATTCATTGAACGAAAGTGACAAATAGTAAATATGGAATCATTTCTCATCTGACAGTGACAGACTATAACTGTGGGATCATGTAATATCTCACACTAACTGTCTGTGAGTATAGAAGAATTTACTATCAGTGACAGATTGTATGAATGGAATAATTCATCATCTAAAAATGAGACAAATTTACAGTTGTATTCATTATCTAACAGTAGCAAAATAAATATGGAAACATTAATCATGTGACAGTGATAGGCTGAATTATGGTATAATTTCTCATCTAAGTATCGAGCTGTATATTTGAAATAATGGGTTCCACCAGTAACTGACTTCCTGCATAAATATTAATTATCTGAGAGAATGTAGTTATAGACCTTTTCATTATCTAACAGTGACAGATGTAAATATGGATTTATAAATATGTAATTATTCATGATCTAAAAGTGATGAATTGTAGATATTCAATAATTCGTTATGTAACAGTTACACACTGAATGTAGAATAAGTGGTCAATAATGGAATAAGTTGTTGTAAGAACATAAGAACATAAGAAATAGAAGCAGGAGAAGGCCATACAGCCCATCGAGCCTGCTCCGCCATTTAATAAGATCATGGCTGATCCGATCATGGACTCAGGTCCACTTCCCCGCCCGTTCTCCATAACCTCTTATTCCCTTATCATTCAAGAAACTGTCTATTTCTGTCTTAAATTTATTCAATGTCCCAGTTTCCACAGCTCTCTGAGACAGCGAATTCCACAGATTTACAACCCTCTGAGAAAAGAAATTTCTCCTCATCTCAGTTCTAAATTGGCGGCCCCTTATTCTAAGATTATGCCCCCTAGTTCTAGTCTCCCCTATCAGCGGAAACTTCCTCTCTGCATCCACATTCTCAAGCCCCCTCATAATCTAATACATTTCGATAAGATCACCTCTCATTCTTCTGAATTCCAATGAGTACAGGCCCAACCTACTCAACCTTTCCTCATAAGTCAACCCCCTCATCCCCAGAATCAACCTTGTGAACCTTCTCTGAACTGCCTCCAAAGCAAGTATATCCTTTCGTAAATATGGAAACCAAAACTGTATGCAGTATCCCAGGTGTGGGCTCACCAATACCCTGTCTAGTTGTAGCAAGACTTCCCTGTTTTTATACTCCATCCCCTTTGCAATAAAGGCCAAGATTCCATTGGCCTCCCTGATCATTGCTGTACCTGCATACTAACTTTTTGTGTTTCATGCACAAGTATCCCCAGTGTACTGCAGCACTTTGCAATCTTTCTCCATTTAAATAATAACTTGCTCTTTGATTTTTTTTCTGCCAAAATGTTTTCTGACCTCACACTTTCCAACATTATACTCCATCTGCCAAATGTTTGCCCACTCACTTAGCCTGTCTATGTCCTTTTGCAGATTTTGTGTGTCCTCCTCATCAAAGGCAGTGACTGAACAGTCCAATATGAAAATTACAGTCTCTATCACATGTGGGACAGACAGTGGGTGAAGGAAAGGGTGGGTGGGGAGTCTGGTTTGCCACACGCTCCTTCCACTGCCTGCGTTTGTTTTCTGCATGCTGTCGGCGATGAGACTCGAGGTGCTCAGCGCCCTCCTGGATGCACTTCCTCCACTCCTAGGTGTCAGTGGGGATGTTGCATTTTATCAGGGAGGCTTTGAGGGTGTTCTTGAAACGTTTCCTCTGCCCACCTGGGGCCCGCTTGCTGTGTAGGAGTTCTGAGTAGAGCGCTTGCTTTGGGAGTCTTGTGTCAGGCATGTGAACAATGTGGCCCACCCAGCGGAGCTGGTTGAGTGTGGTCAGTGATTCAGTGCTGGGGAAGTTGGCCTAGATGAGGATGCTAACGTTGGTGCGTCTGTCCTCCCAGGGGATTTTCAGGTTCAATGCTGGTGGTATTTCTCCAGCGATTTGAAGTGTCTACTGTATATGGTCCACGTCTCTGATCCATACAGGAGGGTGGGTATCACTACAGCCCTGTAGACCATAAGCTTGGTGCCAGATTTGATGGCCTGATCTTCGAACACTCTGTTCCTCAGCCGAAGGCTGTGCTGGTGCACTGGAGGCAGTGTTGGACCTCGTCGTTGATGTCTGCCTTTGCTGATAGTAGACTCCGAGGTATGGAAAATGGTCCATGTTGTCCAGGGCCACGCTGTGTGGCGGAGTCAGGTTGGTGGAGGACCTTTGTCTTACGCATGTTTAGTGTAAGGTCCATGCTTTCGTATAACAGTAACACAGTGTGAATATAGAATAAGTCATTATCTGAAAGAGACAGTGAAAATATGGAAACATTCACTTTCCAACAGTGGCAGACGAGATATGGAATCATTCTTCATCTGACTAATGGAATATAAGGACACAAGATAAAGTAAGTGAGAGAGTGCACAACAGGGAGAAGACAGGAGGAGAATGTGTGAATGAGGGTTCGCGCTGCCTCAGTACCTCAATATCCTGGGCTGTCTGTGGGATCAGCACACGATGAGATAAAACAGCTTTCTGTTGAGTTTGGGATGGACTGTGGAAGGGGCTCAAGGCAAAGGTATTTCCACAGGGGAATGGAATGTGTAAGAGCCACTCAGCCATGTCTGCGATGGTCTGGAGTATGTTAGCTTAGTCACCAGTGGTCATGATGATAAAACGATTGGAAGAGATTTTGAGGGCAATATAACCAAGGCAATAAAATGATAAGAAGAGATTGAGATGAGTTAACTGCATCCTTGTCGGGTTCATGTTGTTCGTTTGTTGTTACTTATATATATCTATGTCAAGGTGCCCTTGACAATAAGAGGAGCAATGGCAAGCAAAGGAGCTATTAAAACTGTCCCAGAATGCATGTGGAAAAGATTATTCATAAGATGCGAGAGAAACTGATCAAGTGGATGTTCCTGATGCGATGACCAGTCAAACTTCCCAGCTAAGTCAAAACATCATTACTACTCTCAGCCCCGAGCTTGGCTTATCGAACATGGAGCGACAGCCAACTCTTTTAGGAGGTCGGGAGCGGCGAGGAGCGGTGGTCGGGACCGGCGAGGAGCGGTGGTCGGGACCGGCGAGGAGCGGAGGTCAGGAGTGGCGAGGAGTGAAGGTCGGGACGGGCGTCAGGCGGAGGTCGGGACGGGCGAGGAGCGGAGGGCAGAAGCGGCGAGGGGCGGAGGTCGGGACGGGCGTCGGGCGGAGGTCGGGAGCGGTGAGGAGCGGAGGTCAGAAGCGGCGAGGAGCGGTGGTCGGGACCGGCGAGGAGCGGAGGTCGGGACGGGCGAGGAGCGGAGGTCGGGACCGGCGAGGATCGGAGGTCGGGACGGGCGAGGAGCGGAGGTCGGGACCGGCGAGGAGCGGTGGTCGGGACCGGCGAGGAGTGAACGTCGGGACGGGCGAGGAGCGGAGGTCGGGACCGGCGAGGATCGGAGGTCGGGACGGGCGAGGAGCGGAGGTCGGGACCGGCGAGGATCGGAGGTCGGGACGGGCGAGGAGCGGAGGTCGGGACCGGCGAGGAGCGGTGGTCGGGACCGGCGAGGAGTGAACGTCGGGACGGGCGAGGAGCGGAGGTCGGGACCGGCGAGGATCGGAGGTCGGGACGGGCGAGGAGCGGAGGTCGGGACCGGCGAGGAGCGGTGGTCGGGACCGGCGAGGAGTGAACGTCGGGACGGGCGAGGAGCGGAGGGCAGAAGCGGCGAGGAGCGGTGGTCGGGACCGGCGAGGAGCGGAGGTCGGGACCGGCGAGGAGCGGAGGTCGGGACCGGCGAGGAGCGGAGGTCGGGACCGGCGAGGAGCGGAGGTCGGGACCGGCGAGGAGCGGAGGTCGGGAGCGGCGAGGAGCGGTGGTCGGGACCGGCGAGGAGCGGAGGTCGGGAGCGGCGAGGAGTGGAGGTCAGGACCGGCGAGGAGCGGTGGTCGGGACCGGCGAGGAGCGGAGGGCAGAAGCGGCGAGGAGCGGAGGTCGGGACCGGCGAGGAGCGGAGGTCGGGACGGGCGAGGAGCGGAGGTCGGGAGCGGTAAGGAGCGGAGGTCAGAAGCGGCGAGGAGCGGAGGTCGGGACCGGCGAGGAGCGGAGGTCGGGACGGGCGAGGAGTGAAGGTCGGGACGGGCGTCGGGCGGAGGTCGGGAGCGGTAAGGAGCGGAGGTCAGAAGCGGCGAGGAGCGGTGGTCGGGACCGGCGAGGAGCGGAGGTCGGGACGGGCGAGGAGTGAAGGTCGGGACGGGCGTCGGGCGGAGGTCGGGAGCGGTAAGGAGCGGAGGTCAGAAGCGGCGAGGAGCGGTGGTCGGGACCGGCGAGGAGCGGAGGTCGGGACGTGCGAGGAGCGGAGGTCGGGACCGGCGAGGAGCGGAGGTCGGGACCGGCGAGGAGCGGAGGTCGGGACGGGCGAGGAGCGGAGGTCGGGAGCGGTGAGGAGCGGAGGTCGGGATGGGCGAGGGGCGGAGGGCAGAAGCGGCGAGGATCGGAGGTCGGGATGGGCGAGGGGCGGAGGTCGGGACCGGCGAGGATCGGAGGTCAGGAGTGGCGAGGAGTGAAGGTCGGGACGGTCGTCGGGCGGAGGTCGGGAGCGGTGAGGAGCGGAGGTCGGGACGGGCGTCGGGCGGAGGTCGGGAGCGGTGAGGAGCGGAGGTCGGGACGGGCGAGGAGTGGAGGTCGGGACGGGCGAGGAGCGGAGGGCAGAAGCGGCGAGGAGCGGTGGTCGGGACGGGCGAGGAGTGAAGGTCGGGACGGGCGTCGGGCGGAGGTCGGGAGCGGTGAGGAGCGGAGGTCGGGACGGGCGAGGAGTGAAGGTCGGGACGGGCGTCGGGCGGAGGTCGGGAGCGGTGAGGAGCGGAGGTCAGAAGCGGCGAGGATCGGAGGTCGGGACGGGCGAGGAGCGGAGGTCAGGAGTGGCGAGGATCGGAGGTCGGGACGGGCGAGGGGCGGAGGTCGGGACCGACGAGGAGCGGAGGTCAGGAGTGGCGAGGGTCGGAGGTCGGGACCGGCGAGGAGCGGAGGTCGGGACGTGCGAGGAGCGGAGGTCGGGACCGGCGAGGAGCGGAGGTCGGGACGGGCGAGGAGCGGAGGGCAGAAGCGGCGAGGGGCGGAGGTCGGGACGGGCGAGGAGCGGAGGTCGGGACCGGCGAGGAGCGGAGGTCGGGACGGGCGAGGAGCGGAGGGCAGAAGCGGCGAGGGGCGGAGGTCGGGACGGGCGAGGAGCGGAGGGCAGAAGCGGCGAGGGGCGGAGGTCGGGACGGGCGAGGGGCGGAGGTCGGGACCGACGAGGAGTAGAGGTCAGGACCGGCGAGGAGCGGAGGTCGGGACGGGCGAGGAGCGGAGGTCAGGAGTGGCGAGGATCGGAGGTCGGGACGGGCGAGGGGCGGAGGTCGGGACCGACGAGGAGCGGAGGTCAGGAGTGGCGAGGGTCGGAGGTCGGGACGGGCGAGGAGCGGAGGGCAGAAGCGGCGAGGATCGGAGGTCGGGACGGGCGAGGGACGGAGGTTGGGACGGGCGAGGGGCGGAGGTCGGGATGGACGAGGGGCGGAGGTCGGGACGGGCGAGGGGCGGAGGTCAGGAGTGGCGAGGAGCGGAGGGCAGAAGCGGCGAGGAGCGGTGGTCGGGACCGGCGAGGATCGGAGGTCGGGACGGGCGAGGGACGGAGGTCGGGACCGACGAGGAGCGGAGGTCGGGACCGGCGAGGATCGGAGGTCGGGACGGGCGAGGGACGAAGGTCGGGACCGACGAGGAGCGGAGGTCGGGACCGGCGAGGATCGGAGGTCGGGACGGGCGAGGGACGAAGGTCGGGACCGACGAGGAGCGGAGGTCGGGACGGGCGAGGGGCGGAGGTCGGGACGGGCGAGGGGCGGAGGTCGGGACGGGCGAGGGGCGGAGGTCGGGACCGGCGAGGATCGGAGGTCGGGACGGGCGAGGAGCGGAGGGCAGAAGCGGCGAGGGGCGGAGGTCGGGATGGGTGAGGGGCGGAGGTTGGGACCGATGAGGAGCGGAGGTCAGGACGTGCGAGGGGCGGAGGTCGGGACGGGTGAGGGACGGAGGTCGGGACGGACGAGGAGCGGAGGTCGGGACGGGCGAGGGGCGGAGGTCGGGACGGGCGAGGGGCGGAGGTCGGGACGGACGAGGAGCGGAGGTCGGGACGGGCGAGGGGCGGAGGTCGGGACGGGCGAGGGGCGGAGGTCGGGACGGGCGAGGGGCGGAGGTCGGGACCGACGAGGGGCGGAGGTCAGGAGTGGCGAGGAGCGGAGGTCGGGATGGGCGAGGAGCGGAGGTCGGGACCGACGAGGAGCGGAGGGCAGAAGCGGCGAGGGGCGGAGGTCGGGACGGGTGAGGGGCGGAGGTCGGGACGGGTGAGGAGCGGAGGTCGGGATGGGCGAGGAGCGGAGGTCAGGAGTGGCGAGGAGCGGAGGTCGGGACGGGCGAGGGGCGGAGGTCGGGATGGACGAGGGGCGGAGGCCGGGACGGGTGAGGGGCGGAGGTCGGGACGGGCGAGGAGCGGAGGGCAGAAGCGGCGAGGAGCGGAGGTCGGGACGGGCGAGGGGCGGAGGTCAGGACGGGCGAGGGACGGAGGTCAGGACGGGCGAGGGACGGAGGTCGGGACCGACGCGGAGCGGAGGTTGGGACGGGCGAAGGGCGGAGGTCAGGTGCGGCGAGGAGCCGAGGTCGCGAGTAGCGAGGAGTGGAGGTTGGAAACGGCGAGGAGCGGAGGTCGGGACCGGCGGAGGTTGGGAGCGGTGAGGAGCGGAGGTCGGTGTTGTGTACCTGTAAAGCATGCACTCCCATGATCTGCCACTAGGGAGCGCATCCCCTGAAGTCCCAAGGGATCCCAGCATCCCTTGGGAGCACTGTATATAAGCCGGCCCCTAAGGCCTGTTCCTCACTCTGGAGTGTCTTAATAAAGACTGAGGTCACTGTTACTTTAACTTCCCTGTGTGCAGTCTCATCTGTGTTGGGAACACAATAACTGGCGACGAGTATACGAATCCAACGCAAAGATGCAGAAAATTGTGGCATCCTGGAGAAGTTCTCGGAGGGTGAGTACTGGGAAGCCTATGTCTAACGACTAGACCAGTACTTTGTAGCCAACAAGCTGGACAGCGAAGGAAGTGCTGCAAAAAGGTGAGCGGTCCTTCTCACTGTCTGTGGGGCAGCGACCTACAACCTCATGAAGAATCTTCTGGCTCTGGTGAAACCCACAGAAAAGTTGTATGAGGAGCTGTGTACACTGGTTCGGGAGCATCTTAACCCGAGGGAGAGTGTGCTGATGACGAGGTTTCGGTTCTACACGTGCTAGCGATCTGAAGGTCAGGAAGTGGCGAGCTATGTCGTCGAGCTAAGGTGACTTGCAGGGCAGTGTGAGTTTGATGGCTACCTGGAGCAGATGCTCAGAGACTTTTTTGTACTGGGCATTGGCCACGAGACCATCCTACGAAAACTTTTGACTGTAGAGACACCGACACTCAGTAAGGCCATTGCGATAGCACAGGCGTTTACGTCCAGCAGCGATAACACCAAACAAATCTCTAAGCACACAAGTGCTAGCAATGTTCATAAATTAACTGGAACTGTGTTTGCGAGCAGAAATGTACAGGGCAGAAACCACGATTCTGCAACTGCCAGCAGGCCTCAGATGACCCAGATGACTCAGAGTCTGCAACAAAGGCTGAATGCAAGGCAGTTCACACCTTGTTGGCAATGCGGAAGCTTCCATTCAGCCTATTCATGCCGCTTCAAAGGGTATGTTTACAAGAGCTGTGGAACAATGGTGTACCTCCCTAACCACCACGTGGCAGAGGAAGATCGGTCCATGGCAGATCCAAGCAATTTTGAGCCTCAGAGAGAGGAGGCAGTTGCTGAAGTACATGGGGTGCACACATTTTCAACGAAATATTCACCTGTAATGCTAAGTGTAAAATTGAATGGCTTACCCGTAGCCATGGAGCTGGACACTGGCACTAGCCAATCCATCATGAGTAAAAAGATGTTTGAGAGACTGTGGTGCAACAAGGCACTCAGACCAGCCCTGAGCCCCATCTACACGAAACTGAGAACGTACACCAAAGAGCTCATCACTGTCCTGGGCAGCGCCATGGTCAAGGTCACCAACGAGGGCATGGTGCATGAACTAACACTCTGGATTGTCCCGGGCGATGGCCCCACACTGCTTGGAAGGAGCTGGCTGGGCAAAACCCGCTGGAACTGGGATGTCATCCGAGCGCTATCACATGTCGATGAGGCCTCATGTACCCAGGTTCTGAACAAATTTCCTTCCCTTTTTGAGCCAGGCATTGGAAACTTTTCCGGGGCAAAGGTACGGATCCACTTGGTCCCAGAGGCACGACCCATTCACCACAAGGCGTGAGCGGTACCTCACATGATGAGGGAGAGAGTGGAAATCGAGCTGGAAAGGCTGCATCGTGTGGGCATCATCTCCCCAGTGGAATTCAGTGAGTGGGCCAGCCCGATTGTTCCAGTGCTCAAAAGTGATGGCACGGTCAGGATTTGCGGTGATTATCAAGTAACTATTAATCGTTTCTCGCCACAGGACCAATACCCGCTACCTAAGGCAGACAACCTATTTGTGACGCTGGCAGGAGGCAAGGCATTCACCAAGCTTGACCTGACTTCGGCCTACATGACGCAGAAGCTGGAGGAGTCTTCGAAGGGCTTCACCTGCATCAACACGCACAAGGGACTGTTCATCTACAACAGATGCCTGTTTGGAATTCGGTCGGCTGCAACGATCTTCCAGAGAAACATGGAGAGCCTACTCAAGTCGGTACCACGCACGGTGGTTTTTCAAGACGACATATTGATCACGGGTCGGAACACCGTCGAGCACTTACAAAACCTGCAGGAGGTCCTCCAGTGACTGGATCTCGTAGGGCTGCGGCTGAAGAGGTTGAAATGCGTCTTCATGGCAACAGATGTGGAGTTTTTGGGGTGAAAGATCATGGCGGTCGGCATTTGGCCTACAGACGCCAAGACAGAGGCTATCAGGAATGCGCCCAGGCCACAGAATGTCACTGAGCTGCGGTCGTTCCTGGGACTCCTCAACTATCTTGGTAACTTCCCACTGGGGTTAAGCAGCCTCTGAGAGCCCCTACATGTGTTATTGCGCAAAGGTGAGAACTGGGTATGGGGAAAAAACCAAGTAATTACTTTTGGGAAAGCCAGAAACATTTTATGCCCCAACAAGCTGCTTGTATTGTATAACCCGTGTAAAAGACTTGTGCTAGCACGTGATGCATCGTCGTACAGAGTCGGGTGTGTATTACAACAAGCTAATGTTGCGGGGAAGTTGCAACCTGCCACCTATGCTTCCTAAGGCTTGTCTAAGGCCGAGAGGGCCTACAGCATGATTGAGAAAGAGGCATTAGCATGTGTGTTCGGGGTAAAAAAAATGCATCAGTACTGTTTGGCCTCAAATTTGAGCTGGAAACCGATCACAAGCTCCTCACATCCCTGTTTACTTTAAACAAGGGGATAAATACTAATGCCTCAGCCCACATACAAAGGTGGGCACTCGCGTTAACAGCGTATAACTGTACCATCCGCCACAGGCCAGGCACCGAGGACTGTGCAGATGCTCTCAGTCGGCTACCATTGCCCACCATGGGGGTGGAAATGGCGCAGCCTGCAAACTTGTTGATAGTGGTGCAGCCCGCAGACTTGTTGATGGTCATGGAAGCGTTTGAAAATAATAAATCACCTGTCACGGCCGGCCAGATTAGGACTTGGACCAGCCAAGATCCTCTGCTGTCCCTAGTAAAAAACTGTGTACTGCATGGGAGCTGGGTCAGTATCCCCGTTGAAATGCAAGAGCTAATCAAGCCGTTCCAGCGGAGAAAGGACGAGCTGTCCATTCAGGCAAACTGCCTGCTGTGGGGTAACCGCGTAGTGTTACCCAAAAAGGGCAGGGAGACATTCATCTCGGATCTCCACAGCACACACCCGGCTTTGGGAATGATGAAAGCGATAGCCAGATCCCATGTGTGGTGGCCCGGTATCAACTCTGACTTCGAGTCCTGTGTAAGGCAATGCCGCGCCTGTGCTCAGTTGAGCAACGCGCCCAGAGAGCCACCACTAAGTTTGTGGTCCTGGCCCTCCAGATTATGTTCGAGGATCCATGTCGACTATGCGGGCCTGTTTCTCGGTAAAATTTTCCTGCTGGTGGTGGATGCTTTTTCAAAATGGATTGAATGTGAAATAATGTCGGGAAGCACCGCCACCGCCACCATTGAAAGCCTGAGGGCCATGTTTGCCACCCACGGCCTGCCTAACCTACTGGTCAGTGATATGTTTCACCAGTGCCGAATTTAAAGAATTCATGACCCACAATGGGATCAAACATGTCACCTCGGCCCCGTTTAAACCAGGTTCCAATGGGCAGGCAGAGCGGGCAGTACAAACAATCAAACAGAGCCTTAAACGAGTTATAGAAGGCTCACTCCAAACCCGCCTATCCCGAGTACTGCTTAGCTAGTGCACGAGACCCCACTCGCTCACAGGGGTTCCCCCGGCTGAGCTACTCATGAAAAGGACACTTAAAACCAGACTCTCGCTGGTTCACCCCAACCTGCATGATCAGGTAGAGAGCAGGCGACAGCAACAAAATGTAAACAATGGTCGCGCCACTGTGTCACGGGAAATTGATCTGAATGACCCTGTGTATGTGCTAAACTATGGACATGGTCCCAAGAGGATCGCGGGCACGGTGATAGCTAAAGAAGGGAATAGGGTGTTTTATAGTCAAACAAGACAATGGACAAATTTGCAGAAAGCACCTGGACCAAACGAGGCTGCGGTTCACAGACTGCCCTGAACAACCTACAGCAGACACTACCTTTTTCAAGCCCACAACACACACCCAAAGGATCAACGACACCACCACAGACCAGGAAATTGAACCCATCACACCCAACAGCCCAGCAAGGCCAGGCTCACCCAGCAGCCCTGCAGGGCCAACAACACACCAGCCCAGCGAGGGCACAGCCAACACACCAGAACAGACATTTGTACCGAGGCGGTCCACCAGGGAAAGAAAAGCTCCCGACCGCCTGACCTTGTAAATAGTTTTCACTTTGACTTTGGGGGGAGTGATATTGTGTATCTGTAAAGCATACACTCTCATATTCCACCACCAGGGAGCGCATCTCCTGAAGTTCCAAGGGATCCCAGCATTCCTTGGGAGCACTATATATAAGCCGGCCCCTAAGACCTGTTCCTCGCTCTGGAGTGTCTTTATAAAGACTGAGGTCACTGTTACCTTAACCTCCCTGTGTGCAGTCTCATTTGTGTCGGGAACACAATAGTTGGGAGCGGCGAGGAGTGGAGGTCGGAAGCGGCTAGGAGCGGAGGTCGGAAGCGGTGAGGAGCGGAGGTCGGAAGCGGCGAGGAGCGGAGGTCGGGACGGGCGAGGGGCGGAGGTCAGAACTGGTGAGGAGTGGAGTTCGGGACTGGTGAGCAGCGGAGGTCGGGACGGGCGAGGGGCGGAGTTTAGAAGTGGCGAGGAACGGAGGTCGGGACCGGCGAGGAGCAGAGGGCAGAAGCGTCGAGGGGCGAAGGTCGGGACTGGCGAAAGGCGGAGGTCGGGATGGGCGAAGGATGGAGGTCGGGACCGGCGAGGTGTGGAGGTCGGGATGGGCGAGGAGCGGAGGTCGGGACGGGCGAGGAGCGGAGGTCGGGACCGACGAGGAGCGGAGCTCGGGACCGACGAGGAGCGGAGCTCGGGACCGATGAGGAGCGGAGGTTGGGACCGACGAGCGGCAGAGGTCGGGATGGGCGAGGAGCGGAGGTCAGGACCGGTGAGGAGCGGAGGTCGGGACCGGCGAGGAGCGGAGGTTGGGACCGGCGAGGAGCGGAGGTCGGAAGCAGCGAGGAGTGGAGGTCGGGATGGGCGAGGAGCGGAGGTTGGGACCGGCGAGGAGCGGAGGTCGGAAGCAGCGAGGAGCGGAGGTTGGGACCGGCGAGGAGCGGAGGTCAGGACCGATGAGGAGCGGAGGTCGGAAGCAGTGAGGAGCGGAGGTTGGGACCGGCGAGGAGCGGAGGTCAGGACCGATGAGGAGCGGAGGTCGGAAGCAGTGAGGAGCGGAGGTTGGGACCGGCGAGGAGCGGAGGTCAGAAGCGGCGAGGAGTGGAGGTCGGGATGGGCGAAGGACGGAGGTCGGGATGGGCGAAGGACGGAGGTCGGGAGCAGCGAGGGGCGGAGGTCAGAAGCAGCGAGGAGCGGAGGTCGGAAGCAGCGAGGAGCGGAGGTCGGGATGGGCGAAGGACGGAGGTCGGGAGCAGCGAGGGGCGGAGCTCAGAAGCAGCAAGGGGCGGAGGTCAGAAGCAGCGAGGAGCGGAGGTCAGAAGCAGCGAGGAGCGGAGGTCGGAAGCAGCGAGGAGCGGAGGTCAGAAGCAGCGAGGAGCGGAGGTTGGGACCGGCGAGGAGCGGAGGTCAGGACCGATGAGGAGCGGAGGTCGGAAGCAGTGAGGAGCGGAGGTTGGGACCGGCGAGGAGCGGAGGTCAGAAGCGGCGAGGAGTGGAGGTCGGGATGGGCGAAGGACGGAGGTCGGGATGGGCGAAGGACGGAGGTCGGGAGCAGCGAGGGGCGGAGGTCAGAAGCAGCGAGGAGCGGAGGTCGGAAGCAGCGAGGAGCGGAGGTCGGGATGGGCGAAGGACGGAGGTCGGGAGCAGCGAGGAGCGGAGGTCGGAAGCAGCGAGGAGTGGAGGTCGGGATGGGCGAAGGACGGAGGTCGGGAGCAGCGAGGAGCGGAGGTCAGAAGCGGCGAGGAGTGGAGGTCGGGATGGGCGAAGGACGGAGGTCGAGAGCGGCGAGGAGCGGAGGTCGGAAGCAGCGAGGAGCGGAGGTCGGGATGGGCGAAGGACGGAGGTCGGGAGCAGCGAGGAGCGGAGGTCGGAAGCAGCGAGGAGTGGAGGTCGGGATGGGCGAAGGACGGAGGTCGGGAGCAGCGAGGAGCGGAGGTCAGAAGCGGTGAGGAGTGGAGGTCGGGATGGGCGAAGGACGGAGGTCGGAAGCGGCGAGGAGCGGAGGTCGGAAGCAGCGAGGAGCGGAGGTCGGGATGGGCGAAGGACGGAGGTCGGGAGCAGCGAGGGGCGGAGGTCAGAAGCGGGGTGAAGCTGTAGCATTTGGCTCAGTTCCCGTGGACTTTAATGGCAAATATTGCATATCAGGACAAATCTCTGCTGAACGTCTGTAAAGATGGGAGTGGCCCAGGTGAACTGTGATGGACAGTAAATTCCAACTGATCATGGGGGTTTCCGTATAAACAGACTTCTTTGGGAAATAATATCCCGAGAAGTCGACTCCCAACTTGTGAAGAGCAGGAGATGGCTGGCCCATTGTCTGTATGGAAATGAGCCAGTTCACGAGATCGGTTTGGAGATCAGAAGCCGTCACCGACCATTAAGGATATTAAAACATATCAAGAAGACATCAAACCTGAAGCACCTTTTGTTACCACGGAGGCCAGGCTCCGGAAGGCAGGAAGAGGCCACAAATTAAAACACAGACAGCGGTCTGTGTATTGGAGGGGTATATCAGAGAGCCATTTTTGATAGCTCTCTCTCTCTCTCGCTACTTTGCACACCAAGAAACGAGCACTCCGCCACTGGATGGAAGGACAGAACATCACGAATAGCTGAGCCTTGCTCTTCCACCCCAATATGGATCGCAACTCAAACTGGGACTCGAATACTGAATCGGCGGTACAGAACCAGGAGCCACGTCGTACGGGAAGAAGCTGCAAGCAAGTCCGTGGGCAATCGGGGTGAGCATTGTCCACACCTACACATCCTTAAAAGCACTTAGCTGTGTGAAGGGGCATTGTATATCCGAGCCAAACCATAGGGCTTTAGTCTGGGAAGGTTTTTTTCTTATGTACTGTAATGACTCAAGAGTCTGATTACTGTAAACTCACTCAGGTGCAACCTGATCCATCTTTATTCCAGCCCAAGAGTGCCAGCGTGACAAAGACTTATATACAGGTGACCAAGCATACATGCCACATGTCTACACTCGATGACCTCCGACCGCGGCGCCCTCTGGTGTCTGGTGACCCCCCAAGCATTAATACATAACAACATCCCCCCTTTAAAATCTTAACAACAGTCTTTTTACAAATTAAGATGGTCTGGGGCTTTCCTCTCACGAGTTGATCGTCTCAGTTCAACTTTGGCTCTGGGCGAGTGTTCTGAGTCCCTTGAGACTGAGGGCTGAGTAGCCGATCTGATGGGGGTGGTCATGACCACATCAGAGACTGAAGGTTCAGAGTCAGTGATGTCAGCAGAGTTCTCTGATGAGTGAACAGTGGTTGGTCACTGACAGCATCTTCCTCATTCGGTTCCAGTTCATTCGTGTGCTGCAGTTTAACCTGGTCAAGGTGTTTCCTGCATGTTTGCCCATTCTTGAACATGTCAATAAACACTCTGTTACCTTCCTTGGCTGTAACAGTGCCAGCGATCCACTTTGGGCCTTGACCATAGTTCAGTACATAAACTGGATGATTGACCGAGATGTCACGTGACATGGCAACACGATCATGACACCATTGCTGACTTTGACGTCTGTTTTTAACATGATCATTCAAATCAGGATGAACAAGAGAAAGCCTGGTCTTGAGATTTCTCTTCATCAGTAGTTGAGCAGGAGGAACCCCAGTAAGCATATAAGGTCTTAGCCTGTAACTGAGCAAGATACAATATAACCGTCTCTGCAGTGAGCCCTGAGTTACACGTTTCATACTTTGTTTGATCGTTTGAACAGCATGCTCTGCTTGACCATTAGAAGCAGGTTTGAATGGAGCTGATCTCACATGTCTGATGCCATTGAGTTTCATGAACTCCTGGAACTCAAGACTTGTGAAACAAGATCCGTTGTCACTCACAACAATGTCAGGCAAACCATGAGTAGCAAACATGATACGAAGGCTCTCAATGGTAACTGTATACGTACTGGATGACATAATAACACACTTAGAATATGCATCTACTACGACAAAAGGCATCTTTCCTAGGAATGGGCCGGCAAAATCAATGTGGATCCTCGACCATGGTTTGGATGACCACGACCAAAGACTCAGCGGAGATTCCGCCGGTACTTTACGTAGCTGCATGTACGTATTCCACTGATGCACGCATGATTCCTGATCAGAGTCAATTCTAGGCCATCATACTTGAGACCTAGCAATGGACTGCATCATGACAATACCAGGATGGGTGCTATGAAGTTCATGTACAATTTTTCTCTACCTTTCTTAGGCATGATTACACGATTGCCACCCAGTAAAAAGTCTGACTGAATGGACAGATCATCCTTGCGACGGTTGTAAAGTTTAGTCTCCTCACGCATCTCCATAGATGTGGGCAGACCAACCACCACTGGGTACACACTGTTTCACAACCGATAAAATAGGGTCATGGCTGGTCCAGATCCTAACTTGTTGAGCAGTGACATGGGATCCTTCACTCTCAAAAGCATCCATTACTAACAGTAGATCTGCAGGTTGAGGCTTCTCCATCTCAGTTGTAGGTAAGGGCAGATGATTCAGTGCATTGGCACAATTCTCAGTACCAGGTCGATGTCGGATGATGTAATCATAAGCAGACAATGTCAGCGCCCACCTTTGAATGCAGGACGATGCATTGGTATTAATACCTTTGTTTTCCGCAAACAATGAAATGAGTGACTTGTGATCTGTTTCTAGTTCAAAACGAAGACCAAACAGGTACTGGTGCATTTTTTTTACCCCATACACAGAGGTCAAAGCTTCTTTCTCTACCATACTATAAGCTCTTTCCGCTTTAGACAGACTTCTCGAAGCATACGCAACAGGTTGTAGCTTGCCCAATTCATTTGCTTGTTGGAGTACGTAGCCTACCCAATATGATGAAGCATCACAGGCCAATACAAGACGCTTACGCGGATCATAATCAACAAGCAACTTGTTTGAATATAGCAGATTCTTGGCTTTCTCAAAGGCTCTATCTTGAGATGCACCCCAGACCCAGTTGTCGCCTTTTCTTAGTAACACATGCAGTGGCTCTAGTAAAGTGCTCAATCTGGGTACAAAATTGCCAAAGTAGTTGAGTAGCCCAAGGAACAAACACAGCTCTGTCACATTCTGAGGCCTGGGTGCATTTTTGATGGCCTTGGTTTTTAAATCAGTGGGCCTGATGTCATCAGCAGCAATCTTCCTCCTGAGGAATTCGACTTCAAGTGCCATGAATACACACTTCGAGCGTTTCAGCCTGAGTCCCACTTTGTCCAGACGCTGTAGGACTTCTTCAAGATTGTTCAGATGTTCAACAGTGTCGTGACCTGTGACCAGAATGTCATCTTGAAACACAACAGTTCTAGGAACGGACTTCAGTAAACTCTCCGTATTCCTCTGAAATATGGCTGCAGCCGAACGAATCCTAAAAATGTAAATTCCTGGATTCTTTTACCTCAATCTGGTTCAGTAAAATTACTGAGTCGAATACCTCTTGTGCTTTGAACAAAGCAGTCTTTATTACCGGCCAGTAAGACCTATCAGACAGAAGATATACTCTCTGGATAGAGCGCACACACTCCCTACGGATAGGTGAAGTTACATCGTAAAGCGTCAACAGTTATACAGTTTTGAAATCAGATAACAAAATACAATTAGATTGACATTCTAACTCAGCCATTCATTAGTCAATCTATATGAGATGTTTTTATGAAAGCTCAAGCATTGCCTCTAAATGTTTCAATCTAGTGGTGTGACTATTAACTGAGACCTTGCAATTCTGCAGATTTATTTCATGTTACAATTAGATGTTATTGGCAGGATTAGTGACTTGAAACCTTGAGAAAGACTGTTAGCTATGCTGATGTTGCACTATTTTCAATCTGACATTCTCCCAGCTATTCTTCCATGGCTTATACATTTTCATATATCCCGTTTACTTTACTGTCCTTAATTCCATATATTCCGTTCAGATATCCACATCCCTCCTTTTATCATTCTATGATAACATTTAGGATCATTCTAAGAGTATTGCATTCATCCGTTCGCACTCCCTTTCCAGAATCATATTATTGTTGAGTAGTTCTCTAGTTTGTTGGATCATAACCCGGGAACCCTTGACCACAAGAGGGTCTGCTAACCTTGTCATCATTACTTTACAGCAGAGGTTAAGGCAACCAACAATCAAACAGCAGGTAATTATTATTATGATGAGAACAATTGCCCCATGTATTAGATAGGATCTCCAAGATCCACCCAGAAACCAATCAAACCTGCTAAGTTCTTTTGCTGGTGTGGATAACGTCTTCACCTCCCTCCTTATGTGATCGGCAAGGTGGGTTATGTTTTCTGAACTATCAGGAATGTAAGTGCAACATTCAGATCCTATCAGGGCACACGTTCCCCCTTTCTCAGCTAACAAGTAATCGAGCGCCATTCGGTTTTGTAATGCTACGGTCCTTATCGCTACCATTTCAGCTGTGATGCCCTCCAGAGCCTCAGCAGTGCGGTTAGCTACCTGTTCCAATATCGTTTCTTTGAATCCATCTAACAGTCTCAGTTAGGGTCAGTGGAACGGTGCGCAAAGGAATTCCCCCTTTGGAATGTATAGGGATATGTGAACACACCCAGCATCTAGTGAAGTGCCCTTTTTCCGCATAAACGTAAGACATATACAAAAAGGTGTTTACATGGAGCTCTCGCCTTTGTCTTCCTTCCCGTGCGCCAAAACTGTCATATATCAACACTATTATGCAGACAGTGGCATACAGACACAGTCTCATCTTATAAATAGTCCAATTATTTAGCTGATAAAAAGAGTTCCGTTTTCCCATTTCCCTTCTTCAGGTCTCCGTCAGTGTATTTGGCTGTCTTACGGGTAAAAGTTCAAACTGATCCTCCTTCAACTGTCTTGTTCAGCTATGGGGAAGAGGAGATCTGGAACAGAAACAGGAATTAGACTAACCAGCAAAATTTGTTTAAATGGTGATGAGCTTGCAGTGGTGCAGGTGAACCCAGGCACTTTTCCCCTCAACCTTGGCTGCAGTGGGGGTAGTGAGTGACACCTGAATAGGCTCCTCCCATTGTGGCTCTAATCCCTTCCGAATCCATACTTCCCTGGTGCCACGAGGGACAATTCGGGTAAAACTGGGAGGTCGAGGTGAGCATCTTGAACCTGGTTGTGAACTAGTCGCAGAGCCTGAGTCAGAGAAAGAACATAGGTGGTCATCAGTCTAGCTGAGATCTCATATCGAGGAACAATTTCCCTCATTAACATCTTAACAACAGTTTGAGTCTTATTGTCCAGGTTAGGGTAGGCTTCAATCCATCTGCTAAACACATCTACTATTACTAACACATATTTGTAACACTGAACTTTTTGCAACTCAATGTAGTCCAACTGAAATGTCTCAAAGGGACCTTCGGGTAGGGGCGTTTTACCCCAATCACAGGGGACTCCCTTCCCTGGATTATGTTGCTGGCCAACCAGGCAACGACTACTGATGTTCTGGGTGAGCGCCTGGAGTCTAGGGTGCCCCCAAGTAGCCAAAAGTGTGTCACTCGTGGTCTTTGCTCCACAATGAGTAGCAAAATGCATACATTCAATAACTCATAGAGCCAACTTGTCAGACATGCAAGTCTGTTCCGCAGGAGTGGTCCAGAGTTTAGAAACATTGTCATAAGTACACCCATAATATTTCCACAACAGTTTATCTTTTTCAGGAGCGTCCTCCTGTGCTTTTATAACATCTTGGATGGTTGGCATTGGTTTTTCCGAGGCTAACTTATCCTTCGCAGGATTTTTAGTCTGACTCATAATTTTGGGCACTACCATCTGTTGGTCACGAGAGGCCTGTTTGGCCTCTTGGTCAGCACAATGATTCCCTATATCAATCAGAGAATTTCCGGTAGTATGGGCGGTACATTTGACAATGGCAATGCGTTTGGGGAACATGAGGGCTTGCAACAAAACAGATACTAACTGTTTATGAGATATCTCATTCCCCTGTGAGGTTAGGAATCCCCTATTTTTTCATAATTGTCCGAAATCATGGACCACCCCAAAGACATACCTAGAGTCGGTATAGATATTGACTTTGAGATCTTTGGCCAAGATACAGGCTCAGGTGAGGGCGAATAGTTCAGCTTGTTGAGCAGAATAGGCGGTTTCAAAAGCGGCAGATTCCAAGACCTGATTCTCCTGGTTTACTATGGCGTATCCTGAGATTCGTGTATCTTCTGGATTAATAGAAGTACTTCCGTCAACATACATAAACAATCATGACTGGGTTCTTCCTCATCTTGGGTTGGCTCAGTAAGAATACAGTCTGGATCTTCCATTGGTACATCAACTAAATCTTCCCTGACTGATGTGGCCTCTTAAATTAAAGATAAGCAATCATGACTGGGTTCTTCCTCATCTTGGGGTGGCTCAGTAAGAAAACAGGCCAGATTAATTGCAGTACAGTGCCGAAAGGTCAGTTTAGGATTGCCTGTGATTTCAGTGGGTTCTGTTGGATAGAGGGCCAGTCCACATTGCCCTGCACTGGGATCTCAATCAGATCAATGGGAGTATAACCCACTTGGGAGGGGTTCTCTGCCCACACATGAGGATCCACATAGTCAGGTATGCCGGAGCCAGTATGATGCTGTAGAGTCCTTAAGACCTTCTCGGGGTCCCCATGAAATTGGACTGTTCGGCCATGTTTTACGATTTGCACATCCCGGCTGGTAGGGTCAGCCTCATCTATGGCCTTGCGTACCATAACTCCCAAATCTTTAGCATGGTGAGGGGCTAATACTTCACGAGCAATATATGGTGCCATTGTTAGGGGCTGTTTCCACAGATTCTTATCCACTTCCACAAAATCTGCCTCTCTTTCCAGTCCAGTCACTCTAGCCCTTAATATAATTCCCTTCACTTCCCCTTCGTGATCCTGATAAAAGTTCTGCAGGTCCTGATTCTTTCCACTGGGATCGTATGCTAGGGTGATAGGGTGCCTGCGGCAGGTCCAGAGACTACCACTGAGGGGTTCTAGTGTTATAATACTGCCGCTTAAGGGTTTCCTGCTTTACAATAATCCCATCATCTCCACACTCCAAATGCAACTGAAATTTGCAAAGGAGGTCTCTAGCCATCAAGTTACAGTCCAGATTGGTTGTGATAACAAATCGATGTTCCACCGATTCTTCCTGATAACCCATTTTAACCAGTTCTGACACTGGGAATGTCGAGATTTGTCCCAGGAATCCTGAAAGTTCCTGTGTTTCAGTAGAGGCAGGGAGTTTAAGCTTTGATTGTACAGAAGACATGAAGGCTCCCGTATCTATCTGAAAGGGTTGCCACTCATTCAGAATGGGTTCGTCGTCCGGGGAGGATCCCTGCACAATCAAGCTGTGTAGTCAATCGGGGGACAATTGACCAAAGGGGTTGTTCTTGGAGAAGTTAGTGTAAGATCCTCCTCTCCCCCCTTGCCCCCCTCCTCTTCCTCCTCTTCCTTTTCCATGCTGACGGTAGGGGCAATTTTTATTCCAATGTCCTTCCTGCCCACAATTAAAACAGTCAATTCCTCTTACCCAGTCCCGGCCTCTTCCCATACCGTGCCGGGGACAATAGGGAGGTTTATTAGCAGGGCTCGGGCCGTATGGTTGTTTAGTATAACCGTATCCTTGCTTATCCATCCAATCCTGTATGCAACACTGCGGTTCTATTGATCCTTCCTCCCGAGATGGCTCTTCCTTTCTAGTCACGTATTCAGTCTTGACCCGGGTTGGGGGCGCACCTCCCCCCTCCCCTTTCTTTTCCTGCCAATAATATCTAACTGTCCTCTCCATCTGTCCGGATAGCGTGAGCAATCAAATAGTTGTTTGAAGATCACAGACATCTATAGAGAGGTGATCTGCAGCTTGTTGTGCATTGGTCTGACAGGGAATTGGTGTCGGGACTTTGGGATCTTGGAAATCATTTCTAGGCCGGAGGATGTTTCAGAGCTGTCTGACTGATTGACAGTTCTGCGTCTCGATCGGCGGGGGTGTTTGCTATGTCTTTCACAACTTGGACTGGTAGATTGACTAGAAGATTTACGGGACTGTTTGTGATGTCGAGATATGCCCTTTTGAGTGTGAGATCTGGTCCTTTCAGCTATATTGCTTGTAAATTGGGGATCCGAATCGCTATCAGAGGATGAGGAGTCAGTTTGGGTTAGTTGCTTTGGTGATATGTAGTTGTTCCTAACTCTTTTTGCCGGAGTGTTAGGTGGAGGGTGTTGGGAAGAGGACTGGAGCAAGAGGCCAGGGGGTGCGGGAGGCGCCGTTGGGCGCTGAGTCAGTGGCCACTCATCAATTTCATCATTAGCCTCGGTTAACACAAAGCCAGCCATTTTTACTACGTAGTCGGTCAATACCTTTCTCAGAGGTCCCAGGGGATCTCTTAGTAAGTTTCTCGTGCGCACATTCTTTTTTTTTAAAGACGTCTACAGTTTTAACATGTGTTCCCTCTGTCAATGCAAGTCCTAATTTAATAGCATTTGTTTGCCAACTTGACAGAAGTGATGCATCTTTAAATTATTTTTTTTTTAACAATCCCTGTGCTTTTTTTTTACTACCTCTACGCTTCTAGTGCCACCTAGAGGCCATTGATCATCTCCCAATAATTTGTTCAGGGCTCCTGATAATTTTCTAAAGTCTTCAGCTCTTTCAGGGAATTCCTCACATAACTTTTGTAGCGGACTATCCGCATCCGTTGTTTTATCCAACTGATTACCCATTTTCACGCTGCCCCTCGTATTACCGTGTCATTACGCGTTCGTGTCGTCGCGCAATTTAAACAAACTTAAAAATAGACACAGACTTTACAGAAACTAACACTGACTTTTAACCAACTCCAAATAAACAGACTTTACTAATGCTAACACTGATCTGCGACGCCGCGCGGTTCGCGTTGCCGCGCGATTTAGAACCCTTAAGATTCCCGCGTCGCCCCGCGGTTCACGTCGCCGCGTGATTAGAATACTTAAGACTTAAAACACAAGATAAACAAAGACTTCTAACACTGATCCGCATCGCCGCACGGTTCGCGTCGCCGCGCGATTTAGAACACTTAAGATTCCAGCGTCGCCCCGCGGTTCGCGTCACCGCGCGATTAGAATACTTAAGACTTAAAACACAAGATAAACAAAGACTTCTAACACTGATCCGCGTCGCTGCGCGATTTTGAACACTTAAGATCCCCGCATCGCCCCGCGGTTCGCGTCGCCGCGCGATTAGAATACTTAAGACTTAAAACACAAGATAAACTAACAAAGACTTACTGACACTAGCACTGACTCTCGCGGTTCGCATTGCTGCGCCTTCGCGTCGGTCCACGTTTACTCGGGTGCGTGCTGCCGCACATCCCACGTCACCACGTGTTCACGCTGCCGTGCGTCTGCGTCAGCCCTCCTTTACTCGGCCGCACTCTTGCGCCGCTGCGCGTCTGCGTCACTACGCATCTGCGTCACTGCGCGTCTGCGTCACTGCGCGTTCGCTTCACTACACGTTAGCGTCGCTGCGCGTTTGCGTCACTACGCGTTAGTGTCGCTGCGCGTTTGCGTCGGCCCTTCTCCTCTCGGCCACACGCTCGCGCCGCTGCGCGTCTCGCGTCGTTTGCGCGTCTGCGCGTTCGCGTTGGCCCGACCTTCCGAGTTACTGTGGGTTTTTAAATTCAATCAGAGCCTAGACGGGCCAAGTGATATACAAGGTCGACGTCGTACCTGAATTGAACACCTATCCTCTATTTAAATCCCCATTTTATTCCCTGTGAGCCTAATTTTCTAATTTTTATTTCTTATGAGCCTCAATTAATTTCTTTCAGTCTCCAAATTTCCCTATCCTTTCACGTTACTGCGCAGTTTAAATTCAATCAGTCAATGAAAGCCCTAATTTAATGGAGTTTTTCTGCCAACTGGACAGGAGTGATTTTTTTTTTTTTACTGCAGTGGAATTTTTTTCATAATTTAAAATCTCAGAAAATTTTTTTCTTTCAGAACCTATTTAGTACGTTACTTTTTTTTTCCATGACTAGAGAGAAGTCTGGCACGTAGGCTGTGGACTGCTTTTCGTTATCTCAATTGTTCCAGCCTCAAGGTCGTGTTATTTAATATAATTTTTTTTGAATCCTTTTGAATCCATCTCAGTTGTTTTGCTGTGCCTTCTCTGAATGTTTTCTTTTAACAAGTTTTTCTCTTTTTTTTTAACCACCAGGACCATGTAATTTTTTCTTTTTTTTTTAACAAACCTATCCTTTGTGCATTTCCTGGCTCCGTAACTTATCATCCGAATATACGTAATTCAATAAGGTTCACACTCTTAAACTTCCCACATACAGGACAACACTACGAAGGATTAAAACAAACTTGCATTCTGTTTGAGATAAAACAAACCACAACTCCCCGGCTTTTTTTTTTACAGTAAAAATCACAGAAGCATTTCTCATTTAAACAGACATTCACAAGAGTCTCTTTTCTTTCCTATTAATTTTTGGATCCATGATTGATCATCTATCCCTATCTAGCTCTAACTATAACCTATCTTTCCAAGTCGCCACCTGGTTTGCGTCATCGCGCAATTTCCCTATCTCTATCCCTATTCTAAGTTTGAAAGGTATTCACCAGATTGTCCTGGATCTCGTTCAGACACTACCTGAGAACCAGCGAGTGGCTAAACTTTCCTCAGACTTTTGAAACCGGGGGAAACTGGAGCAGTATTGAAATCATACTCACTCCAGTGGCCACTTTCCCCTCGTCTCGTCCAAGGCTAGTCTGGCTCTTAATTCGCAAGTTTTCGGCAATCGTCCGTTGAGATTCCACTTCTGACACCAAATGTAAATTCCTGGATTCTTTTACCTCAATCTGGTTCAGTAAAATTACTGAGTCGAATACCTCTTGTGCTTTGAACAAAGCAGTCTTTATTACCGGCCAGTAAGACCTATCAGACAGAAGATATACTCTCTGGATAGAGCGTACACACTCCCTACGGATAGGTGAAGTTACATCGTAAAGCGTCAACAGTTATACAGTTTTGAAATCAGATAACAAAATACAATTAGATTGACATTCTAACTCAGCCACTCATTAGTCAATCTATATGAGATGTTTTTATGAAAGCTCAAGCATTGCCTCTAAATGTTTCAATCTAGTGGTGTGACTATTAACTGAGACCTTGCAATTCTGCAGATTTATTTCATGTTACAATTCGATGTTATTGGCAGGATTAGTGACTTGAAACCTTGAGAAAGACTGTTAGCTATGCTGATGTTGCACTATTTGCAATCTGACATTCTCCCAGCTATTCTTCCATGGCTTATACATTTTCATATATCCCTTTACTTTACTGTCCTTAATTCCATATATTCCGTTCAGATATCCACAAAAGGACACCTATTGTAAACGAACATTCCTTTATGGATGTTGATGCAGGTGAGTTTCTTCGAAGTATCGACAGGCTTCTTGGTCATATAGGCCGACGTCAGATCCAGTTTCGTGAACGACTTTCCACCAGCTAGCATAGCGAACAGGTCATCAGCCTTCGGTAACGGATACTGATCCTGTTTCGAAAATCGGTTAATTGTAACCTTGTAGTCTCCACAGATTCTGACAGTGCCATCATTCTTTAGCACAGAAACAATGGGACTAGCCCATTCGGTAAACTCAACTGGTGATATGACCCCTTCACGTTGGAGTCTGTCCAGCTCAATTTCAACCTTCTCCCTCATCATGTACGGAACAGACCAAGTTTTATGATAGACAGGCCTTGCATTGGAGTCCAGGTGAATCTGCACCTTGGCTCCCGTAAAATTACCAACGCCCGGTTCAAACAAAGAAGGAAACTTTTTCAATACTTGAGTACACGAAGTATCATCCACCGAGGACAACATCTTGACATCATTCCAGTTCAGCTTGATTTAACGGCACTCCAGTCTCTATGGAACTAGACCCAGGGGCGAGTCAATCAGTTATGAGCCAGAAGGCATTTGAGAGGCTATGGGGTGACAAAGCACAGCGACCCAAGCTGATCCCGATTCAGGCAAATCTGCGCACCTACACCAAGGAACTGATACCAGTTATTGGCAGTGCGGACATAAGAGTATTCCATGAGGGAGAAGTGCACGATTTACCACTGTGGATTGTTTGAGGTGATGGGCCAACATTGCTTGGCAGGAGGTGGATGGGAAAGATTCGATGGAACTGGGAAGCCCTCTGCATACCTTCTCCGGCGAATGAGGTCTCCCATTCTCAAGGGCTGAGCAAACCCCCACCTTCAGCTGAACCAGGCATCGAAGTGCAGATCCCCATTCACACCATCCCCGAGGCACAGGCAGCTCACCACGACCACGAGGAGGTAAAGATCAACCAAGCAGCGGTACAGGCGCGGTACCCACCACCCGAAGCCGACAACTTCTTCGCGACGTTGGAAGAGGCTCCAGGTCAACCATGTGGAGTGGGACTCTGGTCGAAATGATCCAAATGAGTCTTCCCGACGCCAGAGGCAAAACACCTAGCGAGGAAGATCACGGCAGTTGGTATCATGGATACGGACGAGAGACCGTTTAGATCACGGGACGAGAGTGCATCCAGACCATGGGACAGGAAGGAATCCAGACCATGGGACAAAGGTGCATCCAGACCATGGGAGCTCGCCGCAATGGAACGGAGGAATGCGTCGCCCAGCAAGAAAGATGACTGGGTTTGGGGCAAAGGTAAAGGGGCGGCCGCTGTGAAGGCCAGGAACCCACTACACTCCAATAAATTGTGTGCACTATGTAACCCTTGTGAGCGGTCTTTCACGGCAAATGATGTACCATTATATGGGGTTGGAGTTACCTTACAACAAGCCAAAGTACTGGGCGAACACCAACCGGTCGTATATGTATCTGACAAAGTACTTGTAACAAGTGATGTGTTATCACACGGGGTCGGGTGTGTTGTCCAGCAAGCCAAAGTAACAGGCGAACCCCAACCAGTTGTACCTGTATCTAACAAAGTATTTGTCGCAAGTGAGATGTTACCACATGGGGTTGGGAGAGTTGTGCAGTAAGCAAAAGTAGCGGGCGAGCCCCAAACGATTGAACATGTATCCAATAAGTTAAACAAAGCAGCAGCCTGTGTTCACGGGACTAAAGGGACATACCAAAGAGTGTCTCAATATGTGCTCGAGTCAGACGAGCTGTTCATCCCACAAGCTTGGGAGAGCAGAGGCACCATTATCAATGCGTTGTTTCAAGAATGTCTAACACTGTCTGTGCACTGTAACATGATCCGCCATGGGCCAGGAACTGAGAGCAGTACTAATGCCCTCAGTTGGCTACCGTTGCCCACCACCTGGGTGGAAACAGCGCAGCCTGCAGACCCACTCGCGGTCGTGGAAGTGCTAGAAAGCGAGGGGTCAACCGTAACGGCCCCCTGGCTTAGGACCTGGACCAGCCAGGATCCCATGTTACCGCCTGCCAAGGTGAACTGCTAGGCGGGATGTGGCAACCTATCCATCGCAGAGACAAAAGGCCCATCCCAACGTTGCAAAGTAAGGCAGGGCGGCTACACACAGTTGGTGGTACGAGGCCCCCATACCACGGCCCAAGGTCCACGGGGACTACTAGGTCCACTACCGAAAGTCTCAAGGCCAGTGCGGCCATCCTGGGCTTGCCAGACCTCGGGGTCAGCGACAATAGCCCAGAGCAGGCAGCCCAAATCACTAAACCTAGCACCACACATGTCACGGTAGACTCTCTACAGACCCGGCTATCCTGGGTGCTATGCAGTCACCAGGCAGAATCACTCAGAATTGAGCCTTCCACATGCCATCAGCAGAGAATGCACCATAATTGCACAGCCCCTCCATGTGAAATCAGAATAAGTGATGTAGACCATGCTCAGGGCCCCAGTTAGGTCGCTAGCACCACATTAGCCAAGGTGGGGAATGGAGTGTATGTGATCAAAACGGAGCGTTTGATTGTGAAACCATGTACCAGGCTAACGAGTAAAGCATTTGGACAAGACCAAACTGCGAACTACAGATAACCAGGAACCACTGTGAAAGGACCTGGCCCCCTACGACCCACTAACATGATCAACTTCACGTCAACCACAAAGATGAACCCACCACGTCAGGACTGCAACCCAGGCAATCGACCCGGGGACGCGAGGTCGCCTCAACTTGCAAATGACTTGCACATAAGACTTTGGGGGGGGAGTGATGTTATGTATGTATGTAAACCTTACCAATATGTAAGACTTGCCACCAGGGGGCACACTTGTGGGAGATCTAAGGGTCACCTGTGCACCTTGGGACAAGCAGGTATAAAAGGTGATTCACCATGCTGCTTCCTCACTCTTGAGTCTGAATAAAGAGACCAGGGTCACAACAGTTTGAGCTTGCGATATAGTCCTGTGGATTTATTCTGAACATAACATTTTCTTTTCTATTTTTTCTGCTAAAGTGGATAACCTCTCATTTTCCCACGTTATACTCCACCTGACAAATTTTGCCCACTCATTTAGCCTGTCTCTATCCCTTTGCAGATTTTTGTGTCCACCTCACAATTTGCTTTCCCATCCATCTTTGTATCATCAGGAAACTTGGCTACATTACACTCGGTCCCTTCATCCAAATCATTAATATAGATTGTAAATAGTTGAGGATCCAGCACCGATCCCTGCAGCACCCCACTAGTTGCTGTTTGCCAACCGGAAAATGACCCACTTGTCCCGACTCTCTGTTTTCTGTTAGTTAGCCAATCCTCTATCCATGCTAATATATTACCCCAAACCTGTGAACTTTTATCTTGTGCAGTAATCTTTTAAGTGGCACCTTATCAAATGCCTTCTGGAAATCCAAATACACCACACCCACTGGTTCCCCCTTATCCACCCTGTTCGTTACATCCTCGTAGAATTCCAGCAAATTTGTCAAACATGATTTCCCTTTCATAAAACCATGCTGACTCTGCTTGATTGAATCATGCTTTTCCAAATGTCCTGCGACTGCTTCCTTAATAATGGATTTCAACATTTTCCCAACAACAGATGTTAGGCTAACTGGTCTATAGTTTTCTGCTTTTTGTCTGCCTCCTTTTTTAAATAGGGGCGTTACATTTGCGGTTTTCCAATCCGCTGGGAACTCCCCAGAATCCAGGGAATTTTGGTAGCTTATAACCAATGCATCCACTTTCTTTGCAGCCACTTCTTTTAAGACCCTGGGATGTAAGCCATCAGGTCCAGGGGACTTGTACACCTTTAGTTCTATTATTTTATCTCGTACTACTTCATTAGTGATAGTGATTGTATTAAGTTCCTCCCTCCCAAAAGCCCCTTGATTATCCACTATTGGGATGTTTTTCGTGTCTTCTACTGTGAAGACCGATACAAAATATTTGTTCAAAGTCTCTTCCATTTCCCCGTTCTCCATTATTAATTCCCCAGTCTCATCCTCTAGGGGACCAACATTTACTTTAGCCACTCTTTTCCTTTTTATGTACCTGTAGAAACTCTTACTATCTGTTTTTATATTCCGTGCTAGTTCGAGAGAGCGCAGGGGGAGAGAGAGCAGGGGGAGAGAGAGCAGCTGGAGAGAGAGAGCAGGGGGAGAAAGAGCAGGGGGAGAGAGAGCAGGAGGAGAGAGTGCATGGGGAGAACATACGAACATAAGAAATAGGAGCAGGAGTAGGCCACCTGGCCCCTCGAGCCTGCTCCGCCATTCAATAAGATCATGGCTGATCCGATCATGGACTCAGCTCCACTTCCCTGCCCGCTCCCCATAATCCTTTACTCCGTAATCGCTCAAAATTCTGTCTATCTACGCCTTAAATATATTCAATGATCCAGCCTCCACAGCTCTCTGGGGCAGAGAATTCCACAGATTTACAACCCTCTGAGAGAAGAAATTCCTCCTCATCTCAGTTTTAAATGGGCGGCCCCTTATTTTAAGACTATGTCCCCTAGTTTTAATTTCCCCTATGTTTGGAAATATCCTCTCTGCATCCACCTTGTTGAGCCCCTCATTATCTTATATGTTTCGATAAGATCACCTCTCATTCTTCTGAACTCCAATATGTATAGCCCCAACCTACTTAATCTATCCTCATAAGTCAACCCCCTCATCTCCGGAATCAACCTCGTGAACCTTCTCTGAACAGACTCCAATGCAAGTATATCCTTCCTTAAAAATAGAGAGCAAAACTGTATGCAGTACTCTAGGTGTGGCCTCACCAATACCCTGTACAGTTGTAGCATGATTTCTCTGCTTTTATACTCCATCCCCTTGCAATAAATGCCAACATTCCATTTGCCTTCCTGATTACTTGCTGTACCTGCATACTAATGTTTTGTGTTTCATGCACAAGGACCCCCAGGTCGCTCTCTACTGCAGCACTTTGCACTTAAATTATAATTTGCTTTTCTATTTTTTCTGCCAAAGTGGATAACCTCTCATTTCATGTTATACCTGACAATTTTTTGCCCACTCACTTAACGTGTCTATATCCCTTTGCAGATTTTTTGTGTCCTCCTCACAATTTGCTTTCCCACCAATCTTTGTATCATCAGCAAACTTGACTACATTGCACTCGGTCCCTTCAACCAAGTCATTAATATAGATTGTAAATAGTTGAGGCCCCAGCACCGATCCCTGCAGTACCCCACTAGTCACTGTTTGCCAACCGAAAAAACGACCCACTTATCCCAGCTTTCTGTTTTCTGTTAGTTAGCCAATCCTCTATCCATGCTAATATATTACCCCAATCCTGTGAACTTTTATCTTGTGCAGTAACCTTTTATGTGGAACCTTATTGAATGCCTTCTGGAAATCCAAATACATCACATCCACTGGTTCCCCTTTATCCACCCTGCTCATTACATCCTCAAAGAATTCCAGCAAATTTGTCAGACATGATTTCCCTTTCATAAAACCATGCTGACTCTGCTTGATTGAATCATGCTGCTTCAAATGTCCTGCTACTGCTTCCTTAATAATGGTTTCCAGCATTTTCCCAACGACAGATGTTAGGCTAACTGGTTTATAGTTTCCTGCTTTTTGTGTGCCTCTTTTTTTAAATAGTAGCGTCTCCCTCCAAAAAAGATGTACCACTTTGGATATTGTTGAGGGAGGTGGCTCATCAGGGGAAGGCAGCAGCAGCCAAGTTCATAGCACCATGGATGGCTCTGCTGCACAGGAGGGCAGGAAAAAGAATGGGAGAGCTATTCTAGTAGGGATTCTATTATAAGGGGAATAGATAGGCATTTCTGCGGCCGCAATCGAGACTCCAGGATGGTACGTTGCCTACCTGGTGCAAGGGTCAGGGATGTCTCGGAGCGGCTGCAGGGCATTCTGGAGGGGGAGGATGAACAGCCAATTATCATGGTGCATACAGGTACCAACGATATAGGTAAAAAACGGGATGAGGTCCTACAAGCTGAATTTAAGGAGCTAGGAGTGAAACTAAAAAGTAGGACCTCAAAGGTAGCAATCCCAGGATTGCTACCAGTGCCACGTGCTAGTCAGAGTAGAAATAGCAGGATAGTAAGATGAATACATGGCTTGAGGAAAGGTGCAAGAGGGAGGGTTTCAAATTCCTGGGACATTGGAGCCGGTTTTGGAGGAGGTGGGACCAGTATGAACCGGACGGTCTGCACCTGGGCAGGACCGGAACCGCTGTCCTAGGGGGAGTGGTTGCTTGTGGTATTGGGGAGGGTTTAAACTAATATGGCAGGGGGATGGGAATCTATGCAGGGAGACAGAGGGAAGTAAAATGGGGACAGAAGCAAAATGTAGAAAGGAGATATGGAAAAGTGGAGGGCAGAGAAACCCAAGGCAAAAATCAAAAAGGGCCACATTAGAACATCATTCTAAAAAGACAAAGAGTGTTTAAAAAACAAGCCTGAAGGCTCTGTGCCTCAATGCGAGGAGCATTCATAATAAGGTGGATGAATTAACTGCACAGATAGCTGTTAACGGATATGATGGAATTGGGATTACGGAGACATGGCTCCAGGGTGACCAAGGCTGGGAACTCAACATCCAGGAGTATTCAAAATTCAGGAAGGATAGACAGAAAAGAAAAGGAGGTGGGGTAGCGTTGCTGGTTAAAGAGGAGATTAACACAATAGTAAGGAAGGACATTAGCTTGGATGATGTGGAATCTGTATGGATAGAGCTGCGGAACACAAAAGGGCAGAAAACGCTAGTAGGAGTTGTGTACAGACCACCAAACAGTAGTAGTGAGGTTGGGGATGGCATCAAACAGGAAATTATGGATGCTGCAATAAAGGTACAGCAGTTATCATGGGTGACTTTAATCTACATATAGATTGGGCGAACCAAACTGGCAGCAATACAGTAAAGGAGGATTTCCTGGAGTGTATTAGGGATAGTTTTCAAGACCAATATGTCGAGGGACCAACCAGGGAGCTGGCCATCCTAGATTGGGTGTTGTGTAATGAGAGAGGATTAATTAGCAATCTTGTTGTGCGAGCCCCCTTGGGGAAGAGTGACCATAATATGGTAGAAGTCTTCATTAAGATGGAGAGTGACACGGTTAATTCAGAAACTAGGGTCCTGGACTTAAAGAAAGGTAACTTCGATGGTATGAGACGTGAATTGGCTAGAATAGACTGGCGAATGATACTTAATGTGTTGATGGTGGATAGGGAATGGCAAACATTTAAAGGTCACATGGATGAACTTCAACAATTGTACATTCGTGTCTGAAGTAAAAATAAAACGGGGAAGATGGCTCAACAGTGGCTAACAAGGGAAAATAGGGATAATGTTAAATCCTAGGAAGAGGCATATAATTTGGCCAGAAAAAGCAACAAACCTGAAGACTGGGAGAAATTTAGAATTTAGCAGAGGAGGACAAAGGGTTTAATTAGGAGGGGGAAAATAGAGTATGAGAGTAAGCTTGCAGGGAACATAAAAACTGACTGCAAAAGCTTCTATAGATATATGAAGAGAAAAAGATTAGTGAAGACAAATGTCGGTTCCTTGCAGTCAGAATCAGATGAATTTATAATGGGGAACAAAGAAATGGCAGACCAATTGAACAAATACTTTGGTTCTGACTTCACTAAGGAAGACACAAATAACCTTCTGGAAATACGAGGGGACCGAGGGTTTAGTGAGAAGGAGGAACTGAAGGAAATCCTTATTAGGCAGAAAATTGTGTTAGGGGAATTGATGGAATTGAAGACCAATAAATCCCCAGGGCCTGATTGTCTGCAACCCAGAGTACTTAAGGAAGTGGCCCTGGAAATAGTGGATGCATTGGTGGTCATTTTCCAACATTCTATCGACTCTGGATCAGTTCCGATGGATTGGAGGGTAGCTAATGTAACCCCACTTTTTAAAAAAGGAGGGAGAGAGATATAAGGGAATTATAGACCGGTTAGCCTGACATGGGGAAAATGTTGGAATCAATTATCAAAGATGCAATAGTAGCGCATTTTGAAAGCAGTGACAGGATCGGTCCAAGTCAGCATGGGTTTATGAAAGGGAAATCATGTTTGACAAATTTTCTAGAATTTTTTGAGAATGTAACTAGTAGAGTTGACAAGGGAGAACCAGTGGATGTGGTGTATTTAGACTTTCAAAAGGCTTTTGACAAGGTCCCACACAAGAGATTAGTGTGCAAAATTAAAGCACATGGTATTGGGGATAATGTATTGAAGTGGATAGAGAACTGGTTGGCAGACAGGAAGCAAAGAGTAGGAATAAACAGGTCCTTTTCAGAATGGCAGGCAGTGTTTAGTGCGGGTAGCGCAAGGTTCAGTGTTGGGACACCAACTATTTACAATATACATTAATGATTTAGACGAAGGAATTGAATGTAATATCTCCAACTTTGCAGATGACACGAAGCTGGGTGGCAGTATGAGCTGTGAGGATGATGCTAAGCGGATGCAGGGTGACTTGGACAGGTTAGGTGAGTGGGCAAATACATGGCAGATGCAATATAATTTAGATAAATGTGAGGTTGTCCACTTTGGTGGCAAAAACAGGAAGGCAGAATATTATCTGAATGGTGACAGATTAGGAAAAGGGGAGGTGCAACGAGACCTGGGTGTCATGGTACATCAGTCATTGAAAGTTGGCAGGTACAGCAGGCGGTAAAGAAGGCAAATGGCATGTTGGCCTTCATAGCGAGAGGATTTGAGTAAAGCAGCAGGGAGGTCTTACTGCAGTTGTACAGGGTCTTGGTGAGGCCACACCTTGAATATTGTGTACAGTTTTGGTCTCCTAATCTGAGGAAACACAATCTTGCTATTGCGGGAGTTCAGCGAAGGTTCACCAGACTGATTCCCGGGATGGCAAGACTGACATATGTAGAAAGACTGGATCGACTGGGCCTGTATTCACTGGAATTTAGAAGAATAAGAGGGGATCTCTTGGAAACATATAAAATTCTGATGGGATTGGACAGGGTAGATGCAGGAAGAATGTTCCCGATGTTGGGGAAGTCCAGAACCAGGGGTCACAGTCTAAGGATAAGGGGTAGGCCATTTAGGACCAAGATGAGGAGAAACTTCTTCACTCAGAGAATTGTGAACCTGTGGAATTCTCTACCACAGAAAGTAGTTGAGGCCAGTTCGTTAGATTTATTCAAAAGGGAGTTAGATGTGGCCCTTATACACTGGAGTTTAGAAGGATGAGAGGGGATCTCATAGAAACATATAAGATTCTGACTGCACTGGACAGATTAGATGCGAGAAGAATGTTCCCGATGTTGAGGAAGTCCAGAACCAGGGGACACAGTCTTAGGATAAGGGGTAGGCCATTTAGGACTGAGATGAGGAGAAACTTCTTCACTCAGAGAGTTGTTAACCTGTGGAATTCCCTACTGCAAGAATTGTTGATGCCAGTTCATTGGATATATTCAAGAGGGAGTTAGATATGGCCCTTATGGCTAAAGGTATCAAGGCATATGGAGAGAAAGCAGGAAAGGGGTAAAGAGGTGAATGATCAGCCGTGATCTTATTGAATGGTGGTGCAGGCTCGAAAGGCCGAATGGCCTACTCCTGCACCTATTTTCTATGTTTCTATGTTTCTATGTCACATTTGCGATTTTCCAATCTGCTGGGTCCACCCCAGAATCCAGGGAATTTTGGTAGATTATAACCAATGCATCCACTATCTCTGCAGCCACTTCTTTTAAGACCCTAGGATGTAAGCCATCAGGTCCAGGGGACTTGTACACCTTTAGTCCCATTATTTTACTGAGTACTACTTCATTAGTGATAGTGATTGTTTTAAGTTCCTCCCTCCCTATAGCCGTAGATTATCCACTATTACGATGTTTTTCATGTCTTCTATCGTGGAGACCGGTACAAAATATTTGTTCAAAGTCTCTGCTTTTTCCCTGTTCCCCATTATTAATTCCCCAGTCTCATCCTCAAGGGGACCAACATTTACTTTAGCCACTCTTTTCCTTTTTATGTACCTGTAGAAACTCTTACTACCTGTTTTTATATTGCGTGCTATTTCGAGAGAGCGCAAGGGAAAGAGAGCAGGGGGAGAGAGAGCGGGAGGATAGAGAGCAGGGAGAGAGAGCAGGGGGAGAGAGAGCAGGGAGAGAGAGCGGGAGGAGAGAGAGCGGGAGGAGAGACAGCAGAGAGAGAGGGCAAAGAGAGAGAGAACAGGGAGAGAGAGCAGGGGGAGAGAGAGCGGGGGAGAGAGAGCATGGGGAGAGTGAGCGGGGGGAGAGAGAGCAGAGAGAGAGGGCAGAGAGAGAGAGAACAGGGAGAGAGCGCGGGGAGAGAGAGCAGGGGAGAGAAAGCAGAGAGAGAGGGCAGAGAGAGAGAGAACAGGGAGAGAGAGCGGGGGAGAGAGCAGGGGGAGAGAGAGCAGGGGGATAGAGCAGGGGGAGAGAGCAGGGGGAGTGAGAGCAGGGGGAGAGAGAGCAGGGGGAGAGAGCAGGGGGAGAGAGAGCAGGGGGAGAGAGCAGAGAGAGAGAGCGGGGGGAGAGAGAGCAGTGTGAGTGAGAGCAGTGAGAGAGAGAGCAGGGGGAGAGAGTGGGGGGAGAGGGAACAGGGGGAGAGAGCAGAGAGAGAGAGAGCGGGGGGAGAGAGAGAGCAGGGAGAGAGCAGGGAGAGTGAGAGCAGTGAGAGAGAGAGCAGGGGGAGAGAGCGGGGGGAGAGAGAACAGGGGGAGAGAGCAGAGAGAGAGAGCGGGGGGAGAGAGAGCAGGAGGAGAGAGAGCAGGGAGAGAGAGCGAGCAGGGGAGAGAGAGCAGGGGGAGAGAGAACAGGGGGAGAGAGCAGAGAGAGAGAGCGGGGGGAGAGAGAGCAGGGGGAGAGAGCAGAGAGAGAGAGAGCAGAGAGAGAGAGAGCAGGGGAGAGAGAGCAGGGGGAGAGAGAACAGGGGGAGAGAGAACAGGGAGAGAGCGAGCAGGGGGAGAGAGAGCAGGGGAGAGAGATCAGGGGGAGAGAGCAGAGAGAGAGAGAGCAGAGAGAGAGAGAGCAGGGGAGAGAGAACAGGGGGAGAGAGAACAGGGAGAGAGCGAGCAGGGGAGAGAGAGCAGGGGGAGTGAGAGCAGGGGGAGAGAGAGCAGCGGGGGAGAGCAGAGAGAGAGAGAGGAGGGAGAGAGAGAGCAGGGGAGAGAGAGCAGGGGGAGAGAAAGCAGAGAGAGAGAGAGAGCAGGGAGAGAGAGCAGGGGGAGAGAGAGAGCAGTGGGAGTGAGAGCAGTGAGAGAGAGAGCAGGGAGAGAGAGAGCAGGGAGAGAGAGCAGAGGGAGAGAGCATGGTAGGAGAGCACAGGATGTTAGAAATCGGGGTACCTAAAATCTTTGGTTATGCGAATGAAATTGTGACCTGAATAATACGATGTTTAGATGATTGTATTAGAGTTCAAGACAAGTAAGCAGTTAATGTATAAGTTATTTTTTTTTACTGGGACTGCCTAAGTTTCTTTTTCCTGCAAAATGAGTTTAAGATAAGAGACTCTAGCCTTGGGAGGGCAGGGCCGGATCGGTTATGGAGAAGACAGTCCTCAACATGTTGTAAGGCCATGATTGGTCAAGTACAGAACCCAATGTGTGATGATTGTATGAAGACACCTGACAGGTGTAAGATAACATGAGGGTTGGCCTTTTTCTATAGCTTAAACAAAGAACTCGACATTCCATTGAGCACCTTGTTTTAAAAGGAACCTCTATTGGTTAAATGGTCTTGTTAATATTCTGCCCCTGGTCCACCCCTAAAAAGGTTATAAAAGATGGACCTGAAAACACCCCAGCACAGACAAAGGATTGAAGAGCTTCCGAGAGTGGCTAGATGGTCTAACACTCTTCCAAGAATGGACCCATGCTGACCCTAGTCTACCACTCTTGGAGTTTCTAAAAGAGAGAAAGAGAGTGAGAAAGGCCAGCCACCTGTCAGATCAGGAGCAGTACCAGCTACTTGTCATGGTCGTATGTTTTTGCTGGATGACTAGTGAGTTATATTTCATCTTAAACTGCGATTAAATGCAATATACCCACCATATTGGTTTGCACTCGATCCTGATTATTTGAAAGACTAGAGATAAGCTAATCTCAATGTAATGTATGTATGCCTGGGTTTATCTGCCACCAGGGGGAGCGACCTTCACAGGTCATTGGGCCACAGACACACACGTGCAACCCTTGGATATAAAGAAAGCCTCCATGTTTAATTCTCACTTTGAGAACTAATAAAGTAGAGTCAGGTTGCACCTGATTGAGTTCACGGTCCTAGGCATATTGAGTTATTGCATACGCAACATTTGGCGATAAGGCACAATACGAACTATCATGCACAAAAAAAACATGAGCACCATTGTAATCCATGAGCAATTCATGGAGGGAGAAGACTGGGAGGATTTTACAGATCGCCTCGACCAGTACTTCGTAGCCAACAAGATGGATGAAGACGCTGATGCAGTTAGACGCAGGGCGGTTTTCCTCACGGTTTGTGGTCCAAAAATTTATGGCCTCATAAAGAATCTGCTCTTACCTGCACGTCCAACAGAAATGACCTATGCGGAATTATGTGCTCTGATTCGGGACCATCTCAAACCTAAAGAAGGTATCATTTCTCGAGATATCGCTTTTACAAGCATGTTCGTTCTGAGGGCCAGGACATGGCTGAATTTGTTGCCGACCTGAGACATCTCGCTGGGCCGTGTAAATTTGGAACCGCGTTGTAAGACATGCTGCACGACGTCTTTGTAATAGGCATAAACCACGAGGTGATCCTGCGGAAGTTGCTGGCTGCGGAGACGCTGGATCTGAGCAGGGCCATCACAATCGCCCAGGCTTGCCTGACCACAGTCGATAGTACAAAGCAGATATCCTCGCAGAGTCGGATTTCCACGGCAAGTACTGTGCACCAGATTGTGTCGTCAGTTGGCTGAGCTGCATCTGGCAGGGCCTACCCGACTGTGTTTGCGAAACCTGTAGCTGCTCAAAGTCCGCCATTGGGCACAAATCCGATTTCACCCTGTTGGCGTTGTGGAGGCAATCATTGGTCTCATCAGTGCCGTTTCAGACAGTATATTTGTAGAGGCTGTGCGAAAATGGGGCTCCTTCAGCGGATGTGTCCGCAGCTCAGGAAGCGTGCTGCGACACACCTCGTGGATGATGATGAGCGATCTGGAACGGATCCGGTAATACAACCCGAGATACCCGAGGAGGAAGTGTATAGTGTACATTCGTTCCTGACAAAGAACCAACCGATAATGATTGAAGTAAAATTGAACGGCATGTCGGTATCTATGAAATTAGACACAGTCAATTATGAGCCAGAGGACTTTTGAAAAGCTGTGGGACACCAAGGCCATGAAACCCAAGCTGAGTCAAGTAAATGCAATATTGCATACCTACATGAACGAGCTCATACCAGTGATTGGCAGTGCAGCAGTCAAGGTGTTGTACAATGGGGCGGTTCATGATCTACCGCTGTGGATCATTCCAGGCAATGTTCCAACGCTGTTTGGCAGGAGTTGGCTCGAAAAAATAAAGTGGAACTGGAATGCTATTAAAGCTTTGTCATCGGTGGATGATGCTTCTTGTGCTCAAGTGCTGAGTAAATTTCCCTCACTGTTTGAACCGGGCATCGGCAACTTCATGGGAGCTAAGGTGCAGATCCACCTGGACTCGGATGGAAGACCCGTCCATCACAAAGCCCGGGCGATCCCGTACATGATGAGGGAGAAGGTCGAAATCGAACTGGACAGATTCCAATGTGAAGGGGTCATTTTACCGGTTGAATCCTGTTTTGAAAATTTGGTTAATTGTAACCTTGTAGTCTCCACAAATCCTGACAGTGCCATCACTCTTCAGCATAGGAACAATGGAACTAGCCCGGTTGAATTTAACAAATGGGCTAGTTCCATTGTTCCTGTGCTGAAGAGTGATGGCACTGTCAGGATTTGTGGAGACTACAAGGTTATGATCAACCAAATTTTCAAAACAGGATCAGTAGCTGTTACCAAAGGCTGATGACCTGTTTGCAACACTAACTGGGGGAAAGTCATTCACCAAATATGACACAGGAGCTTGTCGAATCATCGAAGAAACTTACGTGCATCAATATGCATAAAGGACTGTTCATTTACAACAGGTGTCCTTTCGGAATTCGCTCGGCTGCAGCCATATTTCAGAGAAACATGGAGAGTTAACTGAAGTCCGTCGCTAGAACCGCGGTGTTCCAAATTAACATTCTGGTCACAGGTCATGACACTGCCGAACACCTGCACAACCTGGAAGAGGTTCTACATCATCTGGCCAAAGTGGGGCTCAGGCTGAAACGTTCAAAGTGCGTCTTTATGGCACTGGAAGTCGAATTCCTGGGAAGGAAGATTGCTGTAGACGGCATCAGGTCTATGGACTCAAAAACAGAGGCCATCAAAAATTCACCCAGACCCCATAATGTGACGGAGCTGCGTTCGTTCCTTGGTCTTCTCAATTACTTTGGTAATTTCTTATCTAAATTGAGCACATTATTAGACCCACTGCACATGCTGTTCAGAAAAGGCAACAACTGGGTTTGGGATGTATCTCAAGACAGGGCCTTCGAGAAGGCTAGAAATCTGCTTTTCTCCAATAAATTGCTGGTACATTATGACCCGTGCAAGCGTTTAGTATTGGCCTGTGACGCTTCATTACGTGGGGTTGGTTGCATGCTCCAACAATCCAATGAATTGGGCAAACTACAGCCCATTGCGTACGTGTCGAGAAGCATGTCTAAAGCGGAAACAGCCTATGGCATGGTAGAGAAAGAAGTTTTAGCCTGCTTATATGGGGTTAAAAAGATGCATCTGTATCTGTTTGGGCTACGTTTTGAGCTTGAAACCGATCATAAGCCGCTCATATCTTTGTTTTCAGAGCATAGAGGTATCAATACCAACGCGTCGTCCTGCATCCAGAGGTGGGCGCTGACATTATCTGCCTATGATTATGTAATTCGCCATAGACCTGGCACCTGTTATGTATGTAACCCTCGGCAACCTGTATCATACCGCCACCAGAGGGCCTACCTGTTGGAGTCCCAAGGGATCCCAGCATCCCTTGGGAGCACTGTATATAAGCAGGCCTTCAATGCTGTACCAGCCCTCTGGAGTTTAAATAAAGGAGCTAAGGTCGCACTTACTCACTGTCTGCAGTACTCAGTTGCATTACTTTATTATGAGCATAACGATTGGTGACGAGATAATGAACAACCACGTGAAAATGCATCGTGGTATCGTGGAGAAATTCTCAGAAGGAGACGATCGGGACACCTTTGAGGAGCGACTCAACCAATACTTCGTGGCCAACGAGCTGGAAGGGGATGAGAATGCTGCCAAACGAAGGGCGAACCTCCTTACCGTCTGTGGGGCTACAACCTATGGCCTCATGAAGAATCTTCTTGCTCCGGTGAAACGAACAACTAAATCCTACGAAGAACTGTGTACGCTGGTCCGGGAGCACCCAAATCCGAAGGAAAGTGTTTTAATGGCGAGGTATCGGTTTTACACGTGTCAATGGTCTGAAGGCCAGGAAATGGCGAGCTACGTCACCGAACTAAGGCGCCTTGCAGGACATTGCGAATTCGATGGATTCCTGGAGCAAATGCTAAGAGACATTTTTGTGCTGGGCATTGGCCATGAGGTTATCCTTCACAAACTATTGACTGTTGAAACACCGAATCTGAGCAAAGCCATAATGATAACTCAGACAGTTATGTCCACCAGCGGTAATAGCAAACAAATTTCGCAGCATAAAGATGTTTCAGCTAGTACTGTACACAAAGCAACATCGTTTTCAGGCAGGAATGCATATGGCAGAACGTACACACCTGCAGCTGCACGACCTCAGATGACCCAGAGTCCGCCATCAATTGTTAATGCAAACCAATTGACACCTTGTTGGTGCTGCGGAGGTGATCATCGAGCTCATCAATGCCGCTTCAAACACTTTGCGTGCAAAGGCTGTGGAACAATGGGACACCTCCAACGAATGTGCAGACGAACTGCAAACCCTGCAAACCACCACGTTACAGAGGAGGATTGATCCATGGAGGATCAGACTGAACTAGAGACTCGAACCGAGGAGGCAGAAGTGTACGGGGTACATACCTTCAACACGAAATGTCCACCGATCATGTTAAAAGTTGAACTGAACGGAATTCCAGTATCCATGGAACTGGACACAGGTGCAAGTCAGTCTATCATGAACAAAAAGGCCTTTGACAGGCTGTGGTGCAACAAGGCACACAGGCCCAAGCTTAGCCCCATTCATACCAAACTAAGGACTTACAACAAAGAGCTGATTCCTGTTATTTGCAGCGCAGAAGTAAAAGTCTCCTTTGATGGAGCAGTGCATGAACTCCCACTATGGATTGCACCAGAAGATGCCCCACACTGTTCGGCAGAAGCTGGCTGGGAAAAATCTGCTGGAACTGGGCCGACATCCGAGCACTCTTGTCTGTTGACGACGTCTCATGTGCCCTGGTTCTGAGCAAGTTCCCATCGTTGTTTGAGCCAGGCATTGGAAGCTTCTTGGGGGCGAAGATGCAGATGCACTTGGTTCCCGGTACACGACCCATCCACCACAAGGCACAGGCAGTGCCATACATGATGCGAGAGAAAGTGGAAATTGAGCTGGACAGGCTGCAGCGAGAAGGCATCATCGCGCCAGTGGAGTTCACCGAGGAGGCCAGTCCGATTGTTCCGGTTCTCAAAGGCGACGGCACGGTCAGAATTTGTGGGGACTATAAAGTAACGATTAACCGTTTTTCGCTACAGGACCAGTACACGCTACCCAAGGCAGACGACCTATTTGCGACCCCTGCTGGTGGAAAGACATTCACCAAGTTGGATCTGACCTCGGCCTACACGACGCAGGATGACATACTGGTCACAGGTCGGGAGACCATCGAACACTTGCAGAACCTGGAAGAGATTCAAATTCGGCTAGATCACGTGGGACTCGGGTTGAAACGCTCGAAGTGTGTTTTCTTGGTGCCAGAGGTCGAGTTCTTAGGGAGAAGAATCACGGCAGATGGCATCAGACCCACCGACGCCAAGACGGAGGCCATCAAAAACCCGCCGAGACCACAGAACGTGATGGAGCTGCGGTTGTTCCTGGGACTCCTCAACTATTTTGCTAATTTCCTACCCGGGTTAAGCACCTTGCTCGAACCTCTACATGTGTTGCTACACAAGGGAGATGACTGGGTATGGGGGAAATCACAAGAGGCTGCTTTTGAGAAAGCCAGAAATCTCTTATGTTCCAACAAACTGCTTGTTCTGTATAACCCATGTAAACGATTAGCGCTAGCTTGTGATGCGTCTTCATATGAGGTCGGGTGTGTGTTACAACAAGCTAACGAATCGGGAACATTGTAACCGGTCACTTATGCGTCCAGGAGTTTGTCCAATGCCGAAAGTGCTTACAGCATGATTGAAAAAGAAGCTCTGGCATATGTTTATGGTGTGAAGAAAATGCACGAGTATCTGTTTGATCTCAAATTTGAGCTAGAAACTGACCATAAGATGCTCATATTGCTATTTTCAGAGAGCAAAGGGATTAACACCAATGCCTCTGCCCGCATCCAAAGATGGGCGCTCACGCTGTCTGCATACAACTATGTAATCCACCACAGACCAGGCACGGAGAACTGCACTGATGCTCTCATTCGACCACCATTGCCCACCACCGGGGTGGAAATGGTACAGCCTGCAGACTTGCTCTTGTTGATGGATGCATTCGAAAACGAAAAGTCACCCGTTATGGCTCGCCAGATCAGGACCTGGACCAGCCAGTATCCTTTACTGTCCCTGCTAAAAAACTGTGACCTCCATGGGAGCTGGTCTAGCTTACCAGCGGAGATGCATGACGAGATCCATCTGTTCCAGCGGCGCAAAGACGAAATGCCCATACAGGCGGACTGTCTTTTGTGGGGTAATCGCGTGGTTTTGCCGAAGAAAGGCAGGGAAACGTTTATACGCGACCTACACAGTACCCACCCAGGCACAATAATGATGAAAGCTATAGCCAGATCCCATGGTTAGATCAGATTTAGAGTCATGCGTGCGCCAATGCAACACTTGCTCTCAACTGAGCAATGCACCCAGAGAGGCATCGCTAAGTTTGTGGTCATGGCCCTCTAAACCGTGGTCTAGGATCCACGTTGACTTTGCGGGCTCATTCCTAGGCAAAATGTTTTTGGTTGTTGTGGATGCTTTTTCAAAATGGATTGAATGTGTAATAATGTCTGTAAGCACGTCCACTGCCACCATCGAAAGCCTACGAGCCATGTTTGCCACGCACGGCCTGCCTGATGTCTTTGTCAGTGACAAGGGGCCATGCTTCACCAGTGCTAAATTCAAGGAATTCATGACCCGCAATGGGATCAAGCACGTCACATCTGCCCCGTTCAAGCCTACTTCTAACGGCCAGGCAGAACGGGCAGTCCAAACTTGAAACGTGCATCGGAAGGGTCCCTGCAGACCCGCCTGTCCCAAGTCCTGCTCAGCTACCGCACCAGACCCCACTCGCTCGGCAAGGTCGGCTGCCCAGCAGCCCAGCGAAGAACCAATCAACTCAACCACACCTGCATTTGTACCGAGACGATCGACAAGGGAGCGAAAAGCCCCAGATCGTCTCACCCTGTAAGTAAGTGTACTATTGACTTTGGGAGGGAGTGATGTTATGTATGTAACCCGAGGCAACCTGTATCATGTATCATATTGCCCCCAGAGGGCCTACTTGTTGGAGTCCCAAGGGATCCCAGCATCCCTTGGTGGCACTGTATATAAGCAGGCCTCCCATGCTGTACCAGCACTCTGGAGTTTAAATAAAGGAGCTAAGGTCACACTTACTCACTGTCTACAGCATAACAGCACCGAGAATTGTGCCGATGCATTGAGCCATTTACCGTTGCCCACGCCAGAGGTGGAAACGCCACAGTCCGCAGATCTTCTCTTGGTCATGGATGCCTTTGAGAGTGATGGGTCGCCTGTCACTGCTCAACAAGTTAGGACCTGGACCAGCCAGCATCCTACCTTATCATTTGTAAAACATTGTGTTCTTAGTAGTGATTGGTCGGCCATTCCCAGGGAAGTGTGTGATGAGATCAAACTTTGCAACCATCGCAAAGACGAACTATCCATTCAATCTGATTGTTTGCTATGGGGTAATCATGTTGTTATGCCAAAGGAAGGCAGAGAGAGATTTATACGGTATTTACAGAGTACCCATCCCGGTATTGTGAAGATGAAGGCCATTGCCAGATCTCACGTTTGGTGGCCTGGCATTGAATCTGATTGGAGTCATGTGTGCATCAGTGCAACACTTGCATGAAGTTAAGTAATGCGCCAGTGGAATCTCCGTTAAGTCTGTGGTCGTGACCATCCAAACTATGGTCGAGGAACAACATCGACTATGTGGGTCCTTTCCTTGGCAAAATGTTTTTGGTGGTGGTGGATGCGTAGTCCAAATGGATAAAATGTGTAATCATGTCATCCAGCACAACCACAGCCACCATTGAGAGGCTTTGTGCCATGTTCGCCACTCATGGTCTGCCTGACATTGTTGTGAGCGACAATGGATCGTGCTTCACAAGTTTGGAGTTTCAAGAGTTTATGAGACTGTATAGTTTCAAGCACATAAGGTCAGCACCGTTGAAACCCGCGTCCAATGGTCAAGCGGAGCGGACCATCCAAACCATCAAGCAGACCTGAAACGCATAACTCATGGTTCTTTGCAGACTCGCTTGTTACGCATACTGCTTACTTACAGGTCGAGACCCCACAGGTTTACCAGGGTCCCCCCTGCTAAACTGTTGATGAAGAGAGGTCTCAAGACCAGGCTCTCGCTTGTCCATCCTGATCTTAACGATCACATCGGAAACATCAGCATTGGTATCATGATCGCACTTCCGTGTCACGCGACATCTCTATTAATGATCCTGTGTATGTGCTAAATTATGGTCAAGGCCCCAAGTGGGTCACTGGCACTGTTACAGCCAAGGAGGGTAACAGGCTGCTTATTGTCAGGCTCACTATTAGGCAAACATGCAGGAGGCACATTGATCAGATGAAATTGCGGCACACAGACGAACCGGAACAGCTTGAAGAAGACACCATCAATGACCAACCGATTCATATTCAGCCATCAGAATACCCTGCTGTTGTCAATGAATCTGGACCTTCAATCCCCGACACTGCCACTCCCATTAGATCGGCTACCCAGCCTCAAGTCATGAATGACTCGGAGAGCTCACCCAGATCTGGAATTGAACTGAGATGATCAACTAGGGAGCAGAAAGCTCCGGACCATCTCAATTTGTAAATAGGACTGATACCAAGATCTTGGGGGGGAATGATGTAATGTATGTATGACGAGGTTTACCTGCCACCAGGGAAAGCGACCGTCAGAGGTCATTAGGCCACAGGCACACACATGCAGCCCTTGTATATAAAGAAAGCCTCCATGTTTAATCCAGACTTTGAGAACTAATAAAATAGAGTCAGGTCGCACCTCAGTTCACGGTACTAAGCCTATTGAGTTATTGCATACGCAACACTCAACAAATTGGCAAACCAGCCAGGAGTGCAAAAGGGTTATTGTGGATAAAAGAGTTAAAGATGGACTCATTCTATAAATGCTAAAGGTACCAAGCATTGGAAAACCAAAACCAAAATGGCGGATGGGTATTATAGAGTCTCTCAGATAAGTTAGCGGTCCCGTGGGCCCAAGTGATGATTGGAACAGTACAGAGTGATGAGATGAGTTACTATGATAGTTGAAGCAAGATAGCGTCCCAGGTTGGTGCAAAGAAATTTAAAGTTAAGGAAGCCAGAAATAGGCTGGCTTGTGCAACCCACCTCTGCACCAAGTGTGGAGACTTGAGAAATGAACAGCTGAGAGAGGAAAAGCATAAAGAGCAGCAGAGAGAGTGGGGGATAGAGAGGGGGCAATATCTAAACTGCTTGAACAAATATTTTGGTTCTGTCTTCACGAAGGAAGACACAAATAATCTTCCGAATCTATGAGGGGATAGTGGGTCTAGTGAGAAGGAGGAACTGAAGGATATCCTTATTAGGCGGGAAATTGTGTTAGGGAAATTGATGGGATTGAAGGCTGATAAATCGCCAGGGCCTGATAGTCTGTATCCCAGAGTACTTAAGGAAGTGGCCCAAGAAATAATGGATGCATTGGTGATCATTTTCCAACAGTCTATCGACTCTGGATCAGTTCCTATGGACTTGAGGGTAGCTAATGTAACACGACTTTTTAAAAAAGAAGGGAGAGAGAAAACGGGTAATTATAGACCAGTTAGCCTGACATCAGTAGTGGGGAAAATATTGGAATCAATCATTGAGGATGAAATAGCAGCGCATTTGGAAAGCAATGACAGGTTTGGTCCAAGTCAGCATGGATTTATGAAAGGGAAATCATGCTTGATGAATCTTCTGGAATTTTTTGAGGATGTAACTAGCAGGGTGGACAAGGGAGAACCAGTGGATGTGTTGTATTTGGACTTTCAAAAGGCTTTTGACAAGGTCCCGCACAAGAGATTGGTGTGCAAAATTAAAGCACATGGTATTGGGGGTAATGTACTGACGTGGATAGAGAACTGGTTAGCAGACAGGAAGCAGAAAGTTGGGATAAATAGGTCCTTTTCAGAATGGCAGGCAGTGACTAGTGGAGTGCCGCAGGGCTCAGTGCTGAGACCCCAGCTCTTTACAATATACATTAACGATTTAGATGAAGGAATTGAGTGTAATATTTCTAAGTTTGCAGATGACACTAAACTGGGTGGTGGTGTGAGCTGTGAGGAGGATGCTAAGCGGCTGCAGGGTGACTTGGACAGGTTAGGTGAGTGGGCAAATGCATGGCAGATGCAATATAATGTGGATAAATGTGAGGTTACCCATTTTGGGGGCAAAAACACGAAGGCAGAATATTATCTGAATGGCGGCAGATTAGGAAAAGGGGAGGTGCAACGAGACCTGGGTGTCATGGTTCATCAGTCATTGAAAGTTAGCATGCAGGTACAGCAGGCGGTCAAGAAGGCAAATGGTATGTTGGCCTTCATAGCTAGGGGATTTGAGTATAGGAGCAGGGAGGTCTTACTACAGTTGTACAGGGCCTTGGTGAAGCCTCACCTAGAATATTATGTTCAGTTTTGGTCTCCTAATCTGAGGAAGGACATTCTTGCTATTGAGGGAGTGCAGCGAAGGTTCACCAGACTGATTCCAGGGATGGCTGGACTGACGTATGAGGAGAGACTGGATCAACTGGGCCTTTATTCACTGGAGTTTAGAAGGATGAGAGGGGATCTGATAGAAACATATAAGATTCTGACGGGACTGGACAGATGTGGGAAGAATGTTCCTGATGTTGGGGAAGTCCAGAACCAGGGGTCACAGTCTTAGGATAAAGGGTAGGCCATTTAGGACTGAGATGAGGAGAAACTTCTTCACTCAGAGAGTGGTTAACCTGTGGAATTCTCTACCGCAGATAGTTGTTGATGCCAGTTCATTGATATATTCAAGAGGGAATTAGATATGGCCCTGACGGCTAAAGAGATCAAGTGGTATGGAGAGAAAGTAGGAAAGGGTTACTGAGGGAATGATCAGCCATGATGCAGGCTTGAAGGGCTGAATGGCCTACTCCTGCATCTATTTTCTATGTTTCTATGTTTCTATGCTAACCCATCGGAGAACTCAGCAAAGGAAGGGAAAAAAAACAAGTAATTCGGGAATAATTTGCTGAGACAATTTAAAATGAAAAAAAAATTCAACTTATAGTTGAAACCTACACTGAAGCTTTCAGCCTCTGTGCCAATAAAAATAAAACATAAGATTTGCTGAGTGAAAGCAACATTAAAAGAATACTGGAATTACAGTTTGTGTGAATGTATGTGTTAAAGTGTGGAAGTTTTCCTGACTATGAATGTTTAAGAAGTTACATTATTCTTTTAGTCGGTAAGTCTATTTTTAAATGAAAGTGTCTGTTATGTTTGTTTTAGCTCCACCCACTTTTCTGTGCATAGAGCTAAAAGCCGTTTAACCCTTTGTATTCTTGTCTTGGATGTTGGAAGTTTTAAGAAAGTATGAATATGTTGAGTATGTTCATTTCAATTTAAGATTGTGCACCCAGAAGTGTGGAAAACTTTGTGATCTATAATTTAAGTTAACGCTGCTGTGGATATATTTTGCATGGGACGGCTTGTGCAGCAAACTGTGAATCAAAAGACAGCTTGCTGTTCAAAAGGTAAGCTTCAGCCTTGACATTACAGTTGCTATGGTGGATGGAAGAAAATGAATTTGAACATTTACAAAGCACTTTGTTTTGATTTGATTACAGTAAGAAAACTGCTACTAGTTTAAATTGAAAATGTGTGGTCTCATTTTAAATAATTTTGAATGTTTACAAAGCACTGTCTTCATAATTTGGTTACTGCAAGTCGGAGATGCCCCCACTCTAAGTTTTGACAAGTAAGAAGTAATCAGTAATTATAAATTGGGTAGAAAGAGAAAGGATAAATTAGTCTATGATGAAATAAAGAAAGGAGTGCAGTGTCACCACATGGACTGCAGCGGTTCAAGGCGGCGGCTCACTCCTACCTTCTCAAGGGCGATTAGGAATGGGCAATAAATGCTGGCCTTTTCAGCGATGCCCACATCCCATGAACGAATTTTTAAAAAATTGCCGGTATCATTCCAATATGGGCTGCATAGTTATGTGGCACAATTCAGGTCCAACATTCCCTTGTTCTCTGAGGACTTCAGGGAGCTCGTGGTGCAATTGCACCCATCCCTAAAGTATTTTTATGTTTTAGAGCAAGACAACTCGAGAATAGATATTGGTGGGATAATGGGCTTAATATATCAGCACATGCTTAGGATCATATTGTTTCACATGCTCTGGTAGTTCTCCAACTTGTAATGATATTGTACTTGATATATATAACCCGTGCAGTAAGACTTTGATGCATATGTCAAATGTATGTCTGTAATCATGACTAACTGTACTAACGAATTAATGACGGATGAAAATCCAAAACAACTTAGAGGTGACCCCAGGTGGGGTAAGATCAGGAAAGATAGAAAAAACAGAGGATACCCCAGGCGGGGCAGAATTGGAATACCAGAACACTGAATTGAACTGTCAAACTAACAATTTAGAGCTGGTATGACAGATGCAAAATTGGAAATGAGAGGTTGAACTAAAGTTTTCCTCCATCTCAAGGTGGGGAGTCTGTTAGAAATTAGGGGTACCTAAAATGCATATGCGAATGAAATTGTGACGCAAATAATACTGTATATAAATGATTGTATTAGAGCTTTGGACAAGTAAGGGATTAATGTATAAGTCATATATTACTGGGACCGCTTAAGTTTCATTTTCCTGCAAAATGAGTTTGAGATAAGAGACTCTAGCCTTGGGAAGACAGGGCCAGCTGGATGAGTTATGGGGAAGACAGTCCTCAATATGCTGTAAGGCCATGATTGATCAAGTATGAAACCCATGTGTAATGATTGTATGAGGACCCCTGACAGGTAAGAAAGAAAGAAAGACTTGGATTTATATAATGCCTTTTTTCATAACCACCGGACGTCTCATAATGCTTTACAGCCAATGAAGTACTTTTGGAGTGTAGTCACTGTTGTAATGTGGGAAACGTAACAGCCAATTTGAACACAAGCAAGCTCCCACAAACAGTAAAGTAATAATGAACAGATAATCAGTTTTTTTGGTTATGTTGATTGAGGGATAAATATTGGCCAGGACACTAGGGATAACTCCCCTGCTCTTCTTCAAAATAGTTCCATGGGATCTTTTACTTCCACTTGAGAGAGCAGTTTAACATCTCATCTGAAAGACGGCACACCTCCAACAGTGCAGCACTGCCACTGGAGTGTCAGCCTAGAATTTTTCTGCTCAAGTCCCTGGAGTGGGACTTGCACCTACAGCCTTCCAATTCAGAGGCAAGAGTGCTACCCAGAAAGCCTCCGCTGAAAATGAAAGATAACACGAGGGTTGGCCTTTTGCCATAGCTGAAACAAAGAGCTCAACATTTCAGTGGGCACCTTATTTTAAGAGGAACCTCCATAGGTTAAATGATCATGTTAATGTTCTGTGCCTGGTCTACCCCTACAAAGGGTATAAAACAAAGACCTGAAAAGACCCTAGCACAGATGGTTATACCTCCGCCCATCCCTGCCACTCTATCTACATTATCAAATTCCCATCTCACTAGCCACCCCTTACACTCACCCTCAACCTAGTACAACCATACCAACTAACAACACTCAAGGGTAACCACTTGGGTGTTTTATCCAATGTTCATGTAAAGTTTCTGTTAATGTGCTGTCAAACATTGAAATCTTTATTTTGAACATTTTGCCTTCTTGTACAGATCTGTGTGGACCTTTGGAAGTAGCTTAGTGAGTTTCAGTGAATGGTGAGACATAGTGGTACCCTCCACAATGGTGGTGAGTGTGAAAGGAATGGCTTGGGCATTGTAGGGATGCTTTATGGTGTTGGAGTGGGGTGGTGCCAACCGAGCACATCATGTGGCAGCCAGGATGTACAGCGTCAAGTGAAGTAAATGTGATCATGGTGAGGCCATCCCTGGCTTCTCGGACAGCAATGTTCTCGGGTGCTGACACCCTGTGTCCTGTGTAGCATCAGGTAATTGCGGAGAAGGTTGGTATTGGGGCTGATCATGGTCAGATTCTGAGGACCAAGGTGAGAGAGTATAAAGGGCACCCATGTTGATGAAATAGATGGCAGGTGAAGTAGAGACGAGAAAAGCATTCTGTCAACGTGAGAAAGTTCTTCCAATGAGGGGAGAGTGGTTAGAGAGTGGAAAGTGGAAAGACTGCAGAATATGTGCTGGAAATGGAGTGAGAAACAGCTTGTGGCTGAGGAAAGTGATGATCTGTCAGGTGGGAGCTTTTACTGAACATTTGAAGCTGTCAAGTAATCAGCTGGAGCAATGACCACTGAACTCCCGCCTCAACTTGACAGCCATGGTCCCCCAACAGTGTGGTTCTCATGACCATGAAGTTAATGTCAAAAGGTAAGTTAATCATCTGTCAACTGCATGTTAATGAGTTTAATTGGGTCGCCCATCGCTGCCGGTTGAGTCTGCTCAGCACTGACAGACCCGACATTGAGAAAGGAGCGTTGCGGCGGGTTCACAGTGGGTTCCTAACCCGCTATCAAAAAAAAAGACTTTCCACCCGGCCCGCCACTGATCCCGCCCGCTGACACCCTGGAAAATCTCGGGCTGTGTGTGGGTGAGAAGGGGTTCGAGAGGCACAGTCTGAGGAACGGATGTCACCACTTTAGTTGTCAGGCGATCTCTCACCGCTACTCCACCACAAAACACTCGCCGCACCTCCGGCACGATCTCCCACCGCACCTCCGCACCAAACATTCACCAAACCTCTGCCACAGTCATGCACCGAATCTCAGCCACGATCTCTCAACACTCTTCCGCCGCGATCACTCGATGCACCTCCACCACGACGAATGTGGCTATTGTGATAGGGGTTTCTATTGTAAGGGGAATAGACAGACGTTTCTGCGGCCGCAATCGAGACTCTAGGATGGTATGTTGCCTCCCTGGTGCAAGGGTCAAGGATGTCTCGGAGCGGGTGCAGGACATTTTAAAGGGGGAGGGTGAACAGCCAGTTGTCGTGGTGCATATAGATAGCAACGATATAGGTAAAAAAACAAGCTGAATTTAGGGAACTAGAAGTTAAATTAAAAAGTAGGACCTCAAAGGTAGTAATCTCAGGATTGCTACCAGTGCCACATGCTAGTCAGAGCAGGAATTGCAGGATAGCTCAGATGAATACGTGGCTTGAGGAGTGGTGCAGAAGGGAGGGATTCAAATTCCTAGGACATTGGAACCAGTTCTGGGGGAGGTGGGATCAGTACAACCGTATGGTCTGCACCTGGGCAGGTCCGGAATCAATGTCCTAAGGGGAGTGTTTGCTAGTGCTGTTGGGGAGGGGTTAAACTAATATGGCAGGGAGATGGGAACCTATGCAGGGAGACAGAGGGAAGTAAAATTGCGGCAGAAGCAAAAGATAGAAAGAAGAAAAGTAAAAGTAGAGGGCAGAGAAACCCAAGGCAAAAATCAAAAAGGGCCACATTGCAGCAAAATTCTAAAAGGGCAAAATATGTTAAAAAGACAAGCTTGAAGGCTCTTTGCCTCAATGTGAGGAGTATTCAGAATAAGGTGGACGATTTTAACTGCACAGGCAGCAATTAATGAATACGGTATAATTGGCATCACGGAGACGTGGCTCCAGGGTGACCAAGGCTGGGAACTCAACATCCAGGGGTATTCAACATTTAGGAAGGATGGACAGAAAGGAAAAGGATGTGGGGTAGCGTTGCTGGTTAAAGAGAAAACTAATGCAATAGTAAGAAAGGACATTAGCTTGGATGATGTGGAATCTGTATGGTTGGAGCTGCGGAATACCAAAGGGCAGAAAATGCTAGTGGGAGTTGTGTACAGACCACCAAGCAGTAGTAGTGAAGTTGGGGACAGCATCAAACAAGAAATTAGGGATGTGTGCAATAAAGGTACAGCAGTTATCATGGGCAACTTTAATCTACATATAGATTGGGCTAACCAAACTGGTAGCAATACGATGGAGGAGGATTTCCTGGAGTTTATTAGGGATGGTTTTCTGGACCAATGTGTCGAGGAACCAACTAGAGGGCTGGCCATCCTAGACTGGGTGATGTGTAATGAGAAGGGACTAATTAGCAATCTTGTTGTGCGAGGTCCCTTGGGGAAGAGTGACCATAATATGGTAGAATTTTTATTAAGATTGAGAGTGACACAGTTAATTCAGAGACGAGGGTCCTGAACTTAAGGAAAGGTATCTTCGATGGTATGAGATGTGAATTGGCTAGAATAGACTGGCAAATGATACTTAAAGGGTTGACGGTAGATAGGCAATGGCAAATATTTAAAGATCACATGGATGAACTTCAACAATTGTACATCCCTGTCTGGAGTAAAAAATAAAACAGGTAAGATGGCTCAACCGTGACTAACAAGGGAAATTAAGGATAGTGTTAAATCCAAGTAAATTAAGGATAGTGTTAAATCCAAGGAAAAGCCACGCGATTATGTAAAATGTGAAATTGATGATCTGAATTGTGTACATGCAACCAGCGAGGAAAAGTCGCGCGATCGTGATCAGATCCACAGAGTATCCATCATAAGTAATGAAAAGTTCTGCGATGCAGGTTTTCCACTGCATGCAGCCAGTGCAGCGGGCAGACATCCATCAGGTGTACACAGGTCCAGCAAGCTACCCAATGCTGTAGCCTGTGTCCCGGGGACCAGAGTCATGCACCATGGAGTGTGGCCACAAGCAGCCAACACACACGAGCTGCAGAGCAAGCGACCTCAGCAGGGCAACGGCACCAGTATCGATACCTTGCCCCTGATCGGCTCCACCTCTCAGGCACCCAATGGCACCAATTGCCTCGAGCCTGAAGGAGCAGACTGTGCTAAGGCACAGTCCGCAGACCCCATCGTCACCAAGGCCATACCCGTAAATGAAGGGTCACCCGCTACAGTTCCCCCAAAGGGGACCGGGACCAGCCAGAATCCCAAACCAAATAAGGCTAGCGAGTCAGCAGTCCCCTGTGTACTGCTAGATGACAGCTCCTCAGGGAGCAGCAGCGACCCAGGGCGTAAAGAAAGGACAGGGAAGTCATAGGCATCTGTGAACAGGCCCATCGCTAGGGACCATGGCAACAGTCCCAAGAGCAGGCAACTCGAGCCAACCGGGTTCCCACTGCCAGCACTGGGCACTGCGCCGCCACCAGACTGCAGGGACATAATCCAGCAGCTCTGAAACTAGTTTATCCTTACGCATCGGTCACTGCATCGATAATGTATCTCACCAGTCTACCGTACTTGTCTCACAACGGAACCACAAATGTAATGCAAACCTGTTTTCCTGAACTTGAATGTATATGAATGCTATGAGCCTCCGGCATAATCTATATGTGTGGGGGGGTGGGGGCGGGGGGAGGGGGGGGAGGTGGGGGGAAGAATGGAGTGGTCAGCGACACACACAAACAGCAACTATCAGCACTCTACTGCACCAACCACTCACCCAAGATTGAAATGACCCCCGAGTCAACCAGATAGAGCCCACATAGCGCTAAGCCCAGAGCACAATCAATGTAGAGGCGATTTGCACTAAAGGCTCAGGGGAGAGTGATGTCATGTATCCTACATAGCTACTGTTGGTACTATCACAAGGTGTGCCACCAGAGGGCACAGCAGTGGAGGACTTGTAGGTGACCTGTGCAGGTTTGCCTGGCCTAATATGAAAGACAGGCCACCAGGTGTGATCCTCACTCTGGAGTTAACAAATAAAGAACTAAGGTCACTATAGTTCAATACAACACATTGCCTCATGGCGTCATTACTTGGGCATTTAAGGACACAACAACCTCAAAGGTAGTAATCTCTGGATTACTCCCGGTGCCACGAGCTAGTGAGTATAGAAATAGGAGGATAGAGCAGATGAATGCATGGCTGGAGAGATGGTGCAGGAGAGAGGGCTTTAGATTTCTGTGGCATTGGGACAATTTCTGGGGAGGTGGGAACTGTACAAGCCAGACGGGTTGCACCTCAACAGAGCCGGGAATATCCTCGCAGGGGCGGGGGAGGGGTGGGTAGCAGGGTTTGCTAGTGCTGTTGGGGAGGGTTGAAACTAGCTTGGCAGGGGGATGGGAACCTGAGAATAGATTCAGTAGGGACGGGAGTAAAGCTGGAATTAGAAAGCAAAAATGTAGAAAGTGAGTTTGAAGGACAGAGGAAACAAGCAGGAAAAAGGGTTAAAAAAAACAAATTTAAAAGCTCTTTGTCTAAATGCACATAGCATTCATAACAGAATAGATGAGTTGATGGCACAAATAGATACCAATGGGTATGATCTGATAGCCATTACAGAGACGTGGTTGTAAGATGACCAGGACTGGGAACTAAATATCCAGGGGTATTTGACAATTCGGAGTACAGACAGAAAGGAAAAGGAAGTGGGGTAGCTCTGCTAATAAAGGATGGGATCAGTGATTAATGAGAAACAATATTGGCTCAGAGGATCAAGATGTTGAATCAGTTTGGGTGAGAAAAGGAATAATAAAGGGAAAAAGTCACTGGTGAGCGCAGTCTATAGGCCCCCTAACAGTAGCTACACTATTGGACGGAGCATAAATCAAGAAATAATGGAGGCTTGTAATGAAGGAACGGCAATAACCATGATATTTTTAACCTTCATATTGATTGGTCAAAGCAAATTGGTCAGGGTAGCTTGAGGAGGAGTTCATAGAGTGTATCCAGGATAGTTTCCTTGAACAGTACGTTGTGGAACCAACCAGGGAGCAGGATTCTTAGACCTGGTGCTGTGTAATGAAACAGAATTAATAAATTATCTTGTATTAAAAGATCCTCTAGGAATAAGTGACCATAATATGGTTGAATTTCAAAATTCAGTTGGAGGGTGAGAAAATTGGTTTTCAAACCAGTGTCCTATGTTTAAATAAAGGAGACTACAAAGGTATGAGGGCAGAGTTGGGTAAAGTGGACTGGGGAAATAGACTAAAGAATGGAATGGTTGATGAGCAGTGGCAGACATTTAATGAGATATTTCATAACTCGCAACAAAAATATATCCCAATGAGAAGGATAGTCTGTAATAGAAGGAATAACCATCCCTGACTAACTAAGGGAATAAAGGATAGTATCAAATTGAAAACAAAGGCATACAATGTAGTCAAGACTAGTAGGAGGCCAGAGGAAGCCAGCAGAGAACGCCTAAAAAAATGATTAAGAGAAGGAAGCAAGATTATAAAAGTAAACTAGCACGAAATATAAAAACAGATAGTAAGAGTTTCTACATGTACATAAAAAGGCTAAAGTAAATGTTGGTCCCCTGGAGGATTAGATTGGGGAATTAATAATGGAGAACAGCGAAATGGCAGATACGTTGAGCAAATATTTTGTATCGGTCTTCATGTGTAGAAGACACTAAAAACATCCCGATAGTGGATAACCAAGGGGCTATATGTAGGGAGGAACTTAATACAATCACTATCACTAATGAAGTAGTACTAGGTAAAATAATGGGACTAAAGGCAGACGTCCTTTGGACCTGATGCCTTACATCCTAGGGTTTTAAGAGAAGTGGTTGCAGAGATATTGGATGCATTGGTTATAATCTACCAAATTTCACTGAATTCTGGGGCGGTCCCAGCTGATTTGAAAACGCAAATGTAACGCCCCTATTTAAAAATGGAGGCAGACAAAAAGCAGGAAACTATAGACCAGTTAGCCTAGCATCTGTTGTTGGGAAAATGCTGGAGTCTATTATTAAGGAAGAAATAGCGGGAGATTTGGAAAGGCATGATTCAATCAAGCAGAGTCAGCATGGTTTTATGAAAGAGAAATCACGTTTGAGAAATTTGCTGGAGTTCTTTGAGGATGTAATGAGCAGGGTGGCGAAGGGAGAACCAGTGAATGTGGTGTATTTGGATTTCCTGAAGGCATTGGATAAGGTGCCATGTAAAAGGTTACTGCACAAGATAAAAGCTCACGGGGTTGGAGGTAATATATTAGAATGGATAGTGGATTGGCTAACTAAAAGAAAACAGAGAGTCGGGATAAATGGGTAATTTTCCAGTTGGCAAACAGTGACTAGTGGGGTGCCGCAGGGATCGGTGCTGGGTCCTCAACTATTTACAATCTATATTAATGACTTGGATGAAGGGACCGAGTGTAATGAAGCCAAGTTTGCTGATGATACAAAAATGGGGGGGAAAGCAAACTGTGAAGAGGACACAAAAAATCTGCAAAGGGATATAGACGGGCTAAGTGAGTGGGCAAAAATTTGGCAGATGGAGCATAATGTGAGAAAATTTGAGATGATCCACTTTGGCAGGAATAATAGCAAAGCAAATTATAATTTAAAAGGAGAAAAATTGCAAAGTGCTGGAGCAGAGAGCGACCTGGGGGTCCTTGTGCATGAAACACAAAAAGTTAGTATGCAGGTACAGCAAGTGATTAGGAAGGCAAATGGAATTTTGGCCTTTATTGCAAGGGGATGGAGTATAGAAACAGAGCAGTTAGTTCAGACACTAGGTTCCTGAACTTGGGGAAAGGTAATTTCGATGGTATGAGACGTGAATTGGCTGGAATAGACTGGCAAATGATACTTAAAGGGTTGACAGTGGATAGACAATGGCAAACATTTAAAGATGACATGCATGAACTTCAACAATTGTACATCCCTGTCTGGAATAAAAATAAAATGGGGAAGGTGGCTCAACCGTGGTAACAAGGGAAATTAAGGATAGTGTTAAATCTAAGGAAGAGGCATATAAATTGGCCAGAAAAAGCAGCAAACCTAAGGATTGGGAGAAATTTAGAATTCAGCAGAGGAAGGCAAAGGGTTTAATTAGGAGTGGGAAAATAGTGTTTGAGAGGAAGCTTGCTGGGAACATAAATGTGACTGCAAAAGCTTCTATAGATATGTGAAGAGAAAAAGATTAGTGAAGACAAACGTAGGTCCCTTGCAGTCAGATTCAGGTCAATTTATAATGGGGAACAAAGAAATGGCAGACCAGTTGAACAAATACTTTGGTTCTGTCTTCACGAAGGAAGACACAAATAACCTTCCGGAAGTACTAGGGGACTGAGAAGGAGTAACTGAACGATATCCTTATTAGGCGGGAAATTGAGTTAGTGAAATTGATGGGATTGAAGGCCGATAAATCCCCGAGGTCTGATAGTCTGCATCCCAGAGTACTTAGGGAAGTGGCCCTAGAAGTAGTGGATGCATTGGTGATCATTTTCCAACAGTCTATCGACTCTGGATCAGTTCCTATGAACTGGAGGTTAGCTAATGTAACACCACTTTTTAAGAAGGGAGGGAGAGAGAAAATGGGTAATTATAGAGCGGTTAGCCTGACATCAGTAGTGGGGAAAATGTTGGAATCAATTATTAAAGATGAAAAAGCAGTGCATTTGGAAAGCAGTGACAGGATAGGTCCAAGTCAGCATGGATTTAAGAAAGGGAAATCATGCTTGACAAATCTTCTGGAATTTTTTGCGGATGTAACTAGTAGAGTGGACAAGGAAGAACCAGTGCATGTGGTGTCTTTGGATTTTCAAAAGGCTTTTGACAAGGTTCCACACAAGAGATTGGTGTGCAAAATCAAAGCACATGGTATTGGGGGTAATGTACTGACGTGGATAGAGAACTGATTGGCAGACAGGAAGCAGAGAGTCGGGATAAACGGATCCTTTTCAGAATGGCAGGCAGTGTGGCAGGGCTCAGTGCTGGGACCCCAGCTCTTTACAATATACATTAATTATTTGGATGAAGAAATTGAATGTAATATCTCCAAGTTTGCAGATGACACTAAACTGGGTGGCAGTGTGAGCTGTGAGGAGGATGCTAAAAGACTGCAGAGTGAATTAGACAGGTTAGGTGAGTGAGCAAATGCATGGCAGATGCAGTATAATTTGGATAAATGTGAGGTTATCCACTCTGGGGGCAAAAACACGAAGGCAGAATATTATCTGAATGGCGGCAGATTAGGAAAAGGGGAGGTGCAACGAGACCTGGGTGTCATGGTACATCAGCCATTGAAAGTTGGCATGCAGGTACAGCAGGTGGTGAAGAAGGCCAATGGTATGTTGGCCTTCATAGCTAGGGGATTTGGATATAGGAGCAGGGAGGATTAACTGCAACTGTACAGAGCCTTGGTGAGGCCTCACTTGGAATATGTGTTCAGTTTTCGTCTCCTAATCTGAGGAAGGACGTTCTTGCTATTGAGGGAGTGCAGCAAAGGTTCACCAGACTGATTCCCGGGATGGCTGGACTGTCGTATGAGGAGAGACTGGATCAACTGGGCCTTTATTCACTGGAGTTTAGAAGGATGAGAGGGGATCTCATAAAAACATGTAAAATTCTGACGGGACTGGACAGGTTAGATGAAGTAAGAATGTTCCTGATGTTGGGAAAGTCCAGAACCAGGGGACACAGTCTAAGGATAAGGGGTAAGCCATTTAGAACTGAGATGAGAAGAAACTTCTTCACTCAGAGAGTTGTTAACCTGTGGAATTCCCTACCGGAGAGAGTTGTTGATGCCAGTTCATTGGATATATTCAAGAGGGAGTTAGATATGGCCCTTACGGCTAAAGGGATCAAGTGGTATGGAGATAAAGAAGGAAAGGGGTACTGAGCTGAATGATCAGCCATGATCTTATTGAATGGTGGTGCAGGATCGAAGGGCCAGATGGCCTACTCCTGCACCTATTTTCTATGTTTCTATGAATGTTTATGACAGAGGAGCAGGGTGGATAAAGGGGAACCAATGGATGTGGTGTATGTGGACTTCCAGAATGCATTTGACAAGGTGACACACAAAAGGTTACTGCACAAGATAAATGTTCACGGGGTTGGGGGTAATATATTAGCATGGATAGAAAATTGGCTAACAGACAGAAAACAGAGAGTCGGGATAAGTGGTTCATTCTCTGTTTGGCAATCAGTATCGAGTGGGGTGTCGCAGGGATCAGTGCTGGGACCCAAACTATTTACAATCTATTTTAACGACTTGGAAGAAGGGACCGAGTGTAACGTAGCCAAGTTTGTTGATGATACAAAGATGGGAGGAAAAGCAATGTGTAAGGAGGACATAAAAAATCTGCAAAAGGACATAGACAGGCTAATTGAGTGGGCAAAAATTTGGCAGATGGAGTATAATGTTGGAAAGTGTAAGGTCATGCACTTTGGCAGAAAAAAATCAAAGAGCAAGTTATTATTTAAATGGAGAAAGTTTGCAAAGTGCTGCAGTACAGCGGGACCTGGGGGTACTTGTGCATGACACACAGAAAGATAGTATGCAGGTACAGCAAGTGATCAGGAAGGCCAATGGAGTCTTGGCCTTTATTGCAAAGGGGATGGAGTATAAAAGCAGGGAAGTCTTGTTACAGCTGTACAGGATATTGGTGAGGCCACACCTGGAATACTGCATGCAGTTTTGGTTTCCATATTTATGAAGAGATGTGCTTACTTTGGGGGCAGTTCAGAGAAGGTTCACTAGGTTGATTACAGGGATGAGGGTGTTGGCTTATGAGGAAAGGTTGAGTAGGTTGGGCCTCTACTCATTGGAATTCAGAAAAATGAGAGGCGATCTTATCGAAACATAAAAGATTATGAGGGGACTTGACAAGGTGGATGCAGAGAGGATGTTTCCACTGATGGGGAGACTGGAACTAGAGGGCATGATCTTAGAATAAGGAACCGCCCATTTAGAACTGAGATGAAGAGAAATTTCTTCTCTCAGAGGGTTGTGAATCTGTGGAATTTGCTGCCTCAGAGAGCTGTGGAAGCTGGGACATTAAATAAATTTAAGACAGAAATAAACAGTTTCTTAAACGATAAGGGGATAAGTGATTATGGGGAGCAGGCAGGCAAGTGGAGCTGAGTCCATGATCAGATCAGCCATGATCTTATTGAATGGTGGAGCAGGCTCGAGAGGCTGTATGGCCTACTCCTGCTCCGATTTCTTATGTTCTTATGTTCTTATGAGCAGCAAGAGATCGTGATGGAGGGACGGCGATGAGGGTACAGGGCCCAGAAGAGGCGAGGTGCCCAGGGGCAGCACGGGCCAGCCCACACTGCGATATGTGTGCGCACTAGGTCCGTGCAGCAGAGCTGGTCTCCAGTAGTCCTGGTTAACCCTTGCCACTGGATAAAGGTCTAGCTCTGTCAAGCTTGTGTGGTGGCTGGTGTGCAATGGTCACCACGTGTTAAAAAAATCCACGCACAGGCATCTTCCACCTTTCAACATGTAGTTCAGGACCTGGAATTTTAGGTCCTTCATTGAATCATCTGTGAACTCATGTGGTAACAAGAAATCCTCGTTCGAGGGACTGCCCATGATGATGATGTCAGACGATTTCCACATTGCAACAACAACTTGCATTTACATAGCATCTTTTTAACATAGAAACAAATGCCCCAGGAGCCATATCTTGTGCAAATTCTCCCATTAAAAATTTCTAGCTTTTTAATCAGAGTTTTACTAACCTCTAAATTGCAAGCACTGCACTTGTAAAAGCAATAAGAATGGATGGCGTACTTAAGCAAATGTTCTACTTACTGTGTATTGTTTGGTTGATTGATTCACTACACATGCATTGCAATGACACTCGATGATTTATTCACTACTTAGTTAATTAGTGATTAAAATTAGTCAACAAGGAAATGGCTTTTCATGTTCATTTGGTGACTAATTCGCATGATTTGTCAAGATCAAGCAGATTTTGCTTGTGCAAGACTTTAGGCATCAGAGGTTCTGGTTCCAAGCAGCAGATACAGGGATCTTCCCACGCAGGCTATTTCAAGATCCACGATTCAACAGCTGACTGAAATCTGGTCAACAACAAAAACAACTTGCATTTTTATAGCACCTTTAACGCAGTAAAACTAAATTTGACACCGAGCTTTAAAAGAAGATATTAGGACAGGTGACCGCATGCTTGGCCAAACAGGTAGGTTTTATGGACCATCTTAAAGGAAAAGAGAGAGAGCTCGAGAAGGGGGAGAGGTTTAGGGAGGGAATTCCAGAGTTTAGGGTCTGGGCAGCTGAACGCACGGCCGCCAATAACAGAGCAATTAAATTCAGGGGTGTGCAAGAGGCCAGAATTGGAGGAGTGCAGAGATCGCAGAGGGTTGTAGGGTTGAAGGAGGTTGAAGAGATAGAGAGGGGTGAGGCCACGGAGGGATTTGAAAACAAGGATGAGAATTTTAAAATCGACGTTGCCAGACTGGGAGCCAATGGTGATGGGTGAATGGGACTTGATACGAGTTAGGACATGGGCAGCAGAATTTTGGATGTAGGGTAAAAGATGGAAGGCCAGCCAGGAGAGCTTTGGAATAGTCAAGTCTACATAAGAACATAAGAATTTGGAACAGGAGTAGGCCATTCGGCCCCTCGAGCCTGCTCTGCCATTCAACAAGATCATGGCTGATCTCCGACCACAACTGCACTTTCCCACCTGATCCCCATAGAGGTAACAAAGTCATGGATGAGTCTTTCAGAATTAGATGAGCTGAGGCAGGGGCGGAGTCACGTTTACGGATGTGGAAGTTAGCAGTCTTAGTGATGGAGCGGATATGTCGGCAAAAGCTCTTCTCGGGGGTCAAATACAACATCAAGGTTGCATACGGTCTGGTTCAGCCTCAGAGTGTTGCCAGGGAGAGGGTTAGAGTCGATGGCTAGGGAATGGAGATTGTGGCAGGGACCGAAGACCATGGCTTAGATTTCCCCAATATTTAGTTGGAGGAAATTTCTGTTCATCCACTACTGAATGTAGGCCAAGCAGTGTGACAATTTAGAGACAGCGGAGGGAGTGGTGGTAGTGAGGTAGAGCTTCGTGTCATCAGCGTACATGTGGAACCTGACGTGTTTGCGGATGATGTCACCGAGGGGCAGCATCTGGATGAAAATTAGGAGGGGGCCAAGGATAGATCCTGGGGGGACACCAGAGGTAAAGTTGCAGGAGCGGGAAGAGCAGCCGTTACAGGTGATTTTCCGGCAACGACTGGATAGGTAAGAATGGAGGTTACAAAGCACCAGTTACATTGTACCAGGCTTCCCTTCCCTTCTGCTTCTCTGTTGTAACCATTCACACATTCTCTGCGCCTCAGATACATCTCTTATCTCTCTAAATTCTCGACTTATTGCTTCCTTTTGTCTTACATAAGTACATAAGAATATAAGAATTCAGAGCAGGAGTAGGCCATACGGCCCCTTGAGCCTGCTCCACCATTCAATGAGATCATGGCTGATCTTCTACCTCAACTCCACTTTCCTGCACTATCCCCACATCCCTTGATTCCCTTAATATCCAAAAATCTATCGATCTCTGCCTTGAATATACTCAAAGACTGAGCCTCCACAGCCCTCTGGGGTAGAGAATTCCAAAGATTCACAACCCTCCGAGTGAAGAAATTTCTCCTCATCTCAGTCCTAAATGGCCGACCCCTTATTCTGAAACTGTGACCCCTGGTTCTAGACTCCCCAGCCAGGGGAAACATTCTCCCTGCATCTACCCAGTCAAAACGTGTAAGAATTTATATGTTTCAATGAGATCACATCTCATTCTTCTGAACTCCAGAGAATATAGGCCTAGTCTACTCAATCTCTCCTCATAGGACAATCCCCCCATCCCAGGAATCAGTCTGGTGAACCTTTGTTGCACTCCCTCTGTGGTAAGTATATCCTTCCTTAGGTAAGGAGACCGATACTGTACACAATGCTCCAGATGTGGTCACACCAGGGCCCTATATAATTGCAGTAAGCCGTCTTTACTCTTATCCTCTTGTTACCCCATCATCACTTCTGCCATTAATCATCTTCTGTCTGCAAACCTAATCACAAACCATCCTTTCTTTTCTCCAAGGCCTCCTTTTCCATGGGCCAGTTCCTCCTTATAAGGCATTCATCTGAAACATCTTCTGGCTCCGATGAAAGGTCATCAATCTAAAACAGTAACCCTACTCTCCACAGATCCTACCTGACCTGCTGAGTGTTTCCAGCATTTTCTGTTTTTATCTCAGATTTTCCACCAGCTGCAGCATATTATCTATCATCTGATGGGTTTCTTTTCAAATAGGATAAAATAAGTGAGGTGCTCGTCGTGGCTCAGTGACCAACGGATCCACCACAGACCCAATCCACATCCGGACCGGGGTCAAGCAGGGCTGTGTCATCGCACCAAAGCTCTTCTCAATCTTCCTCGCTGCAATGCTCCACCTCATTCTCAACACGTTCCCTGCTGGAGTGGAACTAAACTATAGAACCAGTGGGAACCTGTTCAACCTTCACCACTTCCAGGCTAGATCCAAGACTGTCCCATCCTCTGTCATCGAACTACAGTACGCGGGCGATGCTTGCGTCTGCGCACATTCAGAGGCCGAACTCCAAGTCATCGTCAACATCTTCACTGGGGCATACGAAAGCATGGGCCTTACACTAAACATCCGTAAGACAAAGGTCCTCCACCAACCTGGTCCCGCCTCACAGCACTGCCCCCCGGTCATCAAAATCCACGGCACAGCCTTGGACAACGTGGACCAATTTCCATACCTCGGGAGCCGACTATCAACAAGGGCAGACATTGATGACAAGGTCCAACACTGCCTCCATTACACCAGCGCAGCCTTCGGTCACCTGAGGAAGAGAGTGTTTGAACACCAGGACTTCAAATCTGGTACCAAAGCTATGGTCGACAGTGCAGTAGTGATACCCACCATCCTGTATGGCTCAGAGATGTGGATCATATACAGTAGACACCTCAAAGCACTGGAAAAATACCACCAGCACTGCCTCCGCAAGATCCTGGGAGGACAAACGCACCAACATCAGTGTTCTCGATCAGGCCAAAAACCCCAGCATCGAAGCACTGACCACACTTGACCAGCTCTGTTGGGTGGGCTACATCGTCTGCATGCCTGACACGAGACTTTCAAAGTAAGCGCTCTACTCGGAACTCCTACATGGCAAGCGAACCCCAGGTGGGTAGAGGTAAAGTTTCAAGGACACCCTCAAAGCCTCCTTGATAAAGTGCAACATCCCCACTGACACCTGGGAATCCCAAGCCAAAGATCACCCGAAGTGGAGGAAGAGCATCTGGGAGGTCGCTGAACACCTCGAGTCTCGTTGCTGAAAGCATGCAGAAAACAAGCGCAGGCAGCGGAAGGAGCTTGCGCCAAACCAGACTCCCCACCCACCCTTTCCTTCAACCACTGTCTGTCCCACCTGTGACAGAGACTGTAATTCCTGTATTGGACTGTTCAGTCACCTGAGAACTCACTTTTAGAGTGGAAACAAGTCTTCCTCGATTTTGAGGGACTGCCTATGATGGTGACACTCTCGACTTTGAGTTCACAAACACATCAGGTTGTGAGTTCAAGTACATGCCAGAGATGCCAGCGTCGGCGGCAGTCGGGAGCGGCAGTCGGGAGCAGCATCGAGGAGGTGCGTGGAGAGGCCTATAAAAGGCACAGCAGGGAGTCCGGGGCCCAGTGTCGGCGGCAGTCGGGAGCAGCGTCGAGGAGGTCCGTTGGTGAGGCCTATAAAAGGCACAGCAGGGAGTCCGGGGCCCAGCGTCGGCGGCAGTCGGGAGCAGCGTCGAGGAGGTCCGTTGGTGAGGCCTATAAAGACGTACTTGTGCAGCTACAGGGAGAAGGCAAAAAAGAAGTAGAAAGAAACAGAAAGGTGACGTCACAGCCAAGGAGGTAAGTGATTGGCTGGTGATTGGTGAGTAGTTTTTATTTTTTCTCTTCTATAACAGTGAGTAAACTTTAGCATTGTTGTTGCTTATCTAAGGGTTAAGTCATGGCAGGATAGCTCAGTCACGTGTTATGCTCCTCCTGTACCATGTGGGAACTCAGGGATGACACCAGTGTTCCTGACGACTATGTGTGCGGGAAGTGTATCCACCTCCAGCTCCTGACGGACCGCGTTGCGGAGTTGGAGCTGAGGGTGGATTCACTCTGGAGCATCCACGATGCTGAGAATGACGTGAGTAGCACGTGTAGCGAGTTGGTCGTACTGCAGGGAAAGGGTCCACAGCCAGATAGGGAATGGAAGACCAGCAGGAAGAGCAGTGCAAGGAAGGTAGTGCAGGGGTCCCCTGTGGTCATCCCCCTGCAAAACAGATATACTGCTTTGGGTACTGTTGGGGGGGATGACTCATCAGGGGAGGGCAGCAGCAGCCAAGTTCATGGCACTGTGGCTGGCTCTGTTACACAGGAGGGCAGGAAAAAGAGTGGGAGAGAGATAGTGAAAGGGGATTCAATTGTAAGGGGAATAGATAGGTGTTTCTGCGGCCGCAACCGAGACTCCAGGATGGTATGTTGCCTCCCTGGTGCAAGGGTCAAGGATGTCTCGGAGCGGGTGCAGGACATTCTAAAAATGGAGGGAGAACAGCCAGTTGTCGTGGTGCACATTGGTACCAACGACATAGGTAAAAAACGGGATGATGTCCGACGAAACGAATTTAATGAGCTAGGAGCTAAATTAAAAAGTAGGACCTCAAAAGTAGTAATCTCTGGATTGCTACCAGTGCCACGTGCTAGTCAGAGTAGGAATCGCAGGATAGCACAGATGAATACGTGGCTTGAGCAGTGGTGCATCAGGGAGGGATTCAAATTCCTGGGGCATTGGAACCGGTTCTGGTGGAGGTGGGACCAGTACAAACCGGACGGTCTGCACCTGGGCAGGACCGGAACCAATGTCCTAGGGGGAGTGTTTGCTAGTGCTGTTGGGGAGGAGTTAAACTAATATTGCAGGGGGATGGGAACCTATGCAGGGAGACAGAGGGAAACAAAAAGGAGACAAAAGCAAAAGACAGAAAGGAGATGAGGAAAAGTGGAGGGCAGAAAAACCCAAGGCAAAGAACAAAAAGGACAAAGGCTGTTAAAAAAACAAGCCTGAAGGCTTTGTGTCTTAATGCAAGGAGTATCCGTAATAAGATGGATGAATTAACTGTGCAAATAGATGTTAACAAATATGATGTGATTGGGATTACAGAGACGTGGCTCCAGGATGATCAGGGCTGGGAACTCAACATCCAGGGGTATTCAACATTCAGGAAGGATAGAATAAAAGGAAAAGGAGGTGGGGTAGCATTGCTGGTTAAGGAGGAGATTAATGCAATAGTTAAGAAGGGCATTTGCTTGGATGATGTGGAATCTATATTGGTAGAGCTGCAGAACACCAAAGGGCAAAAAACGTTAGTGGGAGTTGTGTACAGATCTCCAAACAGTAGTGGTGATGTTGGGGAGGGCATCAAACAGGAAATTAGGGGTGCATGCAATAAAGGTGCAGCAGTTATAATGGGTGACTTTAATATGCACACAGATTGGGCTAGCCAAACTGGAAGCAATACGGTGGAGGAGGATTTCCTGGAGTGCATAAGAGATGGTTTTCAAGACCAATATGTCGAGGAACCAACTAGGGGGGAGGCCATCTTAGACTGGGTGTTGTGTAATGAGAGAGGATTAATTAGCAATCTCGTTGTGCGAGGCCCCTTGGAGAAGAGTGACCATAATATGGTGGAATTCTGCATTAGGATGGAGAATGAAACAGTTAATTCAGAGACCATGGTCCAGAACTTAAAGAAGGCTAACTTTGAAGGTATGAGGCGTGAATTGGCTAGGATAGATTGGCGAATGATACTTAAGGGGTTGACTGTGGATGGGCAATGGCAGACATTTAGAGACCGCATGGATGAACTACAACAATTGTACATTACTGTCTGGCGTAAAAATAAAAAAGGGAAGGTGGCTCAACCGTGGCTATCAAGGGAAATCAGGGATAGTATTAAAGCCAAAAAAGTGGCATACAAATTGGCCAGAAATAGCAGCGAACCCGGGGACTGGGAGAAATTTAGAACTCAGCAGAGGAGGACAAAGGGTTTGATTAGGGCAGGGAAAATGGAGTATGAGAAGAAGCTTGCAGGGAACATTAAGACGGATTGCAAAAGTTTCGAGAGATATGTAAAGAGAAAAAGGTTAGTAAAGACAAACGTAGGTCCCCTGCAGTCAGAATCAGGGGAAGTCATAACGGGGAACAGAGAAATGGCGGACCAATTGAACAAGTACTTTGGTTCGGTATTCACTAAGGAGGACACAAACAACCTTCCGGATATAAAAGAGGTCAGAGGGTCTAGTAAGGAGGAGGAACTGAGGGAAGTCCTTATTACTCGGAAAATTGTGTTGGGGAAATTGATGGGATTGAAGGCCGATAAATCCCCAGGGCCTGATGGACTGCATCCCAGAGTACTTAAGGAGGTGGCCTTGGAAATAGCGGATGCATTGATAGTAATTTTCCAACATTCCATTGACTCTGGATCAGTTCCTATCTAGTGGAGGGTAGCCAATGTAACCCCATTTTTTAAAAAAGGAGGGAGAGAGTAAACAGAGAATTATAGACCAGTCAGTCTGACATCGGTAGTGGGTAAAATGATGGAATCAATTATTAAGGATGTCATAGCAGTGCATTTGGAAAGAGGTGACATGATGGGTCGAAGTCAGCATAGATTTGTGAAAGGGAAATCATGCTTGACAAATCTTCTGGAATTTTTTGAGGATGTTTCCAGTAGAGTGGACAAGGGAGAGCCAGTTGATGTGGTGTATTTGGACTTTCAGAAGGCTTTCGACAAGGTCCCACACAAGAGATTAATGTGCAAAGTTAAAGCACATGGAATTGGGGGTAGTGTGCTGACATGGATTGAGAACTGGTTGTCAGACAGGAAGCAAAGAGTAGGAGTAAATGGAGACTTTTCAGAATGGCAGGCAGTTACTAGTGGGGTACCACAAGGTTCTGTGCTGGGTCCCCAGCTGTTTACACTGTACATTAATGATTTAGACGACGGGATTAAATGTGGTATCTCCAAATTTGCGGATGACACTAAGTTGGGTGGCAGTGTGAGCTGCGAGGAGGATGCTATGAGGCTGCAGAGCGACTTGGATAGGTTAGGTGAGTGGGCAAATGCATGGCAGATGAAGTATAATGTGGATAAATGTGAGGTTATCCACTTTGGTGGTAAAAACAGAGAGACAGACTATTATCTGAATGGTGACAGATTAGGAAAAGGGGAGGTGCAACGAGACCTGGGTGTCATGGTACATCAGTCATTGAAGGTTGGCATGCAGGTACAGCAGGCGGTTAAGAAAGCAAATGGCATGTTGGCCTTCATAGCAAGTGGATTTGAGTACAGGGGCAGGGAGATGTTGCTACAGTTGTACAGGGCCTTGGTGAGGCCACACCTGGAGTATTGTGTCCAGTTTTGGTCTCCGAACCTGAGGAAGGACATTCTTGCTATTGAGGGAGTGCAGCGAAGGTTCACCAGACTGATTCCCGGGATGGCGGGACTGACCTATAAAGAAAGACTGGATCAACTGGGCTTGTATTCACTGGAGTTCAGAAGAATGAGAGGGGACCTCATAGAAACGTTTAAAATTCTGATGGGTTTAGACAGGTTAGATGCAGGAAGAATGTTCTCAATGTTGGGGAAGTCCAGAACCAGGGGACACAGTCTAAGGATAAGGGGTAAGCCATTTAGGACCGAGATGAGGAGAAACGTCTTCACCCAGAGAGTGGTGAATCTGTGGAATTCTCTACCACAGAAAGTTGTTGAGGCCAATTCACTAAATATATTCAAAAAGGAGTTAGATGAAGTCCTTACTACTAGGGGGATCAAGGGGTATGGCGAGAAAGCAGGAATGGGGTACTGAAGTTGCATGTTCAGCCATGAACTCATTGAATGGTGGTGCAGGCTAGAAGGGCTGAATGGCCTACTCCTGCACCTATTTTCTATGTTTCTATGTTTCTATGTGAGCACATTATCAATGCTGGCACTCCAAAACAATACTGAGGGAATGGAGTGCTGCACTGTCTTGCGTATAGAAACATAGAAACATAGAAAATAGGTGCAGGAGCAGGCCATTCAGCCCTTCTAGCCTGCACCGCCATTCAACGAGTTCATGGCTGAACATGAAACTTCAGTACCCACTTCCTGCTTTCACGCCATACCCCTTGATCCCCCGAGTACTAAGGACTTCATCTAACTCCCTTTTGAATATATTTAGTGAATTGGCCTCAACTACTTCCTGTGGTAGAGAATTCCACAGGTTCACCACTCTCTGGGTGAAGAAGTTTCTCCTTATCTCGGTCCTAAATGGCTTACCCCTTATCCTTAGACTGTGACCCCTGGTTCTGGACTTCCCCAACATTGGGAACATTCTTCCTGCATCCAACCTGTCCAAACCCGTCAGAATTTTAAACGTTTCTATGAGGTCCCCTCTCACTCTTCTGAACTCCAGTGAATACAAGCCCAGTTGATTCAGTCTTTCTTGATAGGTCAGTCCCACCATCCCGGGAATCAGTCTGGTGAATCTTCGCTGCACTCCCTCAACAGCAAGTATGTCCTTCCTCAAGTTAGGAGACCAAAACTGTACACAATACTCCAGGTGTGGCCTCACCAAGGCCCTGTACAACTGTAGCAACACCTCCCTGCCCCTGTACTCAAATCCCCTCGCTATGAAGGCCAACATGCCATTTGCTTTCTTAACCGCCTGCTGTACCTGCATGCCAACCTTCAATGACTGATGTACCATGACACCCAGGTCTCGTTGCACCTTCCCTTTTCCTAATCTGTCACCATTCAGATAATAGTCTGTCTCTCTGTTTTTACCACCAAAGTGGATAACCTCACATTTATCCACATTATACTTCATCTGCCACGCATTTGCCCACTCACCTAACCTATCCAAGTCACTCTGTAGCCTCATAGCATCCTCCTCGCAGCTCACACTGCCACCCAACTTAGTGTCATCCGCAAATTTGGAGATACTACATTTAATCCCTTCGTCTAAATCATTAATGTATAATGTAAACAGCTGGGGCCCCAGCACAGAACCCTGCGGTACCCCACTAGTCACTGCCTGCCATTCCGAAAAGTACCCATTTACTCCTACTCTTTGCTTCCTGTCTGACAACCAGTTCTCAATCCACGTCAGCACACTACCCCCAATCCCATGTGCTTCAACTTTGCACATTAATCTCCTGTGTGGGACCTTGTCGAAAGCCTTCTGAAAGTCCAAATATACCACATCAACTGGTACTCCTTTGTCCACTTTATTGGAAACATCCTCAAAAAATTCCAGAAGATTTGTCAAGCATGATCTCCCTTTTACAAATCCATGCTGACTTGGACCTATCATGTCACCATTTTCCAAATGCGCTGCTATGACATCCTTAATAATTGATTCCATCATTTTACCCACTACTGAGGTCAGGCTGACCGGTCTATAATTCCCTGCTTTCTCTCTCCCTCCTTTTTTAAAAAGTGGGGTTACATTGGCTACCCTCCACTCGATAGGAACTGATCCAGAGTCAATGGAATGTTGGAAAATGACTGTCAATGCATCCGCTATTTCCAAGGCCACCTCCTTAAGTACTCTGGGATGCAGTCCATCAGGCCCTGGGGATTTATCGGCCTTCAATCCCATCAATTTCCCCAACACAATTTCCCGACTAATAAAGATTTCCCTCAGTTCCTCCTCTTTAATAGACCCTCTGACCACTTTTATATCCGGAAGGTTGTTTGTGTCCTCCTTAGTGAATACTGAACCAAAGTACTTGTTCAATTGGTCTGCCATTTCTTTGTTCCCCGTTATGACTTCCCCTGATTCTGACTGCAGGGGACCTACGTTTGTTTTTACTAACCTCTTTCTCTTTACATACCTATAGAAACTTTTGCAATCCGCCTTAATGTTCCCTGCAAGCTTCTTCTCGTACTCCATTTTCCCTGCCCTAATCAAACCCTTTGTCCTCCTCTGCTGAGTTCTAAATTTCTCCCAGTCCTCAGGTTCGCTGCTATTTCTGGCCAATTTGTATGCCACTTCCTTGGCTTTAATACTATCCCTGATTTCCCTAGATAGCCACGGTTGAGCCACCTTCCCTTTTTTATTTTTACGCCAGACAGGAATGTACAATTGTTGTAATTCATCCATGCGTTCTCTAAATGTCTGCCATTGCCCATCCACAGTCAACCCCTTAAGTATCATTAGCCAATCTATCTTAGCCAATTCATGCCTCATACCTTCAAAGTTACCCTTCTTTAAGTTCTGGACCATGGTCTCTGAATTAACTGTTTCATTCTCCATCCTAATGCAGAATTCCACCATATTATGGTCACTCTTCCCCAAGGGGCCTCGCACAATGAGATTGCTAATTAATCCTCTCTCATTACACAACACCCAGTCTAAGATGGCCTCCCCCCTAGTTGGTTCCTCGACATATTGGTCTAGAAAACCATCCCTTATGCATTCCAGGAAATCCTCCTCCACCGTATTGCTTCCAGTTTGGCTAGCCCAATCTATGTGCATATTAAAGTCACCCATTATAACTGCTGCACCTTTATTGCATGCACTCCTAATTTCCTGTTTGATGCCCTCCCCAACATCACTACTACTGTTTGGAGGTCTGTACACAACTCCCACTAACGATTTTTGCCCTTTAGTGTTCTGCAGCTCCACCCATATAGATTCCACATCATCCAAGCTAATGTCTTTCCTAACTATTGCATTAATCTCCTCTTTAACCAGTAATGCTACCCCACCTCCTTTTCCTTTTATTCTATCCTTCCTGAATGTTGAATACCCCTGGATGTTGAGTTCCCAGCCCTGATCATCCTGGAGCCACGTCTCCGTAATCCCAATCACATCATATTTGTTAACATCTATTTGCACAATTAATTCATCCACCTTATTGCGGATACTCCTTGCATTAAGACACAAAGCCTTCAGGCTTGTTTTTTTAACACCCTTTGTCCTTTTAGAATTTTGCTGTACAGTGGCCCTTTTTGTTCTTTGCCTTGGGTTTCTCTGCCCTCCACTTTTCCTCATCTCCTTTCTGTCTTTTGCTTTTGCTTCCTTTTTGTCTCCCTCTGTCTCCCTGTATAGGTTCCCATCCCCCTGCAATATTAGTTTAACTCCTCCCCAACAGCACTAGCAAACACTCCCCCTAGGACATTGGTTCCGGACCTGCCCAGGTGCAGACCGTCCGGTTTGTACTGGTCCCACCTCCCCCAGAACCGGTTCCAATGCCCCAAGAATTTGAATCCCTCCCTGCTGCACCACTGCTCAAGCCATGTATTCATCTGCGCTATCCTGCGATTCCTACTCTGACTAGCACGTGGCACTGGTAGCAATCCCGAGATTACTACTTTTGAGGTCCTACTTTTTAATTTAGCTCCTAGCTCCTTAAATTCTTTTCGTAGGACCTCATCCCTTTTTTTACCTATGTCGTTGGTACCAATGTGCACCACGACAACTGGCTGTTCTCCCTCCCATTTCAGAATGTCCTGCACCCGCTCCGAGACATCCTTGACCCTTGCACCAGGGAGGCAACATACCATCCTGGAGTCTCGGTTGCGTCCGCAGAAACGCCTATCTATTCCCCTCACCATCGAATCCCCTATCACTATCGCGCTCCCACTCTTTTTCCTGCCCTCCTTTGCAGCAGAGCCACCTACGGTGCCATGAACTTGGCTGCTGCTGCCCTCCCCTGATGAGTCATCCTCCCCAACAGTACTCAAAGCAGTGTATCTGTTTTGCAGGGGGATGACCACAGGGGACTCCTGCACTATCTTTCTTGCACTGCTCTTCCTGTTGGTCTTCCATTCCATATCTGGCTGTGGACCCTTCTCCTGCGGTAAGACCAACTCACTACACGTGATACTCACGTCATTCTCAGCATCGTGGATGCTCCAGAGTGAATCCACCTTCAGCTCCAATTCTGCAACGCGGACCGTCAAGAGCTCGAGGCGGATACACTTCCCACACACGTAGTCGTCAGGGACACCGGAAGTGTCCCCGAGTTCCCACATGGTACAGGAGGAGCATATCACATGACTGAGCTCTCCTGCCATGTCTTAACCTTAGATACCCTTATGAGACGTTAAACCGAGGCCCCGTCTGCCCTCTCAGATGTATGTAAAAAAATCCCATGGCACTATTTCGAAGAAAGGAGGAGTTCTTTCCAGTGTCCTTCCCATTATTTATTCCTCATCCAGCATCACTAAAACAGATTATCTGGTCTTTATCTCATTGTTGCTTATGGGAGTTTGCTGTACGCAAATTGACTGTCCCGTTTCCTACATTACAACAGTGACTACACTTCGAAAGTACTGTGGGACAACCTGAGGTTATGAAAGGCGCTATGTAAATGCAAGTTCTTTCTTTTATATTAAAAAGATGGAATACGGTAATAAAAGTAAGGAAATGCATTTCGTAGGATAAGCTGATGGTGGAGGAAATATAAAATTATGCTGAATTACAAGTAGCAAATAAATTGTTTTCCAATTCTATTAAGCAGTCATTTTATGCTAATTAGGATTTAATCATCATAAATAAATTGAATGGCAATTCACATTAGAGTCAAACCCATGCTTCACAAGTATTCCAATATTACTTAAGTATTAAAACCACAGCTTTATAATGCAAGGGCAGCATGTCCCAGGACGAATGATGCAAAAAGAGCTGGCCATCCATAATGCATGAGGCATTTTCAGTCTTTAGATTGAAACAAACAGAATTTCACTACAAAAGCAACATATTGACTTACAAAAGCAACATTTAAATATCAAAAGTCAACACTGTACACTGCCACTTCTGTAGTTCTCTTGCTTATTTTCATTCTTGCTCACGAAAAGGAAAGGATGATGTAAAATTTTTGCGATATGCCATCGGGGTCAAGGTCATAGCACTTCGCAAATCAAACTTCCTACATTGTAGACTGCAGGTGAGGAGAGACCTGTGCAAAGAATGTTTGCAATAAATTGCTTTTTTGGAGTTGTAGGCAGTTTTAAATGCCCTCATTTACTTAGACACGACTGGCATAAATGGTGATGTCAAGGGTACTCGCTTTAGTACCAGAGCACACAGCATTAAACACATGCAGCGTGCATTATACAAACTTGGACAGTAATGACTTGGTTAGAACACAGGCTTTACTTCCTGTACAACCAAGGACGACTTGATACTGCGCTGACGTGGGTTGCACAGTTGGTCACCCTCTCTTCTCTCTTCCTCAAAGTGGTCTTCTCCTTGTGGTCAGGGGTCTCAGAGTTACCCTTTCTTCAATACGCAATCGTCACATTCCCTGATCCGAATCTCATTGATGGCTGTCTGGGGCTCAGCCTGTTCAGTGGATGATTGAGTTATCGTGTTCCAATCTCATGACCTGGTCCCATCTCCTCTGGCCTTTGTGACTGTGTCTCTCAGACAGAAAGCATTAACTAGCGAACATCATCATCATCATAGGCAGTCCCTCGAAATCGAGGGTGACTTGCTTCCACTCTAAAAGTGCCAAATTTGTGGGTCTGATCTTCAAACACGCTCTTCTTCAGGCGACCGAAGGCTGCGCTGGTGCCCTGGAGGCGGTGTTGCACCTCGTTGTCGATGTCTGCCCTTGCTGATAATAAGCTCCTGAGATATGGAAAGTGATCCACGTTGTCCAAGGCCACACTGTGGATTTTGATGACCGGAGGTCAGTGCAGTGTGGCGAACAGAACTACGATCATCGACTCAGTAAGGCCATTAACAAGACTGGCCTTGGTGATCGTGTCTTGGTGTCCTACAGACAGAAAGCATTGGCTAATGAGTACAGTTATAATAGTCGAGGGAGTAAAGCCATTAACAAGACTGGCCTTTGTGATTGTTGATTCAGTGAAGCTATTAACCTTTTACAGGGTGGGAGTGGGGGGCGGAGGGGGGGTGTGGTTACAAGGTAGGACTCCCAGCTATGTGTGGACTTTGTGCAACCATATTTTTCACAAATGGAATACAACTCACTCCAGCTGCATTTGAGCATCAGAAAAGCATCATTTTATATTACCCTGCATGACTGCCCTACCAATTCAATATACAATTCTGTTCTCATATCTGTCAGCAGACCAGGTTATCAGTTCAAAATACCGATGAGGGGGAGGAGGGGGTGGAGGGGGAAGGAACGGAGACAGGGAGGAGGGGGGGGCAGAGGAGGGGAGAAGGAGAGGAGGGAGAGGAAAAGTGAAGGGAGAGGAGGGGAGGAGGGAGAGGAAGGGAGGAGGGGGAGGTGGGGGAGGAGGGGAGAGAGGGGGAGGAGGGGGAGGAGGGGAGAGAGGGGGAGGAGGGGGAGGAGGGGGAAGAGTGGGGAGGAGGGGAGGCGGGGCAGGAGGGGAGGAGGGGAGGAGGGGAGGGGAAGAGGGGGAGAGGGGGATGAGGGCGAGGAGAGTGAGGAGGGGATGAGGGCGAGGAGGGCGAGGAGGGGAGGAGGGCGAGAGGGGGAAGAGGGGGAAGAGGGGGAGGTGGGGAGGAGGGGAAGGAGGGGGAGAGGGGAATGAGGGCGAGGAGGGCGACGAGGGGAGGAGGGGAGAGGGGGAGGACAGGAGGATGGTTGGATGAGAAGCCGTACCATTTTGTACTGTTTCCCTCGAGGGGACATGACACAATTGGGGATATCGCTGCGCTTTCCATGTTTTTGGAAGCAGAAAGAAAGTGTCTGGCACTTCATATTGCACATTTCATCTTCCTGCTGTATGCCTTGCAGGTTCAATTCTTATTTAGAGTTTAGATTTTGCAACCGAGAGTGAGCAGCAAAAACGCGACCCCTGGTGCTGACAATGCAGATGAGGGTCAGAGAAGTTCTCGGATTGTAACAGGAAATAAACATGATGGTGATGAGATCTGGCTGGGAGTCCATGAAGCGGAAATGTTTCAATGCTTTCTGGAATTGGTTCCCAGCAGTAAGAAAAGCCAATGTTTCTCCTGTCTCATTAAAGACTCCCCCCATCCTCAAACCCTCCCCCTTCCCAAAAAGTCAAATTGTCCAAGTTAAAGCAGACTTGGGTTTCCTGCATTGTGTGTTCTGGATGAAGCTCTGTTCCATTTCCCAATTGCTGTCTCTCAGTATAACACGCCACTGTTACTCTCAGTGACTCGCTGTCAGCCTCAGCTCTTGTAAAACGCTCTAAATTAAGCATAATGTCTGTCTCTGTCTCTGATGGCAATCAATTTGTTACCAGCCAGGTTTAACCAGTTACCAACCAGGTTTCACCAGTTACAAGCCAGGTTTAACCAGTGACCAACCAGGTTTAACCAGTTACCAGCCAGGTTTCATCAGTTACCAGCCAGATTTAACCAGTTACCAGCCAGGTTTCATCAGTTACCAGCCAGGTTTAACCAGTGACCAACCAGGTTTAATCAGTTACCAGCCAGGTTTCATCAGTTACCAGACAGATTTAACCATTTACCAGCCAGGTTTCATCATTTACCAGCCAGGTTTCATCAGTTACCAGCCAGGTTTCATCAGTTACCAGCCAGGTTTAACCAGTGACCAACCAGGTTTAACCAGTTACCAGCCAGGTTTAACCAGTGACCAACCAGGTTTGACAAGTTACCAGCCAGCTATAACCAATTATCAGTTAACTTTGACAACAGGCAGAAAGTACTTGAGTCCATGTGCTCTGCTGCTCCATGTCCAGTCACCTACCTGGGCAACTCAACTGAGACACTGCAGGCTAGAAATGATCATCCCCTTACTGTCCATGAAAAGTATTCCCAGACCATCTCACCTGGCGATACCACCATCGTCTCTGGGTTTGTACTGTTCTGATTGACAACTCCCTCTGCGCTCGTAGCTCCAGCTACGGCCCGAGCCAAACTTTGCAATATAAGGCTCACCCTCTCATTCAGCGAGGCTACAGGCACAGGTACAGCTTGTCTGAAGAGCTCGACCTTCTGCACATGCGGCTGGGGCTTGCGGGGTCGTGTAGGAGCAGCTCTTAAAGAGTAGCCGCTCACTGTACAAGGGGAATTTGTGCTGGTGACAAACTGTCCACAGAGGTAGAGCAGTGACATGCCGAGAACATTGTTCCCTTCGATGCTGAAGAGTTGGAGATCCTACAGGAAGGTGCCCAGAAGAGGGGTTAGAAACATAGAAAATAGATGCTGGAGTCGGCAATTCGGCCCTTCGAGCCTGCACCACCATTCAATATGATCATGGCTGATCATGCAACTTCAGTACCCCCAGAATTTTATATGTTTCTATGAGATCCCCTCTCATTCTTCTAAATTCCAGTGAATATAAGCCTAGTCACTCCAGTCTTTCTTCATATTTCAGTCCTGCCATCCCGGGAATCAGTCTGGTGAACCTTCGCTGCACTCCCTCAATAGGAAGAACGTCCTTCCTCAGATTAGGAGACCAAAACTCAACACAATACTCAAGATGTGGCCTCACCAAGACCCTGTACAACTGCAATAAGACCTCCCTGCTCCTATATTCAAATTCTCTCGCTATGAAGGTCAACATGCCATTTGCCTTCTTCACCGCCTGCTGTACCTGCATGACAACTTTCAATGACTGATGTACCATGATACCCAGGTCTCATTGCATCTCCTTTTTTCCTAATCTGTCACAATTCAGATAATATTCTGCCTTCCTGTTTTTGCCACCAAAGTGGATAACCTCACATTTATCTACATTACACTGCATCTGCCATACATTTGCCCACTCACCTAACCTGTACAAGTCACCCTGCAGCCTCTTAGCATCCTCCTCACAAGTCACACTGCCACCCAGCTGAGTGTCATCTGCAAACTTGGAGCTATTACATTCAATTCCTTTTGAAAGTCCAAATACACTACATCCACTGGTTCTCCCTTGTCCACTCTACTAGTTACATCCTCAAAAAATTCTAGAAGATTTGTCAAGCATGATTTCCCTTTCATAAATCCATGCTGACTTGGACCAATTCTGTCACTGCTTTCCAAATGCGTTGCTATTTCATCTTTAATAATTGATTTCAACATTTTCCCCACTACCGATGTCAGGCTAACCAATCTATAATTACCCGTTTTCTCTCTCCCTCCTTTTTTTAAAAGTGGGGTTTACATTAGCTACCCTCCAATCCATAGGAACTGATCCAGAGTCTATAGAATGTTGGAAAATGATCACCAATGCATCTACTATTTCTAGGGCCACTTCCTTAAGTGCTCTGGGATGCAGACTATCAGGCCCCGGGGATTTATCGGCCTTCAATCCCATCAATTTCCCTAACACAATTTCCTGCCTAATAAGGATTTCCTTCAGTTCCTCCTTCTTGCTAGACCCTCGGTCCCCTAGTATTTCCAGAAGGTTATTTGTGTCTTCCTTAGTGAAGACAGAACCAAAGTATTTGTTCAATTGGTCTGCCATTTCTTTGTTCCCCATTATAAATTCACCTAGTTCTGACTGCAAGGGACCTACATTTGTCTTCACTAATCTTTTTCTCTTCACATATCTTTAGAAACTTTTAGTCAGTTTTTATGTTCCCTGTAAGCTTACTTTCATACTCTATGTTCCCCCTCCTAATTACACCCTTTGTCCTCTGCTGAATTCTAAATTTCTCCCAATCCTTAAGTTTGCTGCTTTTTCTGGCCAATTTATATGCCTCTTCTTTGGATTTAACACTATCCCTAATTTCCCTTGTTTGCCACGGTTGAGCCACCTTCCGCATTTTATTTTTACGCCAGACAGGGCATCAGTACTAAAGCCAGACCCAGTGGTTGGTCGGGAAGAGGCCGGGGGTGGGGGGGAAGGTGGGGGAAGGGGGTGGGGACCGAGGAGGGGGGCATGATTCCCCAAATCATTCTGATGCAGCCAAAGTGGCTTTGGGCAATCACTCCCAGGATTCTCTGTCAACCATCTTATGGGTCTGGTTTAGTTTCAATTCAAGTTGGCCCAAATTATGGGCAGTCTGTAGTGAGCTTGTATGATCACCAAACAATGCCCATTTAATGCGGTGCTCTAAATTCAAATTAACTCCAGACTAGTAGAAGAATGCTCTCCTACCTCTCAGATTTCAGGGTCTGGCACCTAATGGGAGCAAGATGCTCCATGAACATGTTGGAGTGCAGTGCGTAAGTACAAGCGACAAGGCTGGTGTGTTTACAAGCATCTTCAGCCAAACATGTCAAGTGGACAATCTTACTCAGCCTTTACCCGAGGACCCCACCAAAGTACATGGCAACATCCAGACCATTCAGTTCATTCCACATGATATTAAGAAGCCACTGAGTGCTGCAAAGACTATATTGAACAACTTTCATTTATATCGCGCCTTTCACAACCTCGGGACGTTCCAAAGCACTTTACAGCCAATTTGTGCACAGTAAGGTCCCACAAACAACAATGTGATACTGGACAGTTAATTTGTTTTTCGTAATGTTGGTTGAGGGATAAATTTTGTCCAGGAGACAAGGGAGAGCTTCCCTGCTCTTCTTCGAATATTGTCGTGGGAACCATTACATCCAACTGAGAGGGCAGTCGGGGCCTCAGTTAAATGTCTCACGTGAAAGTCAGCACCTCCGACAGTGCAGCACTCCCTCTGCACTGTACTGAAGTGTCAGCCTGTGCTCAAGCCTCTGGTGTGGGGCTTGAACCCACAACCTCCTGACTCAGAGGCGATAGTGTGACCTGCCGAGCCGCAGCTGACATGACCCTGACAACATCCTGGCAATGGTGCTGGAGGTCTACGCGAGAACGAGCCTGCTATTTTTCTCAAGCTGCTCCAGTACAGCTATGACAAAGGCATCTACCAGTCGATGCAGACAATAGCCCAGGTACGTCTTACCCTCAACAAAAGGGGACCAAATATAACCCGGCCAATTCCTACCCAATCATCCTCCACCAAATCATCAGTAACGTTATGGACGGAGTCACCCACTGTGACATCAAGCATCTCTTGCTCACCAATAACCTGCTCGCTGATGCTCAGTTTGGGTTCCCCCAGAACAACTTCTGACCTCGTTACAGCCTTTGATCAAGACATGGACGTAAGAGATGAAGGCCAGTGGAGAGGGGAGAGCAGCTGCCCCTGATGTCAAGGTAGCATTACACCATTACACCAAGTACGGGCCAAAGGGCTGAACACACTGGCATCATTGGGGGCGAGAAATTTGGCTGCTTAGTACCTCTTGTTAGCACCTGGGGAAGGGGGTGGGTAGGGGGGGGCGCTACTGGGCATTAAGGTGTTAATGACTGGACGTGGCGAATGCAGCAAAGCCTGTGAACTTCAGTGTCGGTTTAGCACTGGCGCTAACTCTTACTGCCTGGGCCTCTCGCGCCTCGCAGATCGTGATGTCATAAAGTACGCAGCGCCTCGTTATCGCCCCGGATATGAAATTGCCTCCCGCCCCCTGCTGTATCGCCGAGCTTCAACAACGGCAGGAAGAGGCGGCGTCATCACCTTGGCTGGCCGCTTGGGGAGCACTGATTAAACCGAATGGTTTTCAGGTAGGCCAAACTTTATTATTTGCACCAGTCTGGTGCCTGCTGAAAGTTTTTGAAGCCTCATTGCTGCGTGATGTCCAAGCCCTCTACTATCGGAGAGTGTTTGGGGCTGTAATGGCAGTCACGCAGGTCGCCTTGCAATGCAGAACTGCCGACAAATAGGTTGTGCACCATCATTGCCCTTCCCTTTAAGCAGCCTCTGATGCCGTTAGCAATGCGCTCAAAATTGGTCAGCGCTCTGCCACTACCGCCCTGCTCTCGGACTTTAGCGCCCTAAGAGACGTAGTTAGCACTTGATTTAGCGCTCCATTTCTTTCTTGGATCGCTAAAGCTGAATTTCCCGACAGGAGAGAATCATTACCGCCTGGCACTACTTTTTCTACTTTTCTGGCCCTCGGAGTCAATGGGAACACCCTCTTGTGGTAGAAGTCGTTATGACACACAGATAGATTGCGACGATTGTTGAAGGCAAATCATCACAGGCTCAGGAGTTACTCAGTGCAACCTCCTTGACCAAACAATCTTTAGCTGCTTCATCAATAGCTTTCCCTCTGCCATAAGGTCAGGAGTGTTGCTGCTCACTGAAGATTTTACGGTGCTCAGCTCTATTAATAATTCCTCCCATAACACGACAGTCCATGCCAGCCTATGGCAGGGCTAGGATTAATTTCAGGTTTGGCCTGAAAAGTGGCAGGTTACATCCATGCCAAATAAGTGTCAGGTAATGATTGCCTCCAAAAAAGTCAAAGGCCCAACCACCTCCTCCCTCCTCCATCAACTTCATGAGGTCACCACTGACCCGAGGGTTAATGGCACTAACCATATCGACAACCTGCGTACAAGTGCTTTATCTGATGTCCCTTCAAAGCCTCTCCATCATCTACAGAGCTCAAGGCAGGACAGTGACGGAACATTGAACAGTGGCTGCAACAACATTCGAGAAGGCGCAAGACAATCTAAAAGAAAAGAAAGACTTGGATTTATATAGCGCCTTTCATGACCACCGGACATCTCAAAGCGCTTTACAACCAATGGAGAACTTTTGGAGTGTAGTCACTGTTGTAATGTGAGAAATGCAGCCAATTTGCATACAGCAAGCTCCCACAAACAGCAATGTGATAATGACCAGATAATCTGTTTTTGTTATCTTGATTGAGGGATAAATATTGGCCCCAGGACACCGGGGATAACTCCCCTGCTTTTCTTCGAAACAGTGCCATGGGATCTTTTACATCCACTTGAGAGAGCAGACGGGGTCTCAGTTTAATGTCTCATCCCGAAAGGCGGCACCTCCAACAGTGCAGCACTCCCTCGGTACTGCACTGGAGTGTCAGCCTAGATTTATGTGCCCAGGTCCCTGGAGTGGGACCTGAACCCACAACCTTCTGACTCAAAGGCAAGAGTGCAATCCACTGAGCCACGGCTGACAATCTAGGACAAAGCAGTCCGCTTGATTGGTGCCCCTGGCATACTATGGCTGTATTTGGACTTCCAGAAGGCATTTTACAAGGTGCCACATAAAAGATTACTGCAGAAGGTAAAAGTTCATGGGGTTGGGGGTAATATATTAGCATGGATAGAGGATTGGCTAACAAACAGAAAACAGAGAGTCGGGATAAATGGTTCATTCTTGGGTTGGCAATCAGTAACTAGTGGGGTGCCGCAGGGATCAGTGCTGGGACCCCAACTATTTACAATCTATATTAATGACTTGGAAGAAGGGACCGAGTGTAACATAGCCAATTTTTCTGAAGATACAAAGATGGGAGGAAAAGCAATGTGTGAAGAGGACACAAAAAATCTGCAAAAGGACATGGATAGACTAAGTGAGTGGGCAAAAATTTGGCACATGGAGTATAATGTTGGAAAGTGTAAGGTCATGCACTTTGGCAGAAAAATTCAAAGAGCAAGTTATTATTTAATTGGAAAAAGATTGCAAAGTGCTGCAGTACAGTGGGACCTGAGGGTATTTGTGCATAAATCACAAAAAAATAGTATGTAGGTACAGCAAGTGATCAGGAAGGCCAATGGTATCTTGGCCTTTATTGCAAAGGGGATAGAGTATAAAAGCAGGGAAGTCTTGCTACAGTTATACAGGGTACTGGTGAGGCCACACCTGGAATACTGTGTGCAGTTTTGGTTTCCATATTTACTAAAGGATATACTTGCTTTGGAGGCAGTTCACAGAAGGTGCACTAGGTTGATTCCGGAGATGAAGGGGTTGACTTATGAGGAAAGGTTGAGTAGGTTGGGCCTCTACTCATTGGAATTCTGAAGGATGAGAGGTGATCTTATCGAAATGTATAAGATTATAAGGGGGCTTGACAAGGTGGATGCAGAGAGAACGTTTCCACTGATGGGGGAGACTAGAACAAGAGGATTTAATCTTAGAATAAAGGGCCGCCCATTTAAAACTGAGATGAGGAGAAATTTCTTCTCTCAGAGGGTTGTAAATCTATGGAATTCGCTGCCTCAGAGAGCTGTGAAAGCTGGGACATAGAAGAAATTTAAAACAGTTTCTTAAACGATCAGGGAATAAAGGGTTATGGGAAGTGGGCGGGGAAATGGACCTGAGTCCATGATTGGATCAGCCATGATCGTATCAAATGGCGGAGGGGCCATATGGCCTACTCCTGCTCCTATTTCTTATGTTCTTAAATTGCACTCTCTACATGGTGTACGGCAACAACTCTCCCAGCTTACATTAATAGCAGCTCCCAGCCCTGCGGCCTCTACCACCATGAAGCAGCAACTTCATGGACCACCATTCTTCAAGGTCACCTCACCAACCTCACTTGAGCATATTCTTTCATCGTCACGCGATCTCGATCCTGGAATTCCCTTCCTAACACCATTGTGTGATAAATATTGATTTTTCAGAAGTTGACCAGAAAGCCTTTGGTTCCCTTGGTGCCTGAAATTAGCTTCCAACCACAAATCCGTGGCTTAACGGAAACCATTTATTTCCTCCTCCGTAACATCGCCTGTCTCCACCCCTGCCTCAGCTTATCTGCTGCTGAAGCCCTTATCCATGCCTTTGTTACCTCTAGACTTGCCGATTCCAATGCACTCCTGTCTGGCTTCCCACATTCTACTCTACGAAAACTAGAGGTGATCCAAAACTCGGCTGCCTGTGTCCTAACTCGCACCAAGTCCCACTCATCCATCACCCCTGTGCTTGCTGACCTGCATTGGCTCCCGGTTAAGCAACGCCTCGATTTCAAAATTCTCATCCTTGTTTTCAAATCCCTCCATGTGCCTCGCCCCTCCCTATCTCTGTAATCTCCACTAGCCCCATAACACTCGAGATGTCTGCGCTCCTGTAATTCCACCCTTTTGAGCATTCCTGATTATAATCGCTCCACCATCGGTGGCCGTGCCTTCTGTTGCCTGGGCCCCAAGCTCTGGAACTCCCTCCCTAAACCTCTCTGCCTCTTTACCTGTCTTCCCTCCTTTAAGACACTCCTTAAAAGCAGGCGGTTAAGAAAGCAAATGGATGTTGGCCTTCATAGCGAGGGGATTTGAGTACAGGGGCAGGGATGTATTACTACAGTTGGTGAGGCCACACCTGGAGTATTGTGTACAGTTTTTGTCTCCTAACTTGACGAAGGACATTCTTGCTATTGAGGGAGTGCAGCGAAGGTTCACCAGACTGATTCCCGGGATGGCGGGACTGACATATCAAGAAAGACTGGATCAACTGGGCTTGTATTCACTGGAGTTCAGAAGAGTGAGAGGGGATCTCATCGAAACGTTTAAAATTCTGACGGGTTTAGACAGGTTAGATGCAGGAAGAATGTTGGGGAAGTCCAGAACCAGGGGTCACAGTCTAAGGATAAGGGGTAAGCCATTTAGGACTGAGATGAGGAGAAACTTCTTCACCCTGAGAATGGTAAACCTGTGGAATTCTCTACCACAGAAAGTTGTTGAGGCCAATTCACTAAATATATTCAAAAAGGAGTTAGATGTAGTCCTTACTACTAGGGGGATCAAGGGGTATGGCGAGAAAGCAGGAATGGGGTACTGAAGTTGCATGTTCAGCCATGAACTGATTGAATGGTGGTGCAGGCTCGAAGGGCCGAATGGCCTACTCCTGCACCTATTTTCTATGTTTCTATGTTTCTATGGCATTGGTTTAGCCAAAAACACTCATCTCATGGCCCATCACAACCTGCCCTTCTATATCTAAATTGCTCAGCTGAAGGATCAAATGATCAGAAGCTAGTTAGTGATTTGCGTCTGAGGTGTTGAGTATATACTCTTATCTCTGACGGACATAACTTGGCATAGCTCAGTAATAAAGACCAACGTATATTGATAGGCTGTCATGTCACATTATGGATTTCTGTCATTTTGAACAATGGTTGAATTAAGGATATTCCTACATTTAGACTCCTGCACCATGATTTATTTTAAGATAACCAAAGTCTGTTCTCCATTTATATACCAGTTCTGTTTATTTATATACTAGTTGTGGTCGAATGGCTTCTTCACATTTCAAAGCATTCGGTTGGATATTTGGCTTTTACTGTAACATTAAGCAAATATATTTCCTTGTCTGCAACCCAGGTTCAACCAATTTGAATGAAGAAACGGACCTTTAAACATTGTTATGTGCTTCTTTGCATACACAAAACATACAATCATATTGAAAGGGGTGCAGTTAGTAATGTATCATAGAATCATGTGGTGCAGAAGGATGCCATTCAGCCCATCGTGCTTGTGCTGGCGCCCCTGATAATTGTTCCTTTACAAGCATTTATCCAGTTCCATTTGGACGTTATTGAATTTGCCTCCACCATCCTTTCAGGCAGCACATTTCAGATCGTTACAACTTGCTGCGTAAAAACATTTCTCCTCATCTTCCCCCTGGATCTTTCGTCAATAATTTTAAATCTGTGTCCTTTGGTTACCGACCCCCCCTACAGTGGAGACTAGTTCTTCCGATCTACTCTATCAAAATGCCTTCATAATTTTGAATACTTCTATTACATCTGTGCGTAACCTTTTCTTCTCTAAGGAGAACAATCCCAGCTTTTCCACATAACTGAACCCCCTCGACCCTGGTACCATTCTAGTAAACTCCTCCACACCCTCTCCAAGGCATATCATCCTTCCTAAACTGTGCTGCCCAGATTTGGAACTAATACTCTCACTGATGTCTAACTAGTGTTTTGCAAAGGTTTAGCTTAACTTCCTTGCTTTCATGCTCTTTGCCTCTGTTTATAAAGCCAAGAATACCTATGCTTTAACAGCTTTCTCAATTTGCCCTGCCACCTTCAAAGACTTGTGTACGTACACCCCTTTGAAGGTTGCAAGAGCAGTCCGTGCAATGTGGCTGCAGAGGCTTTGTCCCTCTAAACACAGTATTCAATCATTAACAAAACAGGTAAAAAAAAAGAAAGACTTGGATTTATATAGCGCCTTTCATGATCACCGGACGTCTCAAAGCGCTTTACAGTCAATGAAGTACTTCTGGAGTGTAGTCACTGTTGTAATGTAAGAAATGCGACAGCTAATTTGCACACTCCCACAAACAGCAATGTGATAATGACCAGATAATCTGTTTTTTTTGTTAAAAATTTCAATCCACTGTGTACAAGAAGTAAAAGAGCATGCACCTTACACACCCAGGTCGCTCAGGCAAAGTGCCAAGTTGGATCCAAAATTGGCTCAGCGGCAGGCAGCAAAGGGTAATGGTTGATGGTGGTAACGGGAAGGCTGTTCCCAGTGGGGTTTTGATTGGATAGGCTGGGTTTGTTTTCTTTGGAACAGAGGAGGCTGAGGGGAGAATTGATTAAGGTGTATAAAATTGTGAGGGGTCTAGACAGAGTGGATAGGAAGGACTTGTTTCTCCTGGAGGAGAGGTCAATAATCTGCGGGTGCGGTGGGCAGGGGGCCATAGATTTAAAGTAATTGGTAGAGGATTACAGGGGACTTGAGGAGAACTTTATTAACCCAGAGGGTTGTGGGGGTCTGGAACTCACTGCCTGAAAGGGTGGTAGAGGCAGAAACCCTCACCACATTTAAAAAGTACTTGGATGTGCACTTGAAGTGTCGTAACCTACAGGGCTACAGACCTAGAGCTGGAAAGTGGGATTAGGCTGGATAGCTCTTGGTTGGCCGGCACAGACATGGGCCTTCTTCTGTGCCATAAATTTCTGTGATTCTCTGTTCCTGCAACTCTTTAAAATTGTACCATTTAGTTTATATTGCCTCTCATCACTTTTCCTTCCAAAATGCATCTCTTCACACTTCTCTGCATTAAATTTCATCTGCCATGTGTCTGCCCTTTTGACTGGTCTATTTATGTCCTCCTGAAGACTGTTACTACCCTCCTCACTGTTTGATACATTTCCAAGCTTTGTATCATCTGCAAACTTTGAAATAGTTCCCTATACCCAAGTCCAGGTCATTAATGTATATCAAAGAGCAGTGGTCCTAATACTGACCTCTGGGGGACACTGCCGTATACTCCCCTTCGATCTGGTAAACAACCGTTCACCACCACTCTCTGCTTCCAGTCTCACAGACAATTCTGTATCCACACTGCCACTGGCCCTTTAATGTACTTCAATTTTGCTGACATTTTATATTCAATATTTTAACAAAATTGTTGACATAGTTTAAAGTGAGCGAGGACTTGCAATTATATGGGGCTGAGTTTTCGCCACCATTCTGTGCCGTTTTTTTGATCCACGCTGTTTTTTTGGACCAGAATGAAATCTGCAAACTTCACCAAAGTTTCTGCGGCATTCTAAATTTCTTACGGCCGATTTTTTTAGTTCCCGATTTTTTGATGTCACTAGGGGCGGAACATGCCGGGTGCGCCATTTCTGGCCATTTAAGCGAGTTTGGAAAACTAGGATTTTTCAAAAATGGCTCAGTGCACTGTTCTGAAAACCTTTCCCTACACTTAACGAAATCGGCGTGGAGAAGACGCCATTGTTTCAGCGGAGCTGAAGAAATGGCACCGTGGGCAGAGGAGTGGGGGTGGGGGGCTTTGGGCACGGGATAGCAGCGGCACTAGCACTGTAGAGGTGGAAAAAATCTATAAATGCTATTAACTGCTGTTACAAAAACACTTGAAGGACCGTAGACGATGTTCACAGAACCCTGCTTCTGAATTCATGATCATTTTTGAGTGTTGCGTCTGGAAGGAGAATTGTTAACATTTGTGCAACATTTCGTGCACAGGCTCCTGGTTTCATATATTGCGATTTCAGTCAGTCTCCCCAAGTCTCACTGAGTGATCTATTTTACAAAAGGGGAAATGCTTTATTTGTGCTCAGTCCTTCAGCGTGTCCCTCGTTACTCTGGCAACCTCAGTTTTTCGGCACAGACCTTAAGCTCCACCCACAGAGCCTAAGGACAATCTGCGGCGCTCTAAAATGAAAGTGTTATGCCGGCGAAACTTGGAACTTTTTTTTTGGCGTAGTTGGGCCACTAAAAAATCGGACGTACCTTTGGAACTGCACCAAAAAACGTCCATGTGGAATTTTGGGCCTATGGTGCCTTTCACAACCTCAGGATTTCACAAAGTGCTTTGCAATTAATTAAGTACTTATGAAGTGACTATTGTAATGTCGGAAAGGCGGCAGCCAGTTTGCGCACAGCAAGCTCCCACAAGCAGCACTGTGATAATGATCAGATAATGACCTAGAATTTCGGGGGTTTAGTGGCGGCTGTTAATGCCCATTTTGAAGAATAAAAATGGCGGCCGACTGGCTTCTTCCTGCCTCCGGCTGTTCCATGGCAGCCGCCATTTTGGGCAGGGAGAGAGCGCTGCCTTTGCCTGCGCTCACTGCAAATATTTAGATGAGGCAGATCGTGACGTCAGTGAGTGCGCAACGCTGATTTGACGCATGATCGGCCATTTTCAACGTCGCCGCTCCACTTAGCACCCTCTCCTAATCACGACCAGCTGACCAAACAGCAGCAGCAGAAAGAAGCCCATGGCTCAGAGAGAAGCAGGGTGAGCGTGCATGTGGCTTTGCCAGGATAGCAGCTTCCCCATGGCGCAGGGCGCCATCGACTGTACACACATGGCATTGCGGATGCCGCATCATAATGCTGAGATGTTCCATAACCACTGCCACTCACTGAATGTGCAGTTGGTGTGTGACCACGTCCAGTGCATCATAATGGTGAATGCCCAGTATCCTGGCAGCAGTCATGATGCCTTCATCCTGAGCCGGTCCGCTCTGCCAGCAATCTTCCAGCCACCACATCAAACCCGAGGGTGGCTGCTCGGAGACAAGGGCTATCTGCTCGACACCTGACTGATGACTCCCATCCGTAACCCCACCACTCGTAGCCAGCTCAAGCGGCCAAATGGCCTACTACTGCTCATATTTCTTATGTTCTTATAGCCATGCTGCCACGAGGAACATCATCAAGCAGACCGTCAGAGTGCCTTGGTCACTCGGGAGGAGCCCTCCAGTACTCTCATGGTGGTCTGCTGCATGCTCCACAACTTGGCTATCATGGAGACTCAGCAGGGGTTGCAGAGCCATATCAGGAGGAGGAGGAGGAAGAGGAGGAGGAGGAGGAAGAGGAGGAGGAAGTGGATGAGGAGGAAGTGGATGAGGAGGAAGAGGAGGAGGAGGAAGAGGAGGAGGAGGAAGAGGGAGAGGATGAAGAGAAGGAGGAGGAAGAGGAGGAGGATAAGGAGGAAGAGGAAGAGGAAGGAAGGAGGCAGGCCACTGTTTTGGATGGGCTGTCCATGAGCACATCATCAGACTCTGCTTAGACTGAATGAAACCCCAGATTCCCGTTGCTCACCACTTCACCACCTTACCCTCCCTCGTCAGAGAACATCACAGTGTCCTCCTGGGCACAAAGCAGAAATGAAAGCCACCACATAACACACATTCCAAACAAAATTAATACATTTATCAAATTCAAATCAAAATGACAATATCAATTATTCACCCTTGTATATGCCCTCCATCTCTGTCTTTCGAGTGCCTTTTCCTGGTCCAGTGCTCCTACACAGTTCTCCCCCAGTGACTGCAGCATGCCTGCTGGAAGGCTGCTGACTTTCAGTGTGGGAGACTACAGATGGCCCTGCAGGCTGACCTCGAGCAGCGGCTGTAGACTGCACTACCTCAACATGGGTGGCAGTAGTGTGGGCTGGCTGGCTGACAGGCAGCAGCAGGGGCACGGGCAGTGTGGCAGTGGTGGGAGTAGGAATGCTGTCACTCTGAGAGAGGACAGCAGGTTCTTGCTCCACTGACCCACTCTCTGGGGGCGGCACCTCAGCATGCCTAGCAATCTGTTGGAGGATGATTGCTAGACTGACACCTTTTCCGCACTCGGAAACCCAGCGACGATGGCAGCAGTCTGAGCCTGCAGGAGAGCAGTCGGCACTTCAACTGCAGCACTCAGACGTTGGGTCGCTTCTGCCTGTGCTGCAGTGGAAGGTGCCACATCACCCATCACACCCAGCATTGTGACTGGGTCCACAAGGTCTCTCCTGGAGTTGGCCATCACCCATCACACCCAGCATTGTGACTGGGTCCACACGGTCTCTCCTGGAGTTGGCCATCATTCACATCCTACAAATCCTGGGCTCTAAACTTTGCGCAAAGTCCCGTGCAATGTTGGACCGGTCACCTCCGCGGACCTTCACCCTGACAAGAGGCTTTCTGGCAGCCTTACCATTGCATCGTGTGTTTCCGTGTGCTGCCCCTTCTTCTGCAGGCTGCCCCATCGAGGTCATCATCTGAGTCCTGTGCAGCAGAAAGCGCGTGTGAACTTACCCACCGGGGAGCTGGGCCCCGAGCCACCCTTTCCCCTGACCCCCGACCTGCTCTTTCCTCCCCCCTGCCTCGCGACCTACCCTTTCCCCCGGGCTCCAAGCTATCCTTTCCCCCAGGCCCCTCCCAACCTACCCTTTCCCCAGGCCCCCCCGACCTACCCTTTCCCCCGGGCCCTGAACCTACCATTTCCCCAGGCCCCCCATCCTACTCTTTCCCTAGGCCCCCCCGACCTACCCTCCCCCCCCCCCACCCATGACCTACCCTTTCCCCAGGCCCCCTCCCCCGATCTACCCTTCCCCCCCCCCCCGACTTACCCTTTCCCCCAGGCCGCCGCCCCCCCCAACCTACCCTTTCCCCCGGGCCCTGAACCTACCCTTTCCCCAGGCCCCCCCGTCCGACCCTTTCCCCAGGCCCCCCCGACCTACCCTTCCCCCCCCCCCACGACCTACCCTTTCCCCAGGCCCCCCTCCCTCGACTTACCCTTCCCCCCCCCCGACTTACCCTTTCCCCCAGGCTGCCGCCCCCCCCAACCTACCGTTTCACCCTAGACCCCGACTTACCCTTTCCCCCGGCCCCCCACCACACCCCGACCTACCCTTTCCCCCCTGGACCCCCCGACCTACCCTTTCCCCCGGCCCCCCACCACACCCCGACCTACCCTTTCCCCCGGCCCCCCACCACACCCCGACCTACCCTTTCCCCCCTGGACCCCCCCCGACCTACCCTTTCCCCCCTGGACCCCCCCCGACCTACCCTTTCCCCCCTGGACCCCCCCGACCTACCCTTTCCCCCCTGGACCCCCCCAACCTAACCTTTCCCCCTGGACCCCCCCAACTTACCCTTTTCCCCCCTGGACCCCCCCGACCTACCCTTTCCCCCCTGGACCCCCCAACCTAACCTTTCCCCCTGGACCCCCCCAACTTACCCTTTTCCCCCCTGGACCCCCCCGAACTACCCTTTCCCCCGGCCCCCCACCACACCCCGACCTACACTTTCCCCCCTGGACCCCCCCAACCTAACCTTTCCCCCTGGACCCCCCCAACTTACCCTTTTCCCCCCTGGACCCCCCCGACCTACCCTTTCCCCCGGCCCCCCACCACACCCCGACCTACACTTTCCCCCCTGGACCCCCCGACCTACCCTTTCCCCCCTGGATCCCCCCGACCTACCCTTTCCCCTCTGGACCCCCCGACCTACCCTGGACCCCCTGGACCCCCCCGACCTAACCTTTCCCCCTGGACCCCCCCAACTTACCCTTTTCCCCCCTGGATCCCCCCGACCTACCCTTTCCCCCTGGACCCCCCCGACCTACCCTTTTCCCCTGGCCCCCCCCGACCTACCCTTTTCCCCGGCGCTCCCCGACCTACCCTTTCCCCCTGGCCCCCCCCCGACCTACCCTTTTCCCCGGCGCTCCCTGACCTACCCTTTCCCCCATGACCTCCCCGACCTACCCTTTCCCCTGGGCCCCCCTCCGACCTACCCTTTTCTCCCGAGTCCATGAGCTATCCTTTCCCCCGGGGCCCCCGACCTACCCTTTCCCCCAGGCCCGCCCTCGACCTACCCTTTCCCCTGGGCCCCCTCCGACCTACCCTTTCCCCCTGGCCCCGAGTTACCCTTTCCATCTGGCCTGGCCCCTGACCTACTCTTTCCCCAGGCCGCCCCCTCTGAGCTACCCTTTCCCCCTGGCACCGCACCCCCCCCCCCGCCCTGAGCTGCCCTTTTCCCCTGGCCCCCGACTTACCCTTTCCCCCTGGGCTGCAGCCCACTCGTGCCCAGTGTCTCACCCTGTGCATACACCGCTCTATACCACCCTCTAAAGTCCGCACAGAGGACGAGTGTTGAGTGTCAAATGCAGTGCCAGTGTCTCTTCCTTCCATTTGCTGAGGATGATGAGGGGCGGGCTGTGCTGGTGGCAGAAAGGCCTGAGGGTGGGATTGTGGTGAGAATGGAGGCAAGATATCCATGCATACACCATCAGCAGCTTGTAAGTGAGAAGCGTGTGGGACGAGGGGGAAGTGGGATGTGAGGCGAAGGATTAGGTATGACCATACCATCATCGTAATCAATGGCTTCAACTTCTCCGCTGGCCACGGACTCTGTGATGGCCCCTCCAATAATGTGAAACACTGATTCCTCACGGTCAGTCAGGCTCTGAATCCTGGATTGGCCACCTCCTGACTGTTGTTGCTGCCTGCCATTGTGTGCCACCCGGGCCTGCAAGGGAAGGGGAAGAGTGTCAGAGAGTGTAGTGCAATGTGTTTGGGCGATGTGCCTGCCATGGTAGACTAGCTGTCAGTGTGTGCAAGGTGTGAGGTGTGGATGTGAGTGTTGCAGCAATGGTAGGTGTGAGATGTGGGTGTGAGTGTTGCAGCAGTAAGTGTGTTAGGGTGAGGTGCAGCCATGATTGTGAGTTGTGATAGGTGGAGATTGTTGCTAGGTGATTGATGGGGGTGCGGGGAGATTGAGCAGTGTGTGAGGCTCGTGGTGCAGATGGCGGGATAAGCTAAATCCTTCACTCACCTTGACCATCCGTGTCAGGTCCTTAAACTTTGTCAGCATTGGTTCCATGTCCTTGGGCCAACACTGGTAGCCATGCTGGATTGTGTGCTCGCTGCCCAAATCCTTCTGGTGATGAGCTTGGATGTCCCCTTGCCTCCTTGTGGTTAAAGGACAGCCTGCCGTGGTTCTACCCACAGGACCAAGACCTCAAGTGCAGCATCATGAAACGTCCCACTCTCGCTCTTCCCTGTGGCACCATTGTGTCTTCTGGGACTTCCGCTTCTTCTGATTGCTTCATTTTTCATCCCACAAACAAAGCGGTCAGGCAATGCTCGGTCCTGAAAGTTTCCGAAATGACAGTGAATGGATAGCTTTTTTAAAGCTACAATGTACTCACTGATACCCTTGTCAATTAATTGAGCTTGTATTCCAAAACAATAACTTTCAGCAATTTCCAGGAGCTCAGGACTGCAGTGCTGTTCTGACATGATTAGAATCTCTGTCAGTGGCGTGTCCTTTGGCTTGACAGGAACCAGCAAATTTTTCAGGATTTCAAACATCTCAGGGCCTGCTTCAATCACAAAAATAGCTTCTAAAACCACCCGGTTACGGTTTTCATCATCGGGGACTTCGGCAATACTATTCGTGGTGAAAAACATTTCTAGCCACTCCTCATATGCTCCTCAAAAGTCTCTCGGTCGCGATGGAACTAACCCAAGTGACTTATTATTCCCATAGGCGTGGCCATCTGGACTCTGGCAATGTCAAAAGTGCAGCCAAGTGTGCTTGAAATTTACCTTGGATTTTTAGCTGTTCTGCAAAACAAAGAGCTTCTCAAAGTCTCTCTGTCGGTTGGCTGGATCATCCACCAAAAATTTCAACTAGCAAATCCGATTATCCTATCCTCATCGCCAAATGTGATATATTCTTACGACATCTCTAAGAAACACACTCTACAAGATGCCTCTAATACAGAAACTATCATCATGTGACCTTGTAACATGACTCTTTTATTAGTTACATCAGTAGTTGCATTGCCACAATAATCCACTCGGTGGAGTAGTAGTCCACTAGGTGGAGCCCTATTACAGAAACCAGCCTGAGCCCTCAGCCTCGCTGACCCAGGAGGCTGACTCAGGCAGTTTAAGCTGGCAAGAAGTGACACATCCAGCCTCAGTTTCGGAATAATAACACCGAAGCTCTTTAGTGTCTGTTTACCCCAAGGAGACACAGGATCCCTGGGTAAGAGGCCAGGTGGACAATGGTCCGTCAGCTCTCTGCTTGTGTTACTAAATAACTGGCAGTTAGAGCGTGCACAGGGACTAATCTTGGTGATTCTACCTACCTGTGGCGAGGTTCCTGACCTTTAGAGAGAAAGACTTGCATTTATATAGCGCCTTTCATGACCACCGGACATCTCAAAGCGCTTTACAGCCAATTAAGTCCTTTTGAAGTGTAGTCGCTGTTGTAATATGGGAAACACGGCAGCCAATTTGCACACAACAAGCTCCCACAATGACCAGATAATCAGTTTTTTTGTCATGTTGATTGAGGGATAAATATTGGCCAGGATATCGGGGATAACTCCCCTGCTCTTCTTCAAAATAGTGCCATGAGATCTTTTACATCCACCTGAGAGAGGAAACAGGGCATCTCATTTGAAGGATGGCACCTCCAATAGTGCAGCACTCCCTCAGCACTGCAGTGGAGTGTCAGCCTAGATTTATGTGCTCAAGTTCTTGGAGTGGGACTTGAACCCACAACTTTCTGACTGAAAAGCTAGTGTGTTACCCACTGAGCCAAAGCCTCCATCTTCTTGCAAATGGTGGCTTGTCACTAGAGAATCCTGGGTATGAACCTGCGACCTCTCTTTCCAGGGCGCAGTGAGTGGGAGCTGCGGCAGACCATGCCAAGTGTCCCGAGGATGCAGCATTGTAAAGCTTCACAGAGACCGAGATCTCAGCCCGAGCACTGTATTTCTAGTAATGATTCTGTGCGACTAATGGGACCCTGGAGTATTCTTTTCCAGAATACTTATGAGTGCAGCATTGCAGCCAGTAAGTGCAGTCTATTCACTGTTGCGAGAGGTGCAAGCCATTGTTAAAGAGCTTTCAATTCCAGGATATTTCCCGAGTCAAATTGGTTTTGTTAACAACTTAATTGGTTTTCTAAGGCGAAATGATTCTGATCTCTGTCGCATTACAAAGCTCAGTAATGAAAGCTGCAGTCACAGAGAGCTATAGAGATGGACATACCCCCGCACCCCCAGCGCAGCATCTTAATCGGCAAGCTACCTGTACACGTGGACACCACAAGGATTTCAGATCAATTTGGCTGAGGCCTACACAAACCTTACCTGAGTTCTCCCTTGGGGATCTTCTTTGGCGGCAGCATTCCCATTGGGAGGACTTTCAGGGAATCTCACCTTGACCTGTCCCTGCTGACTCAATGACACCCGACCCAGGAAATGACGGCCCATCGCTACCCTGCCGGACAGAGGAGAATTGATTCGATAGTTACAGTGGGATTGTAGTGTGATTTTGTCGTGGGTCATGACTTAAATACAAGTATTTCATTACTTGTATTATTAAAGGGGAAAAAACTGGAGTTAGTTATTTTCGAAGGGGGATGTGATCTGTGTTGTTGTGAACATTATTTGTGTGAACACTGCGATATGTGTGCACACTAGGTCCGTGCAGCAGAGCTGGTCTCCAGTCGTCTTGGTTAACCCTTGCCACTGGACCAAGACCTCGCTCTGTCAAGCCAGTGTGGTGGCTGGTGTGCAACGGTCACCACACGTTAAAATAATCCACCCACAGGCATCTTCCACCCTTCGATATGTAGTTCAGGACTTGGAATATTAGGTCCTTCATTGAAACACCTATGAACTCATCCTTTTTTGGGTGGAGGCAAGTCATCCTTGCTTCAAGGGACCGTCTATGAGGAACATTATTTTCTCGAGTGGTCTGGAAATATGCCCCCCAAGAAATTTGGGATTTTATTCAGTTTGTTGATGCATTTGCAAAATTTTGAAGTGTATTGTCAAGTGTGTAAGGCTCAGTGAATATAACACGGCAACCACCATGTATGTCGTGCTATTAAGAGAATTTTTCTGGGTCTGTATCCAGGAGCACTGGTGAAAGTCCAGTAGGTTCTTTTGCAGGAGTGCACTCCAATCCCTGGATTTTCCGATATTCGCAGTACTTTGGCATTCCAGAGCATTTGCGTGTCGTCCCTTGAAAACCTGCATTTACTTGACCAGCGATATCTTTACAGCAACTTCCGAAAATTATAAGGGAGGAGGGAGCGGGGCATATGTAATTTTGTTTGGAGCAAAATCATGAAATGTTAAAGCATGACTGAAGCATTAAAGCAAAGCGGTCGAAATTGGGTGCCGCCGATTTTGAGGCGTGTCACCGCCTGAGAGCTGAATTTACCGCCGGGCATTAGGTGCCGGCTCAAACTGCCAAATGCAATTTTTACACCCAAAGATGAGAGAGCAGCGCTATAAGGTAGCATTACACACTCATCCTCGGGCGAGAGCTCAGGAAAGAAAGACTTGCATTTATATAGCGCCTTTCATAACCATCGGACACCTCAAACGCTTTACAGCCAATGAAGTACTTTTGCAGTGTAGTCACTGTTGTAATGTGGGAAACGCAGCAGCCAATTTTTGCACAGCAAGTTCCCACAAACAGCAATGTGATAATGAGCAGCTAATCTGTTTTTGTTATGTTGAGGCCGACTGAATTTGACATCGGGAGACTGCCGCCACACTAGCTGGAAAACAGGAAGAAAAGGGAAGAAAGAAAGAAACCTTCATACTTCCCCGCCCCACACACAAATTCTCCGACCCACACACAAATTCTCCGAGCCACACACAAATTCTCCGACCCACACACAAACATACCCGATCCACACAAAAACTTCCCCAAACCACACACAAACTTCCCCGACCCACACACAAACTTCTCCGACCCACACAGAAACTTCCCCGACCCACACACAAACTTCTCCGACCCACACAGAAACTTCCCCGACCCACACACAAACTTCCCCGACCCGCACACACACTTCCCCGACCCACACACACAAACTTCTCTCACCCACACACAAACTTCCCGGACCCACACACAAGCTTCTCCGACCCACACACACAAACTTCCCCGACCCACACACAAACTTCCCCGACCCACAAACAAACTTCCCCGACCCACACACAACCTTCACCGACCCACACACAAAATTCCCCGACACACACACAAACTTCCCCGACCCACACACAAACTTCCCCGACCCACACACAAACTTCTCCGACCCACACACAAACTTCTCTGACCCACACACAAACTTCCCCGACCCACACACAAACTGCCCCCACCCACACACAAACTTCACCGCCCTACACACAAACTTAACCGACACACACACAAAATTCTCTGACCCACACACAAACTTCCCCGACACACACACAAACTTCACCGACGCACACACAAACTTTCCCGAACCATAAACAAAATTCCCTGACCCACACACAAACTTCCCCGACCTACACACACACTTCCCCGACCCACACACACAAACTTCTCTCACCCACACACAAACTTCCCGGACCCACACACAAGCTTCTCCGACCCACACACACAAACTTCCCCGACCCACAAACAAACTCCCCCGACCCACACACAACCTTCACCGACCCACACACAAAATTCCCCGACACACACACAAACTTCCCCGACCCACACACAAACTTCCCAGACCCGCACACACACTTCCCCGACCCACACACACAAACTTCTCTGACACACACACAAACTTCCCCGACCCACACACAAACTTCCCCGACCCACAAACAAACTTCCCCGACCCACACACAACCTTCACTGACCCACACACAAACTTCCCCGACCCACACACAAACTTCCCCGACCCACACACAAACTTCTCCGACCCACACACAAACTTCTCTGACCCACACACAAAATTCTCTGACCCACACACAAACTTCCCCGACACACACACAAACTTCTCCGACGCACACACAAACTTTCCCGAACCATAAACAAAATTCCCTGACCCACACACAAACATCCCCGACCCACATACAAAGTTCCCCGATCCAGACACAAACTTCCCCGACACACACACAAACTTCCCCGACCCAGACACAAAATTCCCAGACCCACACACAAACTTCCCCGACCCACACACAAACTTCTCTGACCCACACACAAACTTCTCCGACCCAGACACAAACTTCTCTGACGCACACACAAACTTCTCTGGCCCACAATCACAAATTTCTCCAGCCCACACACAAACTTCTCCGACCCATACACAAACTTCTCCGGCCCACACACAAACTTCTCCGACCCAGACACAAACTTCTCTGACGCACACACAAACTTCTCTGGCCCACAATCACAAATTTCTCCAGCCCACACACAAACTTCTCCGACCCATACACAAACTTCTCCGGCCCACACACAAACTTCTCCGAACCACACACAAACTTCTCTGACCCACAAACAAACTTCTCCACGGCCCACACACACAACCTTCCCCGACCCACACACAAACTTCCCCGACCCACACACAAACTTCCCCGACCCGCACACAAAATTCGCCGACCCACACACAAACTTCCCTGACACACACACAAACTTCCCCGACCCACACACAAGCTTCTAGGACCCACACACAAACTTCCCCGACCCACACACAAACTTCCCCGACCCAAACACAAACTTCCCCGACCCACACACAAACTTCCCTGACCCACACACAAACTTCCCCGACCCACACACAAACTACACCGACCCACACACCAACTTCTCCGACCCACACACAAACGTCTCTGACCCACACACAAACTTCTCCGAACCATACAAAAAATTCCCCTAGCCACACGCAAACTTCCCCGACCCAGACACAAATTTCTCCGACCCATACACAAACATCTCCGACACACACACAAACTTCTCCGGCCCACACACACAAACTTCTCCGACCCACACACAAACTTGCATGATGCACACACAAACTTCCCCGACCGACACACAAACTTCCAGGACCCACACACAAACTTCCCCGACACCACACACAAACTTGCCCAATCCACAAACAAACTTGCCCGACCCACACACAAATTTCCCCGACCCACACAGAAACTTCCCCGACCCACACACAAACTTCTCCGACTCATACACAAATTTCCCGACCCACACAAAAACTTCCCCGACCCACACAGAAACTTCTCTGACCCACACACAAACTTCATCGACCCACACACAAACTTCCACGACGCACACACAAACATCTCTGACCCACACACAAACTTCTCCGAACCATACACAAAATTCCACGACCCACACACAAACTTCCCCGACCCAGACACAAACTTCCCCGACCCACACACGAACTTCCCCGACCCACACGCAAACTTCCCCGACCCACACACAAACTTCCCCACTGTTACACCTCAAACTTCCCGGACCTACACACAATCTTCCCCGACCCACACACAAACTTCCCCGACCCACACACAAACTTCTCTGACCCACACACAATCTTCCCCGACCCACACACAAACTTCTCTGACCCACACACAAACTGCCCCGACCCACACACAAACTTCTCTGAACCACACACAAACTTCTCTGACCCACAAACAAACTTCTCCACGGCCCACACACACAACTTTCCCCGACCCACACACAAACTTCCCCGACCCACACACAAACTTCCCCGACCCGCACACAAAATTCGCCGACACACACACAAACTTCCCTGACACACACACAAACTTCCCTGACCCACACACAAGCTTCTAGGACCCACACACAAACTTCCCCGACCCACACACAAACTTACCCGACCCAAACACAAACGTCCCCGACCCACACACAAACTTCCCTGACCCACACACAAACTTCCCCGACCCACACACAAACTTCCCTGACCCACACACCAACTTCTCCGACCCACACACAAACGTCTCTGACCCACACACAAACTTCTCCGAACCATACAAAAAATTCCCCTAGCCACACACAAACTGCCCCGACCCAGACACAAATTTCCCCGGCCCATACACAAACATCTCCGACACACACACAAACTTCTCCGGCCCACACACACAAACTTCTCCGACCCACACACAAACTTGCACGATGCACACACAAACTTCCCCGACCGACACACAAACTTCCAGGACCCACACACAAACTTCCCCGACACCACACACAAACTTGCCCAATCCACAAACAAACTTGCCCGACCCACACACAAATTTCCCCGACCCAGACACAAACTTCCCCGACCCACACACAATCTTCCCGGACCCAGACACAAATTTCCCCGACCCACACAGAAACTTCCCCGACCCACACACAAACTTCTCCGACTCATACACAAATTTCCCGACCCACACACAAACTTCCCCGACCCACACAGAAACTTCTCTGACCCACACACAAACTTCATCGACCCACACACAAACTTCCACGACGCACACACAAACATCTCTGACCCACACACAAACTTCTGCGACCCACACACAAAATTCCCCGAACCATACACAAAATTCCACGACCCACACACAAACTTCCCCGACCCAGACACAAACTTCCCCGACCCACACACAAACTTCCCCGACCCACACGCAAACTTCCCCGACCCACACACAAACTTCCCCACTGTTACACCTCAAACTTCCCGGACCTACACACAATCTTCCCCGACCCACACACAAACTTCCCCGACCAACACACAAACTTCTCTGACCCACACACAAACTTCTCCGACCCACACACACAAACTACTCTGACCCACACACAAACATCCCCGACCCACACACAAATTCCCCGGCCCACACACAAACTTCTCCGAACCACACACAAACTTCTCCGAACCACACACAAACTTCTCTGACTCACACACAAACTTCCCCGACCCACATACAAACTTCTCTGACCCACACACAAACTTCTCTGACCCACACACAATCTTCCCCGACCCACACACAAACTTCTCTGACCCACGCACAAACTGCCCCGACCCACACACAAACTTCTCCGAACCACACACAAACTTCTCTGACCCACAAACAAACTTCTCTGACCCACACACAAACTTCTCTGACCCACACACAATCTTCCCCGATCCACACATAAACTTCTCTGACCCACACACAAACTGCCCCGACCCACACACAAACTTCTCCGAACCACACACAAACTTCTCTGACCCACAAACAAACTTCTCCACGGCCCACACACACAACTTTCCCCGACCCACACACAAACTTCCCCGACCCACACACAAACTTCCCCGACCCGCACACAAAATTCGCCGACCCACACACAAACGTCCCTGACACACACACAAACTTCCCCGACCCACACACAAGCTTCTAGGACCCACAGACAAACTTCCCCGACCCACACACAAACTTCCCCGACCCAAACACAAACTTCCCCGACCCACACACAAACTTCCCTGACCAACACACAAACTTCCCCGACCCACACACAAACTACACCGACCCACACACCAACTTCTCCGACCCACACACAAACGTCTCTGACCCACACACAAACTTCTCCGAACCATACAAAAAATTCCCCTAGCCACACACAAACTTCCCCGACCCAGACACAAATTTCCACGGCCCATACACAAACATCTCCGACACACACACAAACTTCTCCGGCCCACACACACAAACTTCTCCGACCCACACACAAACTTGCACGATGCACACACAAACTTCCCCGACCGACACACAAACTTCCAGGACCCACACACAAACTTCCCCGACACCACACACAAACTTGCCCAATCCACAAACAAACTTGCCCGACCCACACACAAACTTCCCCGACCCAGACACAAACTTCCCCGACCCACATACAATCTTCCCGGACCCAGACACAAATTTCCCCGACCCACACAGAAACTTCCCCGACCCACACACAAACTTCTCCGACTCATACACAAATTTCCCGACCCACACACAAACTTCCCCGACCCACACAGAAACTTCTCTGACCCACACACAAACTTCATCGACCCACACACAAACTTCCACGACGCACACACAAACATCTCTGACCCACACACAAACATCTCCGACCCACACACAAAATTCCCCGAACCATACACAAAATTCCACGACCCACACACAAACTTCCCCGACCCAGACACAAACTTCCCCGACCCACACACAAACTTCCCCGACCCACACGCAAACTTCCCCGACCCACACACAAACTTCCCCACTGTTACACCTCAAACTTCCCGGACCTACACACAATCTTCCCCGACCCACACACAAACTTCCCCGACCCACACACAAACTTTTCCGGCCCACACACAAACTTCGCTGACCCACACACAAACTTTTCCGACCCACACACAACCTTCCCTGACCCACACACACACATCCCCGACCCACACACACAAACTTCTCTGACCCACACATAAACTTCCCCGACCCACACACAAACTTCTCCGACCCACACAGACAAACTTTTCTGACCCAAACACAAACTTCCCCGACCCACACACAAACTTCTCCGACCCACAAACAAACTTCCCCGACCCACACACAAACTTCTCCGACCCACACACAAACGTCTCCAACACATACACAAACTTCTCCGGCCCACACACAATCTTCTCCGACCAACACACAAACGTCCCCGACCCACACACAAACTTCCCCACTGTTACACCTCAAACTTCCCGGACCTACACACACACAACCCCGACCCACACACAAACTTCCCTGACCCACACAGAAAATTCTCCAGCCCACACACAAACTTCTCCGACCCACACACAAACTTCTCCGGCCCACACACAAACTTCCCCAACCCACACACACACTTCCCCGACCCACACACACAAACTTTTCTGACCCACACACAAACTTCCCCGACCCACACACAAACTTCTCCGACCCACACACAAACTTCTCCGGCCCACACACAACCTTCCCCAACCCACACACACACTTCCCCGACCCACACACACAAACTTTTCTGACCCACACACAAACTGCCCCGACCCACACACAAACTTCTCCGAACCACACACAAACTTCTCTGACCCACAAACAAACTTCTCCACGGCCCACATACACAACCTTCCCCGACCCACACACAAACTTCCCCGACCCACACACAAACTTCCCCGACCCGCACACAAAATTCGCCGACCCACACTCAAACTTCCCTGACACACACACAAACTTCCCCGACCCACACACAAACTACACCGACCCACACACAAACTTCTAGGACCCACACACAAACTTCCCCGACCCACACACAAACTTCTCCGACCCACACACAAACTTCTCCGGCCCACACACAAACTTCCCCAACCCACACACACACTTCCCCGACCCACACACACAAACTTTTCTGACCCACACACAAACTGCCCCGACCCACACACAAACTTCTCCGAACCACACACAAACTTCTCTGACCCACAAACAAACTTCTCCACGGCCCACACACACAACCTTCCCCAACCCACACACAAACTTCCCCGACCCACACACAAACTTCCCCGACCCGCACACAAAATTCGCCGACCCACACACAAACTTCCCTGACACACACACAAACTTCCCCGACCCACACACAAACTACACCGACCCAAACACAAACTTCTAGGACCCACACACAAACTTCCCCGACCCACACACAAACTTCCCCGACCCACACACAAGCTTCTAGGACCCACACACAAACTTCCCCGACCCACACACAAACTTCCCCGACCCAAACACAAACTTCCCCGACCCACACACAAACTTCCCTGACCCACACACAAACTTCCCCGACCCACACACAAACTACACCGACCCACACACCAACTTCTCCGACCCACACACAAACGTCTCTGACCCACACACAAACTTCTCCGAACCATACAAAAAATTCCCCTAGCCACACACAAACTTCCCCGACCCAGACACAAATTTCTCCGACCCATACACAAACATCTCCGACACACACACAAACTTCTCCGGCCCACACACACAAACTTCTCCGACCCACACACAAACTTGCACGATGCACACACAAACTTCCCCGACCGACACACAAACTTCCAGGACCCACACACAAACTTCCCCGACACCACACACAAACTTGCCCAATCCACAAACAAACTTGCCCGACCCACACACAAACTTCCCCGACCCAGACACAAACTTCCCCGACCCACACACAATCTTCCCGGACCCAGACACAAATTTCCCCGACCCACACAGAAACTTCCCCGACCCAAACAGAAACTTCTCTGACCCACACACAAACTTCATCGACCCACACACAAACTTCCACGACGCACACACAAACATCTCTGACCCACACACAAACTTCTCCGACCCACACACAAAATTCCCCGAACCATACACAAAATTCCACGACCCACACACAAACTTCCCCGACCAAGACACAAACTTCCCCGACCCACACACAAACTTCCCCGACCCACACGCAAACTTCCCCGACCCACACACAAACTTCCCCACTGTTACACCTCAAACTTCCCGGACCTACACACAATCTTCCCCGACCCACACACAAACTTCCCCGACCCACACACAAACTTCTCTGACCCACACACAAACTTCTCCGACCCACACACACAAACTGCTCTGACCCACACACAAACTTCCCCGACGCACACACAAATTCCCCGGCCCACACACAAACTTCTCCGAACCACACACAAACTTCTCCGAACCACACACAAACTTCTCTGACTCACACACAAACTTCCCCGACCCACATACAAACTTCTCTGACCCACACACAAACTTCTCTGACCCACACACAATCTTCCCCGACCCACACACAAACTTCTCTGACCCACGCACAAACTGCCCCGACCCACACACAAACTTCTCCGAACCACACACAAACTTCTCTGACCCACAAACAAACTTCTCTGACCCACACACAAACTTCTCTGACCCACACACAATCTTCCCCGACCCACACACAAACTTCTCTGACCCACACACAAACTGCCCCGACCCACACACAAACTTCTCCGAACCACACACAAACTTCTCTGACCCACAAACAAACTTCTCCACGGCCAACACACACAACCTTCTCCGACCCACACACAAACTTCCCCGACCCACACACAAACTTCCCCGACCCGCACACAAAATTCGCAGACCCACACACAAACTTCCCTGACACACACACAAACTTCCCCGACCCACACACAAGCTTCTAGGACCCACACACAAACTTCCCCGACCCACACACAAACTTCCCCGACCCACATACAAACTTCTCTGACCCACACACAAACTTCTCTGACCCACACACAATCTTCCCCGACCCACACACAAACTTCTCTGACCCACGCACAAACTGCCCCGACCCACACACAAACTGCCCCGACCCACACACAAACTTCTCCGAACCACACACAAACTTCTCTGACCCACAAACAAACTTCTCCACGGCCCACACACACAACCTTCTCCGACCCACACACAAACTTCCCCGACCCACACACAAACTTCCCAGAGCCGCACACAAAATTCGCCGACCCACACACAAACTTCCCTGACACACACACAAACTTCCCCGACCCACACACAAGCTTCTAGGACCCACACACAAACTTCCCCGACCCACACACAAACTTCCCCGACCCAAACACAAACTTCCCCGACCCACACACAAACTTCCCTGACCCACACACAAACTTCTCCGAACCACACACAAACTTCTCTGACCCACAAACAAACTTCTCTGACCCACACACAAACTTCTCTGACCCACACACAATCTTCCCCGACCCACACACAAACTTCTCTGACCCACACACAAACTGCCCCGACCCACACACAAACTTCTCCGAACCACACACAAACTTCTCTGACCCACAAACAAACTTCTCCACGGCCCACACACACAACCTACTCCGACCCACACACAAACTTCCCCGACCCACACACAAACTTCCCCGACCCGCACACAAAATTCGCCGACCCACACACAAACTTCCCTGACACACACACAAACTTCCCCGACCCACACACAAGCTTCTAGGACCCACACACAAACTTCCCCGACCCAGACACAAACTTCCCCGACCCACACACAAACTTCCCCGACACCACACACAAACTTGCCCAATCCACAAACAAACTTGCCCGACCCACACACAAACTTCCCCGACCCAGACATAAACTTCCTCGACCCACATACAATCTTCCCGGACCCAAACACAAATTTCCCCGACCCACACAGAAACTTCCCCGACCCACACACAAACTTCTCCGACTCATACACAAATTTCCCGACCCACACACAAACTTCCCCGACCCACACAGAAACTTCTCTGACCCACACACAAACTTCATCGACCCACACACAAACTTCCACGACGCACACACAAACATCTCTGACCCACACACAAACTTCTCCGACCCACACACAAAATTCCCTGAACCATAAACAAAATTCCACGACCCACACACAAACTTCCCTGACCCAGACACAAACTTCCCCGACCCACACACAAACTTCCCCGACCCACACGCAAACTTCCCCGACCCACACACAAACTTCCCCACTGTTACACCACAAACTTCCCGGACCTACACACAATCTTCCCCGACCCACACACAAACTTCCCCGACCCACACACAAACTTCTCCGGCCCACACACAAACTTCGCTGACCCACACACAAACTTTTCCGACCCACACACAACCTTCCCTGACCCACACACACACATCCCCGACCCACACACACAAACTTTTCTGACCCACACACAAACTTCCCCGACCCACACACAAACTTCTCCGACCCACACAGACAAACTTTTCTGACCCAAACACAAACTTCCCCGACCCACACACAAACTTCTCCGACCCACAAACAAACTTCTCCGGCCCACACACAAATTTCCCCAACCCACACACACACTTCCCCGACCCACACAAACAAACTTCTCTGACCCACACACAAACTTCCCCGACCCACACACAAACTTCCCGACCCAGACACAAACTTCCTCGACCCACACACAATCTTCCCCGACCCAGACACAAATTTCCCCGACCCACACAGAAACTTCCCCGACCCACACACAAATTCTCCGGCCCACACATACAAACTTCTCCGACCCACACACAAATTCTCCGGCCCACACACACAAACTTCTCCGACCCACACACACATTTCCTGACCCACACACAAACTTCTCCGACCCAGACACAAACTTCTCTGACCCACACACAAATTTCTCCGGCCCACACACACAAACTTCCCCGAACCACACACAAACTTCCCCGACCCACACACAAACTTCTCCGACCCACACACAAACTTCTCCGACCCACACACAAACTTCTCCGGCCCACACACAAATTTCCCCAACCCACACACACACTTCCCCGACCCACACACACAAACTTTTCTGACCCACACACAAACTTCCCCGACCCACACACAATCTTCTCCGACCCACACACACAAACTTCTCTGACCCACATACAAACTTCCCCGACCCACACACAAACTTCCCGACCCAGACACAAACTTCCTCGACCCACACACAATCTTCCCCGACCCAGACACAAATTTCTCCGACCCACACAGAAACTTCCCCGACCCACACACAAATTCTCCGGCCCACACATACAAACTTCTCCGCCCCACACACAAACTTCCCCGAACCATACACAAAATTCCCCGACCCACACACAAACTTCTCCGGCCCACACACAAACTTCTCTGACCCACACACAACCTTCTCCGACCCACACACAATCTTCCCCGACCCACACACACACTTCCCCGACCCACACACACAAACTTCCCCGACCCACACACAAACTTCCCCACAGTTACACCACAAACTTCCCGGACCTACACACAAACATCCCCGACCCACACACAAACTTCCCTGACCCACACAGAAAATTCTCCGGCCCACACACAAACTTCTCCGACGCATACACAAACTTCTCCGACCCACATACAAACTTCCCCGACCCAGACAAAAAATTCCTCGACCCACACACAATCTTCCCCGACCCAGACACAAATTTCCCCGACCCACACAGAAACTTCCCCGACTCACACACAAATTCTCCGGCCCACACACACAAACTTCTCCGACCCACACACACATTTCCTGACCCACACACAAACTTCTCCGACCCAGACACAAACTTCTCTGACCCACACACAAATTTCTCCGGCCCACACACACAAACTTCCCCGAACCACACACAAACTTCCCCGACCCACACACAAACTTCTCTGACTCACAAACAAACTTCTCCACGGCCCACACACACAAACTTCCCCGACCCACACACAAACTTCCCCGACCCAAACACAAACTTCCCCGACCCACACACAAACTTCTCTGACCCACACACAAACTTCCCTGACCCACACACAAACTTCCCTGACCAACACACAAACTACACCGACCCACACACAAACTTCTCCGATCCACACACAACCTTCTCCGACCCACACACAAACTTCTCCGACCCACACACAAACTTTCCCGACCCACACACAAACTTCTCCGACCCACACACAAACTTCTCTGACCCACACACAAACTTTCCCGAACCATACACAAAATTCCCCGACCCACACACAAACTTCTCTGACCCACACACAAACTTCTCCGACCCACACACACAAACTTCTCTGAACCACATACAAACTTCCCCGACCCACACACAAATTCCCCGACCCACACACAAACTTCTCCGAACCACACACAGCTTCTCCGAACCACACACAAACTTCTCTGACTCACACACAAACTTACCTGTCCCACATACAAACTTCTCTGACCCACACACAAACTTCTCTGACCCACACACAAACTTCTCTGACCCACGCACAAACTGTCCCGACCCACACACAAACTTCTCCGAACCACATACAAACTTCTCTGACTCACAAACAAACTTCTCCACGGCCCACACACACATAATTTCCCGACCCACACACAAACTTCCCCGACCCAGACACAAACTTCCCCGACCCACACACAAACATCCCCGACCAACACACAAACTTCCCCGACCCACACACAAACTTCCCCACTGTTACACCTCAAACTTCCCGGACCTACACACAATCTTCCCCGACCCACACACAAACTTCTCCGAACCACACACACAAACTTCTCTGATCGACACACAAACTTCCCCGACCCACACACAAACTTCTCCGAACCACACACACAAACTTCTCTGACCCACACTCAAACTTCCCCGATCCACACACAAACTTCTCCGACCCACACACAAACTTCCCCGACCCAGCACGAACTTCTCCGACCCACACACAAACTTCTCTGACCCACACACAAACTTTCCTGAACCATACACAAAATTCCCCGATCCACACACAAACTTCCCCGACCCACACACAAACTTCCCCGACCCAGACACAAACTTCCCCGACCCACACACAAACTTCCCCGACCCAGACACAAACTGCCCAGACCCATACACAAAATTCTCTGACCCACACACAAACTTCCCCGACCCACACACACACTTCCCCGACCCACACACACAAACTTCCCCGACCCACACACAAACATCCCCACTGTTACACCACAAACTTCCCGGAACTACACACAAACATCCCCGACCCACACACAAACTTCCCTGACCCACACAGAAAATTCTCCGGCCCACACACAAACTTCTCCGACGCATACAGAAACTTCTCCGACCCACACACAAACATCCCCGACCAACACACAAACTTCCCCGACCCACACACAAACTTCCCCACTGTTACACCTCAAACTTCCCGGACCTACACACAATCTTCCCCGACCCACACACAAACTTCTCCGAACCACACACACAAACTTCTCTGACCGACACACAAACTTCCCCGACCCACACACAAACTTCTCCGAACCACACACACAAACTTATCTGACCCACACTCAAACTTCCCCGACCCACACACAAACTTCTCCGACCCACACACAAACTTCCCCGACCCAGCACAAACTTCTCCGACCCACACACAAACTTCTCTGACCCACACACAAACTTTCCTGAACCATGCACAAAATTCCCCGATCCACACACAAACTTCCCCGACCCACACACAAACTTCCCCGACCCAGACACAAACTTCCCCGACACACACACAAACTTCCCCGACCCAGATACAAACTGCCCAGACGCATACACAAAATTCTCTGACCCACACACAAACTTCCCCGACCCACACACACACTTCCCCGACCCACACACACAAACTTCCCCGACCCACACACAAACTTCCCCACTGTTACACCACAAACTTCCCGGAACTACACACAAACATCCCCGACCCACGCACAAACTTCCCTGACCCACACAGAAAATTCTCCGGCCCACACACAAACTTCTCCGACGCATACACAAACTTCTCCGACCCACATACAAACTTCTCCGGCCCACACACAAACTTCTCCGACCCACACAGACAAACTTTTCTGACCCAAACACAAACTTCCCCGACCCACACACAAACTTCTCCGACCCACAAACAAACTTCTCCGGCCCACACACAAATTTCCCCAACCCACACACACACTTCCCCGACCCACACAAACAAACTTCTCTGACCCACACACAAACTTCCCCGACCCACACACAAACTTCCCGACCCAGACACAAACTTCCTCGACCCACACACAATCTTCCCCGACCCAGACACAAATTTCCCCGACCCACACAGAAACTTCCCCGACCCACACACAAATTCTCCGGCCCACACATACAAACTTCTCCGACCCACACACAAATTCTCCGGCCCACACACACAAACTTCTCCGACCCACACACACATTTCCTGACCCACACACAAACTTCTCCGACCCAGACACAAACTTCTCTGACCCACACACAAATTTCTCCGGCCCACACACACAAACTTCCCCGAACCACACACAAACTTCCCCGACCCACACACAAACTTCTCCGACCCACACACAAACTTCTCCGACCCACACACAAACTTCTCCGGCCCACACACAAATTTCCCCAACCCACACACACACTTCCCCGACCCACACACACAAACTTTTCTGACCCACACACAAACTTCCCCGACCCACACACAATCTTCTCCGACCCACACACACAAACTTCTCTGACCCACATACAAACTTCCCCGACCCACACACAAACTTCCCGACCCAGACACAAACTTCCTCGACCCACACACAATCTTCCCCGACCCAGACACAAATTTCTCCGACCCACACAGAAACTTCCCCGACCCACACACAAATTCTCCGGCCCACACATACAAACTTCTCCGCCCCACACACAAACTTCCCCGAACCATACACAAAATTCCCCGACCCACACACAAACTTCTCCGGCCCACACACAAACTTCTCTGACCCACACACAACCTTCTCCGACCCACACACAATCTTCCCCGACCCACACACACACTTCCCCGACCCACACACACAAACTTCCCCGACCCACACACAAACTTCCCCACAGTTACACCACAAACTTCCCGGACCTACACACAAACATCCCCGACCCACACACAAACTTCCCTGACCCACACAGAAAATTCTCCGGCCCACACACAAACTTCTCCGACGCATACACAAACTTCTCCGACCCACATACAAACTTCCCCGACCCAGACAAAAAATTCCTCGACCCACACACAATCTTCCCCGACCCAGACACAAATTTCCCCGACCCACACAGAAACTTCCCCGACTCACACACAAATTCTCCGGCCCACACACACAAACTTCTCCGACCCACACACACATTTCCTGACCCACACACAAACTTCTCCGACCCAGACACAAACTTCTCTGACCCACACACAAATTTCTCCGGCCCACACACACAAACTTCCCCGAACCACACACAAACTTCCCCGACCCACACACAAACTTCTCTGACTCACAAACAAACTTCTCCACGGCCCACACACACAAACTTCCCCGACCCACACACAAACTTCCCCGACCCAAACACAAACTTCCCCGACCCACACACAAACTTCTCTGACCCACACACAAACTTCCCTGACCCACACACAAACTTCCCTGACCAACACACAAACTACACCGACCCACACACAAACTTCTCCGATCCACACACAACCTTCTCCGACCCACACACAAACTTCTCCGACCCACACACAAACTTTCCCGACCCACACACAAACTTCTCCGACCCACACACAAACTTCTCTGACCCACACACAAACTTTCCCGAACCATACACAAAATTCCCCGACCCACACACAAACTTCTCTGACCCACACACAAACTTCTCCGACCCACACACACAAACTTCTCTGAACCACATACAAACTTCCCCGACCCACACACAAATTCCCCGACCCACACACAAACTTCTCCGAACCACACACAGCTTCTCCGAACCACACACAAACTTCTCTGACTCACACACAAACTTACCTGTCCCACATACAAACTTCTCTGACCCACACACAAACTTCTCTGACCCACACACAAACTTCTCTGACCCACGCACAAACTGTCCCGACCCACACACAAACTTCTCCGAACCACATACAAACTTCTCTGACTCACAAACAAACTTCTCCACGGCCCACACACACATAATTTCCCGACCCACACACAAACTTCCCCGACCCAGACACAAACTTCCCCGACCCACACACAAACATCCCCGACCAACACACAAACTTCCCCGACCCACACACAAACTTCCCCACTGTTACACCTCAAACTTCCCGGACCTACACACAATCTTCCCCGACCCACACACAAACTTCTCCGAACCACACACACAAACTTCTCTGACCGACACACAAACTTCCCCGACCCACACACAAACTTCTCCGAACCACACACACAAACTTCTCTGACCCACACTCAAACTTCCCCGATCCACACACAAACTTCTCCGACCCACACACAAACTTCCCCGACCCAGCACGAACTTCTCCGACCCACACACAAACTTCTCTGACCCACACACAAACTTTCCTGAACCATACACAAAATTCCCCGATCCACACACAAACTTCCCCGACCCACACACAAACTTCCCCGACCCAGACACAAACTTCCCCGACCCACACACAAACTTCCCCGACCCAGACACAAACTGCCCAGACCCATACACAAAATTCTCTGACCCACACACAAACTTCCCCGACCCACACACACACTTCCCCGACCCACACACACAAACTTCCCCGACCCACACACAAACATCCCCACTGTTACACCACAAACTTCCCGGAACTACACACAAACATCCCCGACCCACACACAAACTTCCCTGACCCACACAGAAAATTCTCCGGCCCACACACAAACTTCTCCGACGCATACAGAAACTTCTCCGACCCACACACAAACATCCCCGACCAACACACAAACTTCCCCGATCCACACACAAACTTCCCCACTGTTACACCTCAAACTTCCCGGACCTACACACAATCTTCCCCGACCCACACACAAACTTCTCCGAACCACACACACAAACTTCTCTGACCGACACACAAACTTCCCCGACCCACACACAAACTTCTCCGAACCACACACACAAACTTATCTGACCCACACTCAAACTTCCCCGACCCACACACAAACTTCTCCGACCCACACACAAACTTCCCCGACCCAGCACAAACTTCTCCGACCCACACACAAACTTCTCTGACCCACACACAAACTTTCCTGAACCATGCACAAAATTCCCCGATCCACACACAAACTTCCCCGACCCACACACAAACTTCCCCGACCCAGACACAAACTTCCCCGACACACACACAAACTTCCCCGACCCAGATACAAACTGCCCAGACGCATACACAAAATTCTCTGACCCACACACAAACTTCCCCGACCCACACACACACTTCCCCGACCCACACACACAAACTTCCCCGACCCACACACAAACTTCCCCACTGTTACACCACAAACTTCCCGGAACTACACACAAACATCCCCGACCCACGCACAAACTTCCCTGACCCACACAGAAAATTCTCCGGCCCACACACAAACTTCTCCGACGCATACACAAACTTCTCCGACCCACATACAAACTTCTCCGGCCCACACACAAACTTCCCCGACCCACACACACACTTCCCCGACCCACACACACAAACTTCTCTGACCCACACACAAACTTCCCCGACCCACACACAAACTTCTCCGACCAACACACACAAACTTCTCTGACCCACACACAAACTTCTCCGAACCACACACAAACTTCCACGACCAACATACAAACTTCTCCGACGCACACATAAACTTCTCTGACCCACACACAAACTTCCCCGACCCACACACAAACTTCTCCGACCCACACACAAACTTCTCTGACCCACACACAAACTCCCCGACCCACACACAAACTACTCTGATCCACACACAATCTTCCGCGACCCACACACAAACTTCTCCGACCCACACACACTTCTCTGACCCACACACAAACGTCTCTGACCCACACACAAACTTCTCCGAACCATACAAAAAATTCCCCTAGCCACACACAAACTTCCCCGACCCAGACACAAATTTCTCCGACCCATACACAAACATCTCCGACACACACACAAACTTCTCCGGCCCACACACACAAACTTCTCCGACCCACACACAAACTTGCACGATGCACACACAAACTTCCCCGACCGACACACAAACTTCCAGGACCCACACACAAACTTCCCCGACACCACACACAAACTTGCCCAATCCACAAACAAACTTGCCCGACCCACACACAAACTTCCCCGACCCAGACACAAACTTCCCCGACCCACACACAATCTTCCCGGACCCAGACACAAATTTCCCCGACCCACACAGAAACTTCCCCGACCCAAACAGAAACTTCTCTGACCCACACACAAACTTCATCGACCCACACACAAACTTCCACGACGCACACACAAACATCTCTGACCCACACACAAACTTCTCCGACCCACACACAAAATTCCCCGAACCATACACAAAATTCCACGACCCACACACAAACTTCCCCGACCAAGACACAAACTTCCCCGACCCACACACAAACTTCCCCGACCCACACGCAAACTTCCCCGACCCACACACAAACTTCCCCACTGTTACACCTCAAACTTCCCGGACCTACACACAATCTTCCCCGACCCACACACAAACTTCCCCGACCCACACACAAACTTCTCTGACCCACACACAAACTTCTCCGACCCACACACACAAACTGCTCTGACCCACACACAAACTTCCCCGACGCACACACAAATTCCCCGACCCACACACAAAATTCCCCGAACCATACACAAAATTCCACGACCCACACACAAACTTCCCCGACCAAGACACAAACTTCCCCGACCCACACACAAACTTCTCCGAACCACACACAAACTTCTCTGACCCACACACAAACTTCTCTGACCCACACACAATCTTCCCCGACCCACACACAAACTTCTCTGACCCACACACAAACTTCTCTGACCCACACACAATCTTCCCCGACCCACACACAAACTTCTCTGACCCACACACAAACTGCCCCGACCCACACACAAACTTCTCCGAACCACACACAAACTTCTCTGACCCACAAACAAACTTCTCCACGGCCAACACACACAACCTTCTCCGACCCACACACAAACTTCCCCGACCCACACACAAACTTCCCCGACCCGCACACAAAATTCGCAGACCCACACACAAACTTCCCTGACACACACACAAACTTCCCCGACCCACACACAAGCTTCTAGGACCCACACACAAACTTCCCCGACCCACACACAAACTTCCCCGACCCACATACAAACTTCTCTGACCCACACACAAACTTCTCTGACCCACACACAATCTTCCCCGACCCACACACAAACTTCTCTGACCCACGCACAAACTGCCCCGACCCACACACAAACTGCCCCGACCCACACACAAACTTCTCCGAACCACACACAAACTTCTCTGACCCACAAACAAACTTCTCCACGGCCCACACACACAACCTTCTCCGACCCACACACAAACTTCCCCGACCCACACACAAACTTCCCAGAGCCGCACACAAAATTCGCCGACCCACACACAAACTTCCCTGACACACACACAAACTTCCCCGACCCACACACAAGCTTCTAGGACCCACACACAAACTTCCCCGACCCACACACAAACTTCCCCGACCCAAACACAAACTTCCCCGACCCACACACAAACTTCCCTGACCCACACACAAACTTCTCCGAACCACACACAAACTTCTCTGACCCACAAACAAACTTCTCTGACCCACACACAAACTTCTCTGACCCACACACAATCTTCCCCGACCCACACACAAACTTCTCTGACCCACACACAAACTGCCCCGACCCACACACAAACTTCTCCGAACCACACACAAACTTCTCTGACCCACAAACAAACTTCTCCACGGCCCACACACACAACCTACTCCGACCCACACACAAACTTCCCCGACCCACACACAAACTTCCCCGACCCGCACACAAAATTCGCCGACCCACACACAAACTTCCCTGACACACACACAAACTTCCCCGACCCACACACAAGCTTCTAGGACCCACACACAAACTTCCCCGACCCAGACACAAACTTCCCCGACCCACACACAAACTTCCCCGACACCACACACAAACTTGCCCAATCCACAAACAAACTTGCCCGACCCACACACAAACTTCCCCGACCCAGACACAAACTTCCTCGACCCACATACAATCTTCCCGGACCCAGACACAAATTTCCCCGACCCACACAGAAACTTCCCCGACCCACACACAAACTTCTCCGACTCATACACAAATTTCCCGACCCACACACAAACTTCCCCGACCCACACAGAAACTTCTCTGACCCACACACAAACTTCATCGACCCACACACAAACTTCCACGACGCACACACAAACATCTCTGACCCACACACAAACTTCTCCGACCCACACACAAAATTCCCTGAACCATAAACAAAATTCCACGACCCACACACAAACTTCCCTGACCCAGACACAAACTTCCCCGACCCACACACAAACTTCCCCGACCCACACGCAAACTTCCCCGACCCACACACAAACTTCCCCACTGTTACACCACAAACTTCCCGGACCTACACACAATCTTCCCCGACCCACACACAAACTTCCCCGACCCACACACAAACTTCTCCGGCCCACACACAAACTTCGCTGACCCACACACAAACTTTTCCGACCCACACACAACCTTCCCTGACCCACACACACACATCCCCGACCCACACACACAAACTTTTCTGACCCACACACAAACTTCCCCGACCCACACACAAACTTCTCCGACCCACACAGACAAACTTTTCTGACCCAAACACAAACTTCCCCGACCCACACACAAACTTCTCCGACCCACAAACAAACTTCTCCGGCCCACACACAAATTTCCCCAACCCACACACACACTTCCCCGACCCACACAAACAAACTTCTCTGACCCACACACAAACTTCCCCGACCCACACACAAACTTCCCGACCCAGACACAAACTTCCTCGACCCACACACAATCTTCCCCGACCCAGACACAAATTTCTCCGACCCACACAGAAACTTCCCCGACCCACACACAAATTCTCCGGCCCACACATACAAACTTCTCCGACCCACACACAAATTCTCCGGCCCACACACACAAACTTCTCCGACCCACACACACATTTCCTGACCCACACACAAACTTCTCCGACCCAGACACAAACTTCTCTGACCCACACACAAATTTCTCCGGCCCACACACACAAACTTCCCCGAACCACACACAAACTTCCCCGACCCACACACAAACTTCTCCGACCCACACACAAACTTCTCCGACCCACACACAAACTTCTCCGGCCCACACACAAATTTCCCCAACCCACACACACACTTCCCCGACCCACACACACAAACTTTTCTGACCCACACACAAACTTCCCCGACCCACACACAATCTTCTCCGACCCACACACACAAACTTCTCTGACCCACATACAAACTTCCCCGACCCACACACAAACTTCCCGACCCAGACACAAACTTCCTCGACCCACACACAATCTTCCCCGACCCAGACACAAATTTCTCCGACCCACACAGAAACTTCCCCGACCCACACACAAATTCTCCGGCCCACACATACAAACTTCTCCGCCCCACACACAAACTTCCCCGAACCATACACAAAATTCCCCGACCCACACACAAACTTCTCCGGCCCACACACAAACTTCTCTGACCCACACACAACCTTCTCCGACCCACACACAATCTTCCCCGACCCACACACACACTTCCCCGACCCACACACACAAACTTCCCCGACCCACACACAAACTTCCCCACAGTTACACCACAAACTTCCCGGACCTACACACAAACATCCCCGACCCACACACAAACTTCCCTGACCCACACAGAAAATTCTCCGGCCCACACACAAACTTCTCCGACGCATACACAAACTTCTCCGACCCACATACAAACTTCTCCGGCCCACACACAAACTTCCCCGACCCACACACACACTTCCCCGACCCACACACACAAACTTCTCTGACCCACACACAAACTTCCCCGACCCACACACAAACTTCTCCGACCAACACACACAAACTTCTCTGACCCACACACAAACTTCTCCGAACCACACACAAACTTCCACGACCAACATACAAACTTCTCCGACGCACACATAAACTTCTCTGACCCACACACAAACTTCCCCGACCCACACACAAACTTCTCCGACCCACACACAAACTTCTCTGACCCACACACAAACTCCCCGACCCACACACAAACTACTCTGACCCACACACAATCTTCCGCGACCCACACACAAACTTCTCCGACCCACACACACTTCTCTGACCCACGCACAAACTTCCCCAACCCACACATAAACTTCCCCGAACCACACACAAATTTCCCTGACCCACACACAAAGTTCACCGACCCACACACAAACTTCTCTGACCCACACACAAACTTCTCCGATCCACACACAACCTTCTCCGACCCACACACAAACTTCTCCGACCCACACACAAACTTTCCCGACCCACACACAAACTTCTCCGACCCACACACAAACTTCTCTGACCCACACACAAACTTTCCCGAACCATACACAAAATTCCCCGACCCACAAACAAACTTCCCCGACCCACACACAAACTTCCCCGACCCAGACAAAAAATTCCTCGACCCACACACAATCTTCCCCGACCCAGACACAAATTTCCCCGACCCACACAGAAACTTCCCCGACTCACACACAAATTCTCCGGCCCACACACACAAACTTCTCTGACCCACACACACATTTCCTGACCCACACACAAACTTCTCCGACCCAGACACAAACTTCTCTGACCCACACACAAATTTCTCCGGCCCACACACACAAACTTTCCCGAACCACACACAAACTTCCCCGACCCACACACAAACTTCTCTGACTCACAAACAAACTTCTCCACGGCCCACACACACAAACTTCCCCGACCCACACACAAACTTCCCCGACCCAAACACAAACTTCCCCGACCCACACACAAACTTCTCTGACCCACACACAAACTTCCCTGACCCACACACAAACTTCCCTGACCAACACACAAACTACACCGACCCACACACAAACTTCTCCGATCCACACACAACCTTCTCCGACCCACACACAAACTTCTCCGACCCACACACAAACTTTCCCGACCCACACACAAACTTCTCCGACCCACACACAAACTTCTCTGACCCACACACAAACTTTCCCGAACCATACACAAAATTCCCCGACCCACACACAAACTTCTCTGACCCACACACAAACTTCTCCGACCCACACACACAAACTTCTCTGAACCACATACAAACTTCCCCGACCCACACACAAATTCCCCGACCCACACACAAACTTCTCCGAACCACACACAGCTTCTCCGAACCACACACAAACTTCTCTGACTCACACACAAACTTACCTGTCCCACATACAAACTTCTCTGATGCACACACAAACTTCTCTGACCCACACACAAACTTCTCTGACCCACGCACAAACTGTCCCGACCCACACACAAACTTCTCCGAACCACATACAAACTTCTCTGACTCACAAACAAACTTCACCACGGCCCACACACACATAATTTCCCGACCCACACACAAACTTCCCCGACCCAGACACAAACTTCCCCGACCCACACACAAACATCCCCGACCAACACACAAACTTCCCCGACCCACACACAAACTTCCCCACTGTTACACCTCAAACTTCCCGGACCTACACACAATCTTCCCCGACCCACACACAAACTTCTCCGAACCACACACACAAACTTCTCTGACCGACACACAAACTTCCCCGACCCACACACAAACTTCTCCGAACCACACACACAAACTTCTCTGACCCACACTCAAACTTCCCCGATCCACACACAAACTTCTCCGACCCACACACAAACTTCCCCGACCCAGCATGAACTTCTCCGACCCACACACAAACTTCTCTGACCCACACACAAACTTTCCTGAACCATACACAAATTCCCCGATCCACACACAAACTTCCCCGACCCACACACAAACTTCCCCGACCCAGACACAAACTTCCCCGACCCACACACAAACTTCCCCGACCCAGACACAAACTGCCCAGACCCATACACAAAATTCTCTGACCCACACACAAACTTCCCCGACCCACACACACACTTCCCCGACCCACACACACAAACTTCCCCGACCCACACACAAACATCCCCACTGTTACACCACAAACTTCCCGGAACTACACACAAACATCCCCGACCCACACACAAACTTCCCTGACCCACACAGAAAATTCTCCGGCCCACACACAAACTTCTCCGACGCATACAGAAACTTCTCCGACCCACACACAAACATCCCCGACCAACACACAAACTTCCCCGACCCACACACAAACTTCCCCACTGTTACACCTCAAACTTCCCGGACCTACACACAATCTTCCCCGACCCACACACAAACTTCTCCGAACCACAAACACAAACTTCTCTGACCGACACACAAACTTCCCCGACCCACACACAAACTTCTCCGAACCACACACACAAACTTATCTGACCCACACTCAAACTTCCCCGACCCACACACATGCTTCTCCGACCCACACACAAACTTCCCCGACCCAGCACAAACTTCTCCGACCCACACACAAACTTCTCTGACCCACACACAAACTTTCCTGAACCATACACAAAATTCCCCGATCCACACACAAACTTCCCCGACCCACACACAAACTTCCCCGACCCAGACACAAACTTCCCCGACCCACACACAAACTTCCCCGACCCAGACACAAACTGCCCAGACCCATACACAAAATTCTCTGACCCACACACAAACTTCCCCGACCCACACACACACTTCCCCGACCCACACACACAAACTTCCCCGACCCACACACAAACATCCCCACTGTTACACCACAAACTTCCCGGAACTACACACAAACATCCCCGACCCACACACAAACTTCCCTGACCCACACAGAAAATTCTCCGGCCCACACACAAACTTCTCCGACGCATACACAAACTTCTCCGACCCACATACAAACTTCTCCGGCCCACACACAAACTTCCCCGACCCACACACACACTTCCCCGACCCACACACACAAACTTCTCTGACCCACACACAAACTTCCCCGACCCACACACAAACTTCTCCGACCAACACACACAAACTTCTCTGACCCACACACAAACTTCTCCGAACCACACACAAACTTCCACGACCAACATACAAACTTGTCCGACGCACACATAAACTTCTCTGACCCACACACAAACTTCCCCGACCCACACACAAACTTCTCCGACCCACACACAAACTTCTCTGACCCACACACAAACTCCCCGACCCACACACAAACTACTCTGACCCACACACAATCTTCCGCGACCCACACACAAACTTCTCCGACCCACACACACTTCTCTGACCCACGCACAAACTTCCCCAACCCACACATAAACTTCCCCGAACCACACACAAATTTCCCTGACCCACACACAAAGTTCACCGACCCACACACAAACTTCTCTGACCCACACACAAACTTCCCCGATCCACACACAACCTTCTCCGACCCACACACAAACTTCTCCGACCCACACACAAACTTTCCCGACCCACACACAAACTTCTCCGACCCACACACAAACTTCTCTGACCCACACACAAACTTTCCCGAACCATACACAAAATTCCCCGACCCACAAACAAACTTCCCCTACCCACACACAAACTTCCCGACCCAGACACAAACTTCCTCGACCCACACACAATCTTCCCCGACCCAGACACAAATTTCTCCGACCCACACAGAAACTTCCCCGACCCACACACAAATTCTCCGGCCCACACATACAAACTTCTCCGACCCACACACAAACTTCCCCGAACCATACACAAAATTCCCCGACCCACACACAAACTTCTCCGGCCCACACACAAACTTCTCTGACCCACACACAACCTTCTCCGACCCACACACAACCTTCCCCGACTCACACACACACTTCCCCGACCCACACACACAAACTTCCCCGACCCACACACAAACTTCCCCACTGTTACACCACAAACTTCCCGGACCTACACACAAACATCCCCGACCCACACACAAACTTCCCTGACCCACACAGAAAATTTTCCGACCAACATACAAACTTCTCCGACGCACACATAAACTTCTCTGACCCACACACAAACTTCCCCGACCCACACACAAACTTCTCCGACCCACACACAAACTTCTCTGACCCACACACAAACTCCCTGACCCACACAGAAACTACTCTGACCCACACACAATCTTCCGCGACCCACACACAAACTTCTCCGACCCACACACACTTCTCTGACCCACGCACAAACTTCCCCAACCCACACATAAACTTCCCCGAACCACACACAAATTTCCCTGACCCACACACAAAGTTCACCGACCCACACACAAACTTCTCTGACCCACACACAAACTTCTCCGATCCACACACAACCTTCTCCGACCCACACACAAACTTCTCCGACCCACACACAAACTTCTCTGACCCACACACAAACTTTCCCGAACCATACACAAAATTCCCCGACCCACAAACAAACTTCCCCGACCCACACACAAACTTCCCCGACCCAGACACAAACTTCCTCGACCCACACACAATCTTCCCCGACCCAGACACAAATTTCCCCGACCCACACAGAAACTTCCCCGACCCACACACAAATTCTCCGGCCCACACACACAAACTTCTCCGACCCACACACACATTTCCTGACCCACACACAAACTTCTCCGACCCAGACACAAACTTCTCTGACCCACACACAAATTTCTCCGGCCCACACACACAAACTTCCCCGAACCACACACAAACTTCCCCGACCCACACACAAACTTCTCCGACCCACACGCAAACTTCCCCGACCCACACACAAACTTCTCTGACCCACACACAAACTTCTCCGACCCACACACACAAACTTCTCTGAACCACACACAAACTTCCCCGACCCACATACAAATTCCCCGACCCACACACAAACTTCTCCGAACCACACACAGCTTCTCCGAACCACACACAAACTTCTCTGACTCACACACAAACTTACCTGACCCACATACAAACTTCTCTGACCCACACACAAACTTCTCTGACCCACACACAAACTTCTCTGACCCACGCACAAACTGCCCCGACCCACACACAAACCTCCGAACCACACACAAACTTCTCTGACTCACAAACAAACTTCTCCACGGCCCACACACACAAGCTTCCCCGACCCACACACAAACTTCCCCGACCCACACACAAACTTCCCCGACCCAAACACAAACTTCCCCGACCCACACACAAACTTCTCTGACCCACACACAAACTTCCCTGACCCACACACAAACTTCCCTGACCAACACACAAACTACACCGACCCACACACAAACTTCTCTGACCCACAGACAAAGTTCTCCGAACCATACACAAAATTCCCCGAGCCACACACAAACTTCCCCGAACCAGACACAAATTTCCCCAACCCACACACAAACGTCTCCGACACAAACACAAACTTCTCCGGCCCACACACACAAACTTATCCGACCCACAGACAAACTACCCCGACCCAGACACAAACTTCCCCGACCCACACACAAACTTCTCTGACCCACACACAAACTTCATCGACCCACACACAAACTTACCCGACCCACACACAAACTTCTCTGACCCACACACAAACTTCTCCGACCCACACACAAACTTCTCCGACCCACACACAAACTTCACCGAACCACACACATAATTTCCCGACCCACACACAAACTTCCCCGACCCAGACACAAACTTCCCCGGCCCACACACAAACTTCCCCGACCCACACACAAACTTCCCCACAGTTACACCACAAACTTCCCGGACCTACACACAAACATCCCCGACCCACACACAAACTTCCCTGACCCACACAGAAAATTTTCCGGCCCACACACAAACTTCTCCGACGCATACACAAACTTCTCCGACCCACATACAAACTTCTCCGGCCCACACACAAACTTCCCCGACCCACACACACGCTTCCCCGACCCACACACACAAACTTCTCTGACCCACACACAAACTTCCCCGACCCACACACAAACTTCTCCGACCAACACACACAAACTTCTCTGACCCACACACAAACTTCTCCGAACCACACACAAACTTCCACGACCAACATACAAACTTCTCCGACGCACACATAAACTTCTCTGACCCACACACAAACTTCCCCGACCCACACACAAACTTCTCCGACCCACACACAAACTTCTCTGACCCACACACAAACTCCCCGACCCACACAGAAACTACTCTGACCCACACACAATCTTCCGCGACCCACACACAAACTTCTCCGACCCACACACACTTCTCTGACCCACGCACAAACTTCCCCAACCCACACATAAACTTCCCCGAACCACACACAAATTTCCCTGACCCACACACAAAGTTCACCGACCCACACACAAACTTCTCTGACCCACACACAAACTTCTCCGATCCACACACAACCTTCTCCGACCCACACACAAACTTCTCCGACCCACACACAAACTTTCCCGACCCACACACAAATTTCTCCGACCCACACACAAACTTCTCTGACCCACACACAAACTTTCCCGAACCATACACAAAATTCCCCGACCCACAAACAAACTTCCCCGACCCACACACAAACTTCCCCGACCCAGACACAAACTTCCTCGACCCACACACAATCTTCCCCGGCCCAGACACAAATTTCCCCGACCCACACAGAAACTTCCCCGACCCACACACAAATTCTCCGGCCCACACACACAAACTTCTCCGACCCACACACACATTTCCTGACCCACACACAAACTTCTCCGACCCAAACACAAACTTCTCTGACCCACACACAAATTTCTCCGGCCCACACACACAAACTTCCCCGAACCACACACAAACTTCCCCGACCCACACACAAACTTCCCCACAGTTACACCACAAACTTCCCGGACCTACACACAAACATCCCCGACCCACACACAAACTTCCCTGACCCACACAGAAAATTCTCCGGCCCACACACAAACTTCTCCGACGCATACACAAACTTCTCCGACCCACATACAAACTTCTCCGGCCCACACACAAACTTCCCCGACCCACACACACACTTCCCCGACCCACACACACAAACTTCTCTGACCCACACACAAACTTCCCCGACCCACACACAAACTTCTCCGACCAACACCCACAAACTTCTCTGACCCACACACAAACTTCTCCGAACCACACACAAACATCCACGACCAACATACAAACTTCTCCGACGCACACATAAACTTCTCTGACCCACACACAAACTTCCCCGACCCACACACAAACTTCTCCAACCCACACACAAACTTCTCTGACCCACACACAAACTCCCCGACCCACACAGAAACTACTCTGACCCACACACAATCTTCCGCGACCCACACACAAACTTCTCCGACCCACATACACTTCTCTGACCCACGCACAAACTTCCCCAACCCACACATAAACTTCCCCGAACCACACACAAATTTCCCTGACCCACACACAAAGTTCACCGACCCACACACAAACTTCTCTGACCCACACACAAACTTCTCCGATCCACACACAACCTTCTCCGACCCACACACAAACTTCTCCGACCCGCACACAAACTTTCCCGACCCACACACAAACTTCTCCGACCCACACACAAACTTCTCTGACCCACACACAAACTTTCCCGAACCATACACAAAATTCCCCGACCCACAAACAAACTTCCCTGACCCACACACAAAGTTCACCGACCCACACACAAACTTCTCTGACCCACACACAAACTTCCCCGATCCACACACAACCTTCTCCGACCCACACACAAACTTCTCCGACCCACACACAAACTTTCCCGACCCACACACAAACTTCTCCGACCCACACACAAACTTCTCTGACCCACACACAAACTTTCCCGAACCATACACAAAATTCCCCGACCCACAAACAAACTTCCCCTACCCACACAGAAACTTCCCGACCCAGACACAAACTTCCTCGACCCACACACAATCTTCCCCGACCCAGACACAAATTTCTCCGACCCACACAGAAACTTCCCCGACCCACATACAAATTCTCCGGCCCACACATACAAACTTCTCCGACCCACACACAAACTTCCCCGAACCATACACAAAATTCCCCGACCCACACACAAACTTCTCCGGCCCACACACAAACTTCTCTGACCCACACACAACCTTCTCCGACCCACACACAACCTTCCCCGACTCACACACACACTTCCCCGACCCACACACACAAACTTCCCCGACCCACACACAAACTTCCCCACTGTTACACCACAAACTTCCCGGACCTACACACAAACATCCCCGACCCACACACAAACTTCCCTGACCCACACAGAAAATTTTCCGGCCCACACACAAACATCTCCGACGCATACACAAACTTCTCCGACCCACATACAAACTTCTCCGGCCCACACACAAACTTCCCCGACCCACACACACACTTCCCCGACCCACACACACAAACTTCTCTGACCCACACACAAACTTCCCCGACCCACACACAAACTTCTCCGACCAACACACACAAACTTCTCTGACCCACACACAAACTTCTCCGAACCACACACAAACTTCCACGACCAACATACAAACTTCTCCGACGCACACATAAACTTCTCTGACCCACACACAAACTTCCCCGACCCACACACAAACTTCTCCGACCCACACACAAACTTCTCTGACCCACACACAAACTCCCTGACCCACACAGAAACTACTCTGACCCACACACAATCTTCCGCGACCCACACACAAACTTCTCCGACCCACACACACTTCTCTGACCCACGCACAAACTTCCCCAACCCACACATAAACTTCCCCGAACCACACACAAATTTCCCTGACCCACACACAAAGTTCACCGACCCACACACAAACTTCTCTGACCCACACACAAACTTCTCCGATCCACACACAACCTTCTCCGACCCACACACAAACTTCTCCGACCCACACACAAACTTTCCCGACCCACACACAAACTTCTCCGACCCACACACAAACTTCTCTGACCCACACACAAACTTTCCCGAACCATACACAAAATTCCCCGACCCACAAACAAACTTCCCCGACCCACACACAAACTTCCCCGACCCAGACACAAACTTCCTCGACCCACACACAATCTTCCCCGACCCAGACACAAATTTCCCCGACCCACACAGAAACTTCACCGACCCACACACAAATTCTCCGGCCCACACACACAAACTTCTCCGACCCACACACACATTTCCTGACCCACACACAAACTTCTCCGACCCAGACACAAACTTCTCTGACCCACACACAAATTTCTCCGGCCCACACACACAAACTTCCCCGAACCACACACAAACTTCCCCGACCCACACACAAACTTCTCCGACCCACACGCAAACTTCCCCGACCCACACACAAACTTCTCTGACCCACACACAAACTTCTCCGACCCACACACACAAACTTCTCTGAACCACACACAAACTTCCCCGACCCACATACAAATTCCCCGACCCACACACAAACTTCTCCGAACCACACACAGCTTCTCCGAACTACACACAAACTTCTCTGACTCACACACAAACTTACCTGACCCACATACAAACTTCTCTGACCCACACACAAACTTCTCTGACCCACACACAAACTTCTCTGACCCACGCACAAACTGCCCCGACCCACACACAAACTTCTCCGAACCACACACAAACTTCTCTGACTCACAAACAAACTTCTCCCCGGCCCACACACACAAGCTTCCCCGACCCACACACAAACTTCCCCGACCCACACACAAACTTCCCCGACCCAAACACAAACTTCCCCGACCCACACACAAACTTCTCTGACCCACACACAAACTTCCCTGACCCACACACAAACTTCCCTGACCAACACACAAACTACACCGACCCACACACAAACTTCTCTGACCCACAGACAAAGTTCTCCGAACCATACACAAAATTCCCCGAGCCACACACAAACTTCCCCGAACCAGACACAAATTTCCCCAACCCACACACAAACGTCTCCGACACAAACACAAACTTCTCCGGCCCACACACACAAACTTATCCGACCCACAGACAAACTACCCCGACCCAGACACAAACTTCCCCGACCCACACACAAACTTCTCTGACCCACACACAAACTTCATCGACCCACACACAAACTTACCCGACCCACACACAAACTTCTCTGACCCACACACAAACTTCTCCGACCCACACACAAACTTCTCCGACCCACACACAAACTTCACCGAACCACACACATAATTTCCCGACCCACACACAAACTTCCCCGACCCAGACACAAACTTCCCCGGCCCACACACAAACTTCCCCGACCCACACACAAACTTCCCCACAGTTACACCACAAACTTCCCGGACCTACACACAAACATCCCCGACCCACACACAAACTTCCCTGACCCACACAGAAAATTCTCCGGCCCACACACAAACTTCTCCGACGCATACACAAACTTCTCCGACCCACATACAAACTTCTCCGGCCCACACACAAACTTCCCCGACCCACACACACGCTTCCCCGACCCACACACACAAACTTCTCTGACCCACACACAAACTTCCCCGACCCACACACAAACTTCTCCGACCAACACACGAAAACTTCTCTGACCCACACACAAACTTCTCCGAACCACACACAAACTTCCACGACCAACATACAAACTTCTCCGACGCACACATAAACTTCTCTGACCCACACACAAACTTCCCCGACCCACACACAAACTTCTCCGACCCACACACAAACTTCTCTGACCCACACACAAACTCCCCGACCCACACAGAAACTACTCTGACCCACACACAATCTTCCGCGACCCACACACAAACTTCTCCGACCCACACACACTTCTCTGACCCACGCACAAACTTCCCCAACCCACACATAAACTTCCCCGAACCACACACAAATTTCCCTGACCCACACACAAAGTTCACCGACCCACACACAAACTTCTCTGACCCACACACAAACTTCTCCGATCCACACACAACCTTCTCTGACCCACACACAAACTTCTCCGACCCACACACAAACTTTCCCGACCCACACACAAATTTCTCCGACCCACACACAAACTTCTCTGACCCACACACAAACTTTCCCGAACCATACACAAAATTCCCCGACCCACAAACAAACTTCCCCGACCCACACACAAACTTCCCCGACCCAGACACAAACTTCCTCGACCCACACACAATCTTCCCCGACCCAGACACAAATTTCCCCGACCCACACAGAAACTTCCCCGACCCACACACAAATTCTCCGGCCCACACACACAAACTTCTCCGACCCACACACACATTTCCTGACCCACACACAAACTTCTCCGACCCAAACACAAACTTCTCTGACCCACACACAAATTTCTCCGGCCCACACACACAAACTTCCCCGAACCACACACAAACTTCCCCGACCCACACACAAACTTCCCCACAGTTACACCACAAACTTCCCGGACCTACACACAAACATCCCCGACCCACACACAAACTTCCCTGACCCACACAGAAAATTCTCCGGCCCACACACAAACTTCTCCGACGCATACACAAACTTCTCCGACCCACATACAAACTTCTCCGGCCCACACACAAACTTCCCCGACCCACACACACACTTCCCCGACCCACACACACAAACTTCTCTGACCCACACACAAACTTCCCCGACCCACACACAAACTTCTCCGACCAACACACACAAACTTCTCTGACCCACACACAAACTTCTCCGAACCACACACAAACATCCACGACCAACATACAAACTTGTCCGACGCACACATAAACTTCTCTGACCCACACACAAACTTCCCCGACCCACACACAAACTTCTCCAACCCACACACAAACTTCTCTGACCCACACACAAACTCCCCGACCCACACAGAAACTACTCTGACCCACACACAATCTTCCGCGACCCACACACAAACTTCTCCGACCCACATACACTTCTCTGACCCACGCACAAACTTCCCCAACCCACACATAAACTTCCCCGAACCACACACAAATTTCCCTGACCCACACACAAAGTTCACCGACCCACACACAAACTTCTCTGACCCACACACAAACTTCTCCGATCCACACACAACCTTCTCCGAACCACACACAAACTTCTCCGACCCGCACACAAACTTTCCCGACCCACACACAAACTTCTCCGACCCACACACAAACTTCTCTGACCCACACACAAACTTTCCCGAACCATACACAAAATTCCCCGACCCACAAACAAACTTCCCCGACCCACACACAAACTTCCCGACCCAGACACAAACTTCCTCGACCCACACACAATCTTCCCCGACCCAGACACAAATTTCCCCGACCCACACACAAACTTTCCCGAACAATACACAAAATTCCCCGACCCACACACAAATTCTCCGGCCCACACACACAAACTTCTCCGACCCACACACACATTTCCTGACCCACACACAAACTTCTCCGACCCAGACACAAACTTCTCTGACCCACACACAAATTTCTCCGGCCCACACACACAAACTTCCCCGAACCACACACGAACTTCCCCGACCCACACACAAACTTCTCCGACCCACACGCAAACTTCCCCGACCCACACACAAACTTCTCTGACCCACACACAAACTTCTCCGACCCACACACACAAACTTCTCTGAACCACACACAAACTTCCCCGACCCACACACAAATTCCCCGACCCACACACAAACTTCTCCGAACCACACACAGCTTCTCCGAACCACACACAAACTTCTCTGACTCACACACAAACTTACCTGACCCACATACAAACTTCTCTGACCCACACACAAACTTCTCTGACCCACACACAAACTTCTCTGACCCACGCACAAACTGCCCCGACCCACACACAAACTTCTCCGAACCACACACAAACTTCTCTGACTCACAAACAAACTTCCCCGACCCAAACACAAACTTCCCTGACTCACACACAAACTTACCTGACCCACACACAAACTTCTCTGACTCACACACAAACTTACCTGACCCACACACAAACTTCCCCGACCCACACACAAACTTCCCCGACCCACACACAAACTTCCCCGACCCAAACACAAACTTCCCCGACCCACACACAAACTTCTCTGACCCACACACAAACTTCCCTGACCCACACACAAACTTCCCTGACCAACACACAAACTACACCGACCCACACACAAACTTCTCTGACCCACAGACAAACTTCTCCGAACCATACACAAAATTCCCCGAGCCACACACAAACTTCCCCGAACCAGACACAAATTTCCCCAACCCACACACAAACGTCTCCGACACAAACACAAACTTCTCCGGCCCACACACACAAACTTATCCGACCCACAGACAAACTACCCCGACCCAGACACAAACTTCCCCGACCCACACACAAACTTCTCTGACCCACACACAAACTTCATCGACCCACACACAAACTTACCCGACCCACACACAAACTTCTCTGACCCACACACAAACTTCTCCGACCCACACACAAACTTCTCCGACCCACACACAAACTTCACCGAACCACACAGAAACTACTCTGACCCACACACAATCTTCCGCGACCCACACACAAACTTCTCCGACCCACACACACTTCTCTGACCCACGCACAAACTTCCCCAACCCACACATAAACTTCCCCGAACCACACACAAATTTCCCTGACCCACACACAAAGTTCACCGACCCACACACAAACTTCTCTGACCCACACACAAACTTCTCCGATCCACACACAACCTTCTCTGACCCACACACAAACTTCTCCGACCCACACACAAACTTTCCCGACCCACACACAAATTTCTCCGACCCACACACAAACTTCTCTGACCCACACACAAACTTTCCCGAACCATACACAAAATTCCCCGACCCACAAACAAACTTCCCCGACCCACACACAAACTTCCCCGACCCAGACACAAACTTCCTCGACCCACACACAATCTTCCCCGACCCAGACACAAATTTCCCCGACCCACACAGAAACTTCCCCGACCCACACACAAATTCTCCGGCCCACACACACAAACTTCTCCGACCCACACACACATTTCCTGACCCACACACAAACTTCTCCGACCCAAACACAAACTTCTCTGACCCACACACAAATTTCTCCGGCCCACACACACAAACTTCCCCGAACCACACACAAACTTCCCCGACCCACACACAAACTTCCCCACAGTTACACCACAAACTTCCCGGACCTACACACAAACATCCCCGACCCACACACAAACTTCCCTGACCCACACAGAAAATTCTCCGGCCCACACACAAACTTCTCCGACGCATACACAAACTTCTCCGACCCACATACAAACTTCTCCGGCCCACACACAAACTTCCCCGACCCACACACACACTTCCCCGACCCACACACACAAACTTCTCTGACCCACACACAAACTTCCCCGACCCACACACAAACTTCTCCGACCAACACACACAAACTTCTCTGACCCACACACAAACTTCTCCGAACCACACACAAACATCCACGACCAACATACAAACTTGTCCGACGCACACATAAACTTCTCTGACCCACACACAAACTTCCCCGACCCACACACAAACTTCTCCAACCCACACACAAACTTCTCTGACCCACACACAAACTCCCCGACCCACACAGAAACTACTCTGACCCACACACAATCTTCCGCGACCCACACACAAACTTCTCCGACCCACATACACTTCTCTGACCCACGCACAAACTTCCCCAACCCACACATAAACTTCCCCGAACCACACACAAATTTCCCTGACCCACACACAAAGTTCACCGACCCACACACAAACTTCTCTGACCCACACACAAACTTCTCCGATCCACACACAACCTTCTCCGAACCACACACAAACTTCTCCGACCCGCACACAAACTTTCCCGACCCACACACAAACTTCTCCGACCCACACACAAACTTCTCTGACCCACACACAAACTTTCCCGAACCATACACAAAATTCCCCGACCCACAAACAAACTTCCCCGACCCACACACAAACTTCCCGACCCAGACACAAACTTCCTCGACCCACACACAATCTTCCCCGACCCAGACACAAATTTCCCCGACCCACACACAAACTTTCCCGAACCATACACAAAATTCCCCGACCCACACACAAATTCTCCGGCCCACACACACAAACTTCTCCGACCCACACACACATTTCCTGACCCACACACAAACTTCTCCGACCCAGACACAAACTTCTCTGACCCACACACAAATTTCTCCGGCCCACACACACAAACTTCCCCGAACCACACACGAACTTCCCCGACCCACACACAAACTTCTCCGACCCACACGCAAACTTCCCCGACCCACACACAAACTTCTCTGACCCACACACAAACTTCTCCGACCCACACACACAAACTTCTCTGAACCACACACAAACTTCCCCGACCCACACACAAATTCCCCGACCCACACACAAACTTCTCCGAACCACACACAGCTTCTCCGAACCACACACAAACTTCTCTGACTCACACACAAACTTACCTGACCCACATACAAACTTCTCTGACCCACACACAAACTTCTCTGACCCACACACAAACTTCTCTGACCCACGCACAAACTGCCCCGACCCACACACAAACTTCTCCGAACCACACACAAACTTCTCTGACTCACAAACAAACTTCCCCGACCCAAACACAAACTTCCCTGACTCACACACAAACTTACCTGACCCACACACAAACTTCTCTGACTCACACACAAACTTACCTGACCCACACACAAACTTCCCCGACCCACACACAAACTTCCCCGACCCACACACAAACTTCCCCGACCCAAACACAAACTTCCCCGACCCACACACAAACTTCTCTGACCCACACACAAACTTCCCTGACCCACACACAAACTTCCCTGACCAACACACAAACTACACCGACCCACACACAAACTTCTCTGACCCACAGACAAACTTCTCCGAACCATACACAAAATTCCCCGAGCCACACACAAACTTCCCCGAACCAGACACAAATTTCCCCAACCCACACACAAACGTCTCCGACACAAACACAAACTTCTCCGGCCCACACACACAAACTTATCCGACCCACAGACAAACTACCCCGACCCAGACACAAACTTCCCCGACCCACACACAAACTTCTCTGACCCACACACAAACTTCATCGACCCACACACAAACTTACCCGACCCACACACAAACTTCTCTGACCCACACACAAACTTCTCCGACCCACACACAAACTTCTCCGACCCACACACAAACTTCACCGAACCACACACATAATTTCCCGACCCACACACAAACTTCCCCGACCCAGACACAAACTTCCCCGGCCCACACACAAACTTCCCCGACCCACACACAAACTTCCCCACAGTTACACCACAAACTTCCCGGACCTACACACAAACATCCCCGACCCACACACAAACTTCCCTGACCCACACAGAAAATTCTCCGGCCCACACACAAACCTCTCCGACACATACACAAACTTCTCCGACCCACATACAAACTTCTCCGGCCCACACACAAACTTCCCCGACCCACACACACGCTTCCCCGACCCACACACACAAACTTCTCTGACCCACACACAAACTTCCCCGACCCACACACAAACTTCTCCGACCAACACACGAAAACTTCTCTGACCCACACACAAACTTCTCCGAACCACACACAAACTTCCACGACCAACATACAAACTTCTCCGACGCACACATAAACTTCTCTGACCCACACACAAACTTCCCCGACCCACACACAAACTTCTCCGACCCACACACAAACTTCTCTGACCCACACACAAACTCCCCGACCCACACAGAAACTACTCTGACCCACACACAATCTTCCGCGACCCACACACAAACTTCTCCGACCCACACACACTTCTCTGACCCACGCACAAACTTCCCCAACCCACACATAAACTTCCCCGAACCACACACAAATTTCCCTGACCCACACACAAAGTTCACCGACCCACACACAAACTTCTCTGACCCACACACAAACTTCTCCGATCCACACACAACCTTCTCTGACCCACACACAAACTTCTCCGACCCACACACAAACTTTCCCGACCCACACACAAATTTCTCCGACCCACACACAAACTTCTCTGACCCACACACAAACTTTCCCGAACCATACACAAAATTCCCCGACCCACAAACAAACTTCCCCGACCCACACACAAACTTCCCCGACCCAGACACAAACTTCCTCGACCCACACACAATCTTCCCCGACCCAGACACAAATTTCCCCGACCCACACAGAAACTTCCCCGACCCACACACAAATTCTCCGGCCCACACACACAAACTTCTCCGACCCACACACACATTTCCTGACCCACACACAAACTTCTCCGACCCAAACACAAACTTCTCTGACCCACACACAAATTTCTCCGGCCCACACACACAAACTTCCCCGAACCACACACAAACTTCCCCGACCCACACACAAACTTCCCCACAGTTACACCACAAACTTCCCGGACCTACACACAAACATCCCCGACCCACACACAAACTTCCCTGACCCACACAGAAAATTCTCCGGCCCACACACAAACTTCTCCGACGCATACACAAACTTCTCCGACCCACATACAAACTTCTCCGGCCCACACACAAACTTCCCCGACCCACACACACACTTCCCCGACCCACACACACAAACTTCTCTGACCCACACACAAACTTCCCCGACCCACACACAAACTTCTCCGACCAACACACACAAACTTCTCTGACCCACACACAAACTTCTCCGAACCACACACAAACATCCACGACCAACATACAAACTTGTCCGACGCACACATAAACTTCTCTGACCCACACACAAACTTCCCCGACCCACACACAAACTTCTCCAACCCACACACAAACTTCTCTGACCCACACACAAACTCCCCGACCCACACAGAAACTACTCTGACCCACACACAATCTTCCGCGACCCACACACAAACTTCTCCGACCCACATACACTTCTCTGACCCACGCACAAACTTCCCCAACCCACACATAAACTTCCCCGAACCACACACAAATTTCCCTGACCCACACACAAAGTTCACCGACCCACACACAAACTTCTCTGACCCACACACAAACTTCTCCGATCCACACACAACCTTCTCCGAACCACACACAAACTTCTCCGACCCGCACACAAACTTTCCCGACCCACACACAAACTTCTCCGACCCACACACAAACTTCTCTGACCCACACACAAACTTTCCCGAACCATACACAAAATTCCCCGACCCACAAACAAACTTCCCCGACCCACACACAAACTTCCCCGACCCAGACACAAACTTCCTCGACCCACACACAATCTTCCCCGACCCAGACACAAATTTCCCCGACCCACACACAAACTTTCCCGAACCATACACAAAATTCCCCGACCCACACACAAATTCTCCGGCCCACACACACAAACTTCTCCGACCCACACACACATTTCCTGACCCACACACAAACTTCTCCGACCCAGACACAAACTTCTCTGACCCACACACAAATTTCTCCGGCCCACACACACAAACTTCCCCGAACCACACACAAACTTCCCCGACCCACACACAAACTTCTCCGACCCACACGCAAACTTCCCCGACCCACACACAAACTTCTCTGACCCACACACAAACTTCTCCGACCCACACACACAAACTTCTCTGAACCACACACAAACTTCCCCGACCCACACACAAATTCCCCGACCCACACACAAACTTCTCCGAACCACACACAGCTTCTCCGAACCACACACAAACTTCTCTGACTCACACACAAACTTACCTGACCCACATACAAACTTCTCTGACCCACACACAAACTTCTCTGACCCACACACAAACTTCTCTGACCCACGCACAAACTGCCCCGACCCACACACAAACTTCTCCGAACCACACACAAACTTCTCTGACTCACAAACAAACTTCCCCGACCCAAACACAAACTTCCCTGACTCACACACAAACTTACCTGACCCACACACAAACTTCTCTGACTCACACACAAACTTACCTGACCCACACACAAACTTCCCCGACCCACACACAAACTTCCCCGACCCACACACAAACTTCCCCGACCCAAACACAAACTTCCCCGACCCACACACAAACTTCTCTGACCCACACACAAACTTCCCTGACCCACACACAAACTTCCCTGACCAACACACAAACTACACCGACCCACACACAAACTTCTCTGACCCACAGACAAACTTCTCCGAACCATACACAAATTTCCCCAACCCACACACAAACGTCTCCGACACAAACACAAACTTCTCCGGCCCACACACACAAACTTATCCGATCCACAGACAAACTACCCCAACCCAGACAGAAACTTCCCCGACCCACACACAAACTTCTCTGACCCACACACAAACTTCATCGACCCACACACAAACTTCCCCGACCCACACACAAACTTCTCTGACCCACACACAAACTTCTCCGACCCACACACAAACTTCTCCGACCCACACACAAACTTCTCCGACCCACACACAAACTTCACCGAACCACACACATAATTTCCCGACCCACACACAAACTTCCCCGACCCAGACACAAACTTCCCCGGCCCACACACAAACATCCCCGACCAACACACAAACTTCCCCGACCCACACACAAACTTCCCCACTGTTACACCTCAAACTTCCCGGACCTACACACAATCTTCCCCGACCCACACACAAACTTCTTCGAACCACACACACAAACTTCTCTGACCGACACACAAACTTCCCCGACTCACACACAAACTTCTCCGAACCACACACACAAACTTCTCTGACCCACACTCAAACTTCCCCGACCCACACACAAACTTCTCCGACCCACACACAAACTTCCCCGACCCAGAACAAACTTCTCCGACCCACACACAAACTTCTCTGACCCACACACCAACTTTCCTGACCCACACACAAACTTACCCGACCCAGACACAAACTTCCCCGACCCACACACAAACTTCCCCGACCCAGACACAAACTGCCCAGACCCATACACAAAATTCTCTGACCCACACACAAACTTCCCCGACCCACACACACACTTCCCCGACCCACACACACAAACTTCCCCGACTTACACACAAACTTCCCCACTGTTACACCACAAACTTCCCGGAACTACACACAAACATCCCCGACCCACACACAAACATAGAAACATAGAAAATAGGTGCAGGAGTAGGCCATTCGGCCCCTCCAGCCTGCACCGCCATTCAATGAGTTCATGGCTGAACATTCAACTTCAGTACCCCATTCCTGCTTTCTCGCCATACCCCTTGATCCCCCTAGCAGTAAGGACCTCATCTAACTCCTTTTTGAATATATTTAGTGAATTGGCCTCAACAACTTTCTGTGGTAGAGAATTCCACAGGTTCACCACTCTCTGGGTGAAGAAGTTCCTCCGCATCTCGGTCCTAAATGGCTTACCCCTTATCCTTAGACTGTGACCCCTGGTTCTGGACTTCCCCAACATTGGGAACATTCTTCCTGCATCTAACCTGTCTAACCCCGTCAGAATTTTATATGTTTCTATGAGGTCCCCTCTCATTCTTCTGAACTCCAGTGAATACAAGCCCAGTTGATCCAGTCTTTCTTGATAGGTCAGTCCCGCCATCCCGGGAATCAGTCTGGTGAACCTTCGCTGCACTCCCTCAATAGCAAGAATGTCCTTCCTCAGGTTAGGAGACCAAAACTGTACACAATACTCCAGGTGTGGCCTCACCAATGCCCTGTACAACTGTAGCAACACCTCCCTGCCCCTGTACTCAAATCCCCTTGCTATGAAGGCCAACATGCCATTTGCTTTCTTAACCGCCTGCTGCACCTGCATGCCAACCTTCAATGACTGATGTACCATGACACCCAGGTCTCTTTGCACCTCCCCTTTTCCTAATCTGTCACCATTCAGATAATAGTCTGTCTCTCTGTTTTTACCACCAAAGTGGATAACCTCACATTTATCCACATTATACTTCATCTGCCATGCATTTGCCCACTCACCTAACCTATCCAAGTCGCTCTGCAGCCTCACAGCATCCTCCTCGCAGCTCACACTGCCACCCAACTTAGTGTCATCCGCAAATTTGGAGATACTACATTTAATCCCCTCATCTAAATCATTAATGTACAGTGTAAACAGCTGGGGCCCCAGCACAGAACCTTGCGGTACCCCACTAGTCACTGCCTGCCATTCTGAAAAGTACCCATTTACTCCTACTCTTTGCTTCCTGTCTGACAACCAGTTCTCAATCCATGTCAGCACACTACCCCCAATCCCATGTGCTCTAACTTTGCACATCAATCTCTTGTGTGGGACCTTGTCGAACGCCTTCTGAAAGTCCAAATATACCACATCAACTGGTTCTCCCTTATCCACTCTACTGGAAACATCCTCAAAAAATTCCAGAAGATTTGTCAAGCATGATTTCCCTTTCACAAATCCATGCTGACTTGGACCTATCATGTCACCTCTTTCCAAATGCACTGCTATGACATCCTTAATAATTGATTCCATCATTTTACCCACTACCGATGTCAGGCTGACCGGTCTATAATTCCCTGTTTTCTCTCTCCCTCCTTTTTTAAAAAGTGGGGTTACATTGGCTACCCTCCACTCCATAGGAACTGATCCAGAGTCAATGGAATGTTGGAAAATGACTGTCAACGCATCCACTATTTCCAAGGCCACCTCCTTAAGTACTCTGGGATGCAGTCCATCAGGCCCTGGGGATTTATCGGCCTTCAATCCCATCAATTTCCCCAACACAATTTCCCGGCTAATAAGGATTTCCCTCAGTTCCTCCTCCTTACTAGACCCCCCGACCCCTTTTATAACCGGAAGGTTGTTCGTGTCCTCCTTCGTGAATACCGAACCAAAGTACTTGTTCAATTGGTCCGCCATTTCTTTGTTCCCCGTTATGACTTCCCCTGATTCTGACTGCAGGGGACCTACATTTGTCTTTACTAACCTTTTTCTCTTTACATATCTATAGAAACTTTTGCAATCCGTCTTAATGTTCCCTGCAAGCTTCTTCTCATACTCCATTTTCCCTGCCCTAATCAAACCCTTTGTCCTCCTCTGCTGAGTTCTAAATTTCTCCCAGTCCCCAGGTTCGCTGCTATTTCTGGCCAATTTGTATGCCACTTCCTTGGCTTTAATACTATCCCTGATTTCCCTTGATAGCCACGGTTGAGCCACCTTCCCTTTTTTATTTCTATGCCAGACAGGAATGTACAATTGTTGTAGTTCATCCATGCGGTCTCTAAATGTCTGCCATTGCCCATCCACAGTCAACCCCTTAAGTATCATTCGCCAATCCATCTCAGCCAATTCACGCCTCATACCTTCAAAGTTAGCCTTCTTTAAGTTCTGGACCATGGTCTCTGAATTAACTGTTTCATTCTCCATCCTAATGCAGAATTCCACCATATTATGGTCACTCTTCCCCAAGGGGCCTCGCACAACGAGATTGCTAATTAATCCTTTCTCATTACATAACACCCAGTCTAAGATGGCCTCCCCCCTAGTTGGTTCCTCGACATATTGGTCTAAAAAACCATCCCTTATGCACTCCAGAAAATCCTCCTCCACCGTATTGCTTCCAGTTTGGTTAGCCCAATCTATGTGCATATTAAAGTCACCCATTATAACTGCTGCACCTTTATTGCACGCACCCCTAATTTCCTGTTTGATGCCCTCCCCAACATCACTACTACTGTTTGGAGGTCTGTACACAACTCCCACTAACGTTTTTTGCCCTTTGGTGTTCTGCAGCTCTACCCATATAGATTCCACATCATCCAAGCTAATGTCCTTCCTAACTATTGCCTTAATCTCCTCCTTAACCAGCAATGCTACCCCACCTCCTTTTCCTTTTATTCTATCCTTCCTGAATGTTGAATACCCCTGGATGTTGAGTTCCCAGCCCTGCTCATCCTGGAGCCACGTCTCCGTAATCCCAATCACATCATATTTGTTAACATCTATTTGCACAGTTAATTCATCCACCTTATTGCGGATACTCCTTGCATTAAGACACAAAGCCTTTAGGCTTGTTTTTTTAACACCCTCTGTCCTTTTAGAATTTTGCTGTACAATGGCCCTTTTTGTTCTTTGCCTTGGGTTTCTCTGCCCTCCACTTTTCCTCATCTCCTTTCTGTCTTTTGTTTTTGCCTCCTTTTTGTTTCCCTCTATCTCCCTGCATTGGTTCCCATCCCCCTGCCATATTAGTTTAACTCCTCCCCAACAGCACTAGCAAACACTCCCCCGAGGACATTGGTTCCGATTCTGCCCAGGTGCAGACCGTCCGGATTGTACTGGTCCCACCTCCCCCAGAACCGGTTCCAATGCCCCAGGAATTTGAATCCCTCCCTGCTGCACCATTGCTCAAGCCACGTATTCATCTGAGCTATCCTGCGATTCCTACTCTGACTATCACGTGGCACTGGTAGCAATCCCGAGATTACTACTTTTGAGGTCCTACTTTTTAATTTAGCTCCTAGCTCCTTAAATTCATTTCGTAGGAACTCATCCCTTTTTTTACCTATGTCATTGGTACCAACGTGCACCACGACAACTGGCTGTTCTCCCTCCCTTTTTAGAATGTCCTCCACCCGCTCCGAGACATCCTTGACCCTTGCACCAGGGAGGCAACATACCATCCTGGAGTCTCGGTTGCGGCCGCAGAAACGCCTATCTATTCCCCTTACAATTGAATCCCCTATCACTATCGCTCGCCCACTCTTTTTCCTGCCCTCCTGTGCAACAGAGCCAGCCACGGTGCCATGAACTTGGCTGCTGCTGCCCACTCCTGATGAGTCATCCCCCTCAACAGCACTCAAAGCAGTGTATCTGTTTTGCAGTGGGATGACCACAGGGGACCCCTGCACTACCTTCCTTGCACTACTCTTCCTGCTGGTCTTCCATTCCCTCGCTGGCTGTGGACCCTTCTCCTGCAGTAAGACCAACTCGCTACACGTGATACTCACGTCATTCTCAGCATCGTGGATGCTCCAGAGTGAATCCACCTTCAGCTCCAACTCCGCAACGCGGACCGTCAGTAGCCGGAGGTGGACACACTTCCCGCACATGTAGTCGTCAGGGACACTGGTGTTGTCCCCGTGTTCCCACATGGTACAGGAGGAGCATATCACGTGACCGAGCTGTCCTGCCATTACTTAACCCTTAGATACACTTAAATTGCCGACAACAATGTTAAAAGTTACTGACTAATAAAGAAAAAGAAAAACTACTCACCAATCAGCAGCCAATCACTTACCACGTTGGCTGTGACGTCACCTTTTGATTTCTTTCTACTTCTTTTTTGCCTTTTTTGCCTTCTCTCCCAGCTGGAGCTGCACCGGTACGCCTCTCTCGACTCCCGCCTCTCTCGACGCTCCCCGGACTGCTGTGCCTTTTATAGGCCGCTGCCTCTCTCGACTCCCGCCTCTCTCGACGCTCCCCGGACTGCTGAGCCTTTTATAGGCCGCTGCCTCTCTCGACTCCCGCCTCTCTCGACGCTCCCCGGACTGCTGAGCCTTTTATAGGCCGCTGCCTCTCTCGACTCCCGCCTCTCTCGACGCTCCCCGGACTGCTGTGCCTTTTATAGGCCGCTGCCTCTCTCGACTCCCGCCTCTCTCGACGCTCCCCGGACTGCTGAGCCTTTTATAGGCCGCTGCCTCTCTCGACTCCCGCCTCTCTCGACGCTCCCCGGACTGCTGAGCCTTTTATAGGCCGCTGCCTCTCTCGACTCCCGCCTCTCTCGACGCTCCCCGGACTGCTGAGCCTTTTATAGGCCGCTGCCTCTCTCGACTCCCGCCTCTCTCACACAGAAAATTCTCCGGCCCACACACAAACATCTCCGACGCATACACAAACTTCTCCGACCCACATACAAACTTCTCCGGCCCACACACAAACTTCCCCGACCCGCACACACACTTCCCCGACCCACACACACAAACTTCTCTGACCCACACACAAACTTCCCCGACCCACACACAAACTTCTCCGACCAACACACGAAAACTTCTCTGACCCACACACAAACTTCTCCGAACCACACACAAACTTCCACGACCAACATACAAACTTCTCCGACGCACACATAAACTTCTCTGACCCACACACAAACTTCCCCGACCCACACACAAACTTCTCCGACCCACACACAAACTTCTCTGACCCACACACAAACTCCCCGACCCACACACAAACTACTCTGACCCACACACAATCTTCCGCGACCCACACACAAACTTCTCCGACCCACACACACTTCTCTGACCCACGCACAAACTTCCCCAACCCACACATAAACTTCCCCGACCCATACACAAAATTCCCCGACCCACAAACAAACTTCCCCGACCCACACACAAACTTCCCCGACCCAGACACAAACTTCCTCGACCCACACACAATCTTCCCCGACCCAGACACAAATTTCCCCGACCCACACAGAAACTTCCCCGACCCACACACAAATTCTCCGGCCCACACACACAAACTTCTCCGACCCACACACACATTTCCTGACCCACACACAAACTTCTCCGACCCAGACACAAACTTCTCTGACCCACACACAAATTTCTCCGGCCCACACACACAAACTTCCCCGAACCACACACAAACTTCCCCGACCCACACCCAAACTTCTCCGACCCACACGCAAACTTCCCCGACCCACACACAAACTTCTCTGACCCACACACAAACTTCTCCGACCCACACACACAAACTTCTCTGAACCACACACAAACTTCCCCGATCCACACACAAATTCCCCGACCCACACACAAACTTCTCTGACCCACACACAAACTTCATCGACCCACACACAAACTTCCCCGACCCACACACAAACTTCTCTGACCCACACACAAACTTCTCCGACCCACACACAAACTTCTCCGACCCACACACAAACTTCACCGAACCACACACAAAATTTCCCGACCCACACACAAACTTCCCCGACCCAGACACAAACTTCCCGACCCACACACAAACATCCCCGACCAACACACAAACTTCCCCGACCCACACACAAACTTCCCCACTGTTACACCTCAAACTTCCCGGACCTACACACAATCTTCCCCGACCCACACACAAACTTCTCCGAACCACACACACAAACTTCTCTGACCGACACACAAACTTCCCCGACCCACACACAAACTTCTCCGAACCACACACACAAACTTCTCTGACCCACACTCAAACTTCCCCGACCCACACACAAACTTCTCTGACCCACACACAAACTTTCCTGAACCATACACAAAATTCCCCGATCCACACACAAACTTCCCCGACCCACACACAAACTTCCCCGACCCACACACAAACTTCCCCGACCCACACACAAACTTCCCCGACCCAGACACAAACTGCCCAGACCCATACACAAAATTCTCTGACCCACACACAAACTTCTCCGGCCCACACACACAAACGACTCCGGCCCACACACAAACGTCTCCAACACATACACAAACTTCTCTGACCCACACACAAACTTCTTCAACATATACACAAACTTCTCCGGCCCACACACAATCTTCTCCGACCCACACACAAAATTCTCTGACCCACACACAAACTTCTCCGGCCCACACACACAAAGGTCCCCGACGCAAACACACACTTCCCCGACCCACACACAAACTTCCCGGACCTACACACAAACTTCCCCGACCCACACACAAACTTCCCTGACCCACACAGAAAATTCTCCGGCCCACACACCAACTTCTCCGACACACACACAAACTTCTCCGACACACACACAAACTTCTCCGGCCCACACACAAGCTTCCCCGACCCACATACACACTTCCCCGACCCACACACACAAACTTCTCTGACCCACACACAAACTTCCCCGACCCACACACAAACTTCTCCGACCCACATATAAACTTTTCTGCCCCACACACAAACTTCCCCGACCCACACACAACGTTCTCCGACCAACACACTAACTTCTCCGACCCACACACAAACTTTCCCGACCCACACACAAATCTCTCCGACCCACACACAAATTTCTCTGACCCACACACAAACTTTCCCGAACCATACACAAAATTCCCCGACCCACAAACAAACTTCCCCGACCCACACACAAACTTCCCCGACCCACACACAAACTTCCCCGACCCACACACAAACTTCCCCGACCCACACACAAACTTCTCCGACCCACACACAAACTTCCCCGACCCACACACAAACTTCCCCGACCCACACACAAACTTTTCCGACCCACACACAAACTTCTCCGACCCACACACAAACTTCTCTGACCCACACACAAACTTCTCTGACCCACACACAAACGTCTCCAACACATACACAAACTTCTCCGGCCCACACACAATCTTCTCCGACCAACACACAAACTTCCCCGACCCACACACAAACTTCCCCACTGTTACACCTCAAACTTCCCGGACCTACACACACACATCCCCGACCCACACACAAACTTCCCTGACCCACACAGAAAATTCTCCGGCCCACACACAAACTTCTCCGACCCATACACAAACTTCTCCGACACACACACAAACTTCTCCGGCCCACACATAAACTTCCCCGACCCACACACACACTTCCCTGACCCACACACACAAACTTTTCTGACCCACACACAAACTTCCCCGACCCACACACACTTCTCTGACCCACACACAAACTTCCCCAACCCACACACAAACTTCCCCGAACCACACACAAACTTTCCCGAACCATACACAAAATTCCCCGACCCACAAACAAACTTCCCCGACCCACACACAAACTTCCCCGACGCAGACACAAACATCCCCGACCCACACACAAACTTCCCTGACCCAGAAACAAACTGCCCAGACCCATATACAAAATTCTCTGACCCACACACAAACTTCTCTGGCCCACACACACAAACGTCTCCGACCCACACACAAACTTCTCCAACACAAACACAAACTTCTCCGGCCCACACACAATCTTCTCCGACCCACACACAAAATTCTCTGACCCACACACAAACTTCTCCGGCCCACACACACAAAGTTCCCCGACCCAAACACACAATTCCCCGACCCACACACACACTTCCCCGATCCACACACACAAACTTCTCTGACCCACACACAAACTTCCCCGACCCACACACAAACTTCTCCGACCCACACACACAAACTTCTCTGACCCACACCCAAACTTCTCCGAACCACACACAAACTTCCCCGACCAACACACTAACTTCTCCGACGCACACTTAAACTTCTCTGACCCACACACAAACTTCCCCGACGCACACACAAACATCTCCGACCCACACACAAACTTCTCTGACCCACAACCAAACTTTCCCGACCCACACACAAACTACCCCGACCCACAGACAAACTTCCCCGACCCACACACAAACTTCTCCGACCCACACACACAAACTTCTCTGACCCACACACAAACCTCTCCGAACCACGCTACAAACTTCCCCGACCAACACACAAACTCCTCCAACGCACACATAAACTTAACTGACCCACACACAAACTTCCCCGACCCACACACAAACTTCTCCAACCCACACACAAACTTCTCTGACCCACATATAAACTTTTCTGCCCCACACACAAACTTCCCCGACCCACACACAAAGTTCTCCGACCCACACACTAACTTCTCCGACCCACACACAAACTTTCCCGACCCACACACAAACTTCTCCGACCCACACACAAATTTCTCTGACCCACACACAAACTTTCCCGAACCATACACAAAATTCCCCAACCCACATACAAACTTCTCCGACTCACACACAAACTTCCCCGACCCACACACAAACTTCCCCGACCCACACACAAACTTTTCCGACCCACACACAAACTTCTCCGACCCACACACAAACTTTTCCGACCCATACACAAACTTCTCTGACCCACACACAAACGTCTCCAACACATACACAAACTTCTCCGGCCCACACACAATCTTCTCCGACCAACACACAAACTTCACCGACCCACACACAAACTTCCACACTGTTACACCTCAAACTTCCCGGACCCACACACACATCCCCGACCCACACACAAACTTCCCTGACCCACACAGAAAATTCTCCGGCCCACACACAAACTTCTCCGACCCATACACAAACTTCTCCGACCCACACACAAACTTCTCCGGCCCACACATAAACTTCCCCGACCCATACACACACTTCCCTGACCCACACACACAAACTTTTCTGACCCACACACAAACTTCGCTGACCCACACAAAATCTTCTCCGACCCACACACACAAACTTCTCTGACCCACACACAAACTTCCCCGACCCACACACAAATTTCTCCGACCCACACAGAAACTTCCCCGACCCACATACAAATTCTCCGGCCCACACACACAAACTTCTCCGACCCACACACAAACTTCCCCGAACCATACACAAAATTCCCCGACCCACACACAAACTTCTCCGGCCCACACACAAACTTCTCTGACCCACACACAACCTTCTCCGACCCACACACAACCTTCCCCGACCCACACACACACTTCCCCGACCCACACACACAAACTTCTCTGACCCACACACAAACTTCCCCGACCCACACACAAATATCTCCGACTAACAAACACAAACTTCTCTGACCCACACACAAACTTCCCCGATCCACACACAAACTTCTCCGACCCGCACACAAACTTCCACGACCCACACACAAACTTTCCCGAACCATACACAAAATTCCCCGACCCACAGACAAACTTCCCCGACCCACACACAAACTTCCCCGACCCAGACACAAACTTCCCCGACCCACACAGAAACTTCCCCGACCAAGACACAAACTGCCCAGACCCATACACAAAATTCTCCAACACATACACAAAATTCTCTGACCCACACACATAATTCTCCGGCCCACACACACAAGAGTTCCCCAAACCAAACACACACTTCCCCGACCAACGCACAAACTTCCCCGACCAACGCACAAACTTCCCCGACCCACACACAAACTTCCCCACTGTTGCACCTCAAACTTCCCGGAACTACACACAAACATCCCTGACCCACACACAAACTTCCCTGACCCACACAGAAAATTCTCCGGCCCACACACAAACTTCTCCGACCCATACACAAACTTCTCCGACCCACACACAAACTTCTCCGGCCCACACAAAAACTTCCCCGACCCACACACACACTTCCCCGACCCACACACACAAACTTCTCTGACCCACACACAAACTTCCCCGACCCACACACAAACTTCTCCGACCCACACACACAAACTTCTCTTACCGACACACAAACTTATCCGAACCACACACAAACTTCCCCGACCAACACACAAACTTCTCCGACGCACACATAAACTTCTCTGACCCACACACAAACTTCCCCGACCCACACACAAACTTCTCCGACCCACACACAAACTTCTCTGACCCACACACAAACTCCCCGACCCACACACAAACTTCTCTGACCCACACACAATCTTCCCCAACCCACACACAACCTTCTCCGACCCACACAAACTTCTCGGACCCATGCACAAACTTCCCCAAACCACACATATACTTCCCTGAACCACACACAAATTTCCCTGACCCACACACAAAGTTCACCGACCCACACACAAACTTCTCTGACCCACACACAAACTTCCCCGACCCACACACAACCTTCTCTGACCCACACACAAACTTCTCCGACCCACAAACAAACTTTCCCGAACCACACACAAAATTCCCCGACCCACAAACAAACTTCCCCGACCCACACACAAACTTCCCCGACCCACACACAAACTTCCTCGACCCACACACAATCTTCCCCGACCCAGACACAAATTTCGCCGACCCACACAGAAACTTCCCCGACCCACACACAAATTCTCCGGGCCACACACACAAACTTCTCCGACCCACACACAAACTTTCTCCGACCCACACACAAATTTCCTGACCCACACACAAACTTCCCCGACCCACACACAAACTTCTCTGATCCACACACAAATTTCTCCGGCTCACACACACAAACATCCCCGAACCACACACAAACTTCCCCGACCCACACACAAACTTCTCCGACCCACACGCAAACTTCCCCGGCCCACACACAAACTTCCCCGAACCACACACAAATTCCCCGACCCACACACAAACTTCCCCGAACCACACACAAATTCCCCGACCCACACACAGCTCCTCCGAACCACACACAAACTTCTCTGACTCACACACAAACTTACCCGACCCACATACAAACTTCTCTGACCCACACACAAACTTCTCTGACCCACACACAAACTTCTCTGACCCACACACAAACTGCCCCGACCCACACACAAACTTCCCCGACCCACACACTAACTTCCCCGACCTGCATACAAAATTCGCCGACCCACACACAAACCTCCCCGACCCAAACACAAACTTCCCCGACCCACTCACAAACTTCCCCGACCCAAACACAAACTTCCCCGACCCACACCCAAACTTCTCTGACCCACACACAAACTTCCCTGACCCACACACAAACTTACCCGACCCACACACCAACTTCTCCGACCCACACACAAACTTCTCTGACCCACACACAAACTTCTCCGAACCATACACAAAATTCCCCTAGCCACACACAAACTTCCCCGAACCAGACACAAATTTCCCCGACCCACACACAAACGTCTCCGACACACACACAACCTTCTCCGGCCCACACACACAAACTTCTCCGACCCACAGACAAACTTCCCCGACCCAGACACAAACTTCCCTGACCCACACACAAACTTCTCTGACCCACACACAAACTTCATCGACCCACACACAAACTTCCCCGACCCACAAACAAACTTCTCTGACCCACACACAAACTTCTCCGACCCACACACAAACTTCACCGAACCACACACAAAATTTCCGGACCCACACACAAACTTCCCCGACCCAGACACAAACTTCCCCGACCCACACACAAACTTCTCCGACCCACACACACAAACTTCTCTGACCGACACACAAACTTATCCGAACCACACACAAACTTCCCCGACCAACACACAAACTTCTCCGACGCACACATAAACCTCTGTGACCCACACACAAACTTCCCCGACCCACACACAAACTTCTCCGACCCACACACAAACTTCTCTGACCCACACACAAACTCCCCGACCCACACACAAACTTCTCTGACCCACACACAATCTTCCCCAACCCACACACAAACTTCTCCGACCCACACAAACTTCTCGGACCCATGCACAAACTTCCCCAAACCACACATATACTTCCCTGAACCACACACAAATTTCCCTGACCCACACACAAAGTTCACCGACCCACACACAAACTTCTCTGACCCACACACAAACTTCCCCGACCCACACACAACCTTCTCCGACCCACACACAAACTTCTCCGACCAACACACAAACTTTCCCGACCCACACACAAATTTCTCCGACCCACACACAAACTTCTCCGACCCACAAACAAACTTTCCCGAACCACACACAAAATTCCCCGACCCACAAACAAACTTCCCCGACCCACACACAAACTTCCCCGACCCACACACAAACTTCCTCGACCCACACACAATCTTCCCCGACCCAGACACAAATTTCGCCGACCCACACACAAACTTCTCCGACCAACACACAAACTTTCCCGACCCACACACAAATTTCTCCGACCCACACACAAACTTCTCCGACCCACAAACAAACTTTCCCGAACCACACACAAAATTCCCCGACACACAAACAAACTTCCCCGACCCACACACAAACTTCCCCGACCCACACACAAACTTCCTCGACCCACATGCAATCTTCCCCGACCCAGACACAAATTTCGCCGACCCACACAGAAACTTCCCCGACCCACACACAAATTCTCCGGGCCACAACACAGAAACTTCTCCGACCCACACACAAATTTCCTGACCCACACACAAACTTCCCCGACCCACACACAAACTTCTCTGACCCACACACAAATTTCTCCGGCTCACACACACAAACATCCCCGAACCACACACAAACTTCCCCGACCCACATACAAACTTCTCCGACCCACACGCAAACTTCCCCGGCCCACACACAAACTTCCCCGAACCACACACAAATTACCCGACCCACACACAAACTTCTCCGAACCACACACAGCTTCTCCGAACCACAAACAAACTTCTCTGACTCACACACAAACTTACCCAACCCACATACAAACTTCTCTGACCCACACACAAACTTCTCTGACCCACACACAAACTTCTCTGACCCACACACAAACTGCCCCGACCCACACACAAACTTCCCCGACCCATACACAAACTTCTCTGACCCACACACAAACTTCCCTGACCCACACACAAACTTCCCCTACCCACACACAAACTTCGAGGACCCACACACAAACTTCCCCGACCCACACACAAACTTCCCTGAACCAAACACAAACTTCCCCGACCCACACCCAAACTTCTCTGACCCACACACAAACTTCCCTGACCCACACACAATCTTCCCCGACCCACACACAAACTACACCGACCCACACACCAACTTCTCCGACCCACACACAAACTTCTCTGACTCACACACAAACTTACCCGACCCACATACAAACTTCTCTGACCCACACACAAACTTCTCTGACCCACACACAAACTTCTCTGACCCACACACAAACTGCCCCGACCCACACACAAACTTCTCCGAACCACACACAAACTTCTCTGACTCACAAACAAACTTCTCCACGGCCCACACACACAAACTTCCCCGACCCACACACAAACTTCCCCGACCCACACACTAACTTCCCCGACCTGCATACAAAATTCGCCGACCCACACACAAACTTCCCTGACCCACACACAAACTTCCCCTACCCACACACAAACTTCGAGGACCGACACACAAACTTCCCCGACCCACACACAACCTTCTCCGACCCACACACAAACTTCTCCGACCAACACACAAACTTTCCCGACCCACACACAAATTTCTCCGACCCACACACAAACTTCTCCGACCCACAAACAAACTTTCCCGAACCACACACAAAATTCCCCGACCCACAAACAAACTTCCCCGACCCACACACAAACTTCCCCGACCCACACACAAACTTCCTCGACCCACACACAATCTTCCCCGACCCAGACACAAATTTCGCCGACCCACACACAAACTTCTCCGACCAACACACAAACTTTCCCGACCCACACACAAATTTCTCCGACCCACACACAAACTTCTCCGACCCACAAACAAACTTTCCCGAACCACACACAAAATTCCCCGACACACAAACAAACTTCCCCGACCCACACACAAACTTCCCCGACCCACACACAAACTTCCTCGACCCACATGCAATCTTCCCCGACCCAGACACAAATTTCGCCGACCCACACAGAAACTTCCCCGACCCACACACAAATTCTCCGGGCCACAACACAGAAACTTCTCCGACCCACACACAAATTTCCTGACCCACACACAAACTTCCCCGACCCACACACAAACTTCTCTGACCCACACACAAATTTCTCCGGCTCACACACACAAACATCCCCGAACCACACACAAACTTCCCCGACCCACATACAAACTTCTCCGACCCACACGCAAACTTCCCCGGCCCACACACAAACTTCCCCGAACCACACACAAATTACCCGACCCACACACAAACTTCTCCGAACCACACACAGCTTCTCCGAACCACACACAAACTTCTCTGACTCACACACAAACTTACCCGACCCACATACAAACTTCTCTGACCCACACACAAACTTCTCTGACCCACACACAAACTTCTCTGACCCACACACAAACTGCCCCGACCCACACACAAACTTCCCCGACCCATACACAAACTTCTCTGACCCACACACAAACTTCCCTGACCCACACACAAACTTCCCCTACCCACACACAAACTTCGAGGACCCACACACAAACTTCCCCGACCCACACACAAACTTCCCTGAACCAAACACAAACTTCCCCGACCCACACCCAAACTTCTCTGACCCACACACAAACTTCCCTGACCCACACACAATCTTCCCCGACCCACACACAAACTACACCGACCCACACACCAACTTCTCCGACCCACACACAAACTTCTCTGACTCACACACAAACTTACCCGACCCACATACAAACTTCTCTGACCCACACACAAACTTCTCTGACCCACACACAAACTTCTCTGACCCACACACAAACTGCCCCGACCCACACACAAACTTCTCCGAACCACACACAAACTTCTCTGACTCACAAACAAACTTCTCCACGGCCCACACACACAAACTTCCCCGACCCACACACAAACTTCCCCGACCCACACACTAACTTCCCCGACCTGCATACAAAATTCGCCGACCCACACACAAACTTCCCTGACCCACACACAAACTTCACCTACCCACACACAAACTTCGAGGACCGACACACAAACTTCCCCGACCCACACACAAACTTCCCCGACCCAAACACAAACTTCCCCGACCCACACCCAAACTTCTCTGACCCACACACAAACTTCCCTGACCCACACACAAACTTCCCCGACCCACACACAAACTACACCGACCCACACACCAACTTCTCCGACCCACACCCAAACTTCTCTGACCCACACACCAACTTCTCCGAGCCATACACAAAATTCCCCTAGCCACACACAAACTTCCCCGAACCAGACACAAATTTCCCCGACCCACACACAAACTTCCCCGACCCAGACACAAACTTCCCCGACCCACACACAAACTTCCCCGACCAACACACAAACTTCCCCGACCCACACACAAACTTCCCCACTGTTACACCTCAAACTTCCCGGACCGACACACAATCTTCCCCGACCCACACACAAACTTCTCCAAACCACACACACAAACTTCTCTGACCCACACACAAACTTCCCCGACCCACACACAAACTTCTCCGAACCACACACACAAACTTCTCTGACCCACACACAAACTTCTCCGACCCACACACAAACTTCTCCGACCCACACACAAACTTCACCGAACCACACACAAACTTTCCCGACCCACACACTAACTACCCCGACCCACAGACAAACTTCCCCGACCCACACACAAACTTCTCCGACCCACACACACAAACTTCTCTGACCCACACACAAACCGCTCCGAACCACGCACAAACTTCCCCGACCAACACACAAACTCCTCCAACGCACACATAAACTTAACTGACCCACACACAAACTTCCCCGACCCACACACAAACTTCTCCAACCCACACACAAACTTCTCTGACCCACACACAAACTTTCCCGACCCACACACAAACTTCTCCGACCCACATATAAACTTTTCTGCCCCACACACAAACTTCCCCGACCCACACACAAAGTTCTCCGACCCACACACTAACTTCTCCGACCCACACACACACTTCCCCGACCCACACACACAAACTTCTCTGACCCACACACAAACTTCCCCGACCCACACACAAACTTCTCCGACCCACACACACAAACTTCTCTGACCGACACACAAACTTATCCGAACCACACACAAACTTCCCCGACCAACACACAAACTTCTCCGACGCACACATAAACTTCTCTGACCGACACACAAACTTCCCCGACCCACACACAAACTTCTCCGACCCACACACAAACTTCTCTGACCCACACACAAACTCCCCGACCCACACACAAACTTCTCTGACCCACACACAATCTTCCCCAACCCACACACAAACTTCTCCGACCCACACAAACTTCTCGGACCCATGCACAAACTTCCCCAAACCACACATATACTTCCCTGAACCACACACAAATTTCCCTGACCCACACACAAAGTTCACCGACCCACACACAAACTTCTCTGACCCACACACAAACTTCCCCGACCCACACACAACCTTCTCCGACCCACACACAAACTTCTCCGACCAACACACAAACTTTCCCGACCCACACACAAACTTCTCCGACCCACACACAAACTTCTCCGACCCACAAACAAACTTTCCCGAACCACACACAAAATTCCCCGACCCACAAACAAACTTCCCCGACCCACACACAAACTTCCCCGACCCACACACAAACTTCCTCGACCCACACACAATCTTCCCCGACCCAGACACAAATTTGACCGACCCACACAGAAACTTCCCCGACCCACACACAAATTCTCCGGGCCACACACACAAACTTCTCCGACCCACACACAAACTTCTCCGACCCACACACAAATTTCCTGACCCACACACAAACTTCGCCGACCCACACACAAACTTCTCTGACCCACACACAAATTTCTCCGGCTCACACACACAAACATCCCCGAACCACACACAAACTTCCCCGGCCCACACACAAACTTCCCCGAACCACACACAAATTCCCCGACCCACACACAAACTTCTCCGAACCACACACAGCTTCTCCGAACCACACACAAACTTCTCTGACTCACACACAAACTTACCCGACCCACATACAAACTTCTCTGACCCACACACAAACTTCTCTGACCCACACACAAACTTCTCTGACCCACACACAAACTGCCCCGACCCACACACAAACTTCTCCGACCCACACACAAACTTCCACGACCCACACACAAACTTCTCCGAACCACACACACAAACTTCTCTGACCCACACACAAACTTCCCCGACCCACACACAAACTTCTCCGAACCACACACAAACTTCACCGAACCACACACAAACTTTCCCGACCCACACACAAACTACCCCGACCCACAGACAAACTTCCCCGACCCACACACAAACTTCTCCGACCCACACACACAAACTTCTCTGACCCACACACAAACCTCTCCGACCCACATATAAACTTTTCTGCCCCACACACAAACTTCCCCGACCCACACACAATGTTCTCCGACCCACACACTAACTTCTCCGACCCACACACAAACTTCACCGAACCACACACACAAACTTCTCTGACACACACACAAACTTCTCCGACCCACACACAAACTTCCCCGACCAACACACAAACTCCTCCAACGCACACATAAACTTAACTGACCCACACACAAACTTCCCCGACCCACACACAAACTTCTCCAACCCACACACAAACTTCTCTGACCCACACACAAACTTTCCCGACCCACACACAAACTTCTCCGACCCACACACAAACTTTTCTGCCCCACACACAAACTTCCCCGACCCACACACAAAGTTCTCCGACCCACACACTAACTTCTCCGACCCACACACAAACTTCACTGAACCACACACAAACTTTCCCGACCCACACACAATCTACCCCGACCCACAGACAAACTTCCCCGACCCACACACAAACTTCTCCGACCCACACACACAAACTTCTCTGACCCACACACAAACCTCTCCGAACCACGCACAAACTTCCCCGACCAACACACAAACTCCTCCAACGCACACATAAACTTAACTGACCCACACACAAACTTCCCCGACCCACACACAAACTTCTCCAACCCACACACAAACTTCTCTGACCCACACACAAACTTCTCTGACCCACACACAAACTTCTCTGACCCACACACAAACTGCCCCGACCCACACACAAACTTCTCCGACCCACACACAAACTTCCACGACCCACACACAAACTTCTCCGAACCACACACACAAACTTCTCCGACCCACACACAAACTTCTCCGACCCACACACAAACTTCACCGAACCACACACAAACTTTCCCGACCCACACACAAACTACCCCGACCCACAGACAAACTTCCCCGACCCACACACAAACTTCTCCGACCCACACACACAAACTTCTCTGACCCACACACAAACCTCTCCGAACCACGCACAAACTTCCCCGACCAACACACAAGCTCCTCTAACGCACATATAAACTTAACTGACCCACACACAAACTTTCCCGACCCACACACAAACTTCTCCAACCCACACACAAACTTCTCTGACCCACACACAAACTTTCCCGACCCACACACAAACTTTTCCGACCCACATATAAATTTTTCTGCCCCACACACAAACTTCCCTGACCCACACACAAAGTTCTCCGACCCACACACTAACTTCTCCGACCCACACACAAACTTTCCCGACCCACACACAAACTTCTCCGACCCACACACAAATTTCTCTGACCCACACACAAACTTTCCCGAACCATACACAAAATTCCCCAACCCACATTCAAACTTCTCCGACCCACACACAAACTTCCCCGACCCACACACAAACTTCCCCGAACCACACACAAACTTTTCCGACCCACACACAAACTTCTCCGACCCACACACAAACTTTTCCGACCCATACACAAACTTCTCTGACCCACACACAAACGTCTCCAACACATACACAAACTTCTCCGGCCCACACACAATCTTCTCCGACCAACACACAAACTTCCCCGACCCACACACAAACTTCCACACTGTTACACCTCAAACTTCCCGGACCCACACACAAACTTCCCTGACCCACACAGAAAATTCTCCGGCCCACACACAAACTTCTCCGACCCATACACAAACTTCTCCGACCCACACACAAACTTCTCCGGCCCACACATAAACTTCCCCGACCCACACACACACTTCCCTGACCCACACACACAAACTTTTCTGACCCACACACAAACTTCGCTGACCCACACAAAATCTTCTCCGACCCACACACACAAACTTCTCTGACCCACACACAAACTTCCCCGACCCACACACAAATTTCTCCGACCCACACAGAAACTTCCCCGACCCACACACAAATTCTCCGGCCCACACACACAAACTTCTCCGACCCACACACAAACTTCCCCGAACCATACACAAAATTCCCCGACCCACACACAAACTTCTCCGGCCCACACACAAACTTCTCTGACCCACACACAACCTTCTCCGACCCACACACAACCTTCCCCGACCCACACACACACTGCCCCGACCCACACACACAAACTTCTCTGACCCACACACAAACTTCCCCGACCCACACACAAATATCTCCGACTCACAAACACAAACTTCTCTGACCCACACACAAACTTCCCCGATCCACACACAAACTTCTCCGACCCACACACAAACTTCCACGACCCACACACAAAATTCCCCGACCCACACACAAACTTCTCCGGCCCACACACAAACTTCTCTGACCCACACACAACCTTCTCCGACCCACACACAACCTTCCCCGACCCACACACACACTTCCCCGACCCACACACACAAACTTCTCTGACCCACACACAAACTTCCCCGACCCACACACAAATATCTCCGACTCACAAACACAAACTTCTCTGACCCACACACAAACTTCCCCGATCCACACACAAACTTCTCCGACCCACACACAAACTTCCACGACCCACACACAAACTTCTCCAACCCACACACAAACTTCTCTGACCCACACACAAACTTTCCCGAACCATACACAAAATTCCCCGACCCACAGACAAACTTCCCCGACCCACACACAAACTTCCCCGACCCAGACACAAACTTCCCCGACCCACACAGAAACTTCCCCGACCAAGACACAAACTGCCCAGACCCATACACAAAATTCTCTGACCCACACACAAACTTCTCCAGCCCACACACACAAACGTCTCCGGCCCACACACAAACTTCTCCGACCCATACACAAACTTCTCTGACCCACACACAAACGTCTCCAACACATACACAAAATTCTCTGACCCACACACATCATTCTCCGGCCCACACACACAAGAGTTCCCCAAACCAAACACACACTTCCCCGACCAACGCACAAACTTCCCCGACCAACGCACAAACTTCCCCGACCCACACACAAACTTCCCCACTGTTGCACCTCAAACTTCCCGGACCTACACACAAACATCCCTGACCCACACACAAACTTCCCTGACCCACACAGAAAATTCTCCGGCCCACACACAAACTTCTCCGACCCATGCACAAACTTCCCCAAACCACACATATACTTCCCTGAACCACACACAAATTTCCCTGACCCACACACAAAGTTCACCGACCCACACACAAACTTCTCTGACCCACACACAAACTTCCCCGACCCACACACAACCTTCTCCGACCCACACACAAACTTCTCCGACCAACACACAAACTTTCCCGACCCACACACAAACTTCTCCGACCCACACACAAACTTCTCCGACCCACAAACAAACTTTCCCGAACCACACACAAAATTCCCGACCCACACACAAACTTCCCCGACCCACACACAAACTTCCTCGACTCACACACAATCTTCCCCGACCCAGACACAAATTTCGCCGACCCACACAGAAACTTCCCCGACCCACACACAAATTCTCCGGGCCACACACACAAACTTCTCCGACCCACACACAAACTTCTCCGACCCACACACAAATTTCCTGACCCACACACAAACTTCGCCGACCCACACACAAACTTCTCTGACCCACACACAAATTTCTCCGGCTCACACACACAAACATCCCCGAACCACACACAAACTTCCCCGACCCACACACAAACTTCTCCAAACCACACACAGCTTCTCCGAACCACACACAAACTTCTCTGACTCACACACAAACTTACCCGACCCACATACAAACTTCTCTGACCCACACACAAACTTCTCTGACCCACACACAAACTTCTCTGACCCACACACAAACTGCCCCGACCCACAAACAAACTTCTCCGAACCACACACAAACTTCTCTGACTCACAAACAAACTTCTCCACGGCCAACACACACAAACTTCCCCGACCCACACACAAACTTCTCTGACCCACACACCAACTTCCCCGACCTGCATACAAAATTCGCCGAACCACACACAAACTTCCCCGACCCACACACAAACTTCGAGGACGCACACACAAACTTCCCCGACCCACACACAAACTTCCCCGACCCAAACACAAACTTCCCCGACCCACACCCAAACTTCTCTGACCCACACACAAACTTCCCTGACCCACACACAAACTTCCCCGACCCACACACCAACTTCTCCGACCCACACACAAACTTCTCTGACCCACATACAAACTTCTCCGAACCATACACAATATTCCCCTAGCCACACACAAACTTCCCCGAACCAGACACAAATTTCCCCGACCCACACACAAACTTCCCCGACCCAGACACAAACTTCCCCGACCCACACACAAACTTCTCCGACCCACACACACAAACTTCTCTGACCGACACACAAACTTATCCGAACCACACACAAACTTCCCCGACCAACACACAAACTTCTCCGATGCACACATAAACCTCTCTGACCCACACACAAACTTCCCCGACCCACACACAAACTTCTCCGACCCACACACAAACTTCTCTGACCCACACACAAACTCCCCGACCCACACACAAACTTCTCTGACCCACACACAATCTTCCCCAACCCACACACAAACTTCTCCGACCCACACAAACTTCTCGGACCCATGCACAAACTTCCCCAAACCACACATATACTTCCCTGAACCACACACAAATTTCCCTGACCCACACACAAAGTTCAACGACCCACACACAAACTTCTCTGACCCACACACAAACTTCCCCGACCCACACACAACCTTCTCCGACCCACACACAAACTTCTCCGACCAACACACAAACTTTCCCGACCCACACACAAATTTCTCCGACCCACACACAAACTTCTCCGACCCACAAACAAACTTTCCCGAACCACACACAAAATTCCCCGACCTACAAACAAACTTCCCCGACCCACACACAAACTTCCCCGACCCACACACAAACTTCCTCGACCCACACACAATCTTCCCCGACCCAGACACAAATTTCGCCGACCCACACAGAAACTTCCCCGAGCCACACACAAATTCTCCGGGCCACACACAGAAACTTCTCCGACCCACACACAAATTTCCTGACCCACACACAAACTTCCCCGACCCACACACAAACTTCTCCGACCCACAAACAAATTTCTCCGGCTCACACACACAAACATCCCCGAACCACACACAAACTTCCCCGACCCACATACAAACTTCTCCGACCCACACGCAAACTTCCCCGGCCCACACACAAACTTCCCCGAACCACACACAAATTCCCCGACCCACACACAAACTTCTCCGAACCACACACAGCTTCTCCGAACCACACACAAACTTCTCTGACTCACACACAAACTTACCCGACCCACATACAAACTTCTCTGACCCACACACAAACTTCTCTGACCCACGCACAAACTTCTCTGACCCACACACAAACTGCCCCGACCCACACACAAACTTCCCCGACCCACACACAAACTTCTCCGACCCACACACTCAAACCTCTCTGACCCACACGCAAACTTCCCCGACCCAAACACAAAATTCTCCGGCCCACAAACAAACTTCTCCGGCCCACACACAAACTTCCCCGACCCACACACAAACTTCCCCGACCCACACACACACTTCCCCGACCCACACACACACTTCCCCGACCCACACACACAAACTTCTCTGACCCACACACAAACTTCCCCGACCCACACACAAACTTCTCCGACCCACACATACAAACTTCTCTGACCGACACACAATCTTATCGGAACCACACACAAACTTCCCCGACCAACACACAAACTTCTCCGACGCACACATAAACTTCTCTGACCGACACACAAACTTCCCCGACCCACACACAAACTTCTCCGACCCACACACAAACTTCACTGACCCACACACAAACTCCCCGACCCACACACAAACTTCTCTGACCCACACACAATCTTCCCCAACCCACACACAAACTTCTCCGACCCACACAAACTTCTCGGACCCATGCACAAACTTCCCCAAACCACACATATACTTCCCTGAACCACACACAAATTTCCCTGACCCACACACAAAGTTCACCGACCCACACACAAACTTCTCTGACCCACACACAAACTTCCCCGACCCACACACAACCTTCTCCGACCCACACACAAACTTCTCCGACCAACACACAAACTTTCCCGACCCACACACAAACTTCTCCGACCCACACACAAACTTCTCCGACCCACAAACAAACTTTCCCGAACCACACACAAAATTCCCCGACCCACAAACAAACTTCCCCGACCCACACACAAACTTCCCCGACCCACACACAAACTTCCTCGACTCACACACAATCTTCCCCGACCCAGACACAAATTTCGCCGACCCACACAGAAACTTCCCCGACCCACACACAAATTCTCCGGGCCACACACACAAACTTCTCTGACCCACACACAAACTTCTCCGACCCACACACAAATTTCCTGACCCACACACAAACTTCGCCGACCCACACACAAACTTCTCTGACCCACACACAAATTTCTCCGGCTCACACACACAAACATCCCCGAACCACACACAAACTTCCCCGACCCACACACAAACTTCTCCAAACCACACACAGCTTCTCCGAACCACACACAAACTTCTCTGACTCACACACAAACTTACCCGACCCACATACAAACTTCTCTGACCCACACACAAACTTCTCTGACCCACACACAAACTTCTCTGACCCACACACAAACTGCCCCGACCCACAAACAAACTTCTCCGAACCACACACAAACTTCTCTGACTCACAAACAAACTTCTCCACGGCCAACACACACAAACTTCCCCGACCCACACACAAACTTCTCTGACCCACACACCAACTTCCCCGACCTGCATACAAAATTCGCCGAACCACACACAAACTTCCCCGACCCACACACAAACTTCGAGGACGCACACACAAACTTCCCCGACCCACACACAAACTTCCCCGACCCAAACACAAACTTCCCCGACCCACACCCAAACTTCTCTGACCCACACACAAACTTCCCTGACCCACACACAAACTTCCCCGACCCACACACCAACTTCTCCGACCCACACACAAACTTCTCTGACCCACATACAAACTTCTCCGAACCATACACAAAATTCCCCTAGCCACACACAAACTTCCCCGAACCAGACACAAATTTCCCCGACCCACACACAAACTTCCCCGACCCACACACAAACTTCTCCGACCCACACACACAAACTTCTCTGACCGACACACAAACTTATCCGAACCACACACAAACTTCCCCGACCAACACACAAACTTCTCCGATGCACACATAAACCTCTCTGACCCACACACAAACTTCCCCGACCCACACACAAACTTCTCCGACCCACACACAAACTTCTCTGACCCACACACAAACTCCCCGACCCACACACAAACTTCTCTGACCCACACACAATCTTCCCCAACCCACACACAAACTTCTCCGACCCACACAAACTTCTCGGACCCATGCACAAACTTCCCCAAACCACACATATACTTCCCTGAACCACACACAAATTTCCCTGACCCACACACAAAGTTCACCGACCCACACACAAACTTCTCTGACCCACACACAAACTTCCCCGACCCACACACAACCTTCTCCGACCCACACACAAACTTCTCCGACCAACACACAAACTTTCCCGACCCACACACAAATTTCTCCGACCCACACACAAACTTCTCCGACCCACAAACAAACTTTCCCGAACCACACACAAAATTCCCCGACCTACAAACAAACTTCCCCGACCCACACACAAACTTCCCCGACCCACACACAAACTTCCTCGACCCACACACAATCTTCCCCGACCCAGACACAAATTTCGCCGACCCACACACACACTTCCCCGACCCACACACACAAACTTCTCCGACCCACACACACAAACTTCTCTGACCCACACACAAACTTCTCCGGCCCACACACACAAACTTCCCCGACCCACACATACAATTCCCCGACCCACACACACAAACTTCTCTGACCCCCACACAAACTTCCCAAACCCAAACACAAACTTCTCTGACCCACACACAAACTTCTCCGGCCCACACACAAACTTCCCCGAGCCACACACACAGTTTACCGACCCACACACACAAACTTCTCTGACCCACACACAATCTTCCCCGACCCACACACAAACTTCTCCGACCCACACATACAAACTTCTCTGACCGACACACAAACTTATCCGAACCACACACAAACTTCCCCGACCAACACACAAACTTCTCCGACGCACACATAAACTTCTCTGACCGACACACAAACTTCCCCGACCCACACACAAACTTCTCCGACCCACACACAAACTTCACTGACCCACACACAAACTCCCCGACCCACACACAAACTTCTCTGACCCACACACAATCTTCCCCAACCCACACACAAACTTCTCCGACCCACACAAACTTCTCGGACCCATGCACAAACTTCCCCAAACCACACATATACTTCCCTGAACCACACACAAATTTCCCTGACCCACACACAAAGTTCACCGACCCACACACAAACTTCTCTGACCCACACACAAACTTCCCCGACCCACACACAACCTTCTCCGACCCACACACAAACTTCTCCGACCAACACACAAACTTTCCCGACCCACACACAAACTTCTCCGACCCACACACAAACTTCTCCGACCCACAAACAAACTTTCCCGAACCACACACAAAATTCCCCGACCCACAAACAAACTTCCCCGACCCACACACAAACTTCCCCGACCCACACACAAACTTCCTCGACTCACACACAATCTTCCCCGACCCAGACACAAATTTCGCCGACCCACACAGAAACTTCCCCGACCCACACACAAATTCTCCGGGCCACACACACAAACTTCTCTGACCCACACACAAACTTCTCCGACCCACACACAAATTTCCTGACCCACACACAAACTTCGCCGACCCACACACAAACTTCTCTGACCCACACACAAATTTCTCTGGCTCACACACACAAACATCCCCGAACCACACACAAACTTCCCCGACCCACACACAAACTTCTCCAAACCACACACAGCTTCTCCGAACCACACACAAACTTCTCTGACTCACACACAAACTTACCCGACCCACATACAAACTTCTCTGACCCACACACAAACTTCTCTGACCCACACACAAACTTCTCTGACCCACACACAAACTGCCCCGACCCACAAACAAACTTCTCCGAACCACACACAAACTTCTCTGACTCACAAACAAACTTCTCCACGGCCAACACACACAAACTTCCCCGACCCACACACAAACTTCTCTGACCCACACACCAACTTCCCCGACCTGCATACAAAATTCGCCGAACCACACACAAACTTCCCCGACCCACACACAAACTTCGAGGACGCACACACAAACTTCCCCGACCCACACACAAACTTCCCCGACCCAAACACAAACTTCCCCGACCCACACCCAAACTTCTCTGACCCACACACAAACTTCCCTGACCCACACACAAACTTCCCCGACCCACACACCAACTTCTCCGACCCACACACAAACTTCTCTGACCCACATACAAACTTCTCCGAACCATACACAATATTCCCCTAGCCACACACAAACTTCCCCGAACCAGACACAAATTTCCCCGACCCACACACAAACTTCCCCGACCCAGACACAAACTTCCCCGACCCACACACAAACTTCTCCGACCCACACACACAAACTTCTCTGACCGACACACAAACTTATCCGAACCACACACAAACTTCCCCGACCAACACACAAACTTCTCCGATGCACACATAAACCTCTCTGACCCACACACAAACTTCCCCGACCCACACACAAACTTCTCCGACCCACACACAAACTTCTCTGACCCACACACAAACTCCCCGACCCACACACAAACTTCTCTGACCCACACACAATCTTCCCCAACCCACACACAAACTTCTCCGACCCACACAAACTTCTCGGACCCATGCACAAACTTCCCCAAACCACACATATACTTCCCTGAACCACACACAAATTTCCCTGACCCACACACAAAGTTCACCGACCCACACACAAACTTCTCTGACCCACACACAAACTTCCCCGACCCACACACAACCTTCTCCGACCCACACACAAACTTCTCCGACCAACACACAAACTTTCCCGACCCACACACAAATTTCTCCGACCCACACACAAACTTCTCCGACCCACAAACAAACTTTCCCGAACCACACACAAAATTCCCCGACCTACAAACAAACTTCCCCGACCCACACACAAACTTCCCCGACCCACACACAAACTTCCTCGACCCACACACAATCTTCCCCGACCCAGACACAAATTTCGCCGACCCACACAGAAACTTCCCCGAGCCACACACAAATTCTCCGGGCCACACACAGAAACTTCTCCGACCCACACACAAATTTCCTGACCCACACACAAACTTCCCCGACCCACACACAAACTTCTCCGACCCACAAACAAATTTCTCCGGCTCACACACACAAACATCCCCGAACCACACACAAACTTCCCCGACCCACATACAAACTTCTCCGACCCACACGCAAACTTCCCCGGCCCACACACAAACTTCCCCGAACCACACACAAATTCCCCGACCCACACACAAACTTCTCCGAACCACACACAGCTTCTCCGAACCACACACAAACTTCTCTGACTCACACACAAACTTACCCGACCCACATACAAACTTCTCTGACCCACACACAAACTTCTCTGACCCACGCACAAACTTCTCTGACCCACACACAAACTGCCCCGACCCACACACAAACTTCCCCGACCCACACACAAACTTCTCCGACCCACACACTCAAACCTCTCTGACCCACACGCAAACTTCCCCGACCCAAACACAAAATTCTCCGGCCCACAAACAAACTTCTCCGGCCCACACACAAACTTCCCCGACCCACACACAAACTTCCCCGACCCACACACACACTTCCCCGACCCACACACACACTTCCCCGACCCACACACACAAACTTCTCTGACCCACACACAAACTTCCCCGACCCACACACAAACTTCTCCGACCCACACATACAAACTTCTCTGACCGACACACAAACTTATCCGAACCACACACAAACTTCCCCGACCAACACACAAACTTCTCCGACGCACACATAAACTTCTCTGACCGACACACAAACTTCCCCGACCCACACACAAACTTCTCCGACCCACACACAAACTTCACTGACCCACACACAAACTCCCCGACCCACACACAAACTTCTCTGACCCACACACAATCTTCCCCAACCCACACACAAACTTCTCCGACCCACACAAACTTCTCGGACCCATGCACAAACTTCCCCAAACCACACATATACTTCCCTGAACCACACACAAATTTCCCTGACCCACACACAAAGTTCACCGACCCACACACAAACTTCTCTGACCCACACACAAACTTTCCCGACCCACACACAACCTTCTCCGACCCACACACAAACTTCTCCGACCAACACACAAACTTTCCCGACCCACACACAAACTTCTCCGACCCACACACAAACTTCTCCGACCCACAAACAAACTTTCCCGAACCACACACAAAATTCCCCGACCCACAAACAAACTTCCCCGACCCACACACAAACTTCCCCGACCCACACACAAACTTCCTCGACTCACACACAATCTTCCCCGACCCAGACACAAATTTCGCCGACCCACACAGAAACTTCCCCGACCCACACACAAATTCTCCGGGCCACACACACAAACTTCTCTGACCCACACACAAACTTCTCCGACCCACACACAAATTTCCTGACCCACACACAAACTTCGCCGACCCACACACAAACTTCTCTGACCCACACACAAATTTCTCCGGCTCACACACACAAACATCCCCGAACCACACACAAACTTCCCCGACCCACACACAAACTTCTCCAAACCACACACAGCTTCTCCGAACCACACACAAACTTCTCTGACTCACACACAAACTTACCCGACCCACATACAAACTTCTCTGACCCACACACAAACTTCTCTGACCCACACACAAACTTCTCTGACCCACACACAAACTGCCCCGACCCACAAACAAACTTCTCCGAACCACACACAAACTTCTCTGACTCACAAACAAACTTCTCCACGGCCAACACACACAAACTTCCCCGACCCACACACAAACTTCTCTGACCCACACACCAACTTCCCCGACCTGCATACAAAATTCGCCGAACCACACACAAACTTCCCCGACCCACACACAAACTTCGAGGACGCACACACAAACTTCCCCGACCCACACACAAACTTCCCCGACCCAAACACAAACTTCCCCGACCCACACCCAAACTTCTCTGACCCACACACAAACTTCCCTGACCCACACACAAACTTCCCCGACCCACACACCAACTTCTCCGACCCACACACAAACTTCTCTGACCCACATACAAACTTCTCCGAACCATACACAAAATTCCCCTAGCCACACACAAACTTCCCCGAACCAGACACAAATTTCCCCGACCCACACACAAACTTCCCCGACCCACACACAAACTTCTCCGACCCACACACACAAACTTCTCTGACCGACACACAAACTTATCCGAACCACACACAAACTTCCCCGACCAACACACAAACTTCTCCGATGCACACATAAACCTCTCTGACCCACACACAAACTTCCCCGACCCACACACAAACTTCTCCGACCCACACACAAACTTCTCTGACCCACACACAAACTCCCCGACCCACACACAAACTTCTCTGACCCACACACAATCTTCCCCAACCCACACACAAACTTCTCCGACCCACACAAACTTCTCGGACCCATGCACAAACTTCCCCAAACCACACATATACTTCCCTGAACCACACACAAATTTCCCTGACCCACACACAAAGTTCACCGACCCACACACAAACTTCTCTGACCCACACACAAACTTCCCCGACCCACACACAACCTTCTCCGACCCACACACAAACTTCTCCGACCAACACACAAACTTTCCCGACCCACACACAAATTTCTCCGACCCACACACAAACTTCTCCGACCCACAAACAAACTTTCCCGAACCACACACAAAATTCCCCGACCTACAAACAAACTTCCCCGACCCACACACAAACTTCCCCGACCCACACACAAACTTCCTCGACCCACACACAATCTTCCCCGACCCAGACACAAATTTCACCGACCCACACACACACTTCCCCGACCCACACACACAAACTTCTCCGACCCACACACACAAACTTCTCTGACCCACACACAAACTTCTCCGGCCCACACACACAAACTTCCCCGACCCACACATACAGTTCCCCGACCCACACACACAAACTTCTCTGACCCCCACACAAACTTCCCAAACCCAAACACAAACTTCTCTGACCCACACACAAACTTCTCCGGCCCACACACAAACTTCCCCGAGCCACACACACAGTTTACCGACCCACACACACAAACTTCTCTGACCCACACACAATCTTCCCCGACCCACACACAAACTTCTCCGACCCACAAACTTCTCTGACCCACACACAAACTTCACCGACCCACACACAAACTTCTCTGACCCACACACAAACTTCTCCGACCCACGCACAAACTTCCCCGACTCACACACAAACGTCCCCACTGTCACACCTCAAACTTCCCGGACCTACACACAAACTTCCCCGACCCACACACAAACTTCCCCGATCCACACATAAAATTCTCCGGCCCACACACAAACTTCTCTGACCCACACACAACATTCTCTGACCCACACACAAACTTTCCCGACCCACACACAAACTTCTCCGACCCACACACAAACTTCTCTTACCCACACACAAACTTTCCCGAACCATACACAAACTTCCCCGACCCACACAGAAAATTCTCCGGCCCACACACAAACTTCTCCGACCCATACACAAACTTCTCCGACCCACACACAAACTTCTCCGGCCCACACAAAAACTTCCCCGACCCACACACACCCTTCCCCGACCCACACACACAAACTTCTCTGACCCACACACAAACTTCCCCGACCCACACACAAACTTCTCCGACCCACACACACAAACTTCTCTGACCGACACACAAACTTATCCGAACCACACACAAACTTCCCCGACCAACACACAAACTTCCCCAAACCACACATATACTTCCCTGAACCACACACAAATTTCCCTGACCCACACACAAAGTTCACCGACCCACACACAAACTTCTCTGACCCACACACAAACTTCCCCGACCCACACACAACCTTCTCCGACCCACACACAAAATTCTCCCACCAACACACAAACTTTCCCGACCCACACACAAACTTCTCTGACCCACACACAAACGTCTCCAACACATACGCAAACTTCTCCGGCCCACACACAATCTTCTCCGACCAACACACAAACTTCCCCGACCCACACACAAACTTCCCCACTGTTACACCTCAAACTTCCCGGACCTACACACACACATCCCCGACCCACACACAAACTTTCCTGACCCACACAGAAAATTCTCCGGCCCACACACAAACTTCTCCGACCCACACACAAACTTTCCCGACCCACACACAAACTTCTCCGACCCACATATAAACTTTTCTGCCCCACACACAAACTTCCCCGACCCACACACAACGTTCTCCGACCAACACACTAACTTCTCCGACCAACACACAAACTTTCCCGACCCACACACAAACTTCTCTGACCCACACACAAATTTCTCTGACCCACACACAAACTTTCCCGAACCATACACAAAATTCCCCGACCCACAAACAAACTTCCCCGACCCACACACAAACTTCCCCGACCCACACACAAACATCCCCGACCCACACACAAACTTCCCCGACCCACACACAAACTTCTCCGACCCACACACAAACTTCCCCGACCAACACACAAACTTCCCCGACCCACACACAAACTTTTCCGACCCACACACAAACTTCTCCGACCCACACACAAACTTTTCCGACCCATACACAAACTTCTCTGACCCACACACAAACGTCTCCAACACATACACAAACTTCTCCGGCCCACACACAATCTTCTCCGACCAACACACAAACTTCCCTGACCCACACACAAACTTCCCCACTGTTACACCTCAAACTTCCCGGACCTACACACACACATCCCCGACCCACACACAAACTTCCCTGACCCACACAGAAAATTCTCCGGCCCACACACAAACTTCTCCGACCCATACACAAACTTCTCCGACACACACACAAACTTCTCCGGCCCACACATAAACTTCCCCGACCCACACACACACTTCCCTGACCCACACACACAAACTTTTCTGACCCACACACAAACTTCCCCGACCCACACACACTTCTCTGACCCACACACAAACTTCTCCAACCCACACACAAACTTCCCCGAACCACACACAAACTTTCCCGAACCATACACAAAATTCCCCGACCCACAAACAAACTTCCCCGACCCACACACAAACTTCCCCGACGCAGACACAAACATCCCCGACCCACACACAAACTTCCCTGACCCAGAAACAAACTGCCCAGACCCATATACAAAATTCTCTGACCCACACACAAACTTCTCTGGCCCACACACACAAACGTCTCCGACCCACACACAAACTTCTCCAACACAAACACAAACTTCTCCGGCCCACACACAATCTTCTCCGACCCACACACAAAATTCTCTGACCCACACACAAATTTCTCCGACCCACACACAAACTTCCCCGACCAACACACAAACTCCTCCAACGCACACATAAACTTAACTGACCCACACACAAACTTCCCCGACCCACACACAAACTTCTCCAACCCACACACAAACTTCTCTGACCCACACACAAACTTTCCTGACCCACACACAAACTTCTCCGACCCACATATAAACTTTTCTGCCCCACACACAAACTTCCCCGACCCACACACAAAGTTCTCCGACCCACACACTAACTTCTCCGACCCACACACAAACTTCACCGAACCACACACAAACTTTCCCGACCCACACACAAACTACCCCGACCCACACACAAACTTCCCCGACCCACACACAAACTTCTCCGACCCACACACACAAACTTCTCTGACCCACACACAAACCTCTCCGAACCACGCACAAACTTCCCCGACCAACACACAAACTCCTCCAACGCACACATAAACTTAACTGACCCACACACAAACTTCCCCGACCCACACACAAACTTCTCCAACCCACACACAAACTTCTCTGACCCACACACAAACTTCTCTGACCCACACACAAACTTCTCTGACCCACACACAAACTGCCCCGACCCACACACAAACTTTTCCGACCCACACACAAACTTCCACGACCCACACACAAACTTCTCCGAACCACACACACAAACTTCTCTGACCCACACACAAACTTCCCCGACCCACACACAAACTTCTCCGAACCACACACACAAACTTCTCTGACACACACACAAACTTCTCCGACCCACACACAAACTTCTCCGACCCACACACAAACTTCACCGAACCACACACAAACTTTCCCGACCCACACACAAACTACCCCGACCCACACACAAACTACCCCGACCCACAGACAAACTTCCCCGACCCACACACAAACTTCTCCGACCCACACACACAAACTTCTCTGACCCACACACAAACCTCTCCGAACCACACACAAACTTCCCCGACCCACACACAAACTTCTCCAACCCACACACAAACTTCTCTGACCCACACACAAACTTTCCCGACCCACACACAAACTTTTCCGACCCACATATAAACTTTTCTGCCCCACACACAAACTTCCCTGACCCACACACAAAGTTCTCCGACCCACACACTAACTTCTCCGACCCACACACAAACTTTCCCGACCCACACACAAACTTCTCCGACCCACACACAAATTTCTCTGACCCACACACAAACTTTCCCGAACCATACACAAAATTCCCCAACCCACATTCAAACTTCTCCGACCCACACACAAACTTCCCCGACCCACACACAAACTTCCCCGAACCACACACAAACTTTTCCGACCCACACACAAACTTCTCCGACCCACACACAAACTTTTCCGACCCATACACAAACTTCTCTGACCCACACACAAACGTCTCCAACACATACACAAACTTCTCCGGCCCACACACAATCTTCTCCGACCAACACACAAACTTCCCCGACCCACACACAAACTTCCACACTGTTACACCTCAAACTTCCCGGACCCACACACACATCCCCGACCCACACACAAACTTCCCTGACCCACACAGAAAATTCTCCGGCCCACACACAAACTTCTCCGACCCATACACAAACTTCTCCGACCCACACACAAACTTCTCCGGCCCACACATAAACTTCCCCGACCCACACACACACTTCCCTGACCCACACACACAAACTTTTCTGACCCACACACAAACTTCGCTGACCCACACAAAATCTTCTCCGACCCACACACACAAACTTCTCTGACCCACACACAAACTTCCCCGACCCACACACAAATTTCTCCGACCCACACAGAAACTTCCCCGACCCACACACAAATTTTCCGGCCCACACACACAAACTTCTCCGACCCACACACAAACTTCCCCGAATCATACACAAAATTCCCCGACCCACACACAAACTTCTCCGGCCCACACACAAACTTCTCTGACCCACACACAACCTTCTCCGACCCACACACAACCTTCCCCGACCCACACACACACTTCCCCGACCCACACACACAAACTTCTCTGACCCACACACAAACTTCCCCGACCCACACACAAATATCTCCGACTCACAAACACAAACTTCTCTGACCCACACACAAACTTCCCCGATCCACACACAAGCTTCTCCGACCCACACACAAACTTCCACGACCCACACACAAACTTCTCCAACCCACACACAAACTTCTCTGACCCACACACAAACTTTCCCGAACCATACACAAAATTCCCCGACCCACAGACAAACTTCCCCGACCCACACACAAACTTCCCCGACCCAGACACAAACTTCCCCGACCCACACAGAAACTTCCCCGACCAAGACACAAACTGCCCAGACCCATACACAAAATTCTCTGACCCACACACAAACTTCTCCAGCCCACACACACAAACGTCTCCGGCCCACACACAAACTTCTCCAACCCATACACAAACTTCTCTGACCCACACACAAACGTCTCCAACACATACACAAAATTCTCTGACCCACACACATCATTCTCCGGCCCACACACACAAGAGTTCCCCAAACCAAACACACACTTCCCCGACCAACGCACAAACTTCCCCGACCAACGCACAAACTTCCCCGACCCACACACAAACTTCCCCACTGTTGCACCTCAAACTTCCCGGACCTACACACAAACATCCCTGACCCACACACAAACTTCCCTGACCCACACAGAAAATTCTCCGGCCCACACACAAACTTCTCCGACCCATACACAAACTTCTCCGACCCACACACAAACTTCTCCGGCCCACACAAAAACTTCCCCGACCCACACACACACTTCCCCGACCCACACACACAAACTTCTCTGACCCACACACAAACTTCCCCGACCCACACACAAACTTCTCCGACCCACACATACAAACTTCTCTGACCGACACACAAACTTATCCGAACCACACACAAACTTCCGCGACCAACACACAAACTTCTCCGACGCACACATAAACTTCTCAGACCGACACACAAACTTCCCCGACCCACACACAAACTTCTCCGACCCACACACAAACTTCTCTGACCCACACACAAACTCCCCGACCCACACACAAACTTCTCTGACCCACACACAATCTTCCCCAACCCACACACAAACTTCTCCGACCCACACAAACTTCTCGGACCCATGCACAAACTTCCCCAAACCACACATATACTTCCCTGAACCACACACAAATTTCCCTGACCCACACACAAAGTTCACCGACCCACACACAAACTTCTCTGACCCACACACAAACTTCCCCGACCCACACACAACCTTCTCCGACCCACACACAAACTTCTCCGACCAACACACAAACTTTCCCGACCCACACACAAACTTCTCCGACCCACACACAAACTTCTCCGACCCACAAACAAACTTTCCCGAACCACACACAAAATTCCCCGACCCACAAACAAACTTCCCCGACCCACACACAAACTTCCCCGACCCACACACAAACTTCCTCGACTCACACACAATCTTCCCCGACCCAGACACAAATTTCGCCGACCCACACAGAAACTTCCCCGACCCACACACAAATTCTCCGGGCCACACACACAAACTTCTCTGACCCACACACAAACTTCTCCGACCCACACACAAATTTCCTGACCCACACACAAACTTCGCCGACCCACACACAAACTTCTCTGACCCACACACAAATTTCTCCGGCTCACACACACAAACATCCCCGAACCACACACAAACTTCCCCGACCCACACACAAACTTCTCCAAACCACACACAGCTTCTCCGAACCACACACAAACTTCTCTGACTCACACACAAACTTACCCGACCCACATACAAACTTCTCTGACCCACACACAAACTTCTCTGACCCACACACAAACTTCTCTGACCCACACACAAACTGCCCCGACCCACAAACAAACTTCTCCGAACCACACACAAACTTCTCTGACTCACAAACAAACTTCTCCACGGCCAACACACACAAACTTCCCCGACCCACACACAAACTTCTCTGACCCACACACCAACTTCCCCGACCTGCATACAAAATTCGCCGAACCACACACAAACTTCCCCGACCCACACACAAACTTCGAGGACGCACACACAAACTTCCCCGACCCACACACAAACTTCCCCGACCCAAACACAAACTTCCCCGACCCACACCCAAACTTCTCTGACCCACACACAAACTTCCCTGACCCACACACAAACTTCCCCGACCCACACACCAACTTCTCCGACCCACACACAAACTTCTCTGACCCACATACAAACTTCTCCGAACCATACACAAAATTCCCCTAGCCACACACAAACTTCCCCGAACCAGACACAAATTTCCCCGACCCACACACAAACTTCCCCGACCCACACACAAACTTCTCCGACCCACACACACAAACTTCTCTGACCGACACACAAACTTATCCGAACCACACACAAACTTCCCCGACCAACACACAAACTTCTCCGATGCACACATAAACCTCTCTGACCCACACACAAACTTCCCCGACCCACACACAAACTTCTCCGACCCACACACAAACTTCTCTGACCCACACACAAACTCCCCGACCCACACACAAACTTCTCTGACCCACACACAATCTTCCCCAACCCACACACAAACTTCTCCGACCCACACAAACTTCTCGGACCCATGCACAAACTTCCCCAAACCACACATATACTTCCCTGAACCACACACAAATTTCCCTGACCCACACACAAAGTTCACCGACCCACACACAAACTTCTCTGACCCACACACAAACTTCCCCGACCCACACACAACCTTCTCCGACCCACACACAAACTTCTCCGACCAACACACAAACTTTCCCGACCCACACACAAATTTCTCCGACCCACACACAAACTTCTCCGACCCACAAACAAACTTTACCGAACCACACACAAAATTCCCCGACCTACAAACAAACTTCCCCGACCCACACACAAACTTCCCCGACCCACACACAAACTTCCTCGACCCACACACAATCTTCCCCGACCCAGACACAAATTTCGCCGACCCACACACACACTTCCCCGACCCACACACACAAACTTCTCCGACCCACACACACAAACTTCTCTGACCCACACACAAACTTCTCCGGCCCACACACACAAACTTCCCCGACCCACACATACAATTCCCCGACCCACACACACAAACTTCTCTGACCCCCACACAAACTTCCCAAACCCAAACACAAACTTCTCTGACCCACACACAAACTTCTCCGGCCCACACACAAACTTCCCCGAGCCACACACACAGTTTACCGACCCACACACACAAACTTCTCTGACCCACACACAATCTTCCCCGACCCACACACAAACTTCTCCGACCCACAAACTTCTCTGACCCACACACAAACTTTCCCGACCCACACACAAACTTCTCCGACCCACACATAAACTTCTCTGACCCACACACAAACTTCACCGACCCACACACAAACTTCTCTGACCCACACACAAACTTCTCCGACCCACGCACAAACTTCCCCGACTCACACACAAACGTCCCCACTGTCACACCTCAAACTTCCCGGACCTACACACAAACTTCCCCGACCCACACACAAACTTCCCCGATCCACACATAAAATTCTCCGGCCCACACACAAACTTCTCTGACCCACACACAACATTCTCTGACCCACACACAAACTTTCCCGACCCACACACAAACTTCTCCGACCCACACACAAACTTCTCTTACCCACACACAAACTTTCCCGAACCATACACAAACTTCCCCGACCCACACAGAAAATTCTCCGGCCCACACACAAACTTCTCCGACCCATACACAAACTTCTCCAACCCACACACAAACTTCTCCGGCCCACACAAAAACTTCCCCGACCCACACACAAACTTCTCTGACTCACAAACAAACTTCTCCACGGCCAACACACACAAACTTCCCCGACCCACACACAAACTTCTCTGACCCACACACCAACTTCCCCGACCTGCATACAAAATTCGCCGAACCACACACAAACTTCCCCGACCCACACACAAACTTCGAGGACGCACACACAAACTTCCCCGACCCACACACAAACTTCCCCGACCCAAACACAAACTTCCCCGACCCACACCCAAACTTCTCTGACCCACACACAAACTTCCCTGACCCACACACAAACTTCCCCGACCCACACACCAACTTCTCCGACCCACACACAAACTTCTCTGACCCACATACAAACTTCTCCGAACCATACACAAAATTCCCCTAGCCACACACAAACTTCCCCGAACCAGACACAAATTTCCCCGACCCACACACAAACTTCCCCGACCCACACACAAACTTCTCCGACCCACACACACAAACTTCTCTGACCGACACACAAACTTATCCGAACCACACACAAACTTCCCCGACCAACACACAAACTTCTCCGATGCACACATAAACCTCTCTGACCCACACACAAACTTCCCCGACCCACACACAAACTTCTCCGACCCACACACAAACTTCTCTGACCCACACACAAACTCCCCGACCCACACACAAACTTCTCTGACCCACACACAATCTTCCCCAACCCACACACAAACTTCTCCGACCCACACAAACTTCTCGGACCCATGCACAAACTTCCCCAAACCACACATATACTTCCCTGAACCACACACAAATTTCCCTGACCCACACACAAAGTTCACCGACCCACACACAAACTTCTCTGACCCACACACAAACTTCCCCGACCCACACACAACCTTCTCCGACCCACACACAAACTTCTCCGACCAACACACAAACTTTCCCGACCCACACACAAATTTCTCCGACCCACACACAAACTTCTCCGACCCACAAACAAACTTTACCGAACCACACACAAAATTCCCCGACCTACAAACAAACTTCCCCGACCCACACACAAACTTCCCCGACCCACACACAAACTTCCTCGACCCACACACAATCTTCCCCGACCCAGACACAAATTTCGCCGACCCACACACACACTTCCCCGACCCACACACACAAACTTCTCCGACCCACACACACAAACTTCTCTGACCCACACACAAACTTCTCCGGCCCACACACACAAACTTCCCCGACCCACACATACAATTCCCCGACCCACACACACAAACTTCTCTGACCCCCACACAAACTTCCCAAACCCAAACACAAACTTCTCTGACCCACACACAAACTTCTCCGGCCCACACACAAACTTCCCCGAGCCACACACACAGTTTACCGACCCACACACACAAACTTCTCTGACCCACACACAATCTTCCCCGACCCACACACAAACTTCTCCGACCCACAAACTTCTCTGACCCACACACAAACTTTCCCGACCCACACACAAACTTCTCCGACCCACACATAAACTTCTCTGACCCACACACAAACTTCACCGACCCACACACAAACTTCTCTGACCCACACACAAACTTCTCCGACCCACGCACAAACTTCCCCGACTCACACACAAACGTCCCCACTGTCACACCTCAAACTTCCCGGACCTACACACAAACTTCCCCGACCCACACACAAACTTCCCCGATCCACACATAAAATTCTCCGGCCCACACACAAACTTCTCTGACCCACACACAACATTCTCTGACCCACACACAAACTTTCCCGACCCACACACAAACTTCTCCGACCCACACACAAACTTCTCTTACCCACACACAAACTTTCCCGAACCATACACAAACTTCCCCGACCCACACAGAAAATTCTCCGGCCCACACACAAACTTCTCCGACCCATACACAAACTTCTCCAACCCACACACAAACTTCTCCGGCCCACACAAAAACTTCTCCGAACCACACACACCCTTCCCTGACCCACACACACAAACTTCTCTGACCCACACACAAACTTCCCCGACCCACACACAAACTTCTCCGACCCACACACACAAACTTCTCTGACCGACACACAAACTTATCCGAACCACACACAAACTTCCCCGACCAACACACAAACTTCCCCAAACCACACATATACTTCCCTGAACCACACACAAATTTCCCTGACCCACACACAAAGTTCACCGACCCACACACAAACTTCTCTGACCCACACACAAACTTCCCCGACCCACACACAACCTTCTCCGACCCACACACAAACTTCTCCCACCAACACACAAACTTTCCCGACCCACACACAAACTTCTCTGACCCACACACAAACGTCTCCAACACATACGCAAACTTCTCCGGCCCACACACAATCTTCTCCGACCAACACACAAACTTCCCCGACCCACACACAAACTTCCCCACTGTTACACCTCAAACTTCCCGGACCTACACACACACATCCCCGACCCACACACAAACTTTCCTGACCCACACAGAAAATTCTCCGGCCCACACACAAACTTCTCCGACCCACACACAAACTTTCCCGACCCACACACAAACTTCTCCGACCCACATATAAACTTTTCTGCCCCACACACAAACTTCCCCGACCCACACACAACGTTCTCCGACCAACACACTAACTTCTCCGACCAACACACAAACTTTCCCGACCCACACACAAACTTCTCTGACCCACACACAAATTTGTCTGACCCACACACAAACTTTCCCGAACCATACACAAAATTCCCCGACCCACAAACAAACTTCCCCGACCTACACACTAACTTCCCCGACCCACACACAAACATCCCCGACCCACACACAAACTTCCCCGACCCACACACAAACTTCTCCGACCCACACACAAACTTCCCCGACCCACACACAAACTTCCCCGACCCACACACAAACTTTTCCGACCCACACACAAACTTCTCCGACCCACACACAAACTTTTCCGACCCATACACAAACTTCTCTGACCCACACACAAACGTCTCCAACACATACACAAACTTCTCCGGCCCACACACAATCTTCTCCGACCAACACACAAACTTCCCCGACCCACACACAAACTTCCCCACTGTTACACCTCAAACTTCCCGGACCTACACACACACATCCCCGACCCACACACAAACTTCCCTGACCCACACAGAAAATTCTCCGGCCCACACACAAACTTCTCCGACCCATACACAAACTTCTCCGACACACACACAAACTTCTCCGGCCCACACATAAACTTCCCCGACCCACACACACACTTCCCTGACCCACACACACAAACTTTTCTGACCCACACACAAACTTCCCCGACCCACACACACTTCTCTGACCCAGACACAAACTTCCCCAACCCACACACAAACTTCCCCGAACCACACACAAACTTTCCCGAACCATACACAAAATTCCCCGACCCACAAACAAACTTCCCCGACCCACACACAAACTTCCCCGACGCAGACACAAACATCCCCGACCCACACACAAACTTCCCTGACCCAGAAACAAACTGCCCAGACCCATATACAAAATTCTCTGACCCACACACAAACTTCTCTGGCCCACACACACAAACGTCTCCGACCCACACACAAACTTTTCCAACACAAACACAAACTTCTCCGGCCCACACACAATCTTCTCCGACCCACACACAAAATTCTCTGACCCACACACAAACTTCTCCGGCCCACACACACAAAGTTCCCCGACCCAAACACACACTTCCCCGACCCACACACACACTTCCCCGACCCACACGCACAAACTTCTCTGAACCACACACAAACTTCCCCGACCCACACACAAACTTCTCCGACCCACACACACAAACTTCTCTGACCCACACACAAACTTCTCCGAACCACACACAAACTTCCCCGACCAACACACAAACTTCTCCGACGCACACATAAACTTCTCTGACCCACACACAAACTTCTCCGAACCACACACAAACATCTCCGACCCACACACAAACTTCTCTGACCCACAACCAAACTTTTCCGACCCACACACAAACTTTTCCGACCCACACACAAACTTCTCTGACCCACAGACAAACTTCCACGACCGACACACTAACTTCTCCGACCCACACACAAACTACCCCGACCCACAGACAAACTTCCCCGACCCACACACAAACTTCTCCGACCCACACACACAAACTTCTCTGACCCACACACAAACTTCTCCGAACCACGCACAAACTTCCCCGACCAACACACAAACTCCTCCAACGCACACATAAACTTAACTGACCCACACACAAACTTCCCTGACCCACACACAAACTTCTCCAACCCACACACAAACTTCTCTGACCCACACACAAACTTTCCCGACCCACACACAAACTTCTCCGACCCACATATAAACTTTTCTGCCCCACACATAAACTTCCCCGACCCACACACAAAGTTCTCCGACCCACACACTAACTTCTCCGACCCACACACAAACTTTCCCGACCCACACACAAACTTCTCCGACCCACACACAAATTTCTCTGACCCACACACAAACTTTCCCGAACCATACACAAAATTCCCCAACCCACATACAAACTTCTCCGACCCACACACAAACTTCCCCGACCCACACACAAACATCCCCGACCCACACACAAACTTTTCCGACCCACACACAAACTTCTCCGACCCACACACAAACTTTTCCGACCCATACACAAACTTCTCTGACCCACACACAAACGTCTCCAACACATACACAAACTTCTCCGGCCCACACACAATCTTCTCCGACCAACACACAAACTTCCCCGACCCACACACAAACTTCCACACTGTTACACCTCAAACTTCCCGGACCTACACACACACATCCCCGACCCACACACAAACTTCCCTGACCCACACAGAAAATTCTCCGGCCCACACACAAACTTCTCCGACCCATACACAAACTTCTCCGACCCACACACAAACTTCTCCGGCCCACACATAAACTTCCCCGACCCACACACACACTTCCCTGACCCACACACACAAACTTTTCTGACCCACACACAAACTTCTCCGACCCATACACAAACTTTTCTGACCCACACACAAACTTCGCCGACCCACACAAAATCTTCTCCGACCCACACACACAAACTTCTCTGACCCACACACAAACTTCCCCGACCCACACACAAATTTCTCCGACCCACACAGAAACTTCCCCGACCCACACACAAATTCTCCGGCCCACACACACAAACTTCTCCGACCCACACACAAACTTCCCCGAACCATACACAAAATTCCCCGACCCACACACAAACTTCTCCGGCCCACACACAAACTTCTCTGACCCACACACAACCTTCTCCGACCCACACACAACCTTCCCCGATCCACACACACACTTCCCCGACCCACACACACAAACTTCTCTGACCCACACACAAACTTCCACGACCCACACACAAACATCTCCGACTCACAAACACAAACTTCTCTGACCCACACACAAACTTCCCTGATCAACACACAAACTTCTCCGACCCACACACAAACTTCCACGACCCACACACAAACTTCTCCAACCCACACACAAACTTCTCTGACCCAGACACAAACTTCCCCGACCGACACAGAAACTTCCCCGACCAAGACACAAACTGCCCAGACCCATACACAAAATTCTCTGACCCACACACAAACTTCTCCGGCCCACACACACAAACGTCTTCGGCCCACACACAAACTTCTCCGACCCATACACAAACTTCTCTGACCCACACACAAACGTCTCCATCACATACACAAACTTCTCTGACCCACACACATAATTCTCCGGCCCACACACACAAGAGTTCCCCAAACCAAACACACACTTCCCCGACCAACGCACAAACTTCCCCGACCAACGCACAAACTTCCCCGACCCACACACAAACTTCCCCACTGTTGCACCTCAAACTTCCCGGACCTACACACAAACATCCCTGACCCACACACAAACTTCCCTGACCCACACAGAAAATTCTCCGGCCCACACACAAACTTCTCCGACCCATACACAAACTTCTCCGACCCACACACAAACTTCTCCGGCCCACACAAAAACTTCCCCGACCCACACACACACTTCCCCGACCCACACACACAAACTTCTCTGACCCACACACAAACTTCCCCGACCCACACACAAACTTCTCCGAACCACACACACAAACTTCTCTGACCGACACACAAACTTATCCGAACCACACACAAACTTCCCCGACCAACACACAAACTTCTCCGACGCACACATAAACTTCTCTGACCCACACACAAACTTCCCCGACCCACACACAAACTTCTCCGACCCACACGCAAACTTCTCTGACCCACACACAAACTCCCCGACCCACACACAAACTTCTCTGACCCACACACAATCTTCCCCAACCCACACACAAACTTCTCCGACCCACACAAACTTCTCGGACCATGCACAAACTTCCCCAAACCACACATATACTTCCCTGAACCACACACAAATTCCCCTGACCCACACACAAAGTTCACCGACCCACACACAAACTTCTCTGACCCACACACAAACTTCCCCGACCCACACACAACCTTCTCCGACGCACACACAAACTTCTCCGACCAACACACAAACTTTCCCGACCCACACACAAACTTCTCCGACCCACACACAAACTTCTCCGACCCACAAACAAACTTTCCCGAACCACACACAAAATTCCCCGACCCACAAACAAACTTCCCCGACTCACACACAAACTTCCCTGACCCATACACAAACTTCCTCGACGCACACACAATCTTCCCCGACCCAGACACAAATTTCGCCGACCCACACAGAAACTTCCCCGACCCACACACAAATTCTCCGGGCCACACACACAAACTTCTCCGACCCACACACAAATTTCCTGACCCACACACAAACTTCCCCGACCCACACACAAACTTCTCTGACCCACACACAAATTTCTCCGGCTCACACACACAAACATCCCCGAACCACACACAAACTTCCCCGACCCACACACAAACTTCTCCGACCCACACACAAACTTCCCCGCACCACACACAAATTCCCCGACCCACACACAAACTTCTCCGAACCACACACAGCTTCTCCGAACCACACACAAACTTCTCTGACTCACACACAAACTTACCCGACCCACATACAAACTTCTCTGACCCACACACAAACTTCTCTGACCCACACACAAACTTCCCTGACCCACACACAAACTTCCCCGACCCAAACACAAACTTCCCCGACCCACACCCAAACTTCTCTGACCCACACACAAACTTCGAGGACGCACACACAAACTTCCCCGACCCACACACAAACTTCCCCGACCCAAACACAAACTTCCCCGACCCACACCCAAACTTCTCTGACCCACACACAAACTTCCCTGACCCACACACAAACTTCCCCGACCCACACACAAACTACACCGACCCACACACCAACTTCTCCGACCCACACACAAACTTCTCTGACCCACACACAAACTTCTCCGAACCATACACAAAATTCCCCTAGCCACACACAAACTTCCCCGAACCAGACACAAATTTCCCCGACCCACACACAACGTCTCTGACACACACACAACCTTCTCCAGCCCACACACACAAACTTCTCCGACCCACAGACAAACTTCCCCGACCCAGACACAAACTTCCCTGACCCACACACAAACTTCTCTGACCCACACACAAACTTCATCGACCCACACACAAACTTCCCCGACCCACACACAAACTTCTCTGATCCACACACAAACTTCTCCGACCCACACACAAACTTCACCGAACCACACACAAAATTTCCGGACCCACACACAAACTTCCCCGACCCAGACACAAACTTCCCCGACCCACACACAAACTTCTCCGACCCACACACACAAACTTCTCTGACCGACACACAAACTTATCCGAACCACACACAAACTTCCCCGACCAACACACAAACTTCTCCGACGCACACATAAACCTCTCTGACCCACACACAAACTTCCCCGACCCACACACAAACTTCTCCGACCCACACACAAACTTCTCTGACCCACACACAAACTCCCCGACCCACACACAAACTTCTCTGACCCACACACAATCTTCCCCAACCCACACACAAACTTCTCCGACCCACACAAACTTCTCGGACCCATGCACAAACTTCCCCAAACCACACATATACTTCCCTGAACCACACACAAATTTCCCTGACCCACACACAAAGTTCACCGACCCACACACAAACTTCTCTGACCCACACACAAACTTCCCCGACCCACACACAACCTTCTCCGACCCACACACAAACTTCTCCGACCAACACACAAACTTTCCCGACCCACACACAAACTTCTCCGACCCACACACAAACTTCTCCGACCCACAAACAAACTTTCCCGAACCACACACAAAATTCCCCGACCCACAAACAAACTTCCCCGACCCACACACAAACTTCCCCGACCCACACACAAACTTCCTCGACCCACACACAATCTTCCCCGACCCAGACACAAATTTCCTGACCCACACACAAACTTCCCCGACCCACACACAAACTTCTCTGACCCACACACAAATTTCTCCGGCTCACACACACAAACATCCCCGAACCACACACAAACTTCCCCGACCCACATACAAACTTCTCCGACCCACACGCAAACTTCCCCGGCCCACACACAAACTTCCCCGAACCACACACAAATTACCCGACCCACACACAAACTTCTCCGAACCACACACAGCTTCTCCGAACCACACACAAACTTCTCTGACTCACACACAAACTTACCCGACCCACATACAAACTTCTCTGACCCACACACAAACTTCTCTGACCCACACACAAACTTCTCTGACCCACACACAAACTGCCCCGACCCACACACAAACTTCCCCGACCCACACACTAACTTCCTCGACCTGCATACAAAATTCGCTGACCCACACACAAACTTCCCTGACCCACACACAAACTTCCCCTTCCCACACACAAACTTCGAGGACCCACACACAAACTTCCCCGACCCACACACAAACTTCCCTGGCCCAAACACAAACTTCCCCGACCCACACCCAAACTTCTCTGACCCACACACAAACTTCCCTGACCCACACACAAACTTCCCCGACCCACATACAAACTACACCGACCCACACACCAACTTCTCCGACCCACACACAAACTTCTCTGACTCACACACAAACTTACCTGACCCACATACAAACTTCTCTGACCCACACACAAACTTCTCTGACCCACACACAAACTTCTCTGACCCACACACAAACTGCCCCGACCCACACACAAACTTCTCCGAACCACACACAAACTTCTCTGACTCACAAACAAACTTCTCCACGGCCTACACACACAAACTTCCCCGACCCACACACAAACTTCCCCGACCCACACACTAACTTCCCCGACCTGCATACAAAATTCGCCGACCCACATACAAACTTCCCTGACCCACACACAAACTTCCCCTACCCACACACAAACTTCGAGGACCCACACACAAACTTCTCCGGCCCACACACAAACTTCCCCGACCCACACACACACTTCCCCGACCCACACACACACTTCCCCGACCCACACACACACTTCCCCGACCCACACACACACTTCCCCGACCCACACACAAACTTCTCCGGCCCACACACACAAACTTCCCCGACCCACACATACAATTCCCCGACCCACACACACAAACTTCTCTGACCCCCACACAAACTTCCCAAACCCAAACACAAACTTTTCTGACCCACACACAAACTTCTCCGGCCCACACACAAACTTCCCCGAGCCACACACACAGTTTACCGGCCCACACACACAAACTTCTCTGACCCACACACAATCTTCCCCGACCCACACACAAACTTCTCCGACCCACACACAAACTTCTCTGACCCACACACAAACTTTCCCGACCCACACACAAACTTCTCCGACCCACACATAAACTTCTCTGACCCACACACAAACTTCACCGACCCACACACAAACTTCTCTGACCCACACACAAACTTCTCCGACCCACGCACAAACTTCCCCGACTCACACACAAACGTCCCCGACCCACACACACATTTCCCCGGCAGACAGAAACAAACTTCTCCGACCCATACACAAACTTCTCTGATGCACACAAACGTCTCCGACCCATACACAAACTTTTCCGGCCCACACACAAACTTCTCCGACCCACACACAAACTTCTCTGACCCACACACAAACTTCCCCGACCCACACACACACTTCCCCGACCCGCACACAAACTTCCCCGACCCAAACACAAACTTCCCCACTGTCACACCTCAAACTTCCCGGACCTACACACAAACTTCCCCGACCCACACACAAACTTCCCCGATCCACACATAAAATTCTCCGGCCCACACACAAACTTCTCCGACCCACACACAAACTTCTCCGACCCTCACACAAACTTCTCCGGCCCACACACAAACTTCCCCGACACACACACACATTTCCCCGACCCACACACACAAACTTCTCTGACCCACACACAAGATTCCCAAACCCAAACACAAACTTCTCCGACCCACACACACAAACCTCTCTGACCCACACACAGACTTCTCCAAACCACACACAAACTTCCCCGACCCACACACAAACTTCTCCGATGCACACACAAACTTCTCTGACCCACACACAAACTTCCCCGACCCACACACAAACTTCTCTGACCCACACACAAACTTCTCTGACCCACACACAAACTTTCCCGACCCACACACAAACTTCTCCGACCCACACACAAACTTCTCTTACCCACACACAAACTTTCCCGAACCATACACAAACTTCCCCGACCCACACACAAACTTCCCCGACCCAGACACAAACTTCCCCGACCCACACACAAACTTCTCTGACCCACATACACACTTCCCCGACCCACACACAAACTTCTCCGGCCCACACACACAAACTTCCCCGACCCACACACAAACTTCCCCGACCTACACACAAACTTCCTCAACCCACACACAAACTTCCTCACTCTTGCACCTCAAACTTCCCCGACACACACACAAACTTCCCCGACCCACACACAAACTTCCCCGACCAACACACAAACTTCCCCGACCCACGCACAAACTTGCCCGACCCACACACAAATTTCCCGACCGACACACAAACTTCTCCGACCCACACACAAACCTCTCCTACCAACACACAAACTTCTCCGACCCACTCACAAACTTCTCTGACCCACATACACACTTCCCCGACCCACACACAAACTTCTCCGGCCCACACACACAAACTTCCCCGACCCACACACACACTTCCCCGACCCACACACAAACTTCCCCGACCTACACACAAACTTCCTCGACCCACACACAAACTTCCTCACTGTTGCACCTCAAACTTCCTCGACACACACACAAACTTCACCGACCCACACAGAAACTTCTCCGACCCACACACAAACTTCCCCGACCCACACACAAACTTCCCCGACCCACGCACAAACTTCCCCGACCCACACCCAAACTTCTCTGACCCACACACAAACTTCCCTGACCTACACAAAAACTTCCCAGACCCACACACAAACTACACCGACCCACACACCAACTTCTCCGACCCACACACAAACTTCTCTGACCCACACACAAACTTCTCCGAACCATACACAAAATTCCCCTAGCCACACACAAACTTCCCCGAACCAGACACAAATTTCCCCGACCCACACACAACGTCTCCGACACACACACAACCTTCTCCGGCCCACACACACAAACTTCTCCGACCCACAGACAAACTTCCCCGACCCAGACACAAACTTCCCTGACCCACACACAAACTTCTCTGATCCACACACAAACTTCTCCGACCCACACACAAACTTCACCGAACCACACACAAAATTTCCCGACCCACACACAAACTTCCCCGACCCAGACACAAACTTCCCCGACCCACACACAAACTTCTCCGACCCACACACACAAACTTCTCTGACCGACACACAAACTTATCCGAACCACACACAAACTTCCCCGACCAACACACAAACTTCTCCGACGCACACATAAACCTCTCTGACCCACACACAAACTTCCCCGACCCACACACAAACTTCTCCGACCCACACACAAACTTCTCTGACCCACACACAAACTCCCCGACCCACACACAAACTTCTCTGACCCACACACAATCTTCCCCAACCCACACACAAACTTCTCCGACCCACACAAACTTCTCGGACCCATGCACAAACTTCCCCAAACCACACATATACTTCCCTGAACCACACACAAATTTCCCTGACCCACACACAAAGTTCACCGACCCACACACAAACTTCTCTGACCCACACACAAACTTCCCCGACCCACACACAACCTTCTCCGACCCACACACAAACTTCTCCGACCAACACACAAACTTTCCCGACCCACACACAAATTTCTCCGACCCACACACAAACTTCTCCGACCCACAAACAAACTTTCCCGAACCACACACAAAATTCCCCGACCCACAAACAAACTTCCCCGACCCACACACAAACTTCCCCGACCCACACACAAACTTCCTCGACCCACACACAATCTTCCCCGACCCAGACACAAATTTCCTGACCCACACACAAACTTCCCCGACCCACACACAAACTTCTCTGACCCACACACAAATTTCTCCGGCTCACACACACAAACATCCCCGAACCACACACAAACTTCCCCGACCCACATACAAACTTCTCCGACCCACACGCAAACTTCCCCGGCCCACACACAAACTTCCCCGAACCACACACAAATTACCCGACCCACACACAAACTTCTCCGAACCACACACAGCTTCTCCGAACCACACACAAACTTCTCTGACTCACACACAAACTTACCCGACCCACATACAAACTTCTCTGACCCACACACAAACTTCTCTGACCCACACACAAACTTCTCTGACCCACACACAAACTGCCCCGACCCACACACAAACTTCCCCGACCCACACACTAACTTCCTCGACCTGCATACAAAATTCGCTGACCCACACACAAACTTCCCTGACCCACACACAAACTTCCCCTTCCCACACACAAACTTCTCTGACCCACACACAAACTGCCCCGACCCACACACAAACTTCTCCGAACCACACACAAACTTCTCTGACTCACAAACAAACTTCTCCACGGCCTACACACACAAACTTCCCCGACCCACACACAAACTTCCCCGACCCACACACTAACTTCCCCGACCTGCATACAAAATTCGCCGACCCACATACAAACTTCCCTGACCCACACACAAACTTCCCCTACCCACACACAAACTTCGAGGACCCACACACAAACTTCTCCGGCCCACACACAAACTTCCCCGACCCACACACACACTTCCCCGACCCACACACACACTTCCCCGACCCACACACACAGTTCCCCGACCCACACACACACTTCCCCGACCCACACACAAACTTCTCCGGCCCACACACACAAACTTCCCCGACCCACACATACAATTCCCCGACCCACACACACAAACTTCTCTGACCCCCACACAAACTTCCCAAACCCAAACACAAACTTTTCTGACCCACACACAAACTTCTCCGGCCCACACACAAACTTCCCCGAGCCACACACACAGTTTACCGGCCCACACACACAAACTTCTCTGACCCACACACAATCTTCCCCGACCCACACACAAACTTCTCCGACCCACACACAAACTTCTCTGACCCACACACAAACTTTCCCGACCCACACACAAACTTCTCCGACCCACACATAAACTTCTCTGACCCACACACAAACTTCACCGACCCACACACAAACTTCTCTGACCCACACACAAACTTCTCCGACCAACACACAAACTTTCCCGACCCACACACAAATTTCTCCGACCCACACACAAACTTCTCCGACCCACAAACAAACTTTCCCGAACCACACACAAAATTCCCCGACCCACAAACAAACTTCCCCGACCCACACACAAACTTCCCCGACCCACACACAAACTTCCTCGACCCACACACAATCTTCCCCGACCCAGACACAAATTTCCTGACCCACACACAAACTTCCCCGACCCACACACAAACTTCTCTGACCCACACACAAATTTCTCCGGCTCACACACACAAACATCCCCGAACCACACACAAACTTCCCCGACCCACATACAAACTTCTCCGACCCACACGCAAACTTCCCCGGCCCACACACAAACTTCCCCGAACCACACACAAATTACCCGACCCACACACAAACTTCTCCGAACCACACACAGCTTCTCCGAACCACACACAAACTTCTCTGACTCACACACAAACTTACCCGACCCACATACAAACTTCTCTGACCCACACACAAACTTCTCTGACCCACACACAAACTTCTCTGACCCACACACAAACTGCCCCGACCCACACACAAACTTCCCCGACCCACACACTAACTTCCTCGACCTGCATACAAAATTCGCTGACCCACACACAATCTTCCCTGACCCACACACAAACTTCCCCTTCCCACACACAAACTTCGAGGACCCACACACAAACTTCCCCGACCCACACACAAACTTCCCTGGCCCAAACACAAACTTCCCCGACCCACACCCAAACTTCTCTGACCCACACACAAACTTCCCTGACCCACACACAAACTTCCCCGACCCACATACAAACTACACCGACCCACACACCAACTTCTCCGACCCACACACAAACTTCTCTGACTCACACACAAACTTACCTGACCCACATACAAACTTCTCTGACCCACACACAAACTTCTCTGACCCACACACAAACTTCTCTGACCCACACACAAACTGCCCCGACCCACACACAAACTTCTCCGAACCACACACAAACTTCTCTGACTCACAAACAAACTTCTCCACGGCCTACACACACAAACTTCCCCGACCCACACACAAACTTCCCCGACCCACACACTAACTTCCCCGACCTGCATACAAAATTCGCCGACCCACATACAAACTTCCCTGACCCACACACAAACTTCCCCTACCCACACACAAACTTCGAGGACCCACACACAAACTTCTCCGGCCCACACACAAACTTCCCCGACCCACACACACACTTCCCCGACCCACACACACACTTCCCCGACCCACACACACACTTCCCCGACCCACACACACACTCCCCCGACCCACACACAAACTTCTCCGGCCCACACACACAAACTTCCCCGACCCACACATACAATTCCCCGACCCACACACACAAACTTCTCTGACCCCCACACAAACTTCCCAAACCCAAACACAAACTTTTCTGACCCACACACAAACTTCTCCGGCCCACACACAAACTTCCCCGAGCCACACACACAGTTTACCGGCCCACACACACAAACTTCTCTGACCCACACACAATCTTCCCCGACCCACACACAAACTTCTCCGACCCACACACAAACTTCTCTGACCCACACACAAACTTTCCCGACCCACACACAAACTTCTCCGACCCACACATAAACTTCTCTGACCCACACACAAACTTCACCGACCCACACACAAACTTCTCCGAACCACACACAAACTTCTCTGACTCACAAACAAACTTCTCCACGGCCTACACACACAAACTTCCCCGACCCACACACAAACTTCCCCGACCCACACACTAACTTCCCCGACCTGCATACAAAATTCGCCGACCCACATACAAACTTCCCTGACCCACACACAAACTTCCCCTACCCACACACAAACTTCGAGGACCCACACACAAACTTCTCCGGCCCACACACAAACTTCCCCGACCCACACACACACTTCCCCGACCCACACACACACTTCCCCGACCCACACACACACTTCCCCGACCCACACACACACTCCCCCGACCCACACACAAACTTCTCCGGCCCACACACACAAACTTCCCCGACCCACACATACAATTCCCCGACCCACACACACAAACTTCTCTGACCCCCACACAAACTTCCCAAACCCAAACACAAACTTTTCTGACCCACACACAAACTTCTCCGGCCCACACACAAACTTCCCCGAGCCACACACACAGTTTACCGGCCCACACACACAAACTTCTCTGACCCACACACAATCTTCCCCGACCCACACACAAACTTCTCCGACCCACACACAAACTTCTCTGACCCACACACAAACTTTCCCGACCCACACACAAACTTCTCCGACCCACACATAAACTTCTCTGACCCACACACAAACTTCACCGACCCACACACAAACTTCTCTGACCCACACACAAACTTCTCCGACCCACGCACAAACTTCCCCGACTCACACACAAACGTCCCCGACCCACACACACACTTCCCCGGCAGACAGAAACAAACTTCTCCGACCCATACACAAACTTCTCTGATGCACACAAACGTCTCCGACCCATACACAAACTTTTCCGGCCCACACACAAACTTCTCCGACCCACACACAAACTTCTCTGACCCACACACAAACTTCTCTGACCCACACACAAACTTCCCCGACCCACACACACACTTCCCCGACCCGCACACAAACTTCCCCGACCCAAACACAAACTTCCCCACTGTCACACCTCAAACTTCCCGGACCTACACACAAACTTCCCCGACCCACACACAAACTTCCCCGATCCACACATAAAATTCTCCGGCCCACACACAAACTTCTCCGACCCACACACAAACTTCTCCGACCCTCACACAAACTTCTCCGGCCCACACACAAACTTCCCCGACACACACACACATTTCCCCGACCCACACACACAAACTTCTCTGACCCACACACAAGATTCCCAAACCCAAACACAAACTTCTCCGACCCACACACACAAACCTCTCTGACCCACACACAGACTTCTCCAAACCACACACAAACTTCCCCGACCCACACACAAACTTCTCCGATGCACACACAAACTTCTCTGACCCACACACAAACTTCCCCGACCCACACACAAACTTCTCTGACCCACACACAAACTTCTCTGACCCACACACAAACTTTCCCGACCCACACACAAACTTCTCCGACCCACACACAAACTTCTCTTACCCACACACAAACTTTCCCGAACCATACACAAACTTCCCCGACCCACACACAAACTTCCCCGACCCAGACACAAACTTCCCCGACCCACACACAAACTTCTCTGACCCACATACACACTTCCCCGACCCACACACAAACTTCTCCGGCCCACACACACAAACTTCCCCGACCCACACACAAACTTCCCCGACCTACACACAAACTTCCTCAACCCACACACAAACTTCCTCACTCTTGCACCTCAAACTTCCCCGACACACACACAAACTTCCCCGACCCACACACAAACTTCCCCGACCAACACACAAACTTCCCCGACCCACGCACAAACTTGCCCGACCCACACACAAATTTCCCGACCGACACACAAACTTCTCCGACCCACACACAAACCTCTCCTACCAACACACAAACTTCTCCGACCCACTCACAAACTTCTCTGACCCACATACACACTTCCCCGACCCACACACAAACTTCTCCGGCCCACACACACAAACTTCCCCGACCCACACACACACTTCCCCGACCCACACACAAACTTCCCCGACCTACACACAAACTTCCTCGACCCACACACAAACTTCCTCACTGTTGCACCTCAAACTTCCTCGACACACACACAAACTTCACCGACCCACACAGAAACTTCTCCGACCCACACACAAACTTCCCCGACCTACACACAAACTTCCCCGACCCACGCACAAACTTCTCCGACCCACACACAAACTTCCCCGACCCACACACAAACTTCCCCGACCCACACACAAACTTCCCCGACCCACACACAAACTTCTCCGACCCACACACAAACTTCTCCGGCCCACACACAAACTTCTCCGACACATACAAAAACTTCTCTGACCCACACACAAACTTCTCCAAGACATACACAAACTTCTCCGGCCCACACACAATCTTCTCCGACCCACACACAAACTTCTCTGACCCACACACAAACTTCTCTGACCCACACACAAACTTTCCCGACCCACACACAAACTTCCCCGACCCACACACAAACTTCCCCGACCCAGACACAAACTTCCCCGACCCACACACAAACTTCTCTGACCCACATACACACTTCCCCGACCCACACACAAACTTCTCCGGCCCACACACACAAACTTCCCCGACCCACACACAAACTTCCCCGACCTACACACAAACTTCCTCAACCCACACACAAACTTCCTCACTCTTGCACCTCGAACTTCCCCGACACACACACAAACTTCCCCGACCCACACACAAACTTCCCCGACCAACACACAAACTTTCCCGACCCACGCACAAACTTGCCCGACCCACACACAAACTTCCCCGACCGACACACAAACTTCTCCGACCCACACACAAACCTCTCCTACCAACACACAAACTTCCCCGACCCACACACAAACTTCCCCGACCCACGCACAAACTTCTCCGACCCACACACAAACTTCCCCGACCCACGCACAAACTTGCCCGACCCACACACAAACTTCCCCGACCGACACACAAACTTCCTCGACCCACACACAAACCTCTCCGACCAACACACAAACTTCCCCGACCCACACACAAACTTCTCCGACCCACACACAAACCTCTCCGACCAACACACAAACTTCCCCGACCCACACACAAACTTCCCCGACCCACACACACACTTCCCCGACCCACACACAAACTTCCCCGACCGACACACAAACTTCTCCGACCCACTCACAAACCTCTCTGACCCACATACACACTTCCCCGACCCACACACAAACTTCTCCGGCCCACACACACAAACTTCCCCGACCCACACACACACTTCCCCGACCCACACACAAACTTCTCCGACCCACACACAAACTTCCCCGACCTACACACAAACTTCCTCGACCCACACACAAACTTCCTCACTGTTGCACCTCAAACTTCCTCGACACACACACAAACTTCACCGACCCACACAGAAACTTCTCCGACCCACACACAAACTTCCCTGACCTACACACAAACTTCCCCGACCCACGCACAAACTTCTCCGACCCACACACAAACTTCCCCGACCCACACACAAACTTCCCCGACCCACACACAAACTTCCCCGACCCACACACAAACTTCTCCGACCCACACACAAACTTCTCCGACCCACTCACAAACCTCTCTGACCCACATACACACTTCCCCGACCCACACACAAACTTCTCCGGCCCACACACACAAACTTCCCCGACCCACACACACACTTCCCCGACCCACACACAAACTTCTCCGACCCACACACAAACTTCCCCGACCTACACACAAACTTCCTCGACCCACACACAAACTTCCTCACTGTTGCACCTCAAACTTCCTCGACACACACACAAACTTCACCGACCCACACAGAAACTTCTCCGACCCACACACAAACTTCCCTGACCTACACACAAACTTCCCCGACCCACGCACAAACTTCTCCGACCCACACACAAACTTCCCCGACCCACACACAAACTTCCCCGACCCACACACAAACTTCCCCGACCCACACACAAACTTCTCCGACCCACACACAAACTTCTCCGACCCATACAAAAACTTCTCTGACCCACACACAAACTTCTCCAAGACATACACAAACTTCTCCGGCCCACACACAATCTTCTCCGACGCACACACAAAATTCTCTGACCCACACACAAACTTCTCCGGCCCACACACACAAAGGTCCCCGACCCAAACACAGACTTCCCCGACCCACACACAAACTTCCCGGACCTACACACAAACTTCCCCGACCCACACATAAACTTCCATTACCCACACAGAAAATTCTCCGGCCCACACACAAACTTCTCCGACACACACACAAACTTCTCCGACACACACACAAACTTCTCCGGCCCACACACAAGCTTCCCCGACCCACACACACACTTCCCCGACCCACACACACTAACTTCTCTGACCCACACACAAACTTCCCCGACCCACACACAAACTTCTCCGACCCACACACAAACTTCTCTGACCCACACACAAACTTCTCCGAACCACGCACAAACCTCCCCGGCCAACACACAAACTCCTCCGACACACACATAAACTTAACTGACCCACACACAAACTTCCCTGACACACACACATACTTCTCCAACCCACACACAAACTTCTCTGACCCACACACAAACTTTCCCGACCCACACACAAACTTCTCCGACCCACATATAAACTTTTCTGTCCGACACACAAACTTCCCCGACCCACACGCAAACTTCCCCGACCCACACACACTTCTCTGATCCACACACAAACTTCCCCAACCCACACACAAACTTCCCCGAACCACACACAAACTTCCCCAACCCACACACAAACTTCCCCGATCCACACATAAAATTCTCCGGCCCACACACAAACTTCTCCGACCCACACACAAACTTCTCCGACCCTCACACAAACTTCTCCGGCCCACACACAAACTTCTCCGACCCACACACAAACTTCTCTGACCCCCACACAAACTTCCAAAACCCAAACACAAACTTCTCCGACCCACACACTCAAACTTCTCTGACCCACACACAAACTTCCACGACCCAAACACAAAATTCTCCGGCCCACAAACAAACTTCTCCGGCCCACACACAAACTTCCCCGACCCACACACACACTTCCCCGACCCACACACACACTTCCCCGACCCACACACACACTTCCCCGACCCACACACACACTTCCCCGACCCACACACACACTTCCCCGACCCACACACACAAACTTCTCCGACCCACACACAAACTTCCAAAACCCAAACACAAACTTCTCCGACCCACACACACAAACTTCTCTGACCCACACACAAACTTCTCCAGCCCACACACACAAACTTCCCCTACCCACACATATAATTCCCCGACCCACACACACAAACTTCTCTGACCCCCACACAAACTTCCCAAACCCAAACACAAACTTCTCTGACCCACACACAAACTTCTCCGGCCCACACACACAAACTTCCCCGACCCACACATATAATTCCCCGACACACACACACAAACTTCTCTGACCCCCACACAAACTTCCCAAACCCAAACACAAACTTCTCTGACCCACACACAAACTTCTCCGGCCCACACACAAACTTCCCCGAGCCACACACACAGTTTACCGGCCCACACACACAAACTTCTCTGACCCACACACAATCTTCCCCGACCCACACACAAACTTCTCCGACCCACACACAAACTTCTCTGACCCACACACAAACTTTCCCGACCCACACACAAACTTCTCCGACCCACACATAAACTTCTCTGACCCACACACAAACTTCACCGACCCACACACAAACTTCTCTGACCCACACACAAACTTCTCCGACCCACGCACAAACTTCCCCGACTCACACACAAACGTCCCCGACCCACACACACACTTCTCCGGCAGACAGAAACAAACTTCTCCGACCCATACACAAACTTCTCTGATGCACACAAACGTCTCCGACCCATACACAAACTTTTCCGGCCCACACACAAACTTCTCCGACCCACACACAAACTTCTCTGACCCACACACAAACTTCCCCGACCCACACACACACTTCCCCGACCCGCACACAAACTTCCCCGACCCAAACACAAACTTCCCCACTGTCACACCTCAAACTTCCCGGACCTACACACAAACTTCCCCGACACACACACAAACTTCCCCGATCCACACATAAAATTCTCCGGCCCACACACAAACTTCTCCGACCCACACACAAACTTCTCCGACCCTCACACAAACTTCTCCGGTCCACACACAAACTTCCCCGACACACACACACATTTCCCCGACCCACACACACAAACTTCTCTGACCCACACACAAGATTCCCAAACCCAAACACAAACTTCTCCGACCCACACACACAAACCTCTCTGACCCACACATAAACTTCTCCAAACCACACACAAACTTCCCCGACCCACACACAAACTTCTCCGACCCCCACACAAACTTCCCAAACCCAAACACAAACTTCTCTGACCCACACACACACTTCCCCGACCCGCACACAAACTTCCCCGACCCAAACACAAACTTCCCCACTGTCACACCTCAAACTTCCCGGACCTACACACAAACTTCCCCGACCCACACACAAACTTCCCCGATCCACACATAAAATTCTCCGGCCCACACACAAACTTCTCCGACCCACACACAAACTTCTCCGACCCTCACACAAACTTCTCCGGTCCACACACAAACTTCCCCGACACACACACACATTTCCCCGACCCACACACACAAACTTCTCTGACCCACACACAAGATTCCCAAACCCAAACACAAACTTCTCCGACCCACACACACAAACCTCTCTGACCCACACACACACTTCCCCGACCCGCACACAAACTTCCCCGACCCAAACACAAACTTCCCCACTGTCACACCTCAAACTTCCCGGACCTACACACAAACTTCTCCGATGCACACACAAACTTTCCCGACCCACACACAAACTTTCCCGACCCACACACAAACTTCTCTGACCCACACACAAACTTTCCCGACCCACACACAAACTTCTCCGACCCACACACAAACTTCTCTTACCCACACACAAACTTTCCCGACCCACACACAAACTTCTCTGACCCACACACAAACTTCTCTGACCCACACACAAACTTTCCCGACCCAGACACAAACTTCCCCAACCCACACACAAACTTCTCTGACCCACATACACACTTCCCCGACCCACACACAAACTTCTCCGGCCCACACACACAAACTTCCCCGACCCACACACAAACTTCCCCGACCTACATACAAACTTCCTCAACCCACACACAAACTTCCTCACTCTTGCACCTCAAACTTCCCCGACCCACACACAAACGTCCCCGACCAACACACAAACTTCTCCGACCCACGCACAAACTTGCCCGACCCACGCACAAACTTCTCCGACCCACACACAAACTTCTCCGACCCACACACAAACCTCTCTGACGAACACACAAACTTCCCCGACCCACACACAAACCTCCCCGACCCACGCACAAACCTCTCCGACCCACACACAAACTTCCCCGACCCACACACACACTTCCCCGACCCACGCACAAACTTGCCCGACCCACACACAAACTTCCCCGACCCACACACAAACTTGCCCGACCCACACACAAACTTCCCCGACCGACACACAAACTTCCTCACTGTTGCACCTCAAACTTCCTCGACACACACACAAACTTCACCGACCCACACAGAAACTTCTCCGACCCACACACAAACTTCCCCGACCCACACACAAACTTCTCCGACCCACACACAAACTTCGGCGGGAGTCCAGAGAGGCAGCGGCCTATAAAAGGCTCAGCAGTCCGGGGAGCGTCGAGAGAGGCGGGAGTCCAGAGAGGCAGCGGCCGATAAAAGGCTCAGCAGTCCGGGGAGCGTCGAGAGAGGCGGGAGTCCAGAGAGGCGTAGCGGTGCAGCTCCAGCTGGGAGAGAAGGCAAAAAAGAAGTAGAAGGAAATCAAAAGGTGACGTCACAGCCAACGTGGTAAGTGATTGGCTGCTGATTGGTGAGTAGTTTTTCTTTTTCTTTATTAGTCAGTAACTTTTAACATTGTTGTCGGCAATTTAAGTGTATCTAAGGGTTAAGTCATGGCAGGACAGCTCGGTCACGTGATATGCTCCTCCTGTACCATGTGGGAACACGGGGACAACACCAGTGTCCCTGACGACTACATGTGCGGGAAGTGTGTCCACCTCCGGCTACTGACGGTCCGCGTTGCGGAGTTGGAGCTGAAGGTGGATTCACTCTGGAGCATCCACGATGCTGAGAATGACGTGAGTATCACGTGTAGCGAGTTGGTCTTACTGCAGGAGAAGGGTCCACAGCCAGCGAGGGAATGGAAGACCAGCAGGAAGAGTAGTGCAAGGAAGGTAGTGCAGGGGTCCCCTGTGGTCATCCCCCTGCAAAACAGATACACCGCTTTGAGTACTGTTGAGGGGGATGACTCATCAGGGGAGGGCAGCAGCAGCCAAGTTCATGGCACCGTGGCTGGCTCTGTTGCACAGGAGGGCAGGGGAAAAAGAGTGGAAGAGCGATAGTGATAGGGGATTCAATTGTAAGGGGAATAGATAGGCGTTTCTGCGGCCGCAACCGAGACTCCAGGATGGTATGTTGCCTCCCTGGTGCAAGGGTCAAGGATGTCTCGGAGCGGGTGGAGGACATTCTAAAAAGGGAGGGAGAACAGCCAGTTGTCGTGGTGCACGTTGGTACCAATGACATAGGTAAAAAAAGGGATGAGTTCCTACGAAATGAATTTAAGGAGCTAGGAGCTAAATTAAAAAGTAGGACCTCAAAAGTAGTAATCTCGGGATTGCTACCAGTGCCACGTGCTAGTCAGAGTAGGAATCGCAGGATAGCTCAGATGAATACGTGGCTTGAGCAATGGTGCAGCAGGGAGGGATTCAAATTCCTGGGGCATTGGGACCGGTTTTGGGGGAGGTGGGACCAGTACAAACCGGACGGTCTGCACCTGGGCAGGACTGGAACCAATGTCCTAGGGGGAGTGTTTGCTAGTGCTGTTGGGGAGGATTTAAACTAATATGGCAGGGGGTTGGGAACCAATGCAGGGAGACAGAGGGAAACAAAAAGGAGACAAAAGCAAAAGACAGAAAGGAGATGAGGAAAGGTGGAGGGCAGAGAAACCCAAGGCAAAAAACAAAAAGGGCCACTGTACAGCAAAATTCTAAAAGGACAAAGGGTGTTAATAAAACAAGCCTGAAGGCTTTGTGTCTGAATGCAAGGAGTATCCGCAATAAGGTGGATGAATTAATTGTGCAAATAGATGTTAACAAATATGATGTGATTGGGATTACGGAGACGTGGCTCCAGGATGATCAGGGCTGGGAACTCAACATTCAGGGGTATTCAACATTCAGGAAGGATAGAATAAAAGGAAAAGGAGGTGGGGTAGCATTGCTGGTTAAAGAGGAGATTAATGCAATAGTTAGGAAAGACATTAGCTTGGATGATGTGGAATCTATATGGGTAGAGCTGCAGAACACCAAAGGGCAAAAAACGTTAGTAGGAGTTGTGTACAGACCTCCAAACAGTAATAGGGATGTTGGGGAGGGCATCAAACAGGAAATTAGGGGTGCATGCAATAAAGGTGTAGCAGTTATAATGGGTGACTTTAATATGCACATAGATTGGGCTAGCCAAACTGGAAGCAATACGGTGGAGGAGGATTTCCTGGAGTGCATAAGGGATGGTTTTCTAGACCAATATGTTGAGGAACCAACTAGGGGGGAGGCCATCTTAGACTGGGTGTTGTGTAATGAGAGAGGATTAATTAGCAATCTCATTGTGCGAGGCCCCTTGGGGAAGAGTGACCATAATATGGTGGAATTCTGCATTAGGATGGAGAATGAAACAGTAATTTCAGAGACCATGGTCCAGAACTTAAAGAAGGGTAACTTTGAAGGTATGAGGCGTGAATTGGCTGGGATAGATTGGCGAATGATACTTAGGGGGTTGACTGTGGATGGGCAATGGCAGACATTTAGAGACCGCATGGATGAAGTACAACAATTGTACATTCCTGTCTGGCGTAAAAATAAAAAGGGGAAGGTGGCTCAACCGTGGCTATCTAGGGAAATCAGGGATAGTATTAAAGCCAAGGAAGTGGCATACAAATTGGCCAGAAATAGCAGCGAACCTGGGGACTGGGAGAAATTTAGAACTCAGCAGAGGAGGACAAAGGGTTTGATTAGGACAGGGAAAATGGAGTACGAGAAGAAGCTTGCAGGGAACATTAAGGCGGATTGCAAAAGTTTCTATAGGTATGTAAAGAGAAAAAGGTTGGTGAAGACAAACGTAGGTCCACTGCAGTCAGAATCAGGGGAAGTCATAACGGGGAACAAAGAAATGGCGGACCAATTGAACAAGTACTTTGGTTCGGTATTCACTAAGGAGGATACAAACAACCTTCCGGATATAAAAGGGGTCAGAGGGTCTAGTAAGGAGGGGGAACTGAGGGAAATCTTTATTAGTCGGGAAATTGTTTTGGGGAAATTGATGGGATTGAAGGCCGATAAATCCCCAGGGCCTGATGGATTGCATCCTAGAGTACTTAAGGAGGTGGCCTTGGAAATAGCGGATGCATTGACAGTCATTTTCCAACATTCCATTGACTCTGGATCAGTTCCTATGGAGTGGAGGGTAGCCAATGTAACCCCACTTTTTAAAAAAGGAGGGAGAGAGAAAACAGGGAATTATAGACCGGTCAGCCTGACCTCAGTAGTGGGTAAAATGATGGAATCAATTATTAAGGATGTCATAGCAGTGCATCTGGAAAATGGTGACATGATAGGTCCAAGTCAGCATGGATTTGTGAAAGGGAAATCATGCTTGACAAATCTTCTGGAATTTTTTGAGGATGTTTCCAGTAAAGTGGACAAAGGAGAACCAGTTGATGTGGTATATTTGGACTTTCAGAAGGCTTTCGACAAGGTCCCACACAAGAGATTAATGTGCAAAGTTAAAGCACATGGGATTGGGGGTAGTGTGCTGATGTGGATTGAGAACTGGTTGTCAGACAGGAAGCAAAGAGTAGAAGTAAACGGGTACTTTTCAGAATGGCAGGCAGTGACTAGTGGAGTGCCGCAAGGTTCTGTGCTGGGGCCCCAGCTGTTTACATTGTACATTAATGATTTAGACGAGGGGATTAAATGCAGTATCTCCAAATTTGCAGATGATACTAAGTTGGGTGGCAGTGTGAGCTGCGAGGAGGATGCTATTAGGCTGCAGAGTGACTTGGATAGGTTAGGTGAGTGGGCAAATGCATGGCAGATGAAGTATAATGTGGATAAATGTGAGGTTATCCACTTTGGTGGTAAAAACAGAGAGACAGACTATTATCTGAATGGTGACAGATTAGGAAAAGGGAAGGTGCAACGAGACCTGGGTGTCATGGTACATCAGTCATTGAAGGTTGGCATGCAGGTACAGCAGGCGGTTAAGAAAGCAAATGGCATGTTGGCCTTCATAGCGAGGGGATTTGAATACAGGGGCAGGGAGGTGTTGCTACAGTTGTACAGGGCCTTGGTGAGGCCACACCTGGAGTATTGTGTACAGTTTTGGTCTCCTAACTTGAGGAAGGACATTCTTGCTATTGAGGGAGTGCAGCGAAGGTTCACCAGACTGATTCCCGGGATGGCGGGACTGACCTATCAAGAAAGATTGGATCAACTGGGCTTGTATTCACTGGAGTTCAGAAGAATGAGAGGGGATCTCATAGAAACGTTTAAAATTCTGACGGGTTTAGACAGGTTAGATGCAGAAAGAATGTTCCCAATGTTGGGGAAGTCCAGAACCAGGGGTCACAGTCTGAGGATAAGGGGTAAGCCATTTAGGACCGAGATGAGGAGAAACTTCTTCACCCAGAGAGTGGTGAACCTGTGGAATTCTCTACCACAGAAAGTAGTTGAGGCCAATTCACTAAATATATTCAAAAGGGAGTTAGATGAAGTCCTTACTACTCGGGGGATCAAGGGTTATGGCGAGAAAGCAGGAAGGGGGTACTGAAGTTTCATGTTCAGCCATGAACTCATTGAATGGCGGTGCAGGCTAGAAGGGCTGAATGGCCTACTCCTGCACCTATTTTCTATGTTTCTATGTTTCTATGTTTCTCCGACCCACATACACACTTCCCCGACCCACACACAAACTGCCCCGACCCACACACAAACTTCTCCGACACACACACAAACTTCCCCGATCCACACATAAAATTCTCCGGCCCACACACAAACTTCCCCGACCCACACACAAACTTCTCCGACCCACACACAAACTTCTCCGACACACAAACACACTTCCCCGACCCACACACAAACTTCTCTGACCCACACACAAACATCTCTGACCCACACACACACAAACTTCTCCGACCAACACACAAACTTCTCCGATCCACACACACAAACTTCCCCACTGTTACAATTAATGAAATAATGAAAGAAAAACATTTAGCTTGCTTTCTGGCAGTTTCCGCTCCAGTCCCACTGATCACTCATCACCTTTTTCTGTCAGTAAGAACACCTGCTGGGAAGGCCAAAGTTCAAACTAAATATCGCGACAGAGGCGCCAAGGAGGTGTTGCACGCTGGATGACATCACCACACGGGTGGCGTTAGCCGTCACAGCGTTAGCTCTTGGTGCCTCTGCCAAAGAGCCGACTGAATTTCTGCACAGGCGCGGATGTTGCTTACCATTGGCATTAACGGGTGGCGGTAGGAACGGAATTTCGACCCCATAGTATTTTCATTTTTATGTTCTGTGAGCACATCCTCTTGGGCAACTTCACTCACCAGACATGTTCATCCAGGGCCAGAAATAACCGGCACCAATTCCTGCCTTTGTTTCAGGCTGTGGTGCTCCACTCCTTTCAGCCGTGTCTTGGTGGTAACACTGGTGGCACTCAGTCAGGAGACTATCGGCTCAAGTCTCACACCAGAGACGTGAGCTAGGTTGACACTCCGGCAGTACTGAGGGAGGGCAGCAGTTATAAACATGCTGTCCTTTGGGTGAGGCATTAAACCGAGGCCCTGTGGCATTATTCAAAGAGGAGCAGGAAGTTCTCTCAGTATCCCCGGTGCTCCACATTTATCCCATAACCAACACAACCAAAAACAGATTCAGTGTCGTTTATCTCACCGCTGTTTGTGAGAACTTGCTGTGTGCAAACTGATTGCTTCATTTGCCTGCAAAACAGTGAGAACACTTCAAAAGAGTAATTCACTGGGTGGGAAATTGGTCGCGTCTCTGTTGCGGCGTTAACCCGGGCGGGGCGGTAAATATTGCGCCGGAAAATGGTTTGCGTCTCCAGCCGCAATATTCAGCAGCTGGGCCCTGAGTGTGGGGCGGAGCACTAAGGGAGGCGTTCCACACCTCTCTCGGGGCCTGAGCAACTGAAAATCCCGAGCTAAACAGCCGGCCTCTGAGAGCCATAAGAGAGACTTCCGTGGAAAAAAGAAATCGGGAAAAAAACACCAAAAAATATTCCCAATACCTTCCTGACACCACATCCACATGAATTGCAAAAATAAAAAAGTAAAAACCAATCACACTTGCCTCAGGACGACATTCCTTCCCTTCCTGCGGCCGCTACAGCTCAGACTGCCCGCTTTCCCAGGCGGTCCCACCAGAGGGCGCTGCAATCGCTACAGCTCGGACCGCCCGCTTTCCCAGGCGGTCCCACCAGGGGGCGCTGCAGGGGACTACGGATCGGGTGCAAAACACGTACCGAGTCGGTGTCGCAATCACGCGCGGTGCACACCGGCTCACCTCTCCTGGGCGGTACTGCTCTGCACCCCCACATACCCAGCACCGAATGTCGGAGCGCTGGAAGCTGGCCGCCCACCCAGAAATGTTGTCCGCCGCTATTACCGCTCCTCCGGGGTGAAAACAGAGGCGACAGCAAACCGAAAATCCAACCCCAGCTTTGAAGCATTTGGGACATTGTGAGTGTAAGGAAACGGTTAATTCTTAACTTTTAGCTTTTGCTTGTTACGTAAATTTTTGCGAGAAGGACAGCTTAAATGAAAAGGAATTGCAGCCGGAGAGCTTCAGCTGATCACACATTACTGCACAGGCACAGGGCACGCAGGGGCAGTCTTTGCTTGAAGAGATCCAGCAAAGCAACAAACTTTGTAAGCTCCAGATTTGAACAGGCACCTGCCATAGATCTGGAAAATGATGGAGTGTGTCAAGTTATGGGGAGTGATTCTTGTTAAAACTGAACTCCAGCAAATAGGATGAGGTAATACTTTGAAACATGTGGATTCCCATTGGCAAAGAGCAGCCAGTTAGCCTCGGGAATGGCCAAGTTCAAAGGTCTAAATGCCAGCGGTATCCTGAGGTTGACTGTTAACGATTATGTGTGGACCTGGGAGAGTAGTCCAAGGGGCAGGAGTCTGTCATGGGTAGTGTGGTCAAAGTGGGAGGCTGCTGTTTCTGTGATGCTTGTTGGATAATCCTTCCACTTTTAACAGATGCTAGAGACAGCAATGCATCTGAGGATTAACCACTGGGCCACCAAGGCAGCATGTGACCGGGCCAGCAGCCCGGGACCCAAGCGCCAGGCTGCATGATGGCGGATCGGACCACGCTAGGGCGCCATCATAGAGCCGACCCGAGAGTTGGACGACTAAAAAGAATGGTGGCCCAGGGCATTGGTGCCCTCTCCTTTAAGGAGCACTGCCAACTTCGCGGAGCAATTTCCCTATGGGGCGTTAAGGGGTTGTCGTGGGGTGGTGAGGGGCTGGCGAGGGGCAGTGAAGGGTCGGTGAGGGGCGGTGAGGGGTTGGCGAGGGGCGGTGAGGGGCTGGCGAGGGGCAGTGAAGGGTCGGTGAGGGGCGGTGAGGGGTTGGCGAGGGATGGTGAGGGGTTGGGGCGGGGCGGTGAGGGGTCGGTGCAGGGCTGTGAGGGGTGGGCGTGTCACGGTGAAGGGTCGGGGTGCGGCGGTGAGGGGTAGGTGAGAGGTCAGTGTGGGGCGGTGAGGGGTCGGCGAGGGGCGGTGAGGGGTCGGCGAGGGGTCGGGGCGGGACGGTGAGGGGTCGGCGAGGGACGGTGAGGGGTCGGCGAGGGACGGTGAGGGGTCGGCGAGGGGCGGTGAGGGGTCGGCGAGCGGCGGTGAGGGGTCAGCGAGGGGCGGTGAGGGGTCGGGGCGGGGCGGTTAGGGGTCAGTGAGGGGTCGGGGCGTGGCGGTGAGGGGTCGGCGAGGGACGGTGAGGGGTCGGCGAGGGGCAGTGAGGGGTCGGCGAGGGGCAGTGAGGGGTCGGGGCGGGGCGGTTAGGGGTCAGTGAGGGGTCGGCGAGGGACGGTGAGGGGTCGGCGAGGGGCAGTGAGGGGTCGGCGAGGGGCAGTGAGGGGTCGGGGCGGGGCGGTTAGGGGTCAGTGAGGGGTCGGCGAGGGGCGGTGACGGATCGCGGCACGGCGGTGAGGGAAGAGTGAGGGATCGGTGAGGGGTGGTGAGGGATCGGGGCGGGGTGGTGAGCGGGCAGTGAGGGGTCGGTGAGGGGCGGTGAGGGGTCGGGGCGGGGCGGTGAGGGGTCGGCGAGGGGCGGTGAGGGGTCGGCGAGGGGCGGTGAGGGGTCGGCGAGGGGCGGTGAGGGGTCGGCGAGCGGCGGTGAGGGGTCAGCGAGGGGCGGTGAGGGGTCGGGGCGGGGCGGTTAGGGGTCAGTGAGGGGTCGGGGCGTGGCGGTGAGGGGTCGGCGAGGGACGGTGAGGGGTCGGCGAGGGGCAGTGAGGGGTCGGCGAGGGGCAGTGAGGGGTCGGGGCGGGGCGGTTAGGGGTCAGTGAGGGGTCGGCGAGGGGCGGTGACGGATCGCGGCACGGCGGTGAGGGAAGAGTGAGGGGTCGGTGAGGGGTGGTGAGGGATCGGGGCGGGGTGGTGAGCGGGCAGTGAGGGGTCGATGAGGGGCGGTGAGGGGTCGGGGCGGGGCGGTGAGGGGTCGGCGAGGGGCGGTGAGGGGTTGGGGCGGGGCGGTGAGGGGGAAGTGAGGGGTCGGCGAGGGGCGGTGAGGGGTCGGGGCGGGGCGGTGAGGGGTCGGCGAGGGGCGGTGAGGGGTTGGGGCGGGGCGGTGAGGGGGCAGTGAGGGGTCGGTGAGGGGCGGTGAGGGGTCGGGGCGGTGAGGGGTCGGCGAGGGGCGGTGAGGGGTTGGGGCGGGGCGGTGAGGGGGCAGTGAGGGGTCGGCGAGGGGCGGTGAGGGGTCGGGGCGGGGCGGTGAGGGGTCGGCGAGGGGCGGTGAGGGGTTGGGGCGGGGCGGTGAGGGGGCAGTGAGGGGTCGGTGAGGGGCGGTGAGGGGTCGGGGCGGGGCGGTGAGGGGTCGGCGAGGGGCGGTGAAGGGTTGGGGCGGGGCGGTGAGGGGTCGGCGAGGGGCGGTGAGGGGTTGGGGCGGGGCGGTGAGGGGGCAGTGAGGGGTCGGCGAGGGGTTGGGGCGGGGCGGTGAGGGGTCGGGGCGGGGCGGTGAGGGGTCGGCGAGGGGCGGTGAGGGGTTGGGGCGGGGCGGTGAGGGGCGGTGAGGGGTCGGGACGGGGCGGTGAGGGGGCAGTGAGGAGTCGGTGAGGGGTGGTGAAGGGTCGGCGAGGGGCGGTGAGGGGTCGGGGCGGGGCGGTGAGGGGTGGTGAAGGGTCGGCGAGGGGCGGTGAGGGGTCGGGGCGGGGCGGTGAGGGGGTAGTGAGGAGTCGGTGAGGGGTGGTGAGGGGTCGGCGAGGGGTGGTGAGGGGTCGGCGAGGGGCGGTGAGGGGCCGGGGCGGGGCGGTGAGGGGTCGGAGAGGGGCGGTGAGGGGTCGGGGCAGGGCGGTGAGGGGTCGGCGAGGGGCGGTGAGGGGTCGGCGAGGGGCGGTGAGGGGTCGGCGAGGGGCGGTGAGGGATCGGCGAGTGGCGGTGAGGGGTCGGCGAGGGGCGGTGAGGGGTCGGGGCGGGGCGGTGAGGGATCGGCGAGGGGCGGTGAGGGGTCGGCGAGGGGCGGTGAGGGGTCGGCGAGGGGCGGTGAGGGGTCGGCGAGGGGCGGTGAGGGGTCGGCGAGGGCCGGTGAGGGGTCGGCGAGGGGCGGTGAGGGGCGGTGAGGGGTTGGGGCGGGGCGGTGAGGGGTCGCCATGCACTATGATATGTCATCGCCGGTTGCCCGGCAGCTAACTACGGGGGTAAAGTGCTGCCATGGCAATGCCTCCGCAAACACCTGGGCAATTTCCCAGGAGGCGGTAGCGCCACCCCCCCCCCCCCCGCCTGCTAGCGACAGGTTCCCCGCCCCCCCTGGAGACACTAACAGGGCTATAAAACGGGGCAATTTTGCCCCCAGGAACTGTGAGTTGACAGCATAAACAAATTCTGATCAGCTCCTGGGGTGTCTTGGTTGTGCCGTTAACCCGGGCAAGGCGGTAAATATTGCGCGGGGAAATGGTTTGCGTCTCCAGCCGCAAAATTCAGCAGCTGGGCCCTGAGTGTGGGGCGCAGCGCTAAGGGAGGCGTTGCACACCTCTCTCAGGGCGCATCACTGGCTGAGCATGGGAGAATCCCAAGCTAAACAGCCGGCCTCAGAGTGCCCAAAGTAATCGAGGCTTCCGTGGAAAAGAAATCTGAAAAAAAACACCAGAAACATTCCCAATACTTTACTGAGCCCACATTCACATGAATCGCAAAAATAAAAATAAGAAACAGTCACACTTACCTCAGGTCAACATTCCTCCCCTCCCTGCGGCCGCTGCAACTCGGACCGCCCGCTTTCACATACGGTCCCAGCAGGGGGCGCTGCGGGGCACTACAGCTCAGACCGCCTGCTTCCACAGGGGGCGCTGCAGATCGGGCGCGAACCAAATATCGAGACGGTGCCACAACCAGGGGCGTTGCACACCGGCTCGCCTCTCCCGGGCGGTACTGCTCCGCGGGCGGCCCTGCAAACCGAATGTCCCGGCGGGGTGCTGTTAGCTGGCTGCCCGGAAATGCTTTCCGCCGCCATTGCTGCCCTTCTAGGGCGAAAACAGAGGTGGCAACAAGCTGAAAGTCCACCCCCTGGTGTTTAGCCATAATCCCTACAATAGCTCTTCTGGCTGGAATTTCCCAGGGTGGTAGCAGACGAGATTGTTGGTGGGTCGAGTGCGAAAGTTGTTTTTTTTTTAACAGTGGAACCAACCCGACTGGCAGCGGCAGGTGACCCAATTTAAACAATTATTACCTTGTTGTCACAAACTTAAGAATGATTTTGAACTTACCATGAAAATTTTACTGGATTCCCACGGGGACCCCGCTGATCAGAAACCACGTCTGAGGCGGGAGATGAGTGGCCATTGCTCCAGCTGATTAGTTGACAGGATGAAATGTACTATGAATGCTCCCACCTGACTGCTGATCACTTTCCTCAGGTAGAAGCTGTTTCTCGCTGCATTTACAACACAGATTGAGCTTTCTGCAGGCTGCAAGTCTTTCAAGCAAAGTCTCCATCCAGTCTCACCTCATTGGATGAACCTCTCTCCCCATTGATCGATTGCTCCTGTCAGCTCTGCTTCACCTGCCATCTATTCCATCAGCACAAACTATCTCCCCTGGCCCTCAGAATCTGACCACCATCAGGCCCAACACCAGCAGCACCAGGCACACCAGCAGCACCAACACCAGCAGCACCAGGCACACCAGCAGCACCAACACCAGCAGCACCAGGCACTCCAGCAGCACCAACACCAGCAGCACCAGGCACACCAGCAGCGCCTACAACACCACCACCAACCTTCTCCGCAATGCTCTGATGTTGCAAAGGACAGAGGGCATTAGCGCAGGGCTGCACCGCACCGGAGGCGATGCCCCCAACACAGGGTATGCAGGCAGAGGATCAGCTTCCTCAACATGACAGAGCAGCAGTGCAAAAGGAGGCTGAGGTTATCATGCGAGGTCATCGCAGGCATTTGCACACAGCTGGACCAAGACCTGAAGCCCAGAGGAGCAGGTGGACACTCCTTACCAGTGGTTGTTAAAGTCACCACCGCCCTTAACATCTTCGCCTCAGGCTCCTTGCAGGGATCTGCAGCAGACATTTGCAGCATCTCGCAGTTAGCCGCCCGGTGACCGATTCCTTATTTCACAAGTCCACCAATTATACAGACTTTGCCACTGATGAAGCCAGTGTTACTGAGCGGGTGCTGGGCTTTGCCACACTGGCTGGCTTCCCACAGGTGCAGGGCATCATCGACTGCACACATGTGGCCAGCAGGGCACCCCATCATCACCCAGGGGTCTGTGTCAACCGCAAAGGCTTCCACTCTCTCTGGTCTGCAACCATAGGAAGATCATCATGCATGTGTGTGTGCCATGTTCCCTGGCAGCAGCCATGACTCTTTCATCCTGCGCCTGGCCACCCTTCCTCTGCTCTTCGCTCCTCCAAACAGACATTCCGGCTGGCCGCTTGGACACAAGGGTTATCCACTGAAGACGTGGCTCATGACACCCTTGAGGAGGCCAAGGCGAGATGCAATGAAAGCCACATCTCCACTAGATGTGTCATAGAGCAGGCAATAGGCATGCTGAAAGTGCGATTCAGATGCCGTGACAGATGTGGAGGAGCCCTTCAGTACGCACCAGCCAGGGTCTCTAGGATCGTGGTACTGGGCTGTGCTCTGCACAACACAGCGCAGCAGCGAGGGTCAGCGCTGTATGAGGAGCAAGGCACTGAGCGCACAGCCTCTTCAGAGTAGGAGCATCAGCTGAAAGACGAGGAGGAAGAAGAGCTGGAGGAACCTGTAGTGCAGAGAGCATCAGCATGCGGGCACATTGCTGCCCGTGAAGCCAGGGATGGCCTGGCCAGATTTACCTAACTTTAAACAGTGCACCTATATAGCTGCCACATGCCTTGCCAGGTTGGCAACACCCCACTGCCAGGCTATAAACCATTCCTACAATCACCAATCCATTCCTTTCACACCATTGCTGGAGGTGAATTATGTCTGACCCTTCACTCCACCGAACTAAACCACTTCCCATTGTGCGCACAAATGTATCCAAGACCGGAAAGTCAAAAATAAATACATTTACGGTAAAGATCAAATTAATGGGAGCTTCACAATAACATTTACCAAAACACCCAACTGAGCAGCCTTGTGAACCGACCTGTGTGACTCCTTTCTTTTACGCGACATCCTCTGGGTTTTGGAGCCTGTGAGGGCCCCGCCAAAGTCTGCTCTTCCTGCGACTGCGCAGGGACAGACTCGGCCATCGCTGTCCCATCTGGGGCTCTGACCGAGGGGGAGGCAATGGGGAAGGGGGCAATGGGGAGGTGTGAACGCTTTGAGAGGAGCTCCCACTGCCCTGTCCTCTCTCACCATCATCCCTCTCATGGGCCACCCGCACTTCCCTGCTAGCAAGGAGCTGGAGAGCACCATCCTGCACAACAGTGGGGCCATGAGGACCCATATACACTGACATTCCTCCTAGAGAGAACGTCTATGAGCCTCTTGTTTCTCTCCTCCATAGAGACCATGTGCTCCTGTGAGTGGGGCATTAGCTGCTCCATGCAAGTGGCCATCCTTTCCCTGGAGGAGCCTACAGTCAGCATCGCCTGCGACACGGTGATGCTCATGTTGGCGATGGACTCCTCCACTCTCTGAACTCTCGCAGTCACTGAGGTCGCAAAAGCTGCCAGAGTCCCCTGCACTTGTTCCTGCAGCTCCAGGATCGCCCTCTCTCTGGATGGCCCGCGAGGCTCAGCGTCTGCACTCAGCTGAGCAGAGCGGGACGTGTCTGGCCCCCTCCGGCGAGGAGTCTCCACTGCTGTCCCCATCTCCACCATCTGCTCTTGCGCTTTTGTGATCTGTGAGACACCAGGTGACAACACACTCTATCCTGCGTGGGACTCACCGAGGTGGGCGTATCTGCCCTGGTGCTGGGTGTGCTTCTGTCTGGTGATGGTGCTCCCTCAGAGGCTGGAGGCTCCTCTGAGGAGTCGTCTCCTCTTCCTCCTGGACAGTGGGGTGGAGGGTATTGATGCACCTGTGGGAGAGTAAAGAAATGAGTTTGATATGTACCCTGGGCACTGATACCATTATGCACATGATGACCATTCAGTGGCTGCTGACATCAGACCCAATATGAGTGACTGATGTGTGCCATGTGCCTGTATGAAAAGTGATTCGCTCACCAGGTTACTGAGATGTTCCCCTCTCTCTGTCTCCCACTACCCATTGCTCGGACATTCCCGAGAGCTTCAGCACAGCCTCATCTGCAGTGATCGGTGCTGTGAGTGATAGAGGCCCAATTCCAGTTGTCCCCCTCTCCCTCTTACTGTGGGCTCTCTTTTCCTGCAAGGAGGGAAAGAAGAGAAGGTTGAGTTAGAGTGATGGAATGAGTGTGAGAACAGAACCCCGAGTCCTGCTAACCTGAGTCCGCCACATGGGTTACATGTGTAGAGGGAGACTATGATGGAGTGGGGTGGTAATTCCAAGTGAAAGCTAACATCCAGGTACAGCAAGCAATTAAGAAAGCAAATGGTTTGTTGGCCTTTATTACAAGAGGATCTGAGTATAAGAGTAAATACATCTTACTGCAATTATATAGGGCCCTGGTGAGACTGCACCTGGAGTATTGTGTATAGTTTTGGTCTCCTTACCTAAGGAAGGATATATTTGTCATTGAGGAAGTGCACTGACTGATTCCTGGGATGGGGGGATTGTCCTATGAGGAGAGATTGAGTAGACTGGGCCTATATTCTCTAGAGTTTAGAAGAATGAGAGGTGATCTCACTGAAACATACAACATTCTTACAGGGCTTGACAGAGTAGATGCAGGGAGGATGTTTCCTTTGGCTGGGGAGTCTAGAACTAGGGGTCACAGTCTCAGAATAAGGGGTCGGCCATTTAGGACTGAGATGAGGAGAAACTTCTTCACTCAGAGGGTGGTGAATCTTTGGAATTCTCTACCCCAGAGGGCTGTGGAGGCTCAGTCTTTGAGTATATTCAAGACAGAGATCGATAGATTTTGGGATATTAAGGGAATCAAGCGATATGCGGATAGTGCAGGAAAGTAGAGTCGAGGTAGAAGATCAGCCATGATCTCATTGAATGGCAGAGCAGGCTCAAGGAGCCAAATGGCATTTTCCTGCTCCTTATTCTTATGTTCTTATTGCAGTAGGATGAGGATGAGCGTGAGGGGTGGCTAGTGAGATGGGGATGTGATAATGTAGATAGAGACAGGGATGGGTGGAGGTAAAAGGTAAGTTGGTGTGAATAGAAGTAGGGTGGGGAAGGCAGAGTGATGGGGATATGATGAGAGGCACAGCAGGATGAGGCTGAGTGTGGCTTTGCACTCACCTTTCCGGACCTCACAAGATTGTTGAAGCGTTTGCGGCACTGCCCCCAGGTCCTCCTCACAACGTCCCTCTTCGGCCAGCTGGAGCCAGGCTCCTTTGCTTTGCTGGGAGGTATCTTCCGTCCATCTGGAGGGAAGAGGACCTCCCTGCGTGCTCTGATTGTGGAGGGAGTGTTCGGAGAACCTGGCTTCAGCCCTCTGCCTCTGTGCAATCACTTGTACCACTGTGTGCAGCAGTGGAAACCAATTGCACTGACTGCTAGATGAACCTTCGAATGCAATGTGGCCACGGACCCTTTAAATATCCCAGCTGAAAACCTGCCATTGATGATGTCTCCAGAATCGTGCCGTTTAATTGGTCTGGACAACTCGCAGGGTGGGCTCAATGGACCCCATTGTCGCAAAATCATTCGGTGCAGCGCGATGAAGGCAGCAACATGGTCAGGACCCATCATGGTGCTGCCCGCACTGGACCCGCCCAGGTAAGGTAAATTCCGCCCTCTGTCATTGTTCCGTCTTAAACCCGATGTAAAATCTGATCTGTATTCTTACACTGATGCTTCCATCAGTTATGGAGGCGATGGTGGCCACAGTGTGCTGAGCTAAGGCACTGCTCCGTCCTGTCATGGGGATTTCCAGTGAGCGTGTGCGGCACCCTGGGCCCCCAGCCCATTCGAGATGGGCTCGGCTCCCACACAGTTTGTTAATGGCCTGACCGGGAAAGAAGTGGTTGAACCAATGTGGTATGGCGGCAGTCACACGGATAAAGGCCACCATATCCTCCAGTGTCAGCCGTGGCTCAGTGGGCAGCACTCTTGAGGTGGAGGGGCTAGGAGCGAGCAGGTGCTGCTGATTACTGCAGGAGTTGGAGTGAGTTTGTACAACGTTGGTGGTGTTTTTTTTTTCAAAGTTTAGGGCCTTTTTGGTCCATAAACAACAGCCAGATGGCTGCTGAGGGGCCTGGAGTGCCGGAGTTGCTTTGCTTGCCGACCAAGGCCGAATGTTGGATTCGAATTACGGTCAGTGGCCGAGAGGAGGTGGAAAGACTTTTACTGAGCCTAAAGGTTGGTGAGAAGTACTTGGGTATATTTTTGCTGTATTCCGAAGAGGTGGAGGTCTCATTCTTAAACCTGCCAGTTTATATTAAGGACGATGTGCTGATAAAAATGTTGGATTCGTGGGACATTAAACTTTGCTCAGTAATAAAGAGATACTAGCCTGGAATGCGGGTAACCGATGGAACCCGTTATGTAAAGGTGCGGTTCCCAGAGGGGGTGAAGTCATTACCCTACAGCATGAAATTCGAGACAATGGAAGGAGTGCAGTACTTCCGGGTTCTGCATGATAACCAGGTGAAGGTTTGCTGTTATTGTCTTGGACACGACCATTTAGTAAGAAGCTGTCCAGACCTGTACTGTTATAACTGTGGCAAGTCTGGACACATCGCTCGGAACTGCAAGGCAGAGAGCTGTGGGGTTTGTCGCAAAGACTCCGCCTGCTGTGAGTGTGAGGCAGAAGAAAGCTCCTTGAGTGATGAGGAAAGGGGTGAAGGAGCAGGAGGTGTGAATGGAATGGCCGGAGGAGCAGAGCAGGTGGAGGACACAACCGGCGAACGGAATGAGGAAAGAGCGCAAGAAGAGGCAGAGAATTGTGGAGCTGAAAGCAGGATGGGGATGGTGGAAAACACACCAAGTATGGTGGAATAGGATAAAGTCAGCAGAGGACATCACGGGTCAGAGACAGAGTCGAGCCATTATATGGCTTGCCGTCAGGTGTCCGTGGGGGGAAACAGAGGTGAGTGCGGGGTGCGGGGTAAGTTTAAGTACTCCAAAGAGAGTCAGGGAGTTGTACATCTTGGGGAGCAGGAGGGGGCAAGACCAGGACAGGGTGCAAGAGCCAGGAGCCTTAAAGGGGCAGTAGGATGGGAGCAGGGAGACAAAGGCAGCAAAAGGTTGCAAGATAGGTGAAGACACCCCATAATCCCAGAGAGAGAAGAAACGGGGAGCAAGGCTCAGCAGTGGAGGTGAGGCTGAAGGAAGTGGCACTGTTGGAGAAACCACAATATCAGGAAGACTCTCTAAGGGAGATTATGGGCTAGACTTTCCAGTATCATCGTTATCACCCAAAAATGGGCGAGATTTCCGGCCTTAGTGCTTTTTTTATTTTTCAGGATCGCTGCAAAATCGCCCATTTTATAAACCACTAGTTTTGCCTTTTTAATTTGGGCAATAGCCTTAGCGATGTGAAATGGGCCTTAGCGATGTATTCAGTCATGCAAGGCTGGCGTCCATAGCAACGGCCGTTCTGCACATGCGCATTTTTGTTTTCAGGCTAAGAACTTTTCCCGCGATTCGTGAGGTCGGGGTCATCTGCGCATGCTCAGAAGGCAAAGGGAGGGAGAGAGAGAAGGAAGGTTTGTGCGGAGTCATCTTTTGAAGGAATTGATAATCAGATATCATGGAGATGGAGCACAAGGAGTCAGGAGAGAGTGTTGAGGGGGTTGGAGGGAGAAGGAGGGCGAAAGCTTTCTCTGAAGAAGTGAATGAGGCCTTAGTCCACAAGGTGGAGACTCAGTGGGGCCAATTAACCCGAGGTGGGCGTGGGAAAATTCCCATCCGGATATACCAGCGAATTTGGGCGCATATCGGAATGCTAGTGTCATCGGTAGCCCACGATCAGCGAGAGGCTGACCAGTACCGCAAGTGCTGGAACAGTCTTGTTTCATCCGCAAGAGTAAGTATTAAATTATTAAATTTATAACTGTAATGATGCACTGACTCATTCATTTTAATGTAAATCTGCTGGATTGTAATTAAGCTGGGTAATCTTGGGTAGCTTCCCAGTTAAGATTTGGACTGGGGTCGGAACTTGCGCCCTTTTAATCTAATGTTGCTGAGATGCCTTAAACTGAATCGACAGTATTATTATTATTTAAACACTTTGATCGAAAATTGGGGCCAAAGGAATGACTGGAAAAAGACAAACTGCAAACACTCGGCATTTCTACCACTTTAGTTTAGAAGGAGAATTATTTAATTATATTAATTATATCGCTGCTTCTGTGCTGTGAGAAACTCTTTAACTTGGGCACCGTATCCTTTGGGTTAGGTTGGTGGATAGGGTACAACTGAGCACTGAGGGGGTCTGGTCACCTTTACCCAGACTGTGTGAATCTCTCCGGCCACTGTCACTCACACAGTGACCCAGCCTAGACTGGGGGAGAGGCTGCCCTGGCTCACTGTCTGCCTGGGACATTTTAGGATATTAGCTCCCGCCACACGGAGCTCTCCGAGCACAGCCCAGGGTCACGCTGCCCCCTCCCCTCATGGTCCTGTCATTGCTGAGCTCAACAGCGGTCCTGATTCCCCCCGGGGGACCTCCATTGATTCCAATAAATGCCCCGTCAGGCACGTCCCATGGATGGGGCCTTTCCTGGAGATTGTACGCGAGAGGGTTGGTGTCAAGCATTAGTTCCTAAACACGATCTTATTAAATATTTTCTCTGAACGTAGATGTTATAACCATGCATCCATTGTGGATACAAACCATATTAGCATATAACGTTAATGTTAATGATGAATAGTGTTGTGTATGTATGACAAGTATTTACTCTGTACACTCCCTGTACAGTTACATAAGACTACTGTATGTACCATCACACTGTATACACTATGCCTGTACCACCAGAGGGTGCAACTGGTGGAGACCTAGGGGTACACGACAGGTAACCAGGTATAAAAGGGAGCTCACCACACTGTACCCTCACTCAGGAGCTGCAATAAATGGACTAAGGTCACAACAGTTCAAGTACAATACTTTACCTCGTGGAGTCATTACTAGAGTGCTTACCGACACAATAACTGGCGACGAGATTACGAATGGCTAACCTTGGCAACTTTCAACAATTCGCTGATGGGGAAGATTGGGATGTCTTTGTGGAAAGGCTTGAACACTTTTTCATTGCGAACGACCTGGCTGGAGACACACTGACCTCGCTGGCTGATAAGTGCAGAGCTATCCTGCTCATCAGTTGTGGGCCCACCGTTTATGGCCTCGTCAGGGACCTGCTAGCCCCAGCGAAGGCTACAACCAAAACGTATGCAGAGCTCGTTACGATGATACAGGAACAGATCAAACCTAAAGAGAGCATCCTCACAGCCAGACACCGGTTCTACACATAGCGGCGGCCCGAAGGCCAAGAAATCGCAAAATATGCTGCAGACCTCAGACGATTGGCTGCACCGTGTGATTTTGGCGACCACCTCACTGAAGCACTGCGAAACATCTTTGTTATTGGGATCGGCCACGAGGGCCTTCTCCACAAGCTGCTCTCTGCGGATACCACGGTCACCCTGCAGAAGGCAATTAAAGTGAGCCAGGCATTCATGATCTCGGCCTGCGATTCCAAGCCGATGACTCACCCCCAGGACTCTAACCTGGCAAGTACTGTGAACCGACTGGCGCCTTTTAGAGGCAAGGCTGCTGCAAGTGGTCTCTCTCAGGGGGGAGAGAAGAGAACCCCGAGTCCTGCTAACCTGAGTCCGCCACATGGGGCCAAGCGGCCAGCCCCGTGCCAGTGCCGCTACAAAGACTACACTAGCAAAAGCTGTAACGCGAAGGGCCACCTCCAGCGAATGTGCAAGAGAAATTTTACTTATCCAGTCGCTGAAGAGTTCGCTGATCATCCGGGCTCCAGCGCTGATGAAGAAGAAGGGAGAGTCCATGAGGCAGCTCAGCCCCACGAAGAGGTGTACGGAGTGTTTACCTGCTCCACCGAGAGTTCTCCGTTGAAAATGGAAGTTGAGATCAACGGTGTCCCAGTCACAATGGAGGTGGACACAGGGGTGAGCCAATCACTGATGAATCAGCGGCCTTCGAGAAACTCTGGGACAACCCTATCGAACAACCGAAAATGATCCCGATCCAGGTGAAGCTGTTCACCTACACAAACGACACCAATGGTATGTTGGCCTTCATAGCTAGGGGATTTGAGTATAGGAGCAGGGAGGTCTTACTGCACTTGTACAGCGCCTTGGTGAGGCCTCACCTGGAATGTTGTGTTAGTTTTGGTCTCCTAATCTGAGGAAGGACGTCCTTGCTATTGAGGGAGTGCAGCGAAGGTTCACCAGACTGATTCCTGGGATGGCAGGACTGACATATGAGGAGAGATTGGATCGATTGGGCCTGTATTCGCTGGCGTTGAGAAGGATGAGAGGGGATCTCATAGAAACATCTAAAGTTCTGACAGGACTGGACAGGTTAGATGCAGGAAGAATGTTCCTGATGTTGGGGAAGTCCAGAACCAGGGATCACAGTCTAAGTATAAGAGGTAAGCCATTTAGGACTGAGATGAGGAGAAACTTCTTCACTCAGAGAGTTGTTAACCTGTGGAATTCTCTACCGCAGATAGTTGTTGATGCCAGTTCATTGGATATATTTAAGAGGGAGTTAGATATGGCCCTTACGGCTAAAGGGATCGAGGGGTATCGAGAGGAAACAGGAAAGGGGTACTGAGGTGAATGATCAGCCATAATCTTATTGAATGGTGATGCAGGCTCGAAGGGCCGAATGGCCGACTCCTGCACCTATTTTCTATGTTTCTATGTTTCTATCCCAGTCGTTGGCAATGTGGATGTCCAGGTGTCCCATGGCGGCGCGATGCACAAGCTTCCTTTGTGGATCGTTGCTGGTGTTGGTCCAACGCTGCTAGGAAGAAGATGGATGAAACAAATCCAAATCTGTTGGAGCTGGGAAAGCCTCCAGGCCCCGGCGATCGACGTCCTATGCGGCCCCAAACTTGGATTCATTGCAGCACCTGAAAATCCAACCGTCCAACTCGACTGCACGGAGACGGCACAGACTGCTCAACCTAACGGCGAGATGATCCAGCCCAAACGATCCAACCTCACCTTCCGGGCTCCAGTGGCAGGACTCCGGAGGAAGAAGATCAGCACAGAAGGTAACTTCCCTGTTTCCGTGGCAGAACCTGGGGAGATAAGGATCACTGCAGCCTACCTCGTGGAGAGAAAGAAGATGGCGCCCGCACCACGAGGTGAAGCGCCTGAAGTAAAGATGGCCACGACCAGACCGCGAGGGGCAGCATTGAGGGAGCTGCAGTGAACCAGATTGGGGTAAAGATTGCAAGGCCCTCTTAAAGGAGACCAGCAATCCATCACAATTAAAATGACAGTTCCACTCTTTATACAGCGATGCCGGTAATACACATGTAAAAGATGTAATTGACAAATGCAAGTATGTAAATGTAACTTTGTACAGCGATGCCGGTAATACACATGGAAAAGATGTAATTGACAAATGCGAGTATGTAAAGGCAACTAACAATATCAATTTGGGTGATTGGGATCGGAGCCAATGTATTATGACAGTAAATGAAGAAATGATGTGCGATGTCGGGTCCTACATGTACGCCGACAAAACCAAGGGCAACCTCCCATCGGAAGCACCCAGGTCCAGCGAGCTACCCGATCATGTAGCCTGTGCCTCCGGGACCAAGGTGATGCCCCAGGGAGTGTGGCCACACACAGTGGGAGCATACCCACTGCAGGGCCAGCGATCAGCGGACGGCAAAGGCACCACAACTGGTACCCTGCCCCAGATCAGCCCTACCTCTCTGGCCACTAGGGCCAGCACTGGGAGCAAGAGGCTAGCATCCTCCAGCCCTCCCAACGGGACTTGGGATGACCAGGCTCCCACTACCGCTGAAGGGCAGCAGGGAGAACTGCAGCCCTCAAAGGAGGACAGGGAGGCCACACATTGCTGTTGTTCTGCCCACCACTAGGCAACGGCAAAGGCCCTGAGACTCAGCCAGGTGAGCGATCCGAGCCCACCCAGCTGGCAGGGGGCGCAGCGCCACCATCAGACAACCTGGACACAGTCCGGTCACTCTGGAACTAGCGTCCTCACCCACCTGCACCTACACAACCCCAGGGGCAAGACTGTGATACCACATATGTACCTTACCTGTAAAATGTACTTGTTCCACTACTGCAAAACCCAAACAGTGATGTGATTAATCCCATGTTTTTTTTTGGTTCCTTTTTTTCTGTACATGTATGCACATGCAGGTGTTGAGCCACACACATGGTCTATGTATGGGGGGGGGGGGGATGGATGTATGTAGCCATGGACACACATGGCTCACACCCAGAACCCACACAACCCGCACTACAACCTCCAACCGTCCACTGCTGACCATTTCCCAATGTTGTGGCAATAAGGACTTGGGGGTCCACAGGGAGAGAGCCAAGCCAAAGCATAGACAAGGTCAAGGGCTTTGGCCACTCAATTCTAGGGCCAGAGCACAAAATGCAAAGGCCAGTGGCACAAGACTTAGGGGAGAGTGATGTGTGTATGTATAACAAGTATATACCCTGTACACTCAATGTACAGTTACATAAGACTACTGGATGTATTTTCACACTGTATACACTATGCCTGTACCACCAGAGGGTGCAACTGGTGGAGACCTAGGGGTCACCTGTACACGACAGGTAACTGGGTATAAAAGGGACCATGCTGTACCCTCATTCAGGAGCTGTAATAAATGGACTAAGGTCACAACAGTTCAAGTGCAATACCTTACCTCGTGGAGTCATTACTAGAGTGCTCACAGACACAATAACTAGCATGTGGGGTGACTAATTGTGGATTACAATATTTGTTGTGTTTCCATAATAGTACCTAGTCAATTAGCTTATGCCATGCACTTCTCATGCTTGCAGAGGAAGATTAAGAATCGGGCGGAGTCGAGGCTGACAGGAGGAGCTCCTGCTGAGCTGCACCCTCTCACTGATCTGGAGGAAGATGGTGCAGCACTACTGGGCACCCACAATCGTTCTGCCACCCATGGTGGTGCAGATCCTGTTGTTGCGCCACGTGAGTAATGTGTAAAGCAGTGGTAAACCAGTGATAATTTAAAGTAATTTTATGCCATTTGATTATAATATATGAATGATGTCATGTTATGCAGGCAGTTTCTGTACTCAGGTTAATCATATGTAATGTCTCTCGCTCACATTTATTGCAGTAGTGTTGCTCCTCCTACATATGCCAACGCAGCGCAAGCATTCTTGTGTCTACCCTTCTCTTCTAATAACCTCAATTATGTTTTCCAGCTCCCCAGGTGCAACGGGAGACCCCTGGAGCATTACCCCAATCGCTGCAGGTCGTGCTCACCATGGGGGAAGAACAAGATACGACCGAGGAGGAGGATGTACCTGCGTCCACCTCATCCTCAACGGATGAAGTAGCGGGGCCAAGTGGCTTGTAGCAGGCCACTCCGAGTCGTCCAGTGCCCACGCCGACCTCGGGTCGGCAAGATAGGCACGTGCTGCGACGGGCAGATCTTAACAAGGACATGGTGTCACTGTCGAAGGTGAGCGTCGACATAGGTCGAGTGCTCCTCCAGGTGCTTGGTGGGTTGACCGGCAACATTGCCACACTGTCTGCCAGAATACCGGAGGGCATGGAACAGATGGTTGTGGCAATGGGGCGAATGACCGACTCTGTCGATGCCTTGCGGCTTGCGATAGTGTCAGGAGACGACACTGCACCCCAAGGTGTCGTACCACCGAGCACCACAACAGATGCAAGACAGAAGGAAGAACTTCCTTCTGACTTCGTAAACATCTTCTCCTCGATCCACTGAGGTCATTCTGCCAACCTTGAGGTGGTCTGCTGAAAGACATCTTGGTCCCGTTACTAGGGGATTGAGTGGGAAAGTGGGGGTTACGACAAGGAGGGGCAAATTAGAGGAGGGAAATGTGGCTGTCGGTAGGAAGGGGGGGGGGGGTGTATATTATTGTTATATTATTATTTAAAAACATTTGTTGATTGTTGACTGTTGGGGACGGTGGGAGGGAGTTATCGTTATATTGTTGTTGAACAAATATTGTTGACTGTTGGGGTTGGGGGCGTTGTTATATATAGTTTGTTAAAAAATATTTTAAATCAGTTGTTAAATTATTAAAATTTTTTATTTAACTTTACAATTGTTGTGAGTGTCTTCGAAGAACGTAAGGTAAAACAACAATACAAGGGTTGGAAACAATGGCCATGGCCAGGCCAGGCTGGGCGAGGATGAAATGTAATGCGACTGTAACTGTCACCAACGTAACTTCACGCAAAGCGTTTATTTATGAGCTGCTGACGCAACAGTTTTGCAGCTGCGTAACAACCACGGGGATTTTCCAGTGGTGTAGGGGGGACGTGGGGGCCAGGCTGATTGTCCTCCCCGAGGTCCTCACCCTCCTCCTCGTCCTCCTCTTCTACCTCTCCTCTCTCCTGAGGTGGACCGGCGGTCCCATCTGGCAGTTGTTGTCCTCTCCTGATAGCTAGGTTATGCAGCATGCAACACACCACAATAAACTCAGCGACCTGCTCAGGGTGGCATTGAAGGTTGCCTCCTGAGTGGTCCAGGCTTCAGATCTCCAATTGTCTTTTCGACGATATTGAGTGTGCCTATATGGCTTTTGTGTAGTGCTTCTCAGCTTCTATCTGAGGATTAAGCAGGGGGGTCATGAGCCAGCTGGCAAGGCCATATCCTTTATCCCCCAGCATCCAACCGTGACCTTGTGGCTGACTCTTAAACAGGTCAGAGATAATGCTCTCATGCAGGATGTGCGCTTCATGGATGCTCCCTGGAAAATTTGCATTTACTGCCATGATTATTTGCTTGTAGTCGACAATGAGCTGCACATTCAGAGAGTGGAATCTCTTTCGGTTCTTAAACACCCCAGCATCATGAAAAGGTGTTTACATGACGATGTGAGCACAGTCTATTGCTCCCTGCACCTTGGGGAAGTTTTCTATTCTCGACAAACCCAAAGCCCTCTCACTCTGTGCCTCCCTGGTCATAGGGAAGTTTATAAAGTCCACCCTGCATGCATAAAGGACTTCAGTCACCTGTGGAATTCAGCAATGTGTGGCATGCTGAGAGATACCGAAAATGTTGCCAGCTGAGGCCTGAAAGGAGCCCGATGTATAGAAGGAAAATGCCGTAGTAACCTTAACCTCAATGGGCAGTGAGGGTCCTGATAGTGCTGGTAGGCTGCAGATCTCCCTTAATTAGCTGGCATATCTCACTGATGACCTCCTTTCGGAATCATAGCCTCCTCTGGCACGTGTTATTGAACAAGTCCCGGTATGATCGCTTATCTCTGTAAATGCATTGGGTGTAATATCTCCTTCTTCTCAGCAGCCTGCCACCTCTTTGATGGGCACATAATGCTCCTCAATAAACTTTCTCCCATTTCTAGTCTGCAGCATCTGAGTAATCATTAATACTGGTTGAGAAATGACAGGCCTCGTCACTATAAATCGCTATAAATGCCCTAATCTTTCTTCTTAAATTGTCCTCAACAAATATAATGAGTAGATGATTGGCAAGATTCAAAACTCCCCTTAAAATCACTCACAAATTACTTCTCCTCCTAACCATTTCAAGCTGCCGTTTATTAAAGATTCTCCGAGTTACAAAATGGCATCTGTAATGCCGAGTTAAGGTCAGGTGAGTGCAGTTTTTCTTGAGGGTCTTTTTGGGCGAGCGACCATTTAGGCAAATTATGGGTGAAATGCCGAAAGTAGCGCTCGGCGATAATCTGGGTGATAATCGGGCGCTAGTTTCCATTTTTCATCAAATACGGGCGATAGCCTGAATCTCGGCGCTAAATGGACGATGATGTGCTGAAAGTCTAGCCCTATGTATCTGACGGAGAACAGGGACGGGAGATTACAGAAGAGCTCGAGAGTGAGGAGTCAGAGGAGGATGGAGACATTGAAGTGGGGATTGGGTGGGGGGGCATCGTGTGGAAAGGGAAAGGTTAGTGAGAGGCAGAAGGAGGGAGAAGGGGCAGTTCCACGGCCTGAACCTAATATAAGGAAGAGGCTGAAACTTCAGGGAAATTCAAACAGGAGGTGAAAAAGAGCCGGCGGCTGCAGGAGAAAGCAACAGCTGCCCGAAAAGTTGGGAAGGAGCATGAGATGAGGGAAAGGCTGGAGATTTATTGATGGGGGGCTTATCAGGCACACTTCTTTTATGAGGAGCCACGATTACATTGGTCTCGATCAATATGAACGGACTGAGGGGGAGGGAAAAGAAATTGCAGCAGTTGTTGCAGTGTTTTAAAGGCACTGACCTGTTGTGTCTGCAAGAAACCTTTTGGGGTGAGAATATCTGAGAAAAAGTTCAGAAGGTTTGGAAGGGAGAAGTGTTTGCAAGCTGCGCAAACAATAACCATAGAGGGGTGGCTGTTTTAGTGAGTTCATCCATAAAAGAGAACGTGCATTGGTGGACAAGGACACAGGGGAGATTTTTACAGCTAAAGGTATAAATCGAATTGTGATCTCTTTCATATCTATTCATCGAATGACCATTGCAAGCGGCGTGAGTTTTTTTGGTGGTTATTCACAGAGGTGGCAGAGGTGGAAAACCCTTGTATAGTGGGGGATTTTAATGTATTTTCATCTCGGATGGACATTTCAGCCCAGATGACCTTTAAGGATGATAACTCCAGAGATATGATTGTAAAAATGATGGCAGATTTAAATTTGAGAGACTTATGGAGGGATCGGAACCCCATAAAAAGGGAGTTCTCCAGAAGAGGTTGTGTGAGTGATGTTTTAAAACAGAGCCAAATCGATTTTGTGTCAATGTGGGAAGGGTTAAGTTCTGAGATGATGGAGATTTATTATAAAAAAGTATTTTTTAGTGACCACTTGGCTTTGGTTCTTAAAATTAGAAACAGCAGAGTTAAGTTCAGTCCAGGGGTATGGGTTTTAAACAATCAATACCTGAAATAAATTGCTTTTAAAGAAGGGATTTTAAATATAATAATGATTTTTCAGAAGAAACCTTTATTCTTGAAAGAAAAAAAGAGTTTGGTGGGACAACTTCAAATATGAGATAAAAGTTTTTTCGGTATGTTATGGGAAAGAAAGAGCAACAACTAACCGGCGTCAAGAAGAGAATATGAACAGAAGGTTTACAGATATCTCTAAAGCAGTTGATGGAGAGGATAAGGGAGCAGAGACTAAGTGCGTGGATTTAAAGGAAGAGTGGGAATTATTGCAAGCTGAAAAATGCAAGGGGGCCATTCTCCGTGCAAAGGTGAAAGATGCATTGGAGGAAGAAAGATGCACTAGATATTTTCTAGTGCAGGAGAAGTTGTGACAAAAGTTATCATTAATTGGAGAGTTGAAGATTGGGGAAAAAATCATTAATGGAAGTAGGGATATTTTGGAGCTGGCTAGCAGCTTTTATCAAGAGTTATATACAAAAGAAGACATTTCCAAATTGCCGATGGAGAAGGTTAGTGCTTTTATTGAAGTGGGTTTAAAGGAGGATGAGAGAAACATGTGTGACAAAGAAGTAGGATTAGCAGAAATAAACGTAGCAATAAGTGGAATGAAGGGAGGAAAAGCTCAGGGTCTGATGGACTAAGTGCAGAATTTTACAAATAATTTTTAGAGATTTTAAGTCCATTGGTCTTAGAGGTTTTTAAGGAGATTAAAATGAGGGGAGTCTGGCCCCATCTATGAGAAGAGGTTTCATTAGCTTAGCTTATAAAAATAAAGGAGATGGAAGGGTTCTGAAGGATTAGAGGCCCATCACATTATTAAATGTGGATTATAAGATCTTGGCGAGGGTTATGGCAAATCGTATGAAGGAGGTGATGCCGCAGATAGTTTCGCTCTCTCAGTCCCATGGAGTCATAGGCTGGGACATCGCTAACTTTGTGGTCTCAATCCGAGATGCGATAGAGTTGGAGGAAAGCTTATGTGCTGAAGATGGATCAAGAGAAAACCTTTGATAGAGTCTCTCATGAGTCTTTATTGATGGTTTTAGAAGCATTTGGTTTTGGCAAAAATTTCATGAAGTGGAAAAGGATTGTTTTATTCAAATACATTTAACTGTGTTAAATGTAATGTTTTTTTATCCAAGTATTTTCCAATCCAGAGATCAGTGAGACAGGGTTGTCCCCTGTCCCCATTGTTGTATACATTGGTAGCAGAACCATTAGGTTACATGATGCGAAAGAAACAAGGCGTAGTCGGGATTGCGGTTCCCAGTTCTGGGCAGGTGTCGGTGATACACCAATATGCAGATGACAAGACCTTAACGTTGAGAGATGGGGAGTCAGTGAGGAAAGCTATGGGAGTAATGGAGGAATATTGTAGAGCTTCAGGAGCCAGAGTAAATTATAGTAAGTTCCAATGCCTGGTTGTGGGAAGGAGTAGGGGTGAGTGATTGGAGGAAAGCTCTTTTAAGGTGGTGGCAGTTTTAGAAGATCTGTAGGTGCATATGGGGTATAAGAAGGATAGGGATAAAGTGGATAGATTAAATTGGGAACTGAAGGTTATGAAAATTAAAATGATTTTAGGAAAATGGGAAAGAAGGTGGTTGAAAGTGCAAGGAAGAGCGACAGTGATGTCAGCTCTCCTGCTATCTAAATGATGGTATTTATTGAGGGTGGAGGATATTCCTGAGTGGCCAGAAAAGTCAATTCGAGAGATTTGTGTGAGGTTTTCATGGGAAGGGAAACCAGCCATGGTTGCTTACAATGCCATCATTGGACAGCAAAATCAGGGAGGACTCAATTTCCCAGATATTGATTTGAAGAAAAAATCTTTTAGAATTAAGTGGGTGAAGAGATTTCTTTAGAAATCAAATATGAGTTTTTGGTAGAGTTGTTTCCAGCATTTTTTTAAATTAAGTGAAATGAGAGAACAGGGGATATTTTACACGGAATACAGCAATATGTTTTTGAAATCGATTAAATCTCTCCTTAGGTTTAAAAGGGGGGTTGTAGACACTTGTACCCAATTTTTAAGAAGTGTGCAGTTTATGCCCAAAGGTGCTGAGGAATGTTTCGAACAATCCTTATTTTTGAACAGGTGGGTTAACGTTGAAGGAGAGGTATTATTTAATCAAGCTTTTATAAAAGTTGTTATTATGTATGTGAAAGATGTATTATATGAGGTAATTCCAGGTTGGTTGCCGGAAGCGGTAGTGAGGGACATGGTTTGGGAGGAGGATCAGGAGGGAGAGGAAAAAGCAATTAAGCTCATGTATGAAAAGATTGTGAGGGCAATGCCACAGGGTTGGATGGAAGAAATAAATACGCAAATCTCCAAAGGAGGTATAATGCGTCCCGCTTTTCCAAGCTTTCTGCTGGAGAAAGGGGAGGAGTTGGTCCAATTTGACAACTGTAACATTCGAGATTTCTATGGGGTATTTAGAGAATGGAGATTTAAGACACCTGCTGGTCAGGAGTTTTGGCAGAATATATATCCACAGCTGGGCTTCAACAGGATTTGAAAGAGAGTGTGGGCGAATTTTAAATGTCCAGAGTGGATTGAACTGGATTTCAAATTGGCTCATAACCAGATTTTTACCATGATAGTCCTATGTGAGATTGGGAAAGTAGAGGTGGCAATTTGCCCAGTGCGTGGGACGCGGGATGAGACTCTGTTCCATTTGCTGGTGTTATGTCCGCAGTTAAAGGATTTTAAGCACTGTATTCGACAGTTGTGTGACGTTTTCTTGCTGGGTGAGGACTGAAGAGCAAGAATGGGAATCCCGTGGGACTCAGTTTTGAGATGGGGATTGCAGGAGAGTCTGCCTGAGTCCAGTGGAGCGGCAATTAATGTAATGTTCAGTTTGGCTAGGTTTGTGATTGTGCAAAGAAGGAATGTCTGTTTTTTAAGGAGGGGAGAATAAACCTAAAAGAATATTTTCAATATAAACTAAAAGATCATTCTAAAGCTCTGTGGATGTTTTATTCAGAAAATAATTTAAAGATAGTATTTTATGATCAATTTGTAAAGTACAATAGATTATTTTATGGTATGGGAGACAAATTAAACTTCAGGTTTTGATAGTATGTGTTGGAGGAACGACTGTGCAGAGGGGCGGAATGGATTTGTATGATACAATGGATTGATCACGATGTTGGAAATGTTCTTAATGTTCAATAAATATTAATATTAAAAAAAAGTGGAAGCACACTTGCTTCTGAGTCATAAGGTTGTGGGTTCAAATCCCACTCCAGGGATTTGAGGCTAGAAATTCCCCTAGCATAACTCATGTTTTAACACCATTTTTCCACGTTAAAATGTTTTTTTTTGGTGTTAAAAAAATGTAAGGGTATTTTTCAAATTTGGCCAGTCGTTTAATGCGTAGTTAAAAAAATAACGACCACCTTTTTTTCAGAACTGTTTTTGTGATGTCACTAGACGTCAAAAGTAACGTTATCGGCGTTTTGGGGAATTTGGACAATAACGACAGTTTTAAAAACAGTTTTAAATACCGAACTGAGAAAGCTTGTCTTACCTGGTCGAGTCGGATCGAAATCGGCTATAACGGCGCCTTGGAAAATGGAAGTACGTTAACGGTTTTGGAGGGAAGGATGTGTTTAAAGATTAGTGGTTTTTAATTAATTTTTATGGATTTAACGACATTTATGGACATTTTAAGAATGGGGCCTATTCTATCTGTGCCATATTTGGTGACTGCTTATGCTATTCAGGATACTCACAGAAGAAGGTTTATTCGACAGCATGTAATCAAACAGGTCGCAGACTTATGGGGAGGAGGCCTTACCCCCAGCGAGTTTACAGGGAACATCGCTATTACCTGCACCTGACTGAGGCACAGTGCGTTAGAAGGCTGCGCTTTTGAAAAGAGCTGGTCACAGAGATATGCCAGGTCATAAAGGCAGACCTACAGCCTATAAGCGTGAGGAGGACTGCACTGACCGTCGAGGTGAAGGTGACTGCAGCACTTGCCTTCTATGCCTCCGGCTCCTTTCAGGCATCAGTGGGGGACATATGCTTCACCTCGCAGCACACTACACATCGCTGCATTCGCCAGGTGACTACTGCACTGTTTACACGCAGGAAGGACTTCATCAACTTCCCAATGACCAGGAGAGAGGGGGGTAGGGGGGGAGGTGGAGGAGGAGAAGGACGAGGAGGATGAGGAGGAGGAGGAGGAGGAGAATGAGGAGGATGAGGAGGATGAGGAGGAGGTTGAGGAGGAGGAGGATGAGGAACCCATGCTACCACTACCACCCCCAGGAGGACACGGGAGGAGGCCTCGTGGTCCTTACGCCATTGCAAGAGCCTTGTATCAGCAGCTGATATTTCACCGCTTTGCATGAAGGCTGAATGGCATGTTTCATCATGGACTGCCCACTGTATCCCACCATGTTGACTATTTCCCCCTGTTATTCTGCGAATGAGACACAGCATTAGTTTGGTTTAGTTGAAAAAATAATTTGAAATTTATTAAACATTTGTACACTTGTACTTAACTTTAATAAAAACTTTTGGTAATATATTAAACTTTTAAATTAACGTCCCTTAAATAACAATAATGCAAACAACCAACTACAACAAAAGAAGAACAAAAGAACAGCAAAATACTACAACAAAAGCAACAAACAAACGTCATCTGCAGCCGCCTCTCCCTCCTCCCTCCCTTATTTAAGCAATGCCACGCTGCCCGCCCTTGCCCTTGCCACCAGCCTTGCCCATTACCGGAGGATTAGCCCTATTGCTGGTGAACCCAAGCTTTGTATTAGTGTCTCGGGTATGGCACTCCGCTTGTTTGGGGACAGACGAAAGAGACGCCAATGGAAGCCCATGAAACCCTCTGGCTGCAGAAGGCCCGGCCTCGGACTCTTCAGCCCGTGGATCGACCTGCACACTGACTGGTGAGGTTACCGCTGGACAATAACAGCCTCGGTGTTTTCCTGCGTTGCAGCGACTATCTCAGACATGCCCTCCCTAATGTTAGCAGATGGTACTGCTATGCCTCCCGACATGCTCTCCCTAATATCACCAGAAAGTGCTGCTATGCTTGAGATTCCACCCATGGCCTGAAGGAGTAATTTTGTGAGCTGGACGCTCTCCCCAGTCATTCCCATCAGCTCTACCACCTCTCGTGAAGCCTGCACCTCGGGAGAGCGCTCTTCTTGTCTCCGCCTCCATACAGATGGCCTGCTGCTGCCCTGGGTGTGGGTTCCCACTGGGACCCGGGATCTCGGATGGTGCACAACCGACATAGGTCCCCTCCTGCGTAAGGCAGGCTAAAAACCATTTCTACCTCCGTGGCGTCGACCTGCTCCAAGTTCAATACCACCGTCTGATCATCCTCCCCCTCCACCCCACCCCAAAACATCAATTGAAACATCCTCCTCCTCCTCCTCCTGTGGAGGTTCTGCAGGATGGCTGAGTTCAGTGTCATCCACTTCCGCTTGTGGCGAGCTCACGGGGTCTTCTCCAGTATTGGATGTATCTGAAACAGCAGCAAAATATAAAAGAACAGACGACTGGTTAGCAGCAGGGGAGGGGGCAGGGTGACATGAGTAGGCTCACATAGCGCAGGCTCATTTGAAGGACCACGACGAATGATAGTACATCGTATAAACCGAAGCCAAGCCCACACAGTACTTAAAATTGAGCCAACCCAAACTGTGGACTCTCTCTCGAAACTGGGCTCAGCATTCGTACAGGTGATCGATTTGGGCAATGCACCGATCACACCTGCGATCCAACTTTCCAGTGGGAGCAGTCTTGCTGGACCCCCACCAGTTTTCCGCTGCTGTCACCGGTTCTCGGACAACTTTCGCTGCAAAGATGCCAATGACATTTTTAAGAGAAGGGCCTTCTGCTGTGGTAGCACACACAGATATTCATCAATGTACTTATACCATTCTGTTTGCATTTAATTAAGTGATCTGTATAATGTCCCTTTGCTTGCATATTGTTCATCATGAAAACATCGAAGTGCATTGCAGAAAAAAGCAAACTTTATAATGTGTGACGATCAGAAGCCTAGCGATACCAAGATGGGTCACATTTACAATTCAAGTAATTGGAGTGCATAAATAAAAGTATTACTTACTCTGGCTGTCCTGCAAAGGTCATAGAAACATAGAAACATAGAAAATAGGTGCAGAAGTAGGCCATTCGGCCCTTCGAGCCTGCAACACCATTCAATATGATCATGGCTGATCATGCAACTTCAGTATCCCATTCCTGCTTTCTCTCCATACCCCTTGATCTCTTTAGCCGTAAGGGCCATATCTAACTCCCTTTTGAATATATCTAACGAACTTGCCTCAACAACTTTCTGTGGTAGAGAATTCCACAGGTTCACAATTCTCTGAGTGAAGAAGTTTCTCCTCATCTCGGTCCAAAATGGCTTACCCTTATCCTTAGACTGTGACCCCTGGTTCTGGACTTCCCCAACATCGGGAACATTCTTCCTGCATCTAGCCTGTCCAATCCCGTCAACATTTTATATGTTTCTATGAGATGTCTTCTCATTTTTCTAAATTCCAGTGAAAATAAACCTAGTCGATCCAGTCTTTCTTCATATGTCAGTCCTGCCATCCCGGGAATCAGTCTGGCGAACCTTCGCTGCACCTTCTCAATAGCAAGAATGTCCTTCCTCAGATTAGGAGACCAAAACTGTACACAATATTCAAGGTGTGGCCTCATCAAGGCCCTGTACAACTGCAGTAAGACCTCCCTGTTCCTATACTCAAATCCTCTTGCTATGAAGGCCAACATGCCATTTGCCTTCTTCACTGCCTGCTGTACCTGCATGCCAACTTTCAATGACTGATGTACCATGACACCCAGGTCTCGTTGCACCTCTCCTTTTCCTAATCTGTCACCATTCAGATAATATTCTGCCTTCCTGTTTTTGCCACCAAAGTGCCACGTCTTCCTGCACTGCGGATAGGTCTTCTTGATGGAGTCCACTGCGGAAGCCTGCTCCACAACGTGTCGCCAAGCTTCATCTATTGCAGAGGGGTGCAGTTTACCAGGACCCTTCTTCCCAATCTGGCCCCATCCTCCCTCTACCGTGCCTACCAGGGCTACATTTGCGTCCTGGCTAAACTTCCTGGCCCTCTTCCTTCCCGAACCATGCTCCATTTTTGATCCTGCAGCATCTGTGTGTAAGTATTGAGAATTCTCCTGCTCCAGACCAGGAAGTGTACTGCACATGCACATCATCTGAAAAACGGGCAAAAAAAAAATTTCCGCGCATGCACAGAACGGCTGTTTTTTTTATTGTGAAAATTTTTGTTTTTGTTTTTAAAAATGACACTTTTTTAATGCTTCGCCAAAAGTTAGAAACTGTTTGGGGAAATGTAATTTTTTTTTCGCTTTATCTTGGCGACAAGAAAATGTCTTTAATTGTGAATAATGGTGACATCCTTCATTGTGGAAACTCTAGAGCACATAATCTCAGCTGACACTCCAGTGCGGTGCTGAGGGAGTGCCGCACTCTCGGAGGTGCTGTCTTTCGGATGAGACATTAAACCCTGGCCCCGTCTGCTCTCTCAGGTGGATGTAAAAGATCCCATGGCACTATTTCAAAGAAGATCAGGGGTATTATCCCCAGTGTCCTGGCCAATATTTATCTCGCAATCAACATCACAAAAACAGATTATTTGGTCATTATCACATTGCCGTTTGTGGGAGCTTGCTGTGTGCAAATCGGCTGCCGTCTTTTGCATATTACAACAGTGACTACACTCCAAAAGTACTTCATTGGCTGTAAAGCGCCTTGAGATGTCCGATGGTCATGAAAGGTGCTCTAGAAATCCAAGTATATCTTTCTTTCGGATGAGGCCAGAACTTGTCTTCACTTACGGCATACGCCGCAAGGTGCCCTGCTCCAGCACATTCTGGGCCGGTAACTCTCAGTAAGCAACCAGAAATACAAATCAGAGGGACCTCATACTGCCAGCTCACTGAACGACGAATCTCATAACTAATAAATCTTTTACATTTTGCCACAAGTACAACAACAGCACTGTAAACACAGGAGACAGAAAATCTGCGGGGATGTGTGGGGTATGGGGGAGCAGGGATTGTGGTTCTCGTTCTAACTCTGGTGTAAGATCGGTAGAGATCAGTGACCTGCAATGCATGGCCAGACAGGGGAGTGGAAACAGATTTGCTGTAATGTATTGCAGTGCATTCACAGCACAGAAACAGGCCATTCGGTCCAACTGATCCATGACGGTGTGTAAGCTCCAGGCCCCTCCCACCCCTCATCATCCCGCCCAATCAGTGTAGTAATACCCGCCCTCCTGTATGGCTCAGAGACATGAACTATATACAGCTCAAATCGCTGGAGAAATACCACAAACGATATCTCCGCAAGATCCTGCAAATCCCCGGAGAGGACAGACACACCAACGTCAGTGTTCTCGATCAGGCCAACATCCCCAGCAATGAAGCAGTGGCCACACTCAACCAGCTCCGTTGGGCGGGCCACATTGTCCACATGCCCAACACAAGACTCCCAAAGCAAGCGCTCTACTCGGAACTCCTACACAGCAAGCGAGCACCAGGTGGGCAGAGGAAACATTACAAGGACACCCTCAAAGCCTCCTTGATAAAGTGCAACATCCTCACCGACACCTGGGAATCCCTGGCCAAAGACTGCCCTAAGTGGAGGAAGTGCATCCGGGAGGGCGCTGAGCTTCTCGAGTATTGTCGCCGAGAGCATGCAGAAATTAAGCGCAGGAAGCGGAAGGAGTGTGCGGGCAAACCAGACTCCCCCACCCACCCTTTCCTTCAACCACTGTCTGTCCCATCTGTGACAGAGACTGTAATTCCTGTATTGGACTTTTCAGTCACCTGAGAACTCATTTTTAGAGTGGAAGCAAGTCTTCCTCGATTTCGAAGGACTGCCTATGATGATGATCCTTCTATTCCTTTCTCCCTCATGTGTTTATCTAGCTTCCCCTTGTATGCATCTGTGCTATTTGTCCCAATGACTCCCTGTGGTAGCAAGTTCCCCATTCTAACCATTCTCTGGGCAAAGAAGTGCCTCTTGGATTTCCTATTGGATTTATTAGGGACTATCGTATATTTATAGCCCCTCACCAGCAAGTAACTTTCAAAAGGGAATTGGATACATACTTGAAATGGAAACAGTTACAGGGGTATGGGGAAGGAGCAGGGGAGTGGGACTAATTGAAGCGGTCTTTCCAGTAGCACGATGGGCTGAATCTATGTATTATTCTATGGAATCCTGGCTTCTCCAGGGTTTCCATCGACCTCTCACTGATGTTACGGTGGGTGATCGGAGAACTCACAGAAATGCAGCTTCCAGTTTCTTGCTTTTCTGCCTTTTTATCCCCCTCGCCCAACGGAGATTAATGGTAACATTACCTGCCCCCGCACTGACCTCACTATATAATACAGTGGTTTTCAATCATCCTTCATCTTCGCTGCAATCCCTTCCACAGGCAGTCTGCTGCTTGCTGCAACTTTAAGCCCATGGAAGCTCTGTGGGTTGCCATTAAATCCCTTTCATACTTCCTTCCCCCTCAGGTACTGCACGCGGTTCAGCTCTGGATGATTGCCCGGGGGCCTTTTGTCAGTGCTGCTCTCAGCCAGCTGCAGATAATAAAGTACCTGCCTGGCACAGATGTGGACATTTTCTTGTTGGCAGAAATTAAAAGATTGATATCTGGCTGGAGAGCAAATCTCAGTGTGAAAGATTGGATGGGATGATCTATCGAAGATTGCTTTTTATTAATAGGAAGGCCAGTTCAGTGTTTCATCGCCATTCATTGGGAAAGATCGTGACTTAGTGCGATAGATTAACACAGATGATTGTGAATCTGCAGACCGTTTTACATCGCTCCACATTTTTATTCCCACTGACTTCGACGGGGAGAGCTGTCAACTTGTTATCACCTGTCTTACACTATCGCACAAAGGCACAGTAATGTATTCGCTTCATGGGTTCTTTGCTTAAGAATTCATAGCAATGCATTGTTATTAAGAACGAGCTGGTTTATTAGCAAAAGGTGTAACAATCACACTACACATTACCAGTTCATCCACCAGGCTCATCTGCCTCATCGTGGATCCCCTGAACCCAACTGGCTGGTATTTTATTGAGTCTTGTGAACATCACGTGACTGGCTAAAACATTCACAACTCAATAGCTCTACATACCTGTGAGCATACGCACAGGTGCATACATCAGTCACGATCCACGTGATCACGATTTGTGTGTTAGTTTAAAACAGGCGATAGCTAGTCGACAGCCCATTTTTCATTGCTCCCCGTTGAAGTCAATGAAGATAAAAATGGGGAGAGATGTAAAACAAGCTGCAGATTCACAATCGCCCATCTTACACTATCGCACTAAGTTACCATCTACCCCGTAATGAGTGATCTGGGCAACATCAGCAACTTACCTTTAAGTACTTAATTGGCTGTAAAACGCTTTGAGATGCCTTAGGCTCCACCCCAACCCCCCCGCCCACCCATGCCCGCCCCTCCTTTCCCCTACCGCTTCTCCCCCCACCCCCGGTTGTGTGGGCCTCGTTAAGCCCCCTTCCCATGAGTTGACTGTGCTCGGAGTGTAATTTTACAGCCTGCTTCGATTGAAGGAATAATTTAACTTGTTCAAGTGGGAATTCAGGCTGCCTTCTACATGCAACAAACACAAAAACTTGAATTTATATAGCATCTTTAACATAGTAAAACAACAACAACAACAACTTGTATTTATGTAGCACCTTTAACGTAGTGAAATGTACCAAGGAGCTTCACAGGAGTATTATAAGAACAGATCATCAGTAAACTTGGCTACATTCACTCAGTCTCCCCCTCCTCTTACATTCCCTCCCTCCCCTTGCTTGAGAACATAAGAAATAGGAGCAAGAATAGACCATACGGCCCCTCGAGCCTGCTCTACCATTCAATAAGATCATGGCTGATCTGATCATAGACTCAGCTCCACTTCCCCGCCTGCTCCCCATAACCCCTTATCCCCTTATCATTTAAGAAACTGTCTATTTCTGTCTCGAATTTATTCAATGACCCAGCTTCCACAGCTCTCTGAGGCAGCGAATTTCACAGATTTATAACCCTCTGAGAGAAGAAATTTCTCCTCATCTCTGTTTTAAATGGGCGGCCCCTTATTCTAAGATCATGCCCTGTAGTTCTAGTCTCCCCCACCAGTGGAAACATCCTCTCTGCATCCACCTTGTCAAGCCCCCTTATACGTTTCGATAAGACCACCTCTCATTCTTCTGAATTCCAATGAGTACAGGTCCAACCTACTCAATCTTTCCTCATAAGTCAACCCCCTCATCCCCAGAATCAACCTAGTGAACCTTCTCTGAACTGCCTCCAAAGCAAGTATATCCTTTCATAAATATGGAAACCAAAACTGCACGCAGTATTCCAGGTGTGGCCCCATCAATATCTTATATAGCTGTAGCAAGACTTCCCCGCTTTTATACTCCATCTCCTTTGCAATAAAGGCCAAGATACCATTGGCCTTCCTGATCACTTGCTGTATCTGCACATTATCCTTTTGTGTTTCATGCACAAGGATCCCCAGGTTTACTGCGGCACTTTGCAATCTTTCTCCATTTAAATAATAACTTGCTCTTTGATTTTTTTTCTGCCAAAGTGCATGACCTCACACTTTCCAACATTATACGCCATCTGCCTTATTTTTGCCCACTCACTTAGACTATCTATGACCTTTTGCAGATATTTTGTGTCCTCCTCACACTTTTCGTCCCATCTTTATATCATCAGCAAACTTGGCTACATTACACTCAGTCCCTTTTTCCAATTCGTTAAAAAAGATTGTAAATTGCTGGGGTCCCAGCACTCATCCCTGCGGCATCCCACTAGTTACTGGTTGCCAACCAGAGAATGAACCATTTATCCCGACTCTCTGTTTTTGCTTAGTTACCCAATCCTCTATCCATGCTAATATATTACCCCCAACCACGTGACCTTTTATCTTACGCAGTAACCTTTTATGTGGCACCTTGTCAAATGCTTCTGGAAGTCCAAATACACCACATCCACTGGTTCCCCGTTACATCCTCAAAGAATTCCAGCAAATTTATGAGACAAAACATTTGATGGCGAGCCGCACAAGAAGAAATTAGGCCAGGCGACCAAAGGCTTGGTCAAAGAGGTAGCGACTGAGATGGATTTTTCGGATGATTTAAAGCTTAAATTTTGTTGATGAAGGATTCAGCCAGCCGACAGAGAGACTTTGGAAGTTTCTGTCTTTGGAAAAAGCTACAAAAATCCGAGGTAAAATACAGCATACGGCGTGAGCAGCTAGAGATTAAAATGGCAGGTGTATTGGAACATTTGGGGGAATATAGACACGACCGGGAATGTTTTAAAGCATATGTGAATCGCCTGGAAATGTATTTCACTGTAAATAACATAATCGAAGTTCCAGACAGTGCAGTCCAGAACCAGGCTGTGTTGGAATGTAAGAAAGCGATCTTCTAATCAGTGGCGGATCCGGCATTGTACGAAACCCTTGTAAATCTGCTTGTGCCTGACGAGCCAAAGGACACAACGCGTAAAGAGATTTTAACGAAGCTGGAGCAGCACCATAACCCCAAACCGTTAGAAATTTCAGAAAGCTATCATTTTAGGATTCAGAATCAAAAGGCTAATGAAAGCATCAGTGATTACATCGTAGCATTAAAAAGGCTATCGATGCACTGTAATTTTGGAAACTTTCAAAACCGCGCATTACGGGATCGTTTTGTTTGTGGGGTGAAAAATGATGCGATCAGAAGGAAGTTATTGACGACGGATGACTTGACTTTTGAGATTGCTTGTCAGACAGAGAGGTCGATGGGCATGGCCGAACAATATTCCCGAGAATTAAAAAATAATTATGGTCATCAGTCAACCGAGGTAAATCACCTGTAGGTTCAAGCTAAAAGAAGATGGGGGCCAAAAGTCTCAGAAATTGGAAATTTTAACAGAGTATCGAAGTCGTGCTATAGGTGCGTGGGACAACACGTTGCTCAAAGTTGTCCGTACGTGAAGGCGGAGTGTTTCTTCTGCAGAAAGATTGGGCATCTTGCAAAGTCATGCCGACTGAAGGATAAACCAGCTTTTAAAGTTATGAGTCCAGGGTTCAAAGCTATGAGTAGAAATTCCAAGAGACTACATAGCATGGAAGAACAACAACAGGATGAGGAGATGTTAGAATTACACGTCATCAGGAGCACGAGGTTAATGGACAGCAATTCGGAAAGCATCAAAATCCACATAGATGTTGCGGGATTCAAGATACCAATGGAAATTGACACGGGTGCATCCGCGAGTGGAGTACCGCAGTCACTATACTGCGACAAATTGCGTGAATTTCAACTGGAGAAATCCAAGATAGAGCTGCGAGGCTACTCGGGAGAGAAAATTCCTGTGGTAGGTCATATCACCGTACCGGTGAAATATGAAGATCAATTTCAGAACTTGCCTCTAATAGTAGTGAAAGGAGACAAGTCTGCCTTACTAGGAAGAAATTGGTTGAGCCCATTGAAGCAGGAATGGAGTAAGATTTTCTGTGTGGAAGTGAGATTTTCATCAACGGATGAGGTTATCAAGAAGTATCCAAAGGTGTTCTGCGAAACGGGCAGTCCAATCCAAGGCTTCAAGGCGAGTGTCAGGGTACAGAAGGACGCTAGATCAGTTTACTACAAGCCATGTTCTGTACCATATGCACTCAAGGAGAAAGTTGAGCAAGAACTCAAAAGACTAGAGACCGAGAACATTATTTGTAAGATAGATCGATGTAATTGGGCTACACCCATTGTTGTTGTACCTAAGTCCGATGGTAATGTGTGGTGATTATAAAGTAACCGTAAACCAGGTTCTAGAGGGTAATGTCCCCAATACATTGCCGAATATAGAAGATTTGTTCACAACACTGACAGGTCATCAGATCTTCTCAAAACTGGATCTTACGAATGCCTACTTACAGCTTGAACTAGATGAGGAGTCCAAGTCAGGTTTGACTATAAATACTCATCTAGGCCTATATCAATTTAATAGGCTACTGTTTGGAGTGTCTTCTGCCCCGGCCATATTCCAAGGGGTGATGAACCAGATTTTTCAAGGTATTGAAGGGGTAGTATATTATTTGGATGACACACTAATTTCAGCACCAAATAGGCAAATTCATAACAACAAATTGAATGAAGTCCTGAAAATGGCTAGAGAAACACAGAGTACAAGTGTCTGCACGTAAGTGTGAGTTATTTAAAAACTCAGTGGAGTACCTAGGGTACAGAGTAGACAAAGATGATTTACATCCAACCATGGAAAAATTGGATGCAATTAGAAATGCACCCACTCCCAGGAATGTCACTGAACTTCGTTCATTCTTGGGTCTTTTGAACTATTATAGGAAGTTCCTACCAAATTTGGCTACAGTATTACATCCACTGAATTAACTTTTGAAAAAGCAGGTTCATTGGAAGTGGTCAAAAGAATGCGATACAGCATTCAAGGAGTGTAAAAGCAAATTGGTAGAGAGCACCACGTTAGTTCACTATGACATATCTAAGGAGATTAAGCTAGCATGTGATGCCTCTCCGTATGGAGTTGGGGCAGTAATCTCTCATGTATCACGTAGTGGGGAAGAGAGACCAATTGTTTTTGCTTCACGCACTCAGTGCCAGTGAGAGTAATTATGCGCAAATTGAAAGGGAAGCTTTGGCATTAATTTTTGGGGTCAAGAAGTTTCACAAATACTTGTATGGTCGTAAGTTTACCATCGTTACGGACCATAAGCCCCTAACAGCAATCCTCCATCCAAAGTCCCCAGTTCCAACATTAGCTGCAGCCCGAATGTAGAGATGGGCTTTGATTTTGTCAGCATATACATATGATATTGAATACAGACGATCAGCTGATCACAGTAATGCTGATGCAATGTCTAGATGCCTTCCCCATCACAAGTTACACCCAATAGGGAAGAAGTGTTTTATTTTTCATACATTGATGAACTGCCAGTCACAGCTGAAGAGATTGGTAGAACAACCAAATGTGACCCAGTGATGTCAAACATGTATGATTATATTGCAAATGGATGGCCAAACCAGGTAACAGACAAAGATACACATCGATTCTTCATTCGTGGGAATGAATTATCAGTCGATAAAGATTGTATCATGTGGGTTGCAAGAATGGTTATACCAAATAAATTCAAGTCCAAATTATTAGGAGACCTCCACGACAAGCACCTGGGAATGTGCTTGACCAAGAGTTTTGCACCCAGTTATTTATGGTGGCCAGCTCTTGATAAAGATATAGAGTACATCGTGAGTCCGTGTACGACATGTCAATCGGTAAGCAAGCAACCACCACCAGTACCAATACAGCCATGGAAATGGCCTCCCAGGGTGTGGCAAAGGCTACATATTGATTTTGCTGAGTTAGAAGGACAACAATTGTTCATTGTGATTGATAGCCATTCGAAGTGGGTTGAGGTGTTTCCAATGTGGAAAATAACAACAAGTAAAACATTGGACATTTTACGAAAATTATTTCCTTCATTTGGCCTCCCTGAAGAAATTGTTTCGGATAATGGACCACAATTTTGTTCAGAAGAATTTGCACAATTCACGAGCAAAAATGGTGTGAAACATACCAAGGTTCCACCATACCATCCTGCTTCGAATGGTGCAGCAGAGCGCACTTACAAATTGTAAAACGTGCCCTCATAAAACAAATGTTAGATCCAAATCCAAGAAAACGACAGTTGTCATTGGATCATATATTGGCTAAGTTTTTGATTGCATATCGTAATACTCCTCATACAACTACTGGTAGAACACCAGCAGAGTTGTTTCTCAAATGACAGCCTCGAATCAGATTCTTGTTGTTAAAACCAAATTTGGCACAGTCCGTAGAAGAGACACAATTAAAACAGAAAGAGAATCATGATAGAGGTAGTGTAAAAGAGAGAAGTGTGAAATTAAACCAGAAGGTGAGAGTGAAGAACCATCACCATAAATGGTTAAAGTGGTTACCAGGAAGAGTGGTGAAAATATGTGGTCCTCGCACATATTTGCTAAAGATGTTTGATAATGGACAGGTTAGGTTTGTTCATGTTGATCATATTTTACCTACAGACATGGAAGGAGTTGAAGGTGGGAATGATTCAATTATTTCTGACTCATCAGATAGTTTTGATACACCAGTAATCCTTAATCCAATGTACTGGAAACAAATCCAGGAGAGAATCAGAATGAAAGTCTGAGTCCGAGTCAGGAAAATAAAGAGCCTGAAGTTCGAGTGAGTTCAAATGGAAATCAAGGAAATTCCGTGGAGGAAAACGTTCCTCAGAATGAGCCTCAAATGAGTGTGAAATCGACACCAGGTTTGGACGGTTCTGTTCAAGAGCGAAGGTATCCTCTTCGAAACAGAAAACAAGTGGTAAAGTTAAATTTGTAAATATGGAAAAAAATAAGTCTATATCCTGTGTTATGTATAAACATGAAAGTTATGTGTGATGTTTGTTATGGTGGCTTCTTCATTAAGGAGGGAGAAGTGTAATGTCTGTAAGCTTGTAGCTCCACATGATGGATGTGGATGTATTGTGTACTGCACACTTGTGTTAATAATAAATAGAACCAGGCAGATTTCCGGAGGCTTCCGAGAGTGTTGCGTGCCATGTTGGAAGCTGTGTGTGCTTGTGCTCTGTGAAGATATCACAGTTATGTTACACTCAGTCCCTTTTGCCATGTAGTTAATATAGATTGTTAATAGTTGGGGTCCCAAAACTGATCCCTGTAGCACCCCACTAGTTACTGGTTGCCAACCAGAGAATGAACCATTTATCCCGACTCTCTGTTTTTGCTTAGTTATCCAATCCTCTATCCATGCTAATATATTACCCCCAACCCCGTGACCTTTTATCTTACGCAGTAACCTTTTATGTGGCTCCTTGTCAAATGCCTTCTGGAAGTCCAAATACACCACATTCTCTGGTTCCCCGTTACATCCTCAAAGAATTCCAGCAAATTTATGAGATAAAACATTTGACGGTGAGCCGCACAAGAAGAAATTAAGGCAGGTGACCAAAAGCTTGGTCAAAGGGGTAGGTTTTAAGGAGTATCTTCAAGGAGGAAAGAGAGGTAGAGAGGCAGAGAGGTTTAACCAGTGAGTTCCAGAGCTTGGGGCCCAGGCAACAGAAGGCACGACCACCAATGGTTGAGCGATTATAATCAGGGATGCTCAAGAGGGCAGAATTAGAGGAGCGCTGACATCTCGGGGGTTGTGGGGCTGAAGGAGATAACAGAGATAGGGAGGGGTGAGGCCATGGAGGGATTTGAAAATAAGGAGGAGAATTTGAAATCAAGGCGTTGCTTTACCAGAAGTCAATGCAGATCAGCAAACACAGGGGTGATGGGTGAGCAGGACTTTGTGCGAGTTAGGACACAGGCAGCCAAGTTTTGGATCACCTCTAGATTGCACAGGGTCGAATGTGGGAGGCCAGCCAGGAGTGCATTGGAATAGTCAATTCTAGAGGTAACAAAGGCATGGATGAGGGCTTCAGCAGCGGATGAGCTGAGGCAAGGACGGAGGCGGGCAATGTTATGGAGGTGGAAATAGTTGATCTTAGTTATGCTGCGGATATGTGGTCGAAAGCTAATTTCAGGGTCAAATATGACACCAAGGTTGCGAAGTGTCTGGTTCAGCCTCAGACAGGAGTTGGGGAGAGGGATGGAGTCAGTGGCTAGGGAATGGAGTTTGTGGCGGGGACTGAAAACAATGGCTTCGGTCTTCCCAATATTCAATTGGAGAAAATTTGTGCTCATCCAGAACGGGAGATCGGACAATTTGGAGACTGTGGAGGGGTTGAGAGAAGTGGTGGTGAGGTAGAGCTGGGTGTCATCAGCGTACATGTGGAAACTGATGTTGTGTTTCCGGATGATGTCACCAAGGGGCAACATGTAGATGAGAAATAGGAGGGGGCCAAGGATAGATCCTTGGGGGACACCGGAGGTAACGATGCGGGGGCAGGACAAGAATCCATTCCAGGTGATTTTCTGGCTATGATTAGATAGATAAGAATGGAACCATGCACGTGCAGTCCCACCCAGCTGCATGACGGTGGAGAGGCATTGGAGAAGGATGGAGTGGTTAACCGTGTCAAAGGCTGCAGACAGGTCGAGAAGGATGAGGAGGGACAGTTTGCCTTTGTCACAGTCGCAAAGGATGTCATTTGTGACTTTGATGAGAGCCGATTCGGTACGGTGGCAGGGGTGGAAACCTGATTGAAGGGATTCAAACATGGATTTGTGGGAACGATGGGCACGGATTTGGGGGGTGACAACACGTTCAAGGTCTTCACAGGAGCGTTATCAGGCAGTTGTATAAGATGCTGTTGTCTGTTGGTATTGTCAATATTAGATTGTGATTGTAAGGGGTCCTACTGAAGATTAGCAGCAGTAAGTTATCGTTTCCTCTCAAAGTGCTCATTTAAGTTTTTAAAACCATATGGCCATTAACTGCAAGTTTAAATTGATAGTGCCTCTGATAATGCTGCATTTTATGGTCAAACCTTGTCATTGCTGCAAACTTAAGATTGTTCAAGGTGTGATATTTACACAAATAACAATGATTAAATAGATCTTTATTACAGGAGAACAGGATGGTACATTGAATTAATCGTTCCCCATCATGTTCGGTCTACTAAATGATATATACTTAGCAAACTCAGGAAAAGTTGCTCATCAGTTTTTATACATCCTGCATCTGCTTTTTCAATAGCTGTAACAGGACTCATCAGGAACCAGGTCACACGCAGAGCCAGTCACAAATCTTAGTACAATTTGGTGAAGGAAATAGGATAGTGTTGTACTTGCAGGAAAATGCAGTCTATGCAAACATTGCCCTCGCCTGTATAATATTTAACTCTTTCTGTCACAAGCAAACGGATGGATTTTCTTGGCTGCTGGCTCAATACATGAAGAGACTTGCCCAGCACATTGTGGTGTCTCAGTGGTAGCAGTCACACCTTCGAGTCAGGGGTTGTGGGTTCACGTCTGTTATGTATGCAATAAAGGTTCAAACTGAGTACTGTTTAACGAAGCAAGGTACACCCTTGGTTCTGCTTTATTTAGGCCCCAAGTGACTGACTCTCAAAATGGCTGGCCTTTTATACCTGAGCAGCACCATGTGCGTGCTGCTCAGTGGCCTCCAACAATGACGCCATCTGGTGGCTACAAACAGAATGTACACACATGACAACGTCCTACTCCAGAGTGGACAGAGTACAACAAATAATTACACAGCCTTTATCTTGAGGGGGCTGAAATACAAGTGGGTGGAAATTATGTTTGTTATATAAAGCTCTGGTCAGACCACTCTGTATTCAGTTCTTGGTGCATTTTGAAGGTGCTGCCTTTTGGATGAGATGTTAAGCCGAGGCCCCGTCTGCCCTCTCAGATGAACGTAAAAGATTCCACGGCACTATTTGAAGAAAAGCAGGGAAGTCCTGACCAATATTTATCCCTCAACCCATGCCCAAAACAGTTCACCTGCTCATTTATTTATTTGCTGTTTTTGGGACATTGCACTGCGTGGAACCAACCAGGGAGCAGGCTATCTTAGATCTGATACTGTGTAATGAGGCAGGATTAATAAATGATCTGATAGTAAAGGATCATCTAGGAATGAGTAACCATAACATGGTTGAATTTCAAATTCAATTGGAGGGTGAGAAAGTTGGTTCTTAAATCAGTGTACTAAGCTTAACTAAAGGAGACTACAAAGGTATGAGGGCAGAGTTGGCTAAAGTGGACTGGGAAAATAGACTAAAGAATGGGATGGTTGATGAGCAGTGGCAGACATTTAAGGAGGTATTCCATAACGCTCAACATAAATATGTCCCAATGAGAAGGAAAGACTGTAAGAGAAGGGATAACCATCCGTGGCTAACTCAGGAAATAAGGAAATGCATCAAATTGAAAACAAGAGCATGCAATATGGCCAAGACTAGTGGCCAGAGGATTGGGAAACATTTAAAAGCCAGCAAAGAACGACTAAAAAAAATGACAAAGAAAGGGAAGATAGATTATGAGAGTAAACTATCATGATTTATATAAAAACAGGCGGTAAGAGTTTCTACAGGTACCTAAAAAGGAAAAGAGTGGCCAAAGTAAATGTTGGTCCCCTTGAGGATGAGACTGGGGAATTAATAATGGAGAACAGGGAAATGGCAGAGACATTGAACAAATATTTTGTATCAGTCTTCACGGTAGAAGACGCTAAAAACATCTCGATAGTGGATAATCAAGGGGCTATAGGGAGGGAGGATCTTAATACAATCACTATCACTAATGAAGTAGGATATATTATTGTAAGAAAACTATTCTGGACACACTCAAGAAATTCATTACCTTTATGGCATTGCTATCAAATCCGCATGTCAAATCCCTTGATGTCCAGCTGAATTTTAGTATTAGAATTACCTTTTGTTGTTTTTATTTCACCAATACCTTGGCTCCTCGTGATTGCAAACATCGCACCACCACACTTACGCTGCGAATATTCAATCTCCAGAGAATGCAACCATTACACCAGCAAAGACCTGCCGATCCAGGCCGACTTGAACAACCTACCACCAACCCGTCTCAAATCTAGAATGCCATTTTGGACCGTTGCCAAAGCTCTTCAGGGATCTCCCCTCAGCTTTGATGACCGATGGCGAAATGCTTAGGAGGACTGCGACATACGGAATGGATTCCTTATAGAGGGTCCCACAGTACAACCTGAAGGATCAAACCTTTCTTGCAAACAGTGGACAATCTAGTGCTTTACAGCTGCTACCAGGGGTCCTATACACAACTCCCACTACAGCCTTAATTCCTTTCCTATTTCTTCATTCTACTTGTAAAGTCTCCACTGCCTATTTACCTCTCATTGCATCCTCTTATCATTGAATTAATTTAATCCTTCATCACTAAGGCTACTCCTGACCCTCTGCCTTGTGGACCTTATAACCTGGAATTTTTAGTTTCCAGTTCTGACTGCCTTGCATCCATGGCCGGAATTTAGCAGACCTGGGTGGGATGGGTGTGGGCGGTGTCCATGGCAGGTCGCGACCCTGCTGCTGGCTCCATCCCGCTGCTGAAATTGAACTTAGATTAATGGGGCCTATTAAGCCCGCCCAGCGTGTTACCCGGCCCAATGAGATGGAGCAGGTCTGGAGAGGTGAAAGCAGAGCGAGAGCATCAGCCCAGCGGGGGATAAAAGGAGCTGGATACAGCGGGAGAACGACAGCTCGGACCGGGAGATAAGGGAGCGTGGCTTAGAGCAGCGCCAACAGACCTGGGAGGATAAGAAGTAAAAATTAATCAAAGTGCGATGTTACAGGAAAGCAGGGAAGTTATTGGTTGGTCAGTATTTTTCTCTCTTTCTTGGGCATTGGTTTAATTTAAGAGCCGGGATTAAAAAGTAAACATTCAAAAGTTGAAAACTTAATTAATTAAATAAAATACATTTGAGACTGTAGGTGTAATGTGTGTACATAAGGTCTGCCCACCAACAGGGGGCACTACCGTCGGAGGTCCTAGGGTCATAGGTACACTCGTGCTGGGCCCGGTATATAACCTGAACTTCATCTTTGTATCTTCACTTCTGGAAGCCATTAAAAACTGACCAGATTACACCTAGTCACTGGCTCACAGTACAGAGTTCATTGTATCATTTCATACACCACAACTGGCGACGAGGCAAATACGAACCCACGCAAAAGTATGGCGGTCACAGCATGATTGAGTTCTGTTGGACTTCTCGAGAGATTCAATGAGGGAGAGGATTGGGGAGATTTTGCGGATCGTCTTGACCAGTATTTCGTGGCAAACGACATAAACAAAGACAAGGATGCAGAGAAGCGCAGGGCAGTTCTTCTCACCGTCTGTGGCCCCACGACCTATGCACTCATCAAGAATCTGCTCTCACCCACTCTTCCTACAGAAAAGGATTAGAAAGAACTGTGTGCTCTAGTTCGGGAACATTTTAACCCATGGAAGGAATCCTCATATCCAGATATCGCTTCTATATGCAGGTTCGTCGAGAAGGCCAGGACGCAGCGGCATTTTTTGCCGACCTGAGACGTCTTGTGTTATGTGATGTGTAATGAGAAAGGACTAATTAGCAATCTTGTTGTGTGAGACCCCTTGGGGAAGAGTGACCATAACATGGTAGAATTCTTTATTAGAATGGAGAGTGACAAAGTTAATTCAGAAACTAGGGTCCTGAACTTAAGGAAAGATAACTTCGATAGTTTGAGGTGTGAATTGGCTAGAATAGACTGGCAAATGATATTTAAAGGGTTGACGGTGGATAGGCAATGGCAAACATTTAAAGGTCACATGGATGAACTTCAACAATTGTACATCCCTGTCTGGAGTAAAAATAAAACGGGGAAGGTGGCTCAACCGTGGCTAACAAGGGAAATTAAGGATAGTGTTAAATCCAAGGAAGAGGCATATAAATTGGCCAGAAAAAGCAGCAAACCTGAGGACTGGGAGAAATTTAGAATTCAACAGAGGACAAAGGGTTTAATTAAGAGTTCAAAAATAGAGTACAAGAAGAAGCTTGCTGGGAGCATGAAAACTGACAGCAAAAGCTTCTATAGATTTGTGAAGAGAAAAAGATTAGTGAAGACAAATGTAGGTCCCTTGCAGTTGGATTCAGGTGAACTTATAATGGGGAACAAAGAAATGGCAGATCAATTGAACAAATACTTTGGTTCTGTCTTCACGAAGGAAGACACGAATAACCTTCTGGAAATACTCGGGTTTACCAAGGGTCTAGTGAGAAGGAGGAACTGAAGGATATCCTTATTAGGCGGGAAATTGTGTTAGGGAAATTGATGGGCTTGAAGGCTGATAAATCCTGAGGCCCGATAGTCTGCATCCCAGAGTACTTAAGGAATTGTCCCTAGAAATAGTGGATGCATTGGTGATCATTTTACAACAGTCTATTTACTTTGGATCAGTTCCTATGGACTGGAGGGTAGCTAATGTAACACCACTTTTTAAAAAGGGAGGGAGAGAGAAGGTGGGTAATTATAGACCGGTTAGCCTGACATCAGTAGTGGGGAAAATGTTGGAATCAATTATTAAGGATGAAACAGCAGCCTATTTGGAAAGCAGTGACAGGATTGATCCAAGTCAGCATGGATTTATGAAGGGGAAATCATGCTTGACAAATCTTCTGGAATTTTTTGAGGATGTAACTGGTAGAGTGGACAAGGGAGAACCAGTGGATGTGGTGTATTTGGACTTTCAAAAGGCTTTTGACAAGGTCCCACACAAGAGATTGGTGTGCAAAATCAAAGCGCATGGTATTGGTGGTAATGTACTGACATGGATAGAGAACTGGTTGGCAGACAGGAAGCAGAGAGTCGGAATAAACGGGTCCTTTTCAGAATGGCAGGCAGTGACTAGTGGAGTGCCGCAGGGCTCAGTGCTGGGACCCCAGCTCTTTACAATATACATCAATGATTTGAATGAAGGAATTGAGTGTAATATCTCCAAGTTTGCAGATGACACTAAACTGGGTGGCGGTGTGAGCTGTGAGGGGAACACTAAGAGGCTGCAGGGTGACTTGGACAGGTTAGGTGAGTGGGCAAAAGCATGGCAGGTGCAGTATAATGTGGATAAATGTGAGGTTATCCACTTTGGGGGCAAAAACACGAAGACAGAATATTATCTGAATGGTGGCAGATTAGGAAAAGGGGAGGTGCCATGAGACCTGGGTGTCATTGTTCATCAGTCATTGAAAGTTGGCATGCAGCCACAGCAGGCAATGAAGAAGGCAAATGGTATGTTGGCCTTCATAGCTAGGGGATTTGAATATAGGAGCAGGGAGGTTGTACAGGGCCATGGTGAGGCCTCACCTGGAATATTGTGTTCAGTTTTGGTCTCCTAATCTGAGGAAGGACATTCTTGCTATTGAGGGAGTGCAGCGAAGGTTCACCAGACTGATTCCTGGGATGGCTGGACTGACATATGAGGAGAGACTGGATCAACTGGGCCTTTATACATTGGAGTTTAGAAGGATAAAAGGACATCTCATAGAAACATACAACGGGACGGGACAGGTTAGATGCAGGTAGATTGTTCCCAATGTTGGGGAAGTTCAGAACCAGGGGACATAGTCTTAGGATAAGGGGTAGGCCATTTCAGACTGAGATGAGGAGAAACTTCTTCACTCAGAGAATTGTTAACCTGTGGAATTCCTTGCCACAGAGAGTTGTTGATGCCAGTTCATTGGATATATTCAAGAGGGCGTTAGATATGGCCCTTATGGCTAAGGGGATCAAGGGGTATGGAGAGAAAACAGGAAAGGGGGACTGAGTGAATGATCAGCCATGATCTTATTGAATGGTGGTGCAGGCTCGAAGGGCTGAATGGCCTACTCCTGCACCTATTTTCTATGTTTCTATATTTTTATGTCTTGCAGAGCTTTGCAAATTTGGGCCTGTATTGGAAGTCATGCTGCTTGACTTTTCGTGATCGGGGTCAAGCACGAGGCGATCTTAAGTAGGCTGCTAGCCGCGGAGACGCCGGACCTCAGCAAGGTCATCACCATCGCCAGGCTTTCATGTCCACGCAGAAAAGCACGAAGCAGATATCGCGACAAAACAGGAACTCCACAACAAGTACTGTGTTCAAAATTGTACCGACGGCTGGCAGAGCTACACATGGCAGGGCCTAATCGACTGTGTCTGCAAGACTGGGTGCCGCTCAAAGTTCACCATCGAGGGACTACTCGACTGTGTATGTGAGAACGGGAGCCGCTCAAAGCCCGCCATCGGCCGCAAATCCGAGCTCAACATGTTGGCGTTGCAGGGGCAATCACCGACCCCATCAGTGCCGCTTCAGGCAGTATGTATGCAGAGGGTGTGCGAAGGCGGGGTATCTTCAGAGGATGTGTCCGCAGCGGAGCAAACGAGCTGTGACACACCATTTAGATGATGATCAATTCAGCGTGGATCTGGCGATGCAGCCCGAGACACTTGAGAGCTCCTTGGAGGAAGTGTATAGCGTACGTGCGTTCCTAACAAAGAGCCAACTGATAATGATGGAGGTAAAATTAAACGGCGTGCCTGAATCCATGGAATTAGACACGGGTGCGAGTCAATCGATAATGAGCCAGAGGATTTTTGAAAAGCTGTGGGAGACCAAGGCAGAGAGACCTAAGCTGAGTCCAATAAATGCGAAGTTGCGTACCTACACCAAGGAGCTCATACCAGTGATCGGTAATGCAGCAGTAAGAGTGCTCATGATGATGCAGATGATGATTTGTGTGCTCAAATGCTGAGCAAATTTCCCTCAATGTTTGAACCAGGAATTGGCAGCTTCAAGGAAGCCAAGGTGCAGATTCAACTCGGCCCAGACGCAAGGCCTATCCATCACAAAGCCAGGGCGGTCCCGCACATGATGAGAGAAAAGGTCGAGCTCGAATTGGACAGGCTACAACGCGAAGGGGCCATTTCACCGGTTGAGTTTAATGAATGGGCCAGCCCCATTGTTCTGGTGTTAAAGAGCGATGGCACGATCAGGAGTTTCGAAACAAGATCAGTACCTGCTACCGAAAGATGATGACCTGTTTGCAACGCTAGCCGGGGGAAAATCGTTCACAAAATTGGATCTAACGTCGGCCTACATGACACAGGAACTGGTTGAATCATCAAAGAAACTGATGTGCATCAACTCGCACAAAGGACTGTTTATTTACAACAGGTGCCCTTTTGGCATTCGTTCGGTGACAGCCATATTTCAGAGAAACATGGAGAGCCTATTGAAATCTGTCCCCAGGACCATGGTATTCCAAAACAACATCCTAGGTACAGGTTGTGACACTGCCGAGCACCAACACAATCTGGAAGAGATTCTGCGTTTTCTGGACAAAGTGGAACTCAGGCTGAAACGTTCGAAGTGCGTTTTCATGGCACCAGAGGTCGAATTCCTTGGACGAAAGAGTGCTGCAGACGTAATCAAGCCAACAGACTGAAAACAGAGGCTGATTCCCGGGATGACCAGACTGATTCCTGGAATGGCGGGACTGACATATCAAGAAAGACTGGATCAACTGGGCTTGTATTCACTGGAGTTCAGAAGAATGAGAGGGGATCTCATAGAAACGTTTAAAATTCTGATGGATTTAGACAGGTTAGCTGCAGGAACATTGTTCCCAATGTTGGGGAAGTCCAGAACCAGGGGTCACAGTCTAAGGATAAGGGGTAAGCCATTTAGGACCGAGATGAGGAGAAACTTCTTCACCCAGAGAGTGGTGAACCTGTGGAATTCTCTACCACAGAAAGTTGTTGAGGCCAATTCACTAAATATATTCAAATAGGAGTTAGATGTAGTCCTTACTACTAGGGGGATCAAGGGGTACGGCGAGAAAGCAGGAATGGGGTACTGAAGTTGCATGTTCAGCCATGAACTCATTGAATGGCGGTGCAGGCTCGATGGGCCGAATGGCCTACTTCTGCACTTATTTTCTATGTTTCTATATTTCTATCAAAAATGCCATCATGCCCCAGAATATGACGGAGCTGCATTCGTTCCTGGGTCTTCTCAACTATTTCGGGATCTTCTTACCTAAATTGAGCACAGTATTAGAGCCTTTGCATAAGATGCTCAGGAAAGGCGACGACTTGGTGTGGGGTGAACCTCAAGACAGTGCCTTTGAGAAGGCTGGAAATCTGTTGTGTTCCCACAAGCTACTGGTACTGTATGACCCATGCAAGCGTCTAGTTTTGACCTGTGATGCGTCATTCTATGGGGTAGGCTGCATACTCCAGCAAGCCAATGAGTCAGGCAAACTACAACCAGTTGCATATGCGTCTCGAAGCCTGTCCAAGGCGGAAAGAGTCTACGGCATGGTAGAGAAAGACCTTTAGCATGTGCTTATGAGGTAAAAAAAATGCACCTGTACCTGTTTGGGCTTTGCTTCGAGCCGATCACAAGCCGCTTACATTGTTGTTCTCGGAACATAAAGATATCAATATGAGCGCATCGTCCCGCATCCAGAGGTTGTCGCTGAGATTATCTGCCTATGATTATGTCATTCGCCGACAACTGCGCCGATGCATTGAGCCAGTTACCGTTGCCCACACTGGAGGTGGAAACACCAATGCCCGCAGAGCTACTCATGGTCATGGATGCCTTTGAGAGTGAAGGGTCGCCTGTCACTGCTCAACAAGTTAAGTCCTGGACCAGCCAAGTGCCGACCCTATCGGTTGTAAAACATTGTGTTCTTAACGGGGACTGGTCAACCATCCCCAAGGAAATGGGTGATGAAACCAAACCGTACAGCCGTCTCAAAGATGAGCTTTCGATCCAGTCCGACTGTTTACTGTGGGGTAATTGTGTTGTAATGCCCAAGAAAGGCAGGGCGAGATTTGTACGGGATTACATAGTGCGCATGGAAACATAGAAACATAGAAACATAGGTGCAGGAGTAGGCCATTCGGCCCTTCGAATCTGCACCGCCATTCAATAAGATCATGGCTGATCATTCCTTCAGTACCCCTTTCCTGCTTTATCTCCATACCCCTTGATCCCCTTAACCGTAAGGGCCTTATCTAACTCCCTCTTGAATATATCCAATGAATTGGCATCAACAACTCTCTGCGGCAGGGAATTCCACAGGTCAACAACTCTCTGAGAGAAGAAGTTTCTCCTCATCTCAGTCCTAAATGGCCTACCCCTTATCCTAAGACTATGTCCCCTGGTTCTGGACTTCCCCAACATCGGGATCATTCTTCCTGCATCTAGCCTGCCCAGTCCCCTCAGAATCTTATATGTTTCTATGAGATCCGCTCTCATCTTTCTAAACGCCAGTGAATAAAGACCCAGTTGATCCAGTCTCTTCTCATATGACAGCCCAGCCATCCCTGGAATCAGTCTGGTGAACCTTCACCGCACTTCCTCAATAGCAAAAATGTCCTTCCTCAGACTAGCAGACCAAAACTGAACACAATATTCCAGGTGAGGCCTCACTAAGGCCCTGTACAACTGCAGTAAGACCTCCCTGCTCCTATATTCAAATCCCCGAGCTATGAAGGTCAACTTACCATTTGCCTTCTTTACCGCCTGCTGTACCTGCGTGCCCACTTTCAGTGACTGATGAACCATGACACCCAGGTCTCGTTGCACCTCCCCTTTTTCTAGTTTGCTGCCATTCAGATAATATTCTGCCTTTGTGTTTTTGCCCCCAAAATGGATAACCTCACATTTATCCACATTAGACCGCATCTGTCATGTATTTACCCACTCACCTAATCTGTCCAAGTCACCCTGCAGCCTCACACCGCCACCCAGTTAAGTGTCATCCGCAAACTTGAAGATATTCCTTCATCCAAATCGTTAATGTATATTGTAAAGAGCTGGGGTCCCAACACTGAGCCCTGCGGCACCCCACTAGTAACTGCCTGCCATTCTGAAAAGGACCCGTTTATCCCGACTTTCTGTTTCCGGTCTGCCAACAAGTTCTCTATCCACGTGAGTACATTACCCCCAATACCATGCACTTTGATTTTGTACACCAATCTCTTGTGCGGGACTTGTCAAAAGCCTTTTGAAAGTCTAAATACACCACATCCACTGGTTCTCCCTTGTCCACTCTACTATTTACATCCTCAAAAAATTCCAGAAGATTTGTCAAGCATGATTTCCCTTTCATAAATCCATGCTGACTTGGTCCGATCCTGTCACTGCTTTACAAATGGGCTGCTATTTCATCTTCAATGATTGATTCTAACATTTTCCCCACTACTGATGTCAGGCTGACCGGTCTATAATTACCCACTTTCTCTCTCCCTCCTTTTTTATAAAGTGGCGTTACATTAGCTACCCTCCAGTCCATAGGAACTGATCCAGAATCGATAACTTGTTGGAAAATGATCACCATTGCATCCACTATTTCTAGGGCCACTTCCTTAAGTATTCTGTGATGCAGACTATCAGGACCTGGGAATTTATCGGCCTTTAATCCCATCAATTTCCCAAACACAATTTCCCGCCGAATAAGGATATCTTTTAGTTCCTCATTCTCACTAGACCCACTGTCCCCTTGTACATTTGGAAGGTTATTTGTATCTTTCTTTGTGAAGACTGAACTGAAGTATTGGTTCAATTGGTCTGCCATTTCTTTGTTTCCCATTATAAATTCACCTGAATCCGACTGCAAGGGACCTACGTTTGTCTTTACTAATCTTTTTCTCTTCACATATTTATAGAAGCTTTTGCAGTCAGTTTTTATGTTCCCTGCAAGCTTCCTCTCGTACTCTATTTTCCCCTTCTTAATTAAACCCTTAGTCCTCCTCTGCTGAATTCTAAATTTCTCCCAGTCCTCAGGTTTGTTGCTTTTTCTAGCCAATTTATATGCCTCTTCCTTGGTTTTAACACTATCCTTAATTTCCCTTGTTAGCCATGGTTGAGCCACCTTCCCAGTTTTATTTTTACTCCAGACAGGGATGTACAATTGCTGAAGTTCATCCATGTGATCTTTAAATGTTTGCCACTGCTTATCCACCGTCAACCCTTTAAGTATCCTCTGCAGTCTATTCTAGCCAATTCACACCTCATACCGTCGAAGTTACCTTTCCTTAAGTTCAGGACCCTAGTTTCCGAATTAAGTCACTCTACATCTTAATAAGGAATTCTACCATATTATGGTCACTTTTCCCCAAAGGGCCTCGCACAACAAGATTGCTAATTAGTCCCTTCTCATTACACATCACCCAGTCTAGGATGGCCAACTCCCTGGTTGGTTCCTTGACATATTGGTCTAGAAAACCATCCCTAATACACTCCAGGAGATCCTCCTCCACCACATTGCTATCAGTTAGGTTAGCCCAATCTATATGTAGATTAAAGTCACCCATGATTACTACTGTACCTTTATGGCACACAACCTTTATTTCTTGCTTGATGCTGTCCCCAACCTCACTAGTACTGTTTGGTGGTCTGTACACAACTCCCACTAGCGTTTTCTGCCCTTTGGAATTCCGCAGCTCCACCCATACCGATTCCACATTATCCAGGCTAATGTCCTTCCTTACAATTGCATTGATTTCCTCTTTAACCGGCAACACCACCCCATCTCCTTTTCCTTTCTGTCTATCCTTCCTAAATGTTGAATACCCCTGGATGTTGAGTTCCCAGCCTTGGTCACCCTGGAGCCATGTCTCTGTGATGCCAATCACATCGTATCCGTTAACTGCTATCTGCGCAGTTAATTCATCCACCTTATTCCGAATACTCCTCGCATTGAGGCACAGAGCCTTCAGGCTTGTCTTTTTAACACACTTTGCCCCTTATGAATCTTGCTGTAATGTGGCCCTTTTTGCTTTTTGCCTTGGGTTTCTCTGCTCTCCACTTTTACTATTCTCCTTTCTATCTTTTGCTTCTACTCCCCTTATCTCCCTCTGTCTCCCTGCATAGGTTCCCATCCTCCTGCCATATTAGTTTAACTCCTCCCCAACAGCACTAGCAAACACTCCCCCTGGGACATTGGTTCCGATCCTGCTCAGGTGCAGACCGTCTGGTTTGTACTGGTCCCACCTCCCCCAGAACCGGTTCCATGTCCCAGGAATTTGAATCCCTCCATTCTGCACCATTTCCCAAGCCACGTATTCATCTGAGCTATCCTGAAATTCCTACTCTGACTAGCATGTGGCACTGGCAGCAATCCTGAGATTACTACTTTTGAGATCCTACTTTTTAATTTAACTCCTAGCTTCCTAAATTCGTCTCGCAAGACCTCATCCCGTTTTTTTACCTATGTCGTTGGTACCTATATGCATCATGACAACTGGCTGTTCACCCTCCCTTTTCAGAATGTCCTGCACCCGCTCCGAGACATCCTTGACCCTTGCACAAGGGAGGCAACATACCATCCTGGAGTCTCGGTTGCGGCCGCAGAAACGCCTATCTATTCTCCTTACAATTGAATCCCCTATCACTATCGCTCTCCCACTCTTTTTCCTGCCCGCCTGTGCAGCAGAGTCAGCCGCGGTGCCATGAACTTGGCTGCTGCTGCTCTCCCCGGATGACCGCAGGGGACCCCTGCACTACCTTCCCTGCACTGCTCTTCCTATTGGTCTTCCATTCCCTATCCGGCTGTGGACCCTTTACCTGTGGTTAGACCAACTCATTAAACGTGCTATTCACGTCATTCTCAGCATCGTGCATGCTCCAGAGTGAATCCACCCGCAGCTCCAGCTCCACAACGCGGTCCGTCAGGAGCTGGAGGCGGGCACACTTCCCGCATCCAGATATTGTCATGATGAAGGCCATCGCCAGGTCCCATATTTGGTGGCCTTGCACTGACTCGGACTTAGAGTCATGCGTGTATCAGTGCAGCACTTGCATGCAGTTAAGCAATGCCCCAAAGGAAGCTCCGCTCAGTCTGTGGTCATGGCCATCCAAACCGTGGTCTAGAATCCACGTTGACTTTGCGGGCCACTTCCTCGGTAAAATATTTTTTGTGGTGGTGGTTACATACTCCAAATGGATAGAATGTGTGATCATGTCATCCAGTATGTTCACTGCCACCATTGAGAACCTGAGAGCCATGTTTGCCACACGTGGTCTGCCAGACATCGTCGTCAGCGACAACGGACCGTGTTTCACGAGCCTAGAGTTTCAAGAGTTCATGAAACGCAATGGAATAAAACACTTGAAGTCAGCTCCGTTCAAACCCGCATCCGATGGTCAAGCGGAACGTGCAGTTCAAACATCAAGCAGAGCCTGAAACACGTAACTCACGGTTACTTGCAGACACGCCTGTCACGCATACTGCTCAGATACAGGACAAGGCCACACATGCTCACCAGGGTCCCACCTGCGGAATTATTGACTTGGATAGGTTAGGTGAGTGGGCAAATGCATGGCAGATGAAGTATAATGTGGATAAATGTGAGGTTATCCACTTTGGTGGTAAAAACAGAGAGACAGACTATTATCTGAATGGTGACAGATTAGGAAAAGGGGAGGTGCAAAGAGACCTGGGTGTCATGGTACATCAGTCATTGAAGGTTGGCATGCAGGTGCAGCAGGCGGTTAAGAAAGCAAATGGCATGTTGGCCTTTATAGCAAGGGGATTTGAGTACAGGGGCAGGGAGATGTTGCTACAGTTGTACAGGGCATTGGTGAGGCCACACCTGGAGTATTGTGTACAGTTTTGGTCTCCTAACCTGAGGAAGGACATTCTTGCTATTGAGGGAGTGCAGCGAAGGTTCACCAGACTGATTCCCGGGATGGCGGGACTGACCTATCAAGAAAGACTGGATCAACTGGGCTTGTATTCACTGGAGTTCAGAAGAATGAGAGGGGACCTCATAGAAACATATAAAATTCTGACGGGGTTAGACAGGTTAGATGCAGGAAGAATGTTCCCAATGTTGGGGAAGTCCAGAACCAGGGGTCACAGTCTAAGGATAAGGGGTAAGCCATTTAGGACCGAGATGCGGAGGAACTTCTTCACCCAGAGAGTGGTAAACCTGTGGAATTCTCTACCACAGAAAGTAGTTGAGGCCAATTCACTAAATATATTCAAAAAGGAGTTAGATGAGGTCCTTACTGCTAGGGGGATCAAGGGGTATGGCGAGAAAGCAGGAATGGGGTACTGAAGTTGAATGTTCAGCCATGAACTCATTGAATGGCGGTGCAGGCTAGAAGGGCCGAATGGCCTACTCCTGCACCTATTTTCTATGTTTCTATGTTTCTATGTTTCTATGTAAGAGAGGCCTCAAAACCAGGCCCTCCCTAGTCTATCCTGACCTGAACGATCATGTCGAAACCCGACGTCAACACCGGCAGTCGTATCATGACCGTGCTGCAGTGTCACGTGACATACCTGTAAATGACCCAGTGTATGTACTTAACCATGATCAAAGACCCAAGTAGCTCCCGGGCAATGTTATGGCTATAGAGGGTAACCGGTTAAGCTCAAAAATGGGCAGATGTACAGGAAACACATTGATCAAATCAAGCTAAGACACACTGACGAACCCGGAGCTTAGACGACCAACCAACTCACGTCCAACCATCAGAAGAACCCACTGTGGTCAAAGCCCAGCCCCAAGTCGTGAGAGATTTGGAAAGCACTGGGATTGTACTGAGACGGTCAACCAGGGAGCGAAGGGCTCTGGACCATCTGAACTTGTAATATAGACTTGTGTCAAGAACTGTGGGGACAATGATGTAATGTATGGACATAAGGTCTGCCCACCAACATGGGGCACTACCGTCGGAGGTCCTAGGGTCATAGGTACACTCGTGCTGGGCCCGGTATATAACCTGAACTTCACCTTTGTATCTTCACTTCTGGAAACCATTAAAGACTGACCAGGTTACACCTGGTCACTGGCTCACAGTATGGAGTTCATTGTATCATTTCATACACCACAGTAGGGGAGGCAATGTGGGTGTTTATGTGACTGGAAGGCTGTATCCAGTTGGGTTCCTCAGGGCTCAGTGCTGGATCCCTTGCTTTTCGTGGTATATATCAATGACTTGGACTTGAATGCTGGGGTATGATGAAGAAGTTTGCAGATGACACTGAAATAGGCTGTGTGGTTGATAATGAAGAAAAAAGTTGCGGACTGCAGGAAGTATCAGTGAACTGGTCAGGTGGCCAGAACAGTGGAAAATGGAATTCAATCCGGAGAAGTGTGAGGTAATGCATTTGGGGAGGTCTAACAAGGCAAGGGAATACACATTAAATGGTACAACACTGAAAAGTGTAGAGGAACAAAGGGACCATCGAGTGCAGGTTCACAGATCCCTGAAGGTAGCAGGCCAGGTAGATAAGATGGTTAAGAAGGCATATGGAATACTTGCCTTTATTAGCCGAGGCATAGAATATAAGAGCAGGGAGGTTATGCTTGAACTGTATAAAACATTGGTTCGGCTGCAGCTGGAGTACTGTGTGCAGTTCTGGTCACCACAATTACAGCAAAGATGTGATTGCACTGGAAAGGGTGCAGAGGAGATTTACAAGAATGTTGCCTGGACTGGAGAATTTAGGCTGTGAGGAAAGATTGGAGACGCTGGGTCTGTTTTCTTTGGAACAGAGGAGGCTGAGGGGAGACCTGATTGAGGACAGGGGCCTGGATAGAATGGATAGGACAGATCTATTTCCCTTGGTGGAGGGGTCAACAACCAGAGGGCATAGATTTAAAGTCATTGTTAGGAGATTTAGAGATGATATGAGGGGAAATTTCTTCACCCAGATGGTAGTGGAGTCTGGAACTCACTGCCTGAAAGGGTGGTAGAGGCAGAAACCCTCACCACATTTTAAAAATACGTGGATGTGCATCTGAAGAGCCATAACCTACAGGGCTACGGACCAAGAGCTGGAAAGTGGGATTAGGCTGGATAGCTCTTTGTTGGCTGACGCGGACCCGCTGGGCCGAAATGACCTCCTTCATGCTGTAAATTTCTATGATTCTATGATTCAGTAAACTTGGTACTGAGTTGCCTGATGCCTGGGCCTGGGTAAACTTGGTGCTGAGATGCCTGAGCCTGAGCCAAGGTAAACTTGGTACTGAGATGCCTGGGCCAGGCAGGTGAGCACGACTCTATGGTATGATTGATCGAAGAGCAAGTCTGCCTCACAAGATGAACCTGGCAGCTTAAGACTATCACGGGCTGGGATTCTTCCCACTGGCTCCAGATATCACTGCTGCCCAAAGGCCCAGTGATCCACTGTTACTCCTGCACACACTTCGGGGGCGTCCCATAGCCTCACCTCTATCACCTTGCACAGAAGCTCTTGGGTAAGTGGGATGTGTCCCTACAGAGAGAGTGAACACTCTGTATGGGAAAAACTGAAGCTGTGCAGATGAGTGCAGATTTCTAGTAAATTGAACAGGAGATTGAAACATTCCCAGGCATATTTCCCATTTCAGACACAGCTAATTAACACAAAATCTTAAATAATTAATTGAAACAACTTAATTGCATCCTACATAATTTTTTCATAGAATTACCAATGTCACTTTTGAACCACATTGATATTAGTCTCAGCACAGTAGATTCACATTACTTTGCCTATATAGAAAAACATTTGCAGTTTGAGTTATGGGAGAAGTATATTTTGTAATTAACTGTAATAGTTAACTTGTATCTTTCCCGAGTTTCTCTCCTATCTCTCCTCATGTCCTCTCCAAGCTCATCTTGTCCATGACACCCACCTCCTGCTCCATCAACCCTATTCCCATCAAAGTGCTGATCGCCCAAATTCTCTTCCAAGTCCCCCACGTTAGCTGTGCATCTATAGAAACTGATGACTAAAAATAACAATTCCATTCTATCTCCGACATTACTGCAGCGACTGTAGTACTTTTGGCTGTAAAGCGCTTTGGGACCTGGTACCATAAGTGTCTCAAATGTAATTATCGTTAATAATGGTTATCATTGTATGTGTGTAATTGTTGATAATAATGGCTCTCATTGTACGTGTGTGATTGTTGATAATAATGGTTCTCATTGTAAACTTAATTCCTATGAAAGCCAATAAATGTCTTTGAACCCTATTATCTTGTGGATTAATGTATAAACTTATAAATAAAACCTACTATTCCTAACACTGAGGTTCCTATATAAATGTACATTATTTATTTCTTTTGCCCGGTGTTCAATATTGCAAACTGAGTTATGTATTTAAATAATTGAAATATTTCCAAATTGTGTAGATTTGTGTATGAATGCATTTGTTATAAAAAGCACGATTATTGATTTGATCGAGTCATCCCCGACTAGTTTAGGGTAATGAGGACAAATAATTGAAGTATGCCAATATGATAATGTGAAAGGTTCAAAATGCACTTCCTTGCACAATTTCATATGGGAATTGAATCTTTGAAATATGCAATTGTTCTGAAGTTCACGGACTGGGGGAAGGCATAAGCCAGAGCTGACGTGAGAGTGATTGACGGGGACACAAAGGCAGCATTCGACCGAGTCTGGCACCGGTTATACAATTGAAGTCAATGTGGATCGGGACGAAAAATCTCCAGTGGCTGGAGTCATAACAGATGAGGATAGGAGAGGATGGGAGAAGCGGGGAGGTGGGGTGACGAGGCGGGAGGGGGGAGAATGAAAGAGGAGGAGGGGTGATAGATGTTAAGGGAGGGAGAAGAGAATGTGAGGGGAGGGGGAGAATGCAGGGAGGGAGAGAATGTAGGGGGAGGGGGAGAATGTAGGGAAGGGGAGAATGTAGGGGGAGGAGGGAATGTAGGGGGAGGGGGAATGTAGGGGAGGGGGGAATGAAGGGGAAGGGGGAATGTAGGGGGCGGGGCAAATGTAGGGGAGGAGGAATGTAGGGGGTGGGGGGAAGGGGGAATGTAGGGGGAGGGGGAATGTAGGGGGAGGGGCAGAATGTAGGGGGAGGGGGGAATGTAGGTTGACAGGGGGAATGTAGGGGAAGGGGGAGAATGTATGGGGAGGGGGGAATGTAGGGGGGTGGGGGAAGGGGAAAGGGGCAATGTAGGGGGATGGGGGAATGTAGGGGGAGGGGAGAATGTAGGGGGAGGGGAGAATGTAGGGGGAGGGGAGAATGTAGGGGAAGGGGGAATGTAGGGGAAGGGGGGAATGTAGGGGGAGAATGTAGGGGAAGGGGGGAATGTAGGGGAAGGGGGAATGTAGGGGGAGGGGGAGAATGTAGGGGAAGGGGGGAATGTAGGGGAAGGGGGAGAATGTAGGGGAAGGGGGGAATGTAGGGGGAGGGGGGAATGTAGGGGAAGGGGGGAATGTAGGGGAAGGGGGGAATGTAGGGGGTGGGGGAGAATGTAGGGGGAGGGGAGAACGTAGGGGGAGGGGGGAATGTAGGGGAGGGGTGAATGAAGGTGGAGGGGAGAATATAGGGGGAGTCGAGAATGTAGGGGGAGGGGAGAATGTAGGGGGAGGGGAGAATGTAGGGGGAGGGGGGAATGTAGGGGGAGGAGAGAATGTAGGAGGATGGGGAATGTAGGCGGAGGGGGGAATGTAGGGGGAGGAGGGAATGTAGGGGGAGGGGGGAATGAAGGGGGAGGGGGAATGTAGGGGGAGGGGGAGAAGGAGAATGTAGGGGGAAGAGGGAATGGAGGGAGAGGAGGGAATGTAGGGGAAGGGGGATTGTAGGGGGAGGGGGAGAGGAGAATGTAGGGGTGGAGTGAATGTAGGGGGAGGAGAAAAATGTAGGGGGAGCAGAGAATGAAGGGGGATCGGGAATGTAGGGGAGGGGGAATGTAGGGGGAGGGGAATGTAGGGGAGCGGGGAATGAAGGGGGAGGGGGAATTTAGTGGGAGGGGGAATGTAGAGGAGGGGGGAATAAAGGGGTAGGGGGAATGGAGGGGAGGGGGAATGTAGGGGAGGGGGAGAATGTAGGGGTAGTGGGAAAATGTAGGGGAGGGGGAATATAGGGGAAGGGGGGATGTAGGGGGAGGGGGAATTTAGGGGGAGGGGAATGTAGGAGGAGGGGGACGGGGGAATGTAGGTGGAGTGGGGAGAATGTAGGGGGAGGGGGTATTAGAGGGAGGGAGGAGAAGGTAGGGGGAGGGCAGAAGGGGGAATGAAGGGAGAGGTGGAGAATGTAGGGGGAGGGGGAATGGAGGGGATGGGGGAATGTAGGGGGAGGGGGGAATGTAGGGGAGGGGGAATGTAGGGGTAAGGGAGGGGAGATTTTAGAGGGAGGGGGGAATGTAGGGGGAGGGGGGAATGCAGGGGGACGGGATAATGTAGGGGGAGGAGGGGATGTAGGGGGAGGGGGGAATGTAGGAGGATGGGGAATGTAGGCGGAGGGGGAATGTAGGGGGAGGGGGACAATGTAGGGGGAGAGGAAATGTAGGGGCAGGGGGAATGAAGGGGGAGGGGGGAATGTAGGGGGAGAAGGAGAATGTAGGGGGAGGAGGGAATGTAGGGGGCGGAGGGAATGTAAGGTGAGGGGGGAATGAAGGGGGAGGGGGAATGTAGGGGGAGGGGGAGAAGGAGAATGTAGGGGGTGGAGGGAATGTAGGGGGAGGGGGGAATGTAGGGGGAGCGGGCATGTAGGGAAGTGGGAATGAAGGGGGAGGGGGAATGTAGGAGAGGGGGAATGAAGGGGGAGGAGGAATGTAGGGGGAGGGGGAATGTAGAGGAGGGGGAATGTAGGGGTAGGGGGAGAATGTAGGGGGAGGGGGAATGTAGGGGAAGGGGGGAATGTAGGGGGAGGGGTATTAGAGGGAGGGAGGAGAAGGTAGGGGGAGGGCGGAAGGGGGACTGAAGGGGGAGGTGGAGAATGTAGGGGGAGGGGGGAATGTGGGGGGAATGTAGGGGGATGGGGGAATGTAGCGGGAGGGGGGAATGTAGAGGGAGGGGGGAATGTAGGGGGAGGGGGTAGTGTAGGGGGGAGGGGGAATGTAGGGGGAGGGGGAGAATTTAGAGGCAGGGGGCATGTAGGGCGAGTGGGAGAATGTAGGGGGAGGGGGAATGTAGGCGGAGGGGGAGAATGAAGGGGGAGGGGGGAATGGAGGGGGGAATGTAGGGGGAGGGGAAATGTAGCTGGCGGGGACAATTTAGAGGGAGGGGGAATGTAGGGGAGCGGGAGAATGTAGGGGGAAGGGGGAATGTAGGGGGAGAGGAAGAATGTAGGGGGAGGGGAGAATGTAGGGGGAGGGGGAATGAAGGCGGAGGGGGGAATGTTGGGGGAGGGAGAATGCAGGGGGAGGGGGGAATGTAGGGGGAGGGGAGAATGTAGGGGGAGGGGGAGAATGTAGGGGGGAGGGGAGAATGTAGGGGAAAGGGGGAATGCAGTGGGAGGGTGGAATGGAGGGGAAAGGGGGAATGCAGTGGGAGGGTGGAATGTAGGGTGAGGGGGAAATGTAGGGGGAGGGGGAGAATGTAGGGGGAGGGGGAGAATGTTGGGGAAAGGGGGAATGCAGTGGGAGGGGGAAATGTAGGGGGAGGGGGGAAATGTAGGGGGAGGGGAGAATGTCGGGGGAGGGGTGAGAATGTAGAGGGAGGGGCAGAATGTAGGGTGAGGGGGAATGTAGGGGGAAAGGGAATGTAGGGGGAGGGGAGAATGTCGTGGAGGGGTAGACTGTAGGCGGAGGTGGAGAATGTAGGGGGAGGGGAAGAATGTCGCAGGAGGGGGGAATGTAGGGGGAGGGGGAGAAGGAGAATGTAGGGGAGGAGGGAATGTAGGCGAGGGGGAATGTAGGGGAGGAGAGAATGTAGGGGGAGGGGGAGAACGCAGGGAAGTGGAGAATGTAGGGGGAGGAGGGAATGTAGGGGGAGGGGGAATGTAGGGGAGGGGGGAATGAAGGGGGAGGGGGAATGTAGGGTGCTGGGCAAATGTAGGGGAGGGGGAATGTAGGGCGTGGGGGGAAGGGGGAATGTAGGGGGAGGGGGAATGTAGGGGGAGGGGGAGTATGTAGGGGGAGGGGGGAATGTAGGTTGACAGGGGGAATGTAGGGGAAGGGGAGAATGTATGGGGAGGGGGGAATGTAGGGGGGCGGGGGAAGGGGGAAAGGGGGAATGTAGGGGAGGGGGAGAATGTAGGGGGAGGGGGAATGTAGGGGGAGGGGGAAATGTAGGGGAGGGGAGAATATAGGGGGAGGGGGAATGTAGGGGAAGGAGAATTTAAGGGGAGGGGGAGAATATAGGGGGAGGGGAGAACGTAGGGGGAGGGGGGAATGTAGGGGAGGGGTCAATGAAGGTGGAGGGGAGAATATAGGGGGAGTCGAGAATGTAGGGGGAGGGGAGAATGTAGGGGGAGGGGAGAATGTAGGGGGAGGGGGGAATGTAGGGGGAGGAGAGAATGTAGGAGGATGGGGAATGTAGGCGGAGGAGGGAATGTAGGGGGAGGGGATAATGTAGGGAGAGGGGGGAATGTAGGGGGAGGAGAGATTGTTGGAGGAAGAGGAATGTAAGGGGAGGGGAAGAATGTAGGGGGAGGGGGGAATGAAGGGGGAGGGGGAATGTAGGGGGAGGGGGAGAAGGAGAATGTAGGGGGAAGAGGGAATGTAGGGAGAGGAGGGAATGTAGGGGAAGGGTGGAATGAAGGGGGAGGGGGAATGTAGGGGGCGGGGGAGAAGGAGAATGTAGGGGGTGGAGGGAATGTAGGGGGAGGAGGAAATGTAGGGGAGCAGAGAATGCAGGGGGAATCGGGAATGTAGGGGAGGGGGAATGAAGGGGGAGGGGGAATGTAGGGGGAGGGGGAATATAGGGGAAGGGGGGATGTAGGGGGAGGGGGAATTTAGGGGGAGGGGGGAATGTAGGGGGAAGGGAGGGGGAGGGGGAGAATTTAGAGGGAGGGGGAATGTAGGGGGAGGGGTGAATGCAGGGGGACGGGATAATGTAGGGGGAGGAGGGGATGTAGGGAGAGGGGGGAATGTAGGGGGAGGAGAGAATGTAGGAGGTGGGAATGTAGGCGGAGGGGGGAATGTAGGGGGAGGGGACAATGTAGGGGGAGGAGGGAATGTAGGGGCAGGGGGAATGAAGGGGGAGGGGGAATGTAGGGGGAAAATGAGAATGTAGGGGAGGAGGGAATGTAGGGGGAGGAGGGAATGTAAGGGGATGGGGGAATGAAGGGGGAGGGGGAATGTAGGGGGAGGGGGAGAAGGAGAATGTAGGGGGTGGAGGGAATGTAGGGGGAGGGGGGAATGTAGGGGGAGCGGGAATGTAGGGGAGGGGGAATGTAGAGGAGGGGGAATGTAGGGGGAGGGGGAGAATGTAGGGGGAGGGGGAATGTAGGGGAAGGGGGGAATGTAGGGGGAGGGGGTATTAGAGGGAGGGAGGAGAAGGTAGGGGGAGGGCGTAAGGGGGAATGAAGGGGAGGTGGAGAATGTAGGGGGAGGGGGGAATTGGGGGGGAATGTAGGGGGATGGGGAATGTAGCGGGAGGGGGGGAATGTAGGAGGAGGGGGCGAATGTAGGGGGAGGGGATAATGTAGGGAGAGGGGGGAGTGTAGGGGGAGGAGAGAATGTAGGAGGATGAGGAATGTAGGGGAGGGGAAGAAGTAGGGGAGGGGGGAATGAAGGGGGAGGGGATGTAGGGGGAGGGGGAGAAGGAGAATGTAGGGGGAAGAGGGAATGTAGGGTGAGGAGGGAATGTAGGGGAAGGGTGGAATGAAGGGAGAGGGGGAATGTAGGGGGAGGGGGGAGAAGGAGAATGAAGGGGGTGGAGGGAATGTAGGGGGAGGAGGAAATGTAGGGGGAGCAGAGAATGCAGGGGGATGGGAATGTAGGGGAGAGGGAATGAAGGGGGAGGGGGAATGTAGGGGAGGGGGAATGTAGGGGAGGGGAAAATGATGGGGGAGGGGGAATTTAGGGGGAGGTGGGAATGTAGAGGAGGGGGGAATGAAGGGGTAGGGGGATGGGAGGGGGGGGAATGTAGGGGGAGGGGGAGAATGTAGGGGGAGGGGGAATATATGGGAAGGGGGGATGTAGGGGGAGGGAGAATTTAGGGGAGGGGAATGTAGGGGGAAGGGAAGGGGGACGGGGGAATGTAGGTGGAGTGGGGAGAATGTAGGGGAGGGGGTATTAGAGGGAGGGAGGAGAAGTTGGGGGAGGGCGGAAGGGGGAATGAAGGGAGAGGTGGAGAATGTAGGGGGGAGGGGGGAATGTAGGGGGATGGGGGAATTAGGGGGAGGGGGGAATGTAGGGGAGGGGAGAATGTAGGGGGAGGGGGAAATGTAGGGGGACGGGATAATGTAGGGGGAAGGGAGGGGGAGGGGAGAATTTAGAGGGAGGGGGAATGTAGGGGGAGGGGTGAATGCAGGGGGACGGGATAATGTAGGGGGAGGAGGGGATGTAGGGAGAGGGGGGAATGTAGGGGGAGGAGAGAATGTAGGAGGATGGGGAATGTAGGCGGAGGGGGGAATGTAGGGGGAGGGGGACAATGTAGGGGGAGGACGGAATGTAGGGGCAGGGGGAATGAAGGGGGAGGGGGAATGTAGGGGGAGAATGAGAATGAAGGGGGAGGAGGGAATGTAGGGGGAGGAGGGAATGTAAGGGGAGGGGGGAATGAAGGGGGAGGGGGAATGTAGGGGGAGGTGGAGAAGTAGAATGTAGGGGGTGGAGGGAATGTAGGGGGAGGGGGGAAGGGGCCTGTAGGGGGAGCGGGAATGTAGGGGAAGGGGGGAATGTAGGGGAGGGGGAATGAAGGGGGAGGGGGAATGTAGGGGAGGGGGGAATGAAGGGGGAGGAGGAATGTAGGGGGGAGGGGAATGTAGAGGAGGGAGAATGTAGGGGAGGGCGGGAATGTAGGGGGAGGGGGAATGTAGGGGAAGGGGGAATGTAGGGGTAGGGGGTATTAGAGGGAGGGAGGAGAAGGTAGGGGAGGGCGGAAGGGGCAATGAAGGGGGAGGTGGAGAATGTAGGGGGAGGGGGAATGTGGGGGAATGTAGGGGGATGGGGGAATGTAGCGGGAGGGGGGAATGTAGAGGGAGCGGGGAATGTAGGGTGAGGGGGAGTGTAGGGGGAGGGGGAATGTAGAGGGAGGGAGACAATTTAGAGGGAGGGGGAATGTAGGGCAAGTGGGAGAATGTAGGGGAGGGGGAGAATGAAGGGGGAGGGGGGAATGTAGGGGGAGGGGGAATGTAGCGGAAGGGGAAATGTAGGTGATGGGGAGAATGTAGGGGGAGGGGGGAATGTCGGGGGAGGGGAGAATGTAGGGGAGGGGAAAATGTAGGGGGAGGGGGAATGTAGGGGGAGGGGAATGTAGGGGGAGGGGAGAATGTAGGGGGAGGGGGGGAGAATGTAGGGGGAGGGTCAGAATGTAGCGGAGGGGGAGAATGTCGGGGGAAGGGGAATGTCGGGGAGGGGAGAATATAGGGGGAGGGGGGGAATGTAGGGGGAGATGGAATGTAGGGGGAGAGGGGAATGGAGGGGCAGGGGTAATGTCTGGGAGGGGAGAATATCGGGGGAGGGGGGAATTTAGGGGGAGAATGTAGGGGGAGGGGGAATGTAGGGGAGGGTAATGTAGGGGGAGGGTGGGAATGTGGGGGGAGATGGAATGTAGGGGGGGAAATGTAGGAGGATGGGAGAAATTGGGGTGATGGGGGAATGTAGGGGGAGGGGAGAATGTAGGGGAGGTGGAATGTAGAGGGAGAGGTTATGTGGGGAGGGGGAGAAGGTGGGGGAGGAGAATGTAGGGGGAGGGGGAATATAGGGGGAGGGGGGAATGTAGGGGGAAGGGAGAATGTCGGGGGAGGGGGCGAATGAAGGGGGAGGGGGAGCATGTAGGGGAGGGGCGAAT